>NW_028270162.1:10187639-10814258 GCF_037043375.1 Chiloscyllium plagiosum | reverse complement strand
AGAGGAAGTAATAGATTCCTTTGGAAGACAGGAATAGGCATGGTTTAGAGGGACCTGGGCCAAATGCAGGCAGTGGGACTAGTTGCATTTGGAAAACTCGGTCGGCATGGACGAGTTGGACCAAAGGCTCTGTTTCCGTGCAGTATGTCTCTTGACTCTATAATTCCTATAAAATCAGAGGAAACCCACGCAGACACGGGGAGAATGTGCAAACTCCACACAGTCAGTCACCCGAGGCTGGAATCGAACCAAGGTCCCTGGCACTGTGAGGCAGCAGTGCTAACCACCGTGCCACCCTTTGCTGGGATGTGGGTCATGAAGTCCCTCCCCAATTGCCCTTGAACATGGTGGAATTCTAGTCCATTTCAGAAGGCACTTATACCTGCAGCTCAGTCTTCTCGACCAACCCAGGAAACTAATCCAGCTGCTGCAACCTTTCCACCCGAAACAATCCACTCATTCCAGATATCCACCTCTCCTGAACTGCTCCTTCGGATTCACTAATACTCTTCTGGAGAGGTCTACCATCCTTGCCCAACCTGACTGAGCTGCAGGTATAGGTGCCTTCTGAAATGGACTGGAATTCCATCATGTTCAAGGGCTATTGGGGAGGGGCTTCAGGACCCACATCCCAGCAAAGGGCAGCATGGTGGCACAGTGGTAAGCACTGCTGCCTCACAGTGCCAGGGATCAAGGTACGATTCTAGCCTCAGGCAACTGTCTGTGTGGAGTTTACACATTCTCCCCGTATCTGCGTGGGTTTCCTCTGGTTTCCCTCCACAGTCCAAAGCTGTGCAGGTTAGGGTGGATTGGCCGTGGGAAATTACCCATAGTGTCCAGGAATGTGCAGATTAGGTGGGTTAGATTCAGAAAATGCAGGGGTTACAGGGTGGTGAATCTAGGTGGGACGCTGTTTGGAGGGTCAGTGTGGACGCGATGGGCTGAACTGCCTGCTTCTGAACTGTAGGGATTCTAAAAGAAGGAGGAGGACTGCTGCCTCATTCAGCTCTTTTGCAAACCTGTAAGAGACAGTAGGTAATCGGGGAGTGTACCTGACAGCTGCCTTGGGAATAGATCCATAAAGCAGTGAGCTCAAACCACGATAAAGCCCCTTTACCCCATGGTCCCGAACCGTCTGTTTCACACAGTCACCTAGGGAAACAAAACAAAAACAGCTGGTTCCACTTACAAACAACGTGCATTCATTTACCCCCATTTCACACAGCAGGCCATTCGGCCCCTCGAGCTAATTCCAGCACCGCCTGAAGATAACAGCCCTGGCTTGGGATGGCAGCTTTCACTCCTCTGGATCAGAGGGTCATGGGTTCTGCATCCCACCATCACTGATTTGAGACAATATGGACATTACACATTTATCGTCAGAGAGCAGTTAACAGTCAACGACATCATTGTGGGTCTGGAGTCACACGTGGGCCAGATTTGAGACAACAGTGTGGACGGGCATTGTCAGGTGCTGGGACTGAGGGAGGGCTGCACTGCCAGAGGTACAGCCTTACAGTTGTGCCAAAGGCGATAGGGTTACTCTCAGCAGTTCGCTCGGGTGGATGTAGAAAATTCCATGGATTCCTTTTTTTAAAAATCAACAAGCAGGTATATTCTCCCTAGTCCCTTGGCCAATAAGACCATAAGACATAGGAGCAGAAGTAAGGCCATTCGGCCCATCGAGTCCACTCCGCCATTCGATCATGGCTGATGGGCATTTCAACTCCACTTACCCGCATTCTCCCCGTAGCCCTTAATTCCTTGTGACATCAAGGAATAATTATCCCTCAATCAGCATCACCTAAACAGATTGTAGCATGTCATTAGCACCTTACTATTTGTGGGAGCTTGCTGTGCACAGATTAACTGTTGCAGTTTTGACATTACAATAGCAACTACAAAAGGTTTCTCTTATCTAGCAGGGAGAGGCTAACAGGGCCTAGCATGCATCATTCAGCTTTAACTAACCTCAAACTGAGTGAGCTGCTGAGCCAAATGGGCCTTTATTTTGAAAGGCCATTCACAGGGTCTGGGTGTTGTGTGTGTTTATTGCCCATCGGGTCGTTAAGAGTAAACCACCTTGCGGCAAGTCTGGATTTACATGTAGGTCAGACAGGATTTCTGTCGGACAGCATCAGTAAACATGACGGGCTTCATTTGTTACAAAGTGCCTAAGGTGGATGCTATTTAAATGCACCTTCTTTCAATTCTAGGCATATAAATGATTTGGATGTGAACATAGGAGGTATAGTTAGTAAGTTTACAGATGACACATAATTGGAGATATAGTGGACAGTGAAGAAGATTACCTCAGATTACAACAGGATCTGGACCAGATGGGCCAATGGGCTGAGTGGCGGCAGATGGAGTTTAATTTAGATAAATGGGAGGTGCTACATTTTGGGAAAGCAAATCTTAGCAGAACTTATACACTTATTGGTAAGGTCCTCGGGAGTGTTGCTGAACGAAGAGACTTTGGAGTGCAGTCATAGCTCCTTGAAAGTAGAGTCGCAGGTAGATAGGATAGTGAAGAAGGTGTTTGGTATGTTTTCCTTTACTGGTCAGAGTACTGAGTACAGGAGTTGGGAGGTCATGTTGTGGCTGGACAGGACATTGGTTAGGCCACTTTTGGAATACTGCATGCAATTCTGGTTTCCTTCCTATCAGGAGGATATTGTGAAACGTGAAAGGGTTCAGAAAGGACATTGCCAGGTTGGAGGGTTTGAGCTATAGGGAGAGGCTGATTAGGCTGGGGCTGTTTTCCCTGGAGCATTGGAGGCTGAGAGGTGACCTTATAGAGGTTTATAAAATCATGGGTAACATGGATAGGGAAATTAGACAAAGTCTTTTCCCTGGGATGGGACTGTCCAGAACTAGGGGGCATAGGTTTAAGGTGAGAGGGGAAAGATATAAAAGACACCTAAGGGGCAAAGTTTTCACATAGAGGGTGGTGTGTGTGTTTGGAATGAGCTGCCAGAGGAAGTAGTGGAGGCTGGTAGAATTGCAACATTTAAAAGGCATCTGGGTGGGTATGTGAATATGAAGGGTTTAGAGGGATATGGGCCGGGTGCTGGCAAATGGCACTAGATAAATTTAACATATATGTTCGGCATTTATGAGTTAGATCAAAGAGTCTATTTCTGTGCTGTACATCTCTATGATTCTATAATTACACCATGCTATATGAATGAGCAGATAAATGCTGATCCAACCAATGGCATCCATAGACCGTGAGTGAATAAAACCATCCTTCTGTTTGTAAATGCAGAATCTGTGCAGAGAGACGTGATAAATGGTCAGACCATCAGGTCAAAGGATGGGAGAGATTCTCAGGGCCATAGAGAGAGAGCTGTTAAACCTAGAGCAGGGTAGTGAGATCTTTCCCACCCACTTGAGAAGGCAGATGGGTCTCATCTGAAAGTCTGCACCATCCCCAGTGCAGGCCTCCCTCAGTATTGCACTGCAGTGTCAATCACTCAAAGCCTGAGGGAGGCTTTGGAGAGGTAACCAGACATTCAGAGATATTTTCATCCATTTGTAACACGTCGGGGACGGGGGTCACCATCCAAAGAGAGGGCACAGGAGGAGAAAGGAAGCAATGGGAGAGGGAGAGCGCAAGGGGGAGGGAGAAGAAGGATATAGAAGGTATTTATTAAAAAAAGAAATTCTTCATAAACTAGCCATTTGGAGACAGAACTGGCTCAAAGGTAGAAGACAGAGGGTGGTGGTGGAGGGCTGTTTTTCAGACTGGAGGCCTGTGACCAGTGGAGTGCCACAAGGATCGGTGCTGGGTCCTCTACTTTTTGTCATTTACATAAATGATTTGGATGCGAGCATAAGAGGTACAGTTAGTAAGTTTACAGATGACACCAAACTTGGAGGTGTAGTGGACAGCGAAGAGGGTTACCTCAGATTACAACAGGATCTGGACCAGATGGGCCAATGGGCTGAGAAGTGGCAGATGGAGTTTAATTCAAATAAATGCAAGGTGCTGCATTTTGGGAAAGCAAGTCTTAGCAGGACTTATACACTTAATGGTAAGGTCCTGGGGAGTATTGCTGAACAAAGAGACCTTGGAGTGCAGGTTCATAGCTCCTTGAAAGTAGAGTCACAGGTGGATAGGATAGTGAAGAAGGCGTTTGGTATGCTTTACTTTATTGGTCAGAGTATTGTGTACAGGAGTTGGGAGGTCATGTTGCGGCTGTACAGGACATTGGTTAGGCCACTGTTGGAATATTGCCTGCAATTCTGGTCTCCTTCCTATCGGAAAGATGTTGTGAAACTTGAAAGGGTTCAGAAAATATTTACAAGGATGTTGCCAGGGTTGGAGGATTTGAGCTGTAGGGAGAGGTTGAACAGGCTGGGGCTGTTTTCTACGTAGCATCGGAGGCTGAGGGGTGACCTTATAGAGGTTTATAAAATCCTGAGGGGCATGGATAGGGTAAATAGACAAGGTCTCTTCTCTGGGTCCAGAACTAGAGGGCATAGGTTTAGGGTCAGAGGGGAAAGATATAAAAGAGACCTAAGGGGCAACTTTTTCACGCAGAGGGTGGTACGTGTATGGAATGAGCTGCCAAAGGAAGTAGTGGAGCCTAGTAAATTTGCAACATTTAAGAGGCATCTGAATGGGTATATGAATAGGAAGGGTTTGGAGGGATATGGGCCGGGTGCTGGCAGGTGGGACTAGGTTGGCTTGGGATATCTGATCAGCATGGACGAGGTGGACCGAAGGGTCTGTTTCTGTGCTGTACATCTCCATGACTCTATGATTCATCTGCAATCTCCCCCTCCCCCTCTCTCTATGAGACTGGGTTTCATGAGGCTGTTTGAGTTGCTGGGTATGGAGCGTTTGAGTTGCTGGGTATGGAGCGTTTGAGTTAGAAAGAAAGGTTGGACAGGTTGGGACTGTTTTTTCACTGGAGCGTAGGAAGTTGAGAGATGACCCTATAAAGTTTCTAAAATAATGAGGAGTATAGATAGAGTTAATGGTAGTTGTCTTTCCCTAAAATGGTGGATTTCAAGACTAGGAGGCACATTTTTAAGGTGAAAGGAGAGAGATTTAAAAAAAAAACAGATGAGGCAAATGTTTCACACAGAGAGAGGCCCTACTTTGGTGGATTTCAGCTCTTTTGTCCATGTTTGAACCAAGGCTGTAATGAGATAAAGAGGTGGAGGGATATGGGCCAAGTGCTGGCAAATGGGACTAGATTGGGTTGAGATATCTGGTCAGCATGGAGGAGTTGGACAGAAGGGTCTGTTTCCGTGCTGTACATCTCTAGGACTTTATGAGAAAAGAAAGTAACAGAATCACAGCATTGTTACAACAGGGAGGAGGCCATTCAGCCCATCTCAGTGCTCCCATTAAAAACAAGCGAGAAACAAAATTATTAAACTTAAAAACTAAAATAAGGAGAAACCCACATGGCCGACTGGTAAAATGTCATTTGATGTTTGACAAGGTGAGCAGAAGCCAGTCAGAGAGGGGGTCAGCGTGGAGTCCTTACCAATTCCCTTATACCGTGGTGGGTTTGCTTTCTCATCCAGCTGTAACTGAGTCTTCACATATTCAGTCGGAAAGGTGATACAGATTTCAATGCCTCCAGCAATCCCACCTGCACAAGAAAAATCACCAACATTTAAATTCCAGATAATCACCAGGACGAAAATATTATGATCGCTTCCATGAATAGGCTTCACAAGCTGGGTCCCCACTTCTCTCGGCCGTGTGAAAGAATTGTACTTTATATAACATAGCATGTCTCCCATCCTCACAGCATTCATATAATGCCTTTCCCAACCTCAAGGTGTGATATAGTGCTAATCCCAACCTCAGGATATCACTACATCACATTACAGCCAATGCAGTCCACTGAAAGAGTCACTGTTGTTGGAACACAGGAGTCAATTGACTCACAGCAAGCTCTCACAATGAGATAATAGCCACACAGCGGCAGTTCTCACTGTGATGGTGCATAACGGCCTGGTACAGCAACTGCTCTGCCCAGGACCATAGGAAACCACAGAATGTTGTGTGCACAGTCCGGACCATCACGGAAGCTAAACTCCCATCTATGGACTCCATTCTTGTTTTAAGTCAGAGTATTGAGTACAGGGGTTGGGAGGTCATGTTGCGGCTGTACAGGACATTGGTTAGGCCACTGTTGGAATATTGCGTGCAATTCTGTTGTCCTTCCTATTGGAAAGATATTGTGAAACTTGAAAGGGTTCAGAAAAGATTTACAAGGATGTTGCCAGGGTTGGAGATTTGAGCTACAGGGAGAGGCCGAACAGGCTGGGGCTGTTTTCCCTGGAGCCTCGGAGGCTGAGGGGTGACCTTATAGAGGTTTACAAAATTATGAGGGGCATGGATAGGGTAAATAGACAAAGTTTTTCCCTGGAGCTGGGGATCCAGAACTAGAGGGCGTAGGTTTAGGGTGAGAGGGGACAGATATAAAAGAGACCTAAGGGGCAACCTTTTCATGTAGAGGGTGGTACGTGTATGGAATGGGCTGCCAGAGGATGTGGTGGAGGCTGGTACAATTGCAACATTTAAAAGGCATTTGGATGGGTATATGAATAGGAAGGGTTTGGAGGAATATGGGCCGGGTGCTGGCAGGTGGGACTAGATTGGGTTGGGATATCTGGTCGGGTTGGACCGAAAGGTCTGTTTCCGTGCTGCACATCTCTATGACTATATTTACACCTCTCATTTCCATGGAAAGACTGCTAACATCATCAAAGACCCCTCCCAAACTGATAATACTCTCTTCCATCAGGCAGAAGATACACACACACACACACACACACACACACACACACACACACACACACACACACACACACACACACACACACACTCCAGCAGGTTCAAGAACAACTTCCTTCTTGCTGTTATTAGACTGCTAAATCGACCTCTCTAACTTCAAATAATGTTGATCTAATTAATGATGATCTTGCTCTGTGTACCTCCTGTGCAGTGTAACCATGTATACCTCACTCTGTCTGAGCACTCTATGATCTGTACGTCCTTATTTGCTATGATCTGCCTGTACTGCTCACAAAACAAAACTTTATACTGTACCTAGGTACATAAATTAAATCAAATCTTTTTTATTATTCACTCATCACAGGATGTGAATATCGAGGTCAGCATTTATTATTTATGGATATTATTGCCCAGAGGACAGTTAAGAATCAACCGCGTTGCTGTGGGTCTGGAGTCACATCTCCACCAGACCAGGTAAGGATGGCAGTTGCCTTCCCCAAACGACATTAATGAGTCAGATGGGTTTCTCCAACAATCAATAACGGCTTCATGCTCATCGTTAGACTCTTAATTCCAGATCATTTTTTAAAGTCAAGTTCAAATGCCACGATTAACCGCGGTGGGATTTGAACCCGGGTCCTCAGAACATTATCTGAGTCTCTGGACCAATAGTTTATCGATAATACTACTGGGCCCTTGGTTTGCAAGTCTTCAGGAGCATAGAATATAGAACATTTCAGCGCAGTACAGGCCCTTCGGCCCTCGATGTTGTGCTGCCCTGTCATACTAATCTGAAGCCCAGCTAACCTACACTATTCCATGTACGTCCATATGACTGTCCAATGACGACTTAAATGCATTTAAACTTGGCGAATCTACTACCGTTGCAGGTAAAGCATTCCATACCCTTACTACTCTCTGACATCTGTCTTATACCTATCTCTCCTCACTTTAAAGTTGTGTCCCCTCGTGTTTGCCATCCCCATACTTGGAAAAAGGCTCTCCCTGTCCACCCTATCTAACCCTCTGATTATCCTGTATGTCTCTAAGTCACCTCTCAACCTTCTTCTCTCTAACGAGAACAGCCTCAAAGCCCTCAGCCTTTCCTCGTAAGACATTCCTTCCATACCTGGCAACATCCTAGTAAATCTCCTCTGCACCGTTTCCAAAGCTTCCACATCCTTCTTATAATGTGGTGACCAGAACTGTACACAATACTTCAAGTGCGGCCGCACCAGAGATTTGTACAGCTCATGGTTCCAAAACTCGATCCCTCTATTAATAAAGGCCAAAACACTGTATGCCTTTTTAACAACCCTGTCAATCTGGGTGGCAACTTTCAGGGATCTGTGTACATGGACACTGAGATCTCTCTGCTCATCTACACTCCCAAGAATCTTACCATTAGCCCAGTACTTTGCATTCTGATTACTCTGGCCAAAGTGTACCACCTCACACTTGTCCACATTAAACTTCTTATGTATTTTTTTCCAGGAGCTGGTCAAGGACAGAACATGAGCTGAGTCACAGGGAGAAATACCTCAGCCTTTCTCCGGCTCCTGACGTGGAATCCTTAGCACCAACGTAGAAGACACACCCAGCCAGACCTTCGCTGCTGGGCTACAAGTCCCACGGTGCCTCGAGGAGTCCTGCAAACCCATCCTCAAAACATTACGTATGGGATAACAGGAAGGTGACAGGGAAAGACCAGCTTTGGATTCCTCTGAAAGGATTCCGACAGCAATACCACAAAACCAAAGTCACACCACGGTGACCAATTCAGCTGAAGGTAGTTCTATAACGCGATGGTTGCATTCCTGGGTAACCCTGCGTTATAGAAAAAAATAGTACTTTAGAAACAGTGCTTAAAGTGTTGGCGATGTAATCATGTTACAGCCACCACACATTGCTTCTAAAGCTCAAAGTTTTACAATGTCCCCAATTCATCAATTGCATTACATCGAATTTGTGTTAATATCGTAGCAGAACGACCTGTACTTGTTATCCTGGTTCATAGTAAAGACAACAAGCTTCCTTTAGCATTTAGGAGAAAGTGAGAACTGCAGATGCTGGAGATCAGAGTCGAAAGTGTGGTGCTGGAAAAGCGCAGCAGGTCAGGCAGCATCTGAGGAGCAGGAGAGTCGACATTTCGGGCAAAAGCCCTTCATCAGATTTTCTATAAGGTTTTCTGATGAAGGATTTATGCCCGAAGTGTCGACTCTCCTGCTCCTCGGATGCTGCCTGACCTGCTGCGCTTTTCCAGCACCACTCTCGTCCTTTAGCATTCAGGAGAGGAAGAGGTGACTTGATTGAAAAAATCGAGGATCCTGAGGGGTCCTGGCAGGACTGCTGGTGGAAAAGATGTTTCCTCTCGTGGGAGAATCAAGAACGAGGGATCACTGTTCAAACATTAAAGATCACCAACTGAAACATTTTCGTCTCTCAGAGGAGAGAGAGTTGTTGCATGCACCACATCTTCAGGAAAAGAATTTCAGACTCTTGACATTTTTAACACAGAGATAAATAGGTTCTCGATAAGGCAGGGGTGAAAGGGCATTGGTGCAGAGATCCAATCAGCTGTGATCTTACTGAATGGCGGAACAGATTCAAGGGGCTGAGGGCCCTGTCTGCTCCTGATCCGTAAAGGGGCACAGTGTAGGGAGACATGTTGCTGCGGCCCACTTGCTAGCTCACCTGTTCCTGGCATTACAGGGTAACTCACTCGGACACGCCAGGACAGTACAGAGGGTGTGCAATGCTTTTTTCACATTGAGTCGTTAAACAGAAACCCTGGCTGTCCACTCTGGAGGGTAGGAAAGGTATCACTGCCTTGGTTTTGAAGAGGGAGGGGGACCGTCACCTGGGTCCAGGCCAGTATTTCTCACAGTAACACATCGTGTAATTATCCCACGGCATTCATGGAAGTTTGCTGTACGGAAATTGGCTCCTTACATCTTCCATTCTAAAGACGGACTGCACTTCGTAAGTACGGAATTATTTCAAAAGCATTTCAGTCCTTCCTATCAGTGCTTTCTTTCCCTTTTAATTTACATAATATTTATTGCACTGTGTCAGAAGAAAACGTATTGGAAGCTCCAAGGAGGAAGGACTGCGGTATTAAGACTAATCAACCTGGATTTGTTCAATGATGTCCAAGGGAGTGGGAGATTTGATTCATCTTCCGTTCCTGATGAAGATGGCAGATTCTCTTATGTTGCAGAATGGGGAGGAGCCCTGTCTCTGAACCATAATCACAGAATCCCAACAGGCCATTCGGCCCATCGAATCCACACCGACCCTCTGAAGAGCATCCCACCCAGACCCACCACTTCCCTGTAACCCTGTATTTCCAGATAGTGATCCCACTGAGCCTGCACATCCCTGGACACTATGGGGCAATTTAGCATGGTCAATCCACTCTAACCTGCACTTCTTCGGACTGTGGGAGGAAACTGGAGCACCCAGAGGAAACCCACGCAGATACGGGAAGAATGTGCAAACTCCAGAGACCCGGGTTCAATTCCCGCCTCAGGCGACTCTCTGTGTGGAGTTTGCACATTCTCCCCTTGTCTGCGTGGGTTTCCTCCAGGTGCTCCGGTTTCCTCCCACAGTCCAATGGTGTGTAGGTTAGGTAAATTGGCCATGCTAAATTGCCCATAGTGTTAGGTGAAGGGGTAAATGTAGGGGAATGGGTCTGGGTGGGTTGCTCTTCGGAGGGTCGGTGTAGACTTGTTGGGCCGAAGGGCCTGTTTCTACACTGTAAGTAATCTAATCTAAAAATATAAACAGGGGGAATCCCCCAGCTGTACTTTAAAACCCGCCTGAGAGCCGGAAAGGGGTCTCACACTATCACACCTGAAAGGTCATCACTTCCTAACTGGGCCAGTCCCCCTGAAGCCTCAGGGGGACAGCACCCTCCACAGGGGGACAGCACCCTCCACAGGGGCATCACCCCCTCCTTCCCCTACCATCCCCCCCCCCCCAACACACACACACACACACACACACACGGACATCACCCCCTCCTCCCCCTACCCCCCACAACACACACACACACCAACCCTCCTCCCCCTACCCAACACACACACGTCACCCCCTCCTCCCTACCCCCCCTAACACACACACACTCACACATCACCCCCTCCTCCCCCTACCCAACACACACACATGTCACCCCCTCCTCCCTACCCCCCCAACACACACACACACACACTCACACATCACCCCCTCCTCCCCCTACCCAACACACACATACACACACGTCACCCCCTCCTCCCTACCCCCCCAACACACACACACACGGACATCAACCCCTCCTTCCCCTACCCCCCACAACACACACACACACACACACATCACCCCCTCCTCCTCCTACACCCGCCAACACACAAACACATACACGGACATCACCCCATCCTCCCCCTACACAACACACACACACACACACGTCAACCCCTCCACCCTACCCCCCCAACACACACACACACACACACGGACATCACCCCATCCTCCCCCTACCCCCCAACACACACACACATACATATCACCCCCTCCTCCCCTACTCCCCTCAACACACACACACACACATCACCCCATCCTCCCCCTACCCAACACACACACACACACCACCCCCTCCTCCCCCTACACAACACACACACGTCAACCCCTCCTCAGTACCCCCCCCAACCCACACACACACACTGACATCACCCCATCCTCCCCCTACCCAACACACACACACACACACACATCACCCCCTCCTCCCCCTACACAACACACACACACACGTCACCCCCTCCTCCCTACCCCCCCCCCCCAACACACACACACGGACATCAACCCCTCCTCCCCCTACCCCCCACAACACACACACACACATCACCCCCTCCTCCCGCCAACACACAAACACACACACACGGACATCAACCCCTCCTCAGTCTACCCCCCACAACACACATCATCCCCTCCTCCCGCTACACCCGCCAACACACAAACACACACACGGACATCACCCCATCCTCCCCCTACCCAACACACACACACACACATACACATCACCCCCTCCTCCCCCTACCCAACACACACACACACATACACATCACCCCCTCCTCCCCCTACCCAACACACACACACACACACCACCCCCTCCTCCCCCTACACAACACACACACGTCAACCCCTCCTCAGTACCCCCCCCAACCCACACACACACACTGACATCACCCCCTCCTCCCCCTACCCAACACACACACACACACATCACCCCCTCCTCCCCTACCCCCCTCAACACACACACACATCACCCCTTCCTCCCCCTACCCCCCTCAACACACACACACATCACCCCTTCCTCCCCCTACCCCCCTCAACACACACACACATCACCCCTTCCTCCCCCTACCCCCCTCAACACACACACACACATCACCCCTTCCTCCCCCTACCCCCCTCAACACACACACACACATCACCCCTTCCTCCCCCTACCCAACACACACACACATACACATCACCCCCTCCTCCCCCTACCCAACACACACACACACACAGACATCACCCCTTCCTCCCCCTATCCCCCTCAACACACACACACATCACCCCATCCTCCCCCTACCCAACACACACACACATACACATCACCCCCTCCTCCCCTACCCAACACACACACACACACATACACATCACCCCCTCCTCCCCCTACCCAACACACACACACACGGACATCACCCCATCCTCCCCCTACCCAACACACACACACACACACACACACATACACATCACCCCCTCCTCCCCCTACCCAACACACACACACACACACATACACATCACCCCATCCTCCCCCTACCCAACACACACACACACACATACACATCACCCCCTCCTCCCCCTACCCAACACACACACGGACATCACCCCCTCCTCCCCCTACCCAACACACACACACACACATACACATCACCCCCTCCTCCCCCTACCCAACACACACACACACACACACACGGACATCACCCCATCCTCCCCCTACCCAACACACACACACACACACATACACATCACCCCCTCCTCCCCCTACCCAACACACACACACACACACATACACATCACCCCCTCCTCCCCCTACCCAACACACACACACACACACACATACACATCACCCCCTCCTCCCCCTACCCAACACACACACACACACATACACATCACCCCCTCCTCCCCCTACCCAACACACACACACACACACATACACATCACCCCCTCCTCCCCCTACCCAACACACACACACACACATACACATCACCCCCTCCTCCCCCTACCCAACACACACACACACACACACGGACATCACCCCCTCCTCCCCCTACCCCCCTCAACACTCACACACATCACCCCTTCCTCCCCCTACCCCCCTCAACACACACACACACACATCACCCCTTTCTCCCCCTACCCCCCTCAACACACACACACATCACCCCTTTCTCCCCTACCCCCCTCAACACACACACAGACATCACCCCTTCCTTCCCCTACCCAACACACACACACACACATACACATCACCCCCTCCTCCCCCTACCCAACACACACACACACACACACACACACATCACCCATTCCTTCCCCTACCCAACACACACACACACACATACACATCACCCCCTCCTCCCCCTACCCAACACACACACACACACATACACATCACCCCCTCCTCCCCCTACCCAACACACACACACACACACATACACATCACCCCCTCCTCCCCCTACCCAACACACACACACACACACGGACATCACCCCATCCTCCCCCTACCCAACACACACACACACACGGACATCACCCCATCCTCCCCCTACACAACACACACACACACACACGTCAACCCCTACACCCTACCCCCCCAACACACACACACACACACACACACACACACACACAAACGGACATCACCCCATCCTCCCCCTACCCCCCAACACACACACATACATATCACCCCCTCCTCCCCTACTCCCCTCAACACACACACACATCACCCCATCCTCCCCCTACCCAACACACACACACACACACCACCCCCTCCTCCCCCTACACAACACACACACGTCAACCCCTCCTCAGTACCCCCCCCAACCCACACACACACACACACACTGACATCACCCCATCCTCCCCCTACCCCCCAACACACACACACATACATATCACCCCCTCCTCCCCTACTCCCCTCAACACACACACATCACCCCATCCTCCCCCTACCCAACACACACACACACACACACACACACACACATCACCCCCTCCTCCCCCTACACAACACACACACACACGTCACCCCCTCCTCCCTACCCCCCCCCCAACACACACACACAGACATCAACCCCTCCTCCCCCTACCCCCCACAACACACACACACACATCACCCCCTCCTCCCGCCAACACACAAACACACACACACGGACATCAACCCCTCCTCAGTCTACCCCCCACAACACACATCATCCCCTCCTCCCGCTACACCCGCCAACACACAAACACACACACGGACATCACCCCATCCTCCCCCGACCCCTCACAACACACACGGACATCACCTCATCCTCCCCCTACCCAACACACACACACACACATACACATCACCCCCTCCTCCCCCTACCCAACACACACACACACACATACACATCACCCCCTCCTCCCCCTACCCAACACACACACACACACACATACACATCACCCCCTCCTCCCCCTACCCAACACACACACACATACACATCACCCCCTCCTCCCCAACACACACACACATATCACCCCCTCCTCCCCTACCCCCCTCAACACACACACACATACACATCACCCCCTCCTCCTCCTACCCAACACACACACACACGGACATCACCCCATCCTCCCCCTACCCAACACACACACACACACACACACACACGGACATCACCCCATCCTCCCCCTACCCAACACACACACACACACACACACACACACACACACACACATACACATCACCCCCTCCTCCCCCTACCCAACACACACATCACCCCTTCCTCCCCCTACCCCCCTCAACACACACACACATCACCCCTTCCTCCCCCTACCCCCCTCAACACACACACACACATCACCCCTTCCTCCCCCTACCCCCCTCAACACACACACACACATCACCCCTTCCTCCCCCTACCCCCCTCAACACACACACACACACAGACATCACCCCTTCCTCCCCCTATCCCCCTCAACACACACACACATCACCTCATCCTCCCCCTACCCAACACACACACACACACACACACCACCCCCTCCTCCCCCTACCCAACACACACACACACACATACACATCACCCCCTCCTCCCCCTACCCAACACACACACACATACACATCACCCCCTCCTCCCCCTACCCAACACACACACACACATACACATCACCCCCTCCTCCCCCTACCCAACACACACACACACACATACACATCACCCCCTCCTCCCCCTACCCAACACACACACACACACACATACACATCACCCCCTCCTCCCCCTACCCAACACACACACACACACATACACATCACCCCCTCCTCCCCCTACCCAACACACACACACACACACACATACACATCACCCCCTCCTCCCCCTACCCAACACACACACACACACACATACACATCACCCCCTCCTCCCCCTACCCAACACACACACACACACACATACACATCACCCCATCCTCCCCCTACCCAACACACACACACACACACACACACGGACATCACCCCATCCTCCCCCTACCCAACACACACACATCACCCCCTCCTCCCCCTACCCCCCTCAACACACACACACATCACCCCCTCCTCCCCTACCCCCCTCAACACACACACACATCACCCCTTCCTCCCCCTACCCCCCTCAACGCACACACACATCACCCCTTTCTCCCCCTACCCCCCTCAACACACACACACATCACCCCTTTCTCCCCCTACCCCCCTCAACACACACACAGACATCACCCCTTCCTTCCCCTACCCCCCAACACGCACACACACACAATCACCCCCTCCTCTCCCTACCCCCCAACACACACATATCACCCCCTCCTTCCCATACCCCCCTCAGCACACGCGCACGCACACACACACACACACACACACATCACCCCTTCCTCCCCCTACCCCCCAACACACAAACACACACACACATCACCCCCTCCTCCCCCTACCCAACACACACACACATTACCCCCTCCTCCCCCTACCCCCCTCAACACACACACACATCACCCCTTCCTCCCCCTACCCCCCTCAACACACACACAGACATCACCCCTTCCTCCCCCTACCCCCCTCAACACACACACACATCATCCCTTCCTCCCCCTACCCCCCTCAACACACACACACATCATCCCTTCCTCCCCCTACCCCCCTCAACACACACACACACACACACACACACAGACATCACCCCTTCCTCCCCCTACCCCCCTCAACACACACACACATCACCCCATCCTCCCCCTACCCAACACACATACACATCACCCCCTCCTCCCCTACCCCCCTCAACACACACACACATCACCCGATCCTCCCCCTACCCAACACACATACACATCACCCCTTCCTCCCCCTACCCCCCTCAACACACACACACATCACCCCATCCTCCCCCTACCCAACACACATACACATCACCCCCTCCTCCCCTACCCCCCTCAACACACACACACATCACCCCATCCTCCCCCTACCCAACACACATACACATCACCCCATCCTCCCCCTACCCAACACACACACATTACCCCCTCCTCCCCTACCCCCCTCAACACACACACACATCACCCCTTCCTCCCCCTACCCCCCTCAACACACACACAGACATCACCCCTTCCTCCCCCTACCCCCCTCAACACACACACACACACACACAGACATCACCCCTTCCTCCCCCTACCCCCCTCAACACACACACACACACACACACAGACATCACCCCTTCCTCCCCCTACCCCCCTCAACACACACACACATCACCCCATCCTCCCCCTACCCAACACACACACACATCACCCCCTCCTCCCCTACCCCCCTCAACACACACACACATCACCCCTTCCTCCCCCTACCCCCCTCAACACACACACACAGACATCACCCCTTCCTTCCCCTACCCCCCTCAACACACACACACAGACATCACCCCTTCCTTCCCCTACCCCCCTCAACACACACACAGACATCACCCCTTCCTTCCCCTACCCCCCAACACACACAATCACCCCCTCCTCTCCCTACCCCCCCAACACACACTCATACACACACACACACACACACACACACACACAGACATCACCCCCTCCTCCCCCTACCCCCCCCCCCCCAACACACACACACACACACACACACAGGCATCACACACCCCCACCCCAACACACAAAGAGGCATCAAGCCGCCCTCCCCAACACACAGGGGCATCACCGCCTCCCCCTCCCTCCACACCCCCCCCCCACACACAGGGGCTTCACCCCCTCCTCCTCTCCTCACACCTCCCCCTCCCACACAGGGGCTTCACCCCCTCCTCCTCTCCTCACACCTCCCCCTCCCACACAGGGGCTTCACCCCCTCCTCCTCCCACCACATCACCCCCCAACACACAGGGGCATCACCCCCTCCTCCTCCCCACACATCCCTCCACCCCCCACACAGGGGCTTCACCCCCTCCTCCTCCCACCACACCCCCCCCCACACACACAGGGGCTTCACCCCCTCCTCCTCCCACCAAACCCCCCCCCACACACACAGGGGCTTCTCCCCCACCTCCTCTCCCCACACACAGGGGCTTCACCCCCTCCTCCTCCCACCAAACACTCCCCCACACACACATAGGGGCTTCACCCCCTCCTCCTCCCACCCCCACCTTTCCCACACACACAGGGGCTTCACCCCCTCCTCCTCCCCCCACACCCCCCCCCCCCCCCCCCCCACACACACACACACACAGGGGCTTCACCCCCTCTTCATCTTCCCCCCCACCCTCCCAACACACAGGGGCTTCACCCCCTCCTCCTCCCCCCACACACCCCCCCACACACACACAGGGGCTTCACCCCCTCTTCCTCTTCCCCCCACCCTCCCCACACACAGAGGTTTCACCCCCTCCTCCTCCCCCCACACACACCCCCGCCCCACACACACACAGGGGCTTCACCCCCTCTTCCTCTTCCCCCCCACCCTCCCCACACACAGAGGCTTCACCCCCTCCTCTCCCCACACACACACACACACACCCCCCCACACACAGAGGCTTCACCCCCTCCTCTTCTTCCCCCCCCCCCCCCATACACAGGAGCATGACCCCCTCCTCTCCCCCACACACACAGAGGCAGTACACTCCACACAAACACTCACACCGCCCCCTGACAGACAGACATGGGCTGACACGGGATGGTAACTGCTTTGCAAGTGAATTCTTTGCCCCTGCTTTCAGCTTTGCTCAGACTGTACGCCTGCTGGCAAGCTCAGGGCCAGGAGCATCACCGAGATACATGAGTCGGCACAAATATAAGGAACAGTATTGGCTGCCAGGGCAACACCCCATAAACACTGGCCAATCAACAGCCAGGGCTCCCTCTCAGATTGCAATGACTGTGATTGTTCGCCTGGTGACAAACACTGGCCTGATCTGTTCGAAACGTTTGTTCATCAGTCACCCAACGCTGTTGAACAGAGTGCAGAGTTCACCAGGGTGAACGTACCACCCATTCCATCGCACTCCATCAGTTTCCTAATCCATCATTCACTACAAAGCAGTTATTCCCCATGGAAGTTTATATTCAATAGGAACACTGCACTACCCCTCTCACTGAATTTATAGTAAAGGATAGGCCAACATGGATCTGTGAACTTTCAAAACACCCACACCCCACAAGGGTAGTAATGGTGAGCAGGGGAATGGGTAAGAGGGAGGAGATCGGCACTAGGTAACAGGATGAGTGCAGGCATAGTGGGCTGAATAGACTCGCTCTGCATTCTGTGAAATGCACTCACAGACACACACTCACACACACACAGACACAGACACACACACACGTGCGCGCACACACACACAGACACAGACAAACACTCACATAGCCCCATACACAAACACAGACACACATGCGCGTGCGCGCACACACACACACAAACACAAACACTCACATAGCCCCACACACAAACACAGACACGCGCGCGCGCACACACACGCAGACATGCACACACACACGCGCGCACACACACACAAACACAGACAAACACTCACACAGACACACACAGACACAAACACAGACAAACACTCACACAGACACAAACACAGACAAACACTCACATAGCCCCACTCTCACAGACACACGCACGCGCGCGCACACACACACACAAACACAGACACACACACACAAACACTCACATAGCCCCACACACAAACACAGACACACATGCACGTGTGCGCACACACACACACAGACACAGACAAACACTCACATAGCCCCACACACAAACACAGACACATGCGCGCGCACACACACACAGACATGCACACACACAGACACACGCGCACACACACATAAACACAGACAAACACTCACATAGCCCCACACACAAACACAGACACACACAGACACAAACACAGACAAACACTCACATAGCCCCACTCACAGACACACGCACGCGCACACACACACACTCACACACACACAAACAGTCACATAGCCCCACTCACACAGACACATGCACGCACGCACACACACACACAAACACAGACACACACTCACACACAGACACAGACACACACACAGACAAACACTCACATAGCCCACACACAAACACAGACACACTCACACACAGACACAGACACACACACAGACAAACACTCACATAGCCCACACAAAAACAGACACACACGCGCGCGCACAGACACAAACACAAACACTCACATAGCCCCACACACAAACACAGACACATACTCACACACACAGACAGACATACACACAGACATACACACAGACAAACACTTACATAGCCCCACACACAAACACAGACACACACTCACACACAGACACAAACACAAACACTCACATAGCCCCACACACAAACACAGATACACACGCGCGCACACACACAGAGACATGCACACACACACAGACACACGCACGCACACACACACAGACACAAGCACAGGCAAACACTCACCTAGCCCACACACAAACACAGACACACACGCATGCGCACACACAGACATGCACACTCACACACAGACAGACACATGCACTCACACACAGACACGCGCACACAGACACGTGCGCGCACACACAGACACAGCAACACACAGAGACAAACAGACAAACACAGACACACACAGACATGCACACTCGCACAAACACACAGACATATGTGCGCGCGCGCACACACAAACTCACACAGACACATGTGCGCGCGCACACACACACAGACACACAAACTCACACACAAACACATGTGCGCGCCCACACACAGACACACAAGCACACACAAATACACGCACACTCTCATAGCCTCACAGAGACACAGACACAAACGCGCGCACACACACAGACATACGCATGCACACACACTCACATAGCCTCACACAGCTACAGACACACACACACAGCAAACACAGGGCCGCACCTTAACACGTGGGAACTAAGGGATTTAGCCACACACACACTCACTCTCAATGAGGCAGATTTTGTATCTGTGCAAGTGGTCTTGAATAAATTAAAATCTCATCCAGGCCATTGCAAAGCATCTTCAGACAGGTACAAACTACTAGGTACCTGTACTTTTAAACACACCTGTACTTTTTCAATCTCAGCTTTCTTAAAATGTACAATTTTGGGGTGGAGAGAGACTGGTGGTGAGTGAAGTGTACACAGTTCTGAGGGGCATGGAGAGGAAGCAGCTGTTCCTCTTAGTCAAAGGTTTAGGTTAGGAGAGGCACGGGCCAAATGGTAATATTACTGGATTATTAATCCAGGGCATACTGGATGACAGAGGGTGGAATTTGAATCCAATAAGAATCTGGAAGTAAGAGCCTAATGATGACCATTGCTGAAGGAAACTGTCTGGTCTGGGCCTACATGCAACTCCAGACCCACGGCAACATGGCTGACTCACAACTGCCCTCTAGGCAATAAATACTAGCCCAGCCAGAGGCAGCCACACCCTATGACTGAAGAAAAAAAATGAGGGGGCACAGTAATGCAGTGAACAATTTAGAGGAGAAGGTTTTTTTTCTCCCCCATCAAGAGGGTGGTGGGGGTCTGGAAAGCACTATCTGGGTAGGTAGCTGAGGCAGGAAGTCTTTAAAACCTTGCGTGGATGAGCACTTGAATAGTCTCAACATTCAAGGCCAAGTGCTGGAAAGTGGGAAATAGGTTAGCACAGATTCGATTGGCTGAATGGCCTTTTCTGTGCTCTTTGACGGTGAGGGGTAAATTCCAGATCAGCAGTTCATTTGCACAGTGCCCTATCTCCCTTTCATAATATTTACCGACAGAGCTGGTGCCTACAGAGTGTTCCCGTAAACATGTTGATTCAGGTTCCTGTCTTGTACATGAAAGTGAACAACAAATTTCTTCGTAAACAGCCTTGGTGGCAGAGTCTTGTGTGTGCAGGTGTGGAGAGGTGAGGATCATTGCCAGTAGAAAGCTTGAGGAAGTGGGGCCTGTACTCAGTGGGAGTTCAGAAGAGCAAGGTGACTTTATTGAGATGTATAAAGATTCTGATGGGACAGCACGGGCTGGATGATTCCTCTCGTGAGGCGTCCAGAATTAGGAGAGACTGTTTCAAATTAAAGCACCTCCTTTTCAAATAGAGATAAGGAGGATTTTCATCCCTCAGAACGTCCTTGCACTTTGGAATTCTCTGGCATGGAGAGCCATGGTCACTGAATGTGTGTGTGAGACTGAGATAGTCAGATTTCTGATTAACTAGGGGTCCCAGGGCTACTGGGGTCAGACACAAAATATGGCCACATCAGGTCAGTCATATTGTCACTGATGAGCAGAACAGGCTTGAGGGGCAGAATGGCCTATTCCCACTTCCATTTCTTGCAGATATTTCCTTTTTGACCTGATAGACATAGAATCAATGTCTATGATTGACTCCGAGAACGGGAACCATTTAATCAGAGAGTAGAGGAGGTTCATCTCTGAACCCTCCTGGGCGGCACGGTGGCACAGTGGTTAGCACTGCTGCCTCACAGCGCCAGAGACCCGGGTTCAATTCCCGACTCAGGCGACTGACTGTGTGGAGTTTGCACATTCTCCCCGTGTCTGCGTGGGTTTCCTCCGGGTGCTCCGGTTTCCTCCCACAGTCCAAAGATGTGCAGGTCAGGTGAATTGGCCATGCTAAATTGCCCGTAGTGTTAGGTTAAAGGGGTAAATGTAAGGGTATGGGTGGGTTGCGCTTCGGCGGGTCGGTGTGGACTTGTTGGGCCGAAGGGCCTGTTTCCACACTGTAAGTAATCTAATCTAATCTAATCTAATCTAAGACATTATGACACCTCTGGAGCAAGTGAGGACTCCTGACTCAGAGATAGGGACACTACCACTGCACCACAAGAGCCCTCTATTTCCTACATTCTCATCACTGCTCAAATGACGTGATTTGGGTATCAGTCCATGCCAACATATCACCTTATTTCACAATCAGTGACATTCCGTTGGTACAATATATGGATTATGGCTGTTTTAATTATTACATCCATCAGAGTTACTGGTTAAAGATGTACAATGGTGAATATACTGAGTCAAAGGCAAACTACAGTCAATTGCATCGAGGGGCCCTTTGTCCAGTGTGCCTTGGAATTCACAAACTAGAGCCAAGAGCAATGACTGCAGGTACTACCCTCCCACGCGCTTCACCAATACAATGTCTCTGTCCAACCAGCTGGCTCAGGGATTGGGTCACAGAGCCCCCGGGGGCAGGCCGTTCCATCGTACGGTCGCTCGACACTTTGCTGCAGTGTGGGAACTTTAGCCTATCATCACGTTACCCTGCCAACCCTAACTCAGTAACAAACACAACCCTCGAGTCAAAACCCCACCCTTCACACGTCAGCTCAGAATACTTCCGTGTAGTACTGACAGAACGCCACACTGTCAGTGGGTCGGTACCGAGGGAGTGCCGCACTGTCCGAGGGTCAGAACCGAGGGAGTGCCACAATGTCGGAGGGTCAGTACCGAGGGAGTGCCACACTGTCAGAGGGTCAGTACTGAGGAAGTGCTGCACTGTCCAAGGGTCAGTAATGAGGGAGTGTTGCACTATCAGAGGAACAGTACTGAGGGAGTGCCGCGCTGTCGGAGGGTCAGTGCTGAGGGAGTGCCGCGCTGTCGGAGGGTCAGTGCTGAGGGAGTGCCGCGCTGTCGGAGGGTCAGTGCTGAGGGAGTGGGCACTGTCGGAGGGTCAGTGCTGAGGGAGTGCCGCACTGTCGGAGGGTCAGTGCTGAGGGAGTGCCGCGCTGTCGGAGGGTCAGTGCTGAGGGAGTGCCGCGCTGTCGGAGGGTCAGCGCTGAGGGAGTGCCGCGCTGTCGGAGGGTCAGTGCTGAGGGAGTGCCGCGCTGTCGGAGGGTCAGTGCTGAGGGAGTGCCGCGCTGTCGGAGGGTCAGTGCTGAGGGAGTGCCGCGCTGTCGGAGGGTCAGTGCTGAGGGAGTGCCGCGCTGTCGGAGGGTCAGTGCTGAGGGAGTGCCGCGCTGTCGGAGGGTCAGTGCTGAGGGAGTGCCGCGCTGTCGGAGGGTCAGTGCTGAGGGAGTGCCGCGCTGTCGGAGGGTCAGTGCTGAGGGAGTGCCGCGCTGTCGGAGGGTCAGTGCTGAGGGAGTGCCGCGCTGTCGGAGGGTCAGTGCTGAGGGAGTGCCGCGCTGTCGGAGGGTCAGTGCTGAGGGAGTGCCGCGCTGTCGGAGGGTCAGTGCTGAGGGAGTGCCGCGCTGTCGGA
Source organism: Chiloscyllium plagiosum (assembly GCF_037043375.1). NCBI lineage: Eukaryota > Metazoa > Chordata > Chondrichthyes > Orectolobiformes > Hemiscylliidae > Chiloscyllium > Chiloscyllium plagiosum. The sequence continues at coordinate 10,790,493 of NW_028270162.1, read as the reverse complement.
GGGTCAGTGCTGAGGGAGTGCCGCGCTGTCGGAGGGTCAGTGCTGAGGGAGTGCCGCGCTGTCGGTGGGTCAGTGCTGAGGGAGTGCCGCGCTGTCGGAGGGTCAGTGCTGAGGGAGTGCCGCGCTGTCGGAGGGTCAGTGCTGAGGGAGTGCCGCGCTGTCGGAGGGTCAGTGCTGAGGGAGTGCCGCGCTGTCGGAGGGTCAGTGCTGAGGGAGTGCCGCGCTGTCGGAGGGTCAGTGCTGAGGGAGTGCCGCGCTGTCGGAGGGTCAGTGCTGAGGGAGTGCCGCGCTGTCGGAGGGTCTGTCCTGAGGGAGTGCCGCACTGTCGGAGGGTCTGTCCTGAGGGAGTGCCGCACTGTCGGAGGGTCAGTGCTGAGGGAGTGCCGCACTGTCGGAGGGTCTGTCCTGAGGGAGTGCCGCACTGTCGGAGGGTCAGTGCTGAGGGAGTGCCGCACTGTCGGAGGGTCTGTCCTGAGGGAGTGCCGCACTGTCGGAGGGTCAGTGCTGAGGGAGTGCCGCACTGTCGGAGGGTCTGTCCTGAGGGAGCGCCGCACTGTCGGAGGGTCTGTCCTGAGGGAGCGCCGCACTGTCGGTGGGTCAGTACCGAGGGAGTGTACCGAGGGATTGCCACACTGTCAGAGGGAAAGTACTGAGGGAGTGCCACACTGTCAGAGAGTCAGTACTGAGTGAGTGCCGCACTGTCCAAATGTCAGTACCGTACCAAGGGAGTGCCACACTGTCCGAGGGTCGGTACTGAGGGGGTGCTGCACTATCAGAGGGACAGTACTGAGGGAATGCCGCACTGTCGGAGGTTGAGTGCTCAGGGAGTGCCGCATTGTCAGAGGGTCTGTCCTGAGGGAGTGCCGCATTGTCAGAGGGTCTGTCCTGAGGGAGTGCCGCATTGTCAGAGGGTCTGTCCTGAGGGAGTGCCGCACTGTCAGAGGGTCAATGCTGAGGGAGTGCCACACTGTCAGAGGGTCTGTGCTGAGGGAGTGCCACACTGTCAGAGGGTCTGTGCTGAGGGAGTGCCACACTGTCAGAGGGTCTGTGCTGAGGGAGTGCTGCACTGTCAGAGGGTCAGTGCTGAGGGAGTGCCACACTGTCAGAGGGTCAGTGCTGAGGGAGTGCTGCACTGTCAGAGAGTCAGTGCTGAGGGAGTGCCGCACTGTCAGAGGGTCAGTGCTGAGGGAGTGCCGCACTGTCAGAGGGTCAGTGCTGAGGGAGTGCTGCACTGTCAGAGAGTCAGTGCTGAGGGAGTGCCGCACTGTCAGAGGGTCAGTACTGAGGGAGTGCTGCACTGTCAGAGAGTCAGTGCTGAGGGAGTGCCACACTGTCAGAGGGTCAGTGCTGAGGGAGTGCCACACTGTCAGAGGGTCAGTGCTGAGGGATTGCCACACTGTCAGAGGGTCAGTGCTGAGGGATTGCCACACTGTCAGAGGGTCAGTGCTGAGGGAGTGCTGCACTGTCAGAGGGTCAGTGCTGAGGGATTGCCACACTGTCAGAGGGTCAGTGCTGAGGGAGTGCCGCACTGTCAGAGGGTCAGTGCTGAGGGATTGCCACACTGTCAGAGGGTCAGTGCTGAGGGATTGCCGCACTGTCAGAAGGTCAGTTTCACAGGGCTGTCACACTGCTCTCACAAGGTGCCTGTAAATATCACCAGGAGATCTATTAAACGAGATGCAGAATGCCCTGTGGTGCTTTGGCCAATAATTCTCTCACTGGTGAAAGATGATGTCTGTGGGAGCTTGCTGTGCACAGATTAGAAGCCACAGTTCTTGCATTACAATCATCCTCATGCTTCACTGGCTGTAATCTTTAGAATGTTCAGAGGATGCAAACGGTGCTAGGTGAATGCAAACTTTCCTTTCTCACCATTAGACTCTTCTATGATACTGGAAAGCGTGACACATTCGGGGCTGGAGTTGTGGGGGGGTGGGGGTGGGGTGTGATGCTCCAGTTACAAACATCAGCAAGTTTTAGTGTGAGTTAAGTCTCAAAAGAACTATGAGACGATAAGAAACAGGAGCTGAATTAGGCTATTTGGCCCCACTGAATCTGCTGCACCATTCTATCCTGGCTGATAGGTTTCTCAGCCGCATTCTCCTGTCTTCTCCCTGCATTCCTCGATTCCCTTACTCATCAAGGACCTATCTAACTCGGTCTGAAAGACACTCAATTAGATGACCTCCACAGCTTTGTGAGACAGTGAGTCCACAGATTCCCCACCCTCTGGCTGAAGAAATTCCCCCTCATCTCAGTTCCAAAGGATTGTTCAAAGTTTGTGAAAAGATTTGTAACTCGGGTGCTCGTTGTTGTGGGTCTGTGGTCCCAAGCACTGAGGGCGTCACCTAGACAGGGGACGAAACGCCTGCAACACAAATTCCCACCCCAAAGGATTGTCCTTTTACTCTGAGGCTGTGCCCTCAGGTCCTAGTCTCTCCCGCATCATCTCCACATCCACTCTATTCAGACCTCTCAGTATTCTGTAAGTTTCAATCAGATCCCCCTCATCCTTCTAAACTCCATTGAGTACAGACCCAGAGTCCTCAACCATTCCTCATATGACAAACCCATCCTCCTCAGGACCATCCTTCCACAGGCTCCTCGGGATCTCCTCTAAAGCCAACACATTTTTCCTTCGGTACGGGGCCCAAAACTGCTCGCAATATTCTAAATGCAGTCAGGTCACAGCCTTATACAGCCTCAGCAGCACATCCCTGCTCCTGTATTCTAGCTCTCTTGAAATGAATGCTAACATTACATTGACGTTCCTACTGCCAACTGAACCTGCATTTTAACCTGAAGAGAATCCTGAACTCGCACTCCCAGGTCCCTTTGTGGTGCCGATTTCTGAAGCCTTTCCCCATTTAGAAAATAGTCTATGCCATATCCTTCCTACCAAAGTGCATTACCTCACCCTTTTCCAAATGGCATTCCATCTGCCACTTCTTTGCCCACTCTCCTAGCCTGCCCAAGCCCTTCTGCAGCCTCCTCGCCTCCTCGAGATGATCTCTCCCTCCACCTATTCCAGTATCATCTGCTAACGTAGCAATGATGCCCTCAGCTCCTTCGGCCTGATTGTTAATGTATAACGTGAACAGTTGTGGTCCCAACAGTGACCCCTGTAGAACTCCACTAGTCACCAGCTGCGATCCCTTTATCCCTCCTCTCTGCCTTCTGCCAGTCAGCCAATCCTCTATCATACCAGTACCTCACCCATATCACATTCTTAAAGGGGCTTGATAGGGTAAATGGAAACTCAGTATCGCAGAACCATAGAATTATTATGGTGCAGAAAGAGGCCATTCGGCCAATCATGCCCATGCCAGCTCTATTCCCTAGTGCCAATTTCCTGCTTTTTCCACATGTCCCTGCATCCCAATAACCAGCCAATGCTTCAATTTAAAATCATCTAAACTCAGAACAAAACCACTGTCCTTTCAAATGTCACAGAATGAAAATCCTGTTAACTTCCTTCCTTAACAGCACTGTGGCTGTTTGTACACCCCTCATGGAGTGCAGCAGAAAGTTAATTTTAGAGGGGTGACCAGCTGTTGAAGGGGAACTTGTTAAATACCTGAAAGGGCTGGCACAGGCGTAATGGGACAAATGGCCTCCTTTGGCCCTGTGAGATGCTATGTATTTAAATAAGCTTGCAATCTCTTTGTGATGGCAATGATCCACTGGTGTTATCGCTAGCCTATTAATCTAGAGACCCAGGTAATGCCCTGGGGTTCCAATCCTGCAATGGCAAAGGGTAGAATTTAGATCTGATAACAATTGAAAATTAAGCCTCTAATGGGGATCATGAAAGCTGTTTGCTGAACAAACTCGTCTGGTTCACTAGTGCCCTTCAGGGAAGGAATCTGCCGTCCTTACTTGGTCTGGCCCTCTTATGAACCAGACCCACAGCAATGTAGCTGACTCTTATCTGCCCCCTGGGTAATTAGGGATGGGCAATAAATGTTGACCTAGACTGTGACGCCCTCATCCCATAAGCTAATAAAAACAATCCCCAGTCCTGATGTTTACTGATAACATTCCTGATGAAGGACAAATTCTAACTTCTCAAGAGGAAGAAAAAATTTCAAACTATTTGAGAAGACAAATCAACAGAAAGAAGGTGCTGACAATCCCGGGATAATTGACCAATAACGTGATGACTGATTGGCGCAGGCTCTAAGTGCCGGCCTTCCTCACTGGGAGCTGCTCCTGGAACTTGGTTCTCAGGGGTTTCCACAGCCTGGCTGGTCAGTCACTGGAAGGCCCCTCAACCCAGCGCTGCCGGTCACAGGGAGAGACACGGAAGCTGTGATACCAATAACAGGGGATGCCATTGAAACCCAGCACAGCACAGAGCGTCAGCCACGTCACAGCCTCAGGCTCTCTCGGTAACTTGCACAGAAGAGGTTTGACAACGGCCCTTGTGGTGCAGCGGTAGTGTCCCTATCTCTGAGCCAGGGGGTTCAGATCCGACCTGCTCCTGAACACCTCTGATTACAAAATATCTGGAAGAGGCTTGATGCGGCTATAATAATGCAAAGGCTAAACAGGGTGGGAATGTACTCACTGGAAGTTAAAAGGATGAGGGGTGATCTCATTGAGACATACAGGATTCTTAAGGAGCTTGACAGGGTCAACGCTGAGAAGATGTTTCCCCTCAGAGTGCAGAGGGTACAGTCTCAGAATAAAGAGGCACCAATTTCAGACTGAGATGAGGAAGAATTTGTTCTCTCAGAAGGTTGAGAGTCTCTGGAACTCCTTGCCACTCAGAGCTGTAGAAGCAGATCCCTTGTGTGTGTTTAAGGCTGAGATTGATCAAGAATCTACCTATCGGGGAATCAAGGGTTAGAGGGAGAGGGCAGGAAAGTGGATGTGAGGAATGTCAGATCAGCCATGTTGAACGGTGGATCAGGCTCGAGGGGCTGAAAGGCCTCCTGCTATTTCTTAGGTCTCATGAGGAATGGGACTGAGTGTACGGTTGACAGGAAGAAAGGAAGTTGTCAAGAGCAGGTAGAGAGTCTGCAATGGAGGAGGCAGTGGCATCGTGCTAGTGTCCAGGGTTCCCTCAGACTTTCTCATGGCCCAAGCAGAAGTCAAAGTAGCCAGGCAGGAGGCTGGAAGAGCACGGCAAGGCAGGCAGCATCAGGAGGTGGGGAAGTCAACATTTTGGGTATTAACCCCTCTTCAGGACTGGGGGTGGGGGTAGGGGTGAGCTACAGATAAAGAGAGGGAAAGGTAGGGGAGGGTTTTGGGTGGGGAGAGGTAGTGATAGGCAAACATTGGGTAGAGTGTACGACCTGGTTGGTTGGTGGAGGGGGATGAATCCATTTGGTGGCTGGAAGCAAGGGATGGTAGGTGGAACGGAAGGGAGGGGGAGGGGGAGGAGCGGGAAGGATACTTGAGATTAGAGAACTCAATATCGAGACATCTGGGCTGTAGGCTGCCCAGGTGAAAGGTAAAATGTTGTTCCTCTAACATGTAGTCAATGCCATAATCGGCGTGCCAATGCCTATCACCACGCGCAGAATATCACAGCGTTGGTGCACTGCTTAGAAAGAACATTGACAATACCATTGGACCTTTTTCTAGAGACACGGTTCAAATCCCACCATGCCACATAGCAAAATTTGAATTCAAGTAAAATTGGAATTAATAGGAAGTTAGCCTTCCACGGCTGATTATTATCCTTCTTGACTCTTGGGAGCTTAGAAGAATGAAGAGTCAAAATTCTGAGGGGGCTTATTAGGGTGGATAGCCAAAAGATGATCTGTCTCAATGGGGAGACAGGAATTAGAGAATACAGCTTTAAGAATAAGTGATGCCCCTTTTAAAAGAGGGATGTGCTTTTAATGCCTCAGATGGTAGCTCGTGTCATATAAAGGAATGGTTGTGAAGGGGTTAATGATCATGCTACTTTGGCTCTCTATGGCGTCTCCGCAGTAACTCCCCAAGGTCTCTGTAATGACGTCTAACTCTTGTTATACTTGTTGCTATCATGCATAAACCCTGTTATTCAAGAACAGGGCCTTTCTGGAGATACTCTAGCATGATGTCTCTTCTCCCCCAATCACTAGATAGTCCCAAGGCAAAGCAAAGCCAAATTCTCTCAAGCAACTCTTACCTCGGGACTGGGAGAGGTGGCAAATACCTGACAAAATACCACAGCTACAATGTGGAATTCTGTTCTCCCGGAAGAGGAGTGATTGTTGAGATTGAGTCATTGAAAATTACTCAAAAAAGCAAGATTTGATAGGATATTTGATAGGCAAGGGATTCAAGGGTCATTGGGAGGGCGGAGAAGAAAATGGGGTGACACCAAAACACCAGATCAGTCTCTATCTTAAGGAAAGGCAGAGAGGATTGAGAAACAGCTGTAGGCCAATTTTCCTAAACAACAATCAGCTATTGTTTATTGTGGGAGGTGAGGGGTGGTTTCAGAATGACTGTGCAGGATATTAACTTTATTTGGGCGATGTCTGAACCTAGTGGGTTACTGTGTAAGCTACAGGCCAGCCCTCCAGTTCTCAGGTGTAGCTGAACATAGTTACATGCAGCACGACATGTCCACGCACTCAGTGGTGAGGGTGGTCTACCTGGGCCCCCTGCCAGTTGGGTGGTTTGCCAACATCATCATGAGTAGGGGTCTATCAAGGTCAGCCCAGAAGTTAGACAGCAACTTTCCCCAGGTAAGACAATCGAGAATATCAGTATTACCACATTGCGTGGTGTCAGCAATCTTTGAAAAATTCTTTTTTTTCCAAAGGGTCAAGGAACCTCAGGGAGAGGGGAACACGGGATTAACGAATGAGCAAAGCTAAAAACCAATAGATAGTTGTGTGTTTGAGATAAATTTAAGTCTGTACTTCACAGTTTGCTGCCTCTGTAATGAAAAGATTGATTGGATCTGTTACACTTCCTGCCTTTTTTTGAAGTTATTCTTAAGATAGTGGGTGGTGCTTATAGCACCCAGAGTTAACCCTTTCAGCCCACATACATTGGCCCAATGTGTCACCCCAGCTCCTTTTGAGAGCAATCCTACTGTTCCCTCTCTCTGTATATCCTGCTCTGTGCCAAATATCTCAACAATTTCACAGAATCATAGAATCCCCGTAGTGTGGGAGCAGGCCATTCGGCCCTTTGAGTCCACACCAACTCTCTGAAGAGCATCCCACCCAGCCCCATCTCCTTGTAATCCTGCATTTCCCATGGCTAACCCACTTAGCCTGCACAACCCTGGACAAAACGGGCAATTTCCCAAGGCCAATCCATCCAACCTGGACTGTGGGAGGAAACTGGAGAACCCGGAGGAAACCCACGTAGACGTGGGGAGGATGTACAAACTCTACACAGACAGTCGTCCAAGGGTGGAATCGAGCCCAGGTCCCTGGTGCTGTGAGGCAGCAGTGCTAACCACTGAGCCACCATACTGCCCCTAACTTGCTCTTAGTAAGATTATATGGGGGTCTCTGCCTTAATTATTCCTTCCCATTCTCCAACGATCCACTGTGTAAAGAAACTGAACCTAATGGTACAATTACAACATTTGAAAGGCATCTGGATGGGTATATCAATAGGAAGGGTTTGGAGGGATATGGGCTCAATGCTGGCACATGGGACTAGATTCGTATCAGATATCTGGTCAGCATGGACGAGTCGGACCGAAGGGTCTGTTTCTATCACTCTAATGAATTTTTCTCCTGGATAAGCATGCACTTAGACATTGCGCATTGACCAGAACAAGGTATCACGATAAGGGAAACCACAGTTTAACACTAACATCTCCTGGATTGTCTCCTTATACTACATGTTATATCCATAGAGAATGTTCCAGACAGTCTGGGGTAAAAGTAACCAGTCAGCAAATATTATCAAGTCAGCCAGGAGTGACAGACCCAGGGTAGGATCAGTAATCTACACCACAGTGTTTTACACCACCCAGGGTTATCATGGGCTGGATATTTTGTGCAATAGAACTGAAATGCAAACATAGCAACAAGCAAGGCCCAACAACGTCTCCTCTTCCTCAGGTAGTTGAGGGAATTGGGCATGACGGCGAATACCCTTGCCAACTTTTATAGGTGTGCCATCGAGAGCATTCTGTCTGGATGTATCACTACCTGGTATGGCAACTGTACCATTCAAGATCGGAGATGGTTACAGAGAGTGGGGAACTCAACCCGGACAATCACAAAGGTCAACCTCCCATCTATAGAATCCATCAACCAGGCCCGCTGTCAAGGAAAGGCCGCCAGCATTCTCAACGATCCATCCCACCCTGGCAATGTTTTTCTACAACCTCTACCATCGGGGAGAAGGTACAGAAGCCTGAACACACGTACCAGCCGGTTTTTGAAACAAGTTCTACCCTACTGTTGTTAGAATACTGAATGGACTCACAAACTCTTAGCATTCACCTGTCCCTGTGTTTTTGTTTTTGCCACTATTTACCTATTATTTACTATCTTTGCTACTTAACTCTGTGATCTGTCTGTATTGCTCGCAAGACAAAGCTTTTCACTGTGCCTCAGTACACGACAATAAATTCAATTCAATTCAATAGCAACTGACCATTGATCGAAATCTAACCCTTTCACCCAGATCTAGGTCTTTCAGAGTAATATTTTTTGGGAGTATTAACCACCACTCACCATATCTCTCTCTCTCTCACACACACACAGACACACACACACAAACTTTATTTTTTCATGGAATGAAGGTGTCACTGGCTAGGCCAGCAGCTATTGCCCATCCCTAATTGCCCAGAGGGGAGTTAAGAGTCAACCACATTGCTGTGGGTCTGGAGTCACATGTAGGCCAGAGCAGGTAAGGATGGCAGATTTCTTTCACTAAACTAGACCTCATAGTGCATTGCTTCAGATTAATGGACACAGCCTAATCTACAGCAATACATACACACCTACAGCATGTATACCTATAGCGATACATACATACCTACAGCATGTATACCTATAGCGATACATACGTACCTACAGCATGTATACCTATTGCGATACATACACACTTACAGCATGTATACCTATAGCGATACATACATACCTACAGCATGTATACCTATAGCGATACATACATGTCTACAGTATGTATACCTATAGCGATACATACATATCTACAGTATGTATACCTATAGTGATATATACACACGTACACTATGTATACCTATAGCGATACATACATACCTACAGTATGTATACCTATAGCGATACATATACACCAACAGTATGTATACCTATAGCAATACATACAAACCTACAGTATGCGCAATAAACCACTTTTCCAGCCTGAATCTTCAGGCCATTATTCCAGCATCCCTGTCATTGGAACGTTGAAGAGGGAGGAACCTAGGGTCAGGACTGTGGTTCAGTCTGTGGTCTTCTCACCTTGAGGGTTCTGGGTCAAACCTCACTCAAGAGCTCAAACATCATGTTCCAGTGCAGGATACCGGGAGTGCCACACTGTTGGAGGTAGGGTGTTTGGATGAGATGTTAAACGAAGGCCAATCTGCCCATTGACGAATGACTGCCTAGCAGGTGCTCTTGGTACATCAGTGAAAGTTTTCATGGTTCCAAAGGATCCTCTTATTAGACAGAGATTGACCGATGGGGAGTTTAACCCGAGGGTCATTACACAGGGGGAGAAGCTGGAGCTCAGCTGGCGTGGGAACTGAACCCCACTCTGTCAGAGTCAGTTTGCTTCACAAAACAGGCGTCCAGCCAACTGAGCTAACCAACCCTTGAAGGAACATGCCAATTAGGAGGAGGCAGTCCCTCAAGTCTGTATGCCCTTTTGATACGATGGTGGCTAATGTGATTACTGCACCTTCCATCTACCCGCTGGGATTAACTTTGGGAACAGGAGGAGTAGAGAAGCAATGTATACTCCTCGCATTAAACTTTGGAATTCTCTGCCTCAGAGAGCCGTGGAACCTCACTCACAGAGTGTGTTCAGGATAGAAATGGAAAGGTTTCTGCACATTGATAGATCCCACCGAATGACGTAGCAGGCTGGATGGGCTGAATGGCCTCCTGCTCCTGTTTCTGACATTCCAATGTCCAAAAGCCAAGGCTTCAAACAAAGTGAATATCACTGTGTGTCTGTGAACAAACCCAGGGAACCTCTTACACCACTGAGCAATGGTTTGCTGAGTCAACACTTGCCTCTTGAGCAATGTCCCGGGGAAGCCTGTCAGTGTGCTCATCATGAATTGGGAGCTCAGATCCCTGAACGTGGTGAAGAATGGACGTCCGCCCTTGAGTGAAGGTCACGTTTTCCTGCTGAAAGATTCACAGCTGGCAATAAATAAAACCGAGCAGCTCTGACAGACGCATCAGAATTAATAGCTCTCCTGCATTAACATTTGGTGGGACTGACAGGTCATCTCATTTATCAGACCATAGGGACATGGTAGTTTTAGGCCATTGAAAAGGCCATGAGTCTGGATGAACTGGGGGGTGGGTGGTGGGATGGGGGAGAAACATGGGCACTGCAACGCTTCTTACAATTGAACAGCTCACCCCCAAGCAAGTGCTTACAATTTGGGACGAGGGAAAGGAAGAAAAGAAAAATATGCCGGCCCTCCCTTCACCATACCCCCTCACCTCCTAGGCCAGAATCTAGAAAGAACCCCTTAACAAAGGGAGGAAACTGGAATGCTGGACATGAGTCTAGATCAGAGTGGTGCTGGAAAAGCACAATAGGTCAGGCAGCATCCGAGGAGCAGGAGAATCGATGTTTCCAGCAAAAGTCCTTCATCAGGAATGAGGCTTGTGGGCTGGAAACGAACCTGCCTTTACATAGCGCCATTCTCAACTATAGGACATTGCTTTACAGCCCATGGCATACAGCAGCAACACGAGAAATACAGTATACACAGCAAGATCCCACAAAGAGGAACAATGAGGAAATCTGATGGGTTTTATTCGGCAATTTTATGATGACTCTCCTGCTCTTCAATATGGATTCCATGGAATCTTCCACGAAAGATGGAGCCTCTGTTTGACATCTCGTCCATAGTTTGATCTCTCCGATAGTGCGGTACGCTCTCATAACTACAGAGGGTCTGCTTTCACGTTCATCACCTGGGAATGGGACTTGAACCCACAAGCTGTCGGATTCAGAGACAAGAGTGCCAATCCCACGAGCCGCAGCAGGGGGAGAGCAGGGAGTTAAAAACGGGCGCTGTGTGTATGGTCTACATGCACTGCCAGAAATTTGCCAAACATCTTCAGACAAAAAAATCTGCAGATGCTGGAATCCACAGTAGACAAGCAGGAGGCTGTAAGAACACAGCAAGGCCAGGCAGCATCAGGAGGTGGGGAGTCCTGAAGAAGGGTTACACCTGAAACGTCAACTTCTCCACCTCCTGATGCTGCCTGGCTTGCTGTGTTCTTCCAGCCTCCTGCCTGTCTATCAAAGATCCTTAGACGACACCTTCCAAGCCACACCCCATCCTGACTTGGAAATATATCGCCGACCCTCCTCTGTCACTTGGTCAAAATCCTGGAATTCCTTTCCTCAGGGCATTGTGGGTCAACTCACAGCACATGGACCGCAAGGGTTCAATAAGCCAGCTCACCCCCACCTTCTCAAGGGGGCAACTAGGGACGGCAATAAATATGTACCCAGCCAACAATGCTACTTAAAAAGATTATCAATTGGCTTTCAACGTCCAGAGAAGTCCAAGGGAGGGATCCAGCAATCAACTCTCACCCATCTAGAATCTCAGCATTCAACTCTATTTCCAGTTTCCATAATGTGACAGGACACAGCGTCAGTACAACAGAAAAGAAGGCCGATCAGTCCATCAATTCCCTGCTATCTCAAAGTTTTCACTCTCCAACCTCCACTCTACAATTAAACAACAAACACATTCAGCACCTTCTGAGCATGCTCAGCTGCTCTGTATCTTGACCCTCCCTGCCTTACAACCACAGAATGATACAGGACAGGAGGCCATTTGGCCCATTGTGTCCCTGCTGGCATTTTAAAGGGGCCAAGTGAGTCATCCTTTTGCCTTGCCTTTCCCATGATCTCTAAGCCTTGGGGTGTTCCTCTAAATTCCCCTCAGAAGCTGTCCGTCCAACCCACTACTCCTGCTCTTTTAGACAGCACGTTCCAGGCTGAAACAACTCTCAGTGTTAAATATTCACCTCCATTGGCCTTTCGCTCTTCCTCCAATAATATTAAGCCTTCTCTGGTTGCTGACACTGCTATTGTATCCTGAAAAACTTAATACCCTCATCAGAATAAAAATATTTTTGAGGAGTTCAATTAACTCGACAGGTGTGTCTATGTGTGTGCACGTGTGAGTGTGTCTGTGTGTCTGTCTGTGTGTGTATCTGTGTGTGAGTGTATCTGTGTGTGAGTGTATCTGTGTGTGTGTGTATCTGTGTGTGTGTGTATCTGTGTGTGTCTGTGTGTGTATCTGTGTGTGAGTGTGTGTCTGTGTGAGTGTATCTGTGTGTGTTGTGTCTGTGTGTGTGTGCGTGTCTGTCAATGTGTCTGTATGTGTGTGTGTCTGTGTGTGTGTGTCTGTTTGTCTGTATGTGTGTGTGAGTGTATCTGTGTGTGTGTGTCTCTGTATGTGTGTGTCTGTGTGTGTTAGAAGGGCTATAGAGTGTCATAATGTTAATACTAAGAAGTAACTTAATTTGAACATTCAGAGTCTGTTCGGCTCTCGCAGGAAAAAATTGTGGAGCACTAAGAAAGAAAATACTTAGTTCATCTCAGTCACTTGCTGTTTGTCTCTGACAGCTAAGGATTACAAAAGGGGTTTCAGTTCATTGGAGACAGAAACAGGGTGGCAGTTTGTAACTGCAGAGATGGCTGACAGGTAGACAAGCAAAGCTGGCTTATAGTGACATATACAGTGCATCTGGCTGACAGCTGAATAAATTAGCTCATCCCATTACGGGGTATTACATTTATTTTTGCAAAGCTGCAAACTGAATGAAGGTTCGGCTGAGTGGATTGCTTTTCTTTATTCATTCACGGGATAAGGGTGCCGCTGGCCAGGCAGTATTTATTGTCCATCCCTAACTACCCAGAGGGCAGCATTGCTGTGGGTCTGGAGTCACATGTGGAGGAAGGTGAGGACTGCAGATGCTGGAGAGTCAAAGTTGAAAAGTGTGGCTCTGGAAAAGCTCAGCAGGTCAGGCAGCATCCGAGGAGCAGGAGAATCGATGTTTCGGACATCAGGAATCTGGATGAAGGGCTTATGCCCAAAACATCGACTCGCCTGATCCTCGGATGCTGCCTGACTTTCTGGAGTCACATGTCAGCCAGACCAGGTAAGGATGGCAGTTTCCTTCCCCAAAAGGCATTAGTGAACCAGACAACAATCGATTCATGGTCATCACTAGATTCTTAATTCTGGATATTTACTGAATTCAAATTTCACCATTTGCTGTGGTGGGATTCGAACCCGGGTGTGAGCTGGGTCTCTGGATTAACAGCCCAGCGATAATACCATAGGCCATCACCTCCCCGAAGCGAGGCTGCCACCTCTTTAAGATTGGCTGCTTGCTTGTTTTAAAAAGACAGACTTGAGATACTGCCCGTTTCGTCAGAACTATAAGACGGGCGCTCATTAATCCAATCGGGAATTCAGGAGACCCGGCAGTGGTTTATGCAAACACCACAGCAGGAAGTCAGATAAACAGATAAAACAAAAAGGATTAGACAGTACGGTGGTTAGATTTCGATGAAGAGGGCCGAGGGGAAGCCCGAGTAGAACAGAATAAATAAGGGGAGGCCATTCGGCCCATCAAGTTGATGCCCGACTCTCTGGACAGCAATGCTGTCAGTCCCAATGCTCTCTCGCTAATATCCCCATTGCCCTGTAAGGTCATCTCCCTCCATTACACATCCAAAGTCCTTTTGAAATCACTGAAAGTTTGAAATTTCTACCCCTCCGTCCCAGATCATGAGGTCGAGGGCATGACCTCTCATTAGGAACAAACTTTCTGCAAATCCTTCTCCCCACCCCCTGCCAAAACCTTAAATCCTTCTACCCCGGTACTTGCACCATCGGTCACTGGGAAGAGAGCTCCCAGACAGTGGGGAGGGTGGGTGTACAATGGGACCATATGGATCCACTCTGGCAAATGGTGCAGACATGTTTAAGAAGAAATGTAGATGCAGAAGAGCGAGAAAGGAATTGAAAGCAAACAGAATGAGGGGAAGTGAGGGTGGGAGGGAGCTCTTATGGAGTATAAGTGATATACTGGACTGGTTGTGGGGGCACTGGTCTGATTCTGTGCTCCAGACCCCCTGTAATTGTGTAATTCTAATTCCCACCTTGAACAACAAGTGGCTTTCTCCAAGTTAATGCCCTCCCCAACCAGACTGTAAACACAGTTGCCCCTGGTAGTTCATGACTTTATAACACCACTACAAGTCGGATTGCTTCACTCTCTCTCTCTCTCTCAGCTACAACAGAAAGCTGGCAGGGAGGGGGAGTCTTGAGGGGGATGCAGGGCGATATAGACAGGCTGAGCGAGTGTGGGGCAGATACAGGTGAGAGGTTACACCGAGTTCCCTTCTGCCCACTCAGGCAGGTGTTAAAGATCCCGTGACAAACAGTATTTCCTCCCCATTTCTCATCCCATGACCACATCTCTAAAAGAAATAATTAAAACCAGCCATCTCGTCTTGACTTTATTATGGGATCTTGCTGTGTGCCACATTTCCTGACACCGCTACATCTCAAAAGTGCTGTGAAGTGCTTTGATTGAGTCTTAAACTTGCGAAAGATGCTGTCATCAGACACCAGCATGAACCTGATGGAGCGAACGACCTGTTTCTGTGCTGCAAATGCTATTGGGTGGTACATAAATCTATTTTTATTCCTGATTACCTGGTCCAGCCCAAGTGTGACTCCCGTCCACACTTGTGACATGAGTCAAGTCACTGCCTGAGGAGAAAGTGAAGGCTGCAGATGCTGGAGGTCAGAGTTGAGAGTGTGATGCTGTACCTTTGCCCCCTCCTCCCGTTTATCTCTCAGCACCCCCACCCCCCGGCCACAAGCCTCATTCCTGATGAAGGGCTTATGCCCGAAACATCGATTCCCCTACTCCTCTGATGCTGCCTGACCTGCTGTGCTTTTCCAGCACCACACACAATTCACCTCCAGGCAATGATGGGCGAGTAACAAACAGTGAGGGAAAAAAAGACTGAACTATAAAAATAGGGGGAAGGATCAGGAGTAAAGGTTAAGACAAGTTAATTAAACATGAGATGTCTGGAGAATCTTTCTACAAGTGTCTTATTGCTACCCCTCAGTGGAAAGGCTAATCTGTTGTGCATATTTGGCAATCCTTCTACATAATAAAAGCGGCTTTGATAAAACAGGAGTCTGGGTGAATGCCCTTTTTTTGCAGTCACTCAGTAATTCCCGTACACCCTGCTGTGAGGGAAGGAGCTGCCTTCTTTGCTTTTACTGATCTGCTGTGGAGAGATTATCAATGGAGGAGTCGGGAGGGAATATTAATGCAGCTACAAATGCAACACTCTCAGAAACTGAAGGTCAAAGTTCGACGCTCAATTGTCTAACTGACACCAACTCCAAGGAACCTTTTCCTCATAACTACAAAACATCAATTCACATTCGAGTCACATTTAACGGAAGTAGTTGTAGTGTCCCAGAATTCTCCTGATGGGGGCACCTTCTCCATTTGCCTACACTAACTGGCCAATCACAGGACCTTTCAGAGTTGGGTTTAAAAGGGTAACTGTGCTGGAGACTCATATTTTCAGTCACTTGAAGTAATTTTAATAGAAACCCATTAGATACAGAGGAAACTGTACGGGCTACGGAGTTAAAAGGGATTGGGTTAGTGGACTAGTAATCCAAAAACCCACACGCTAATCATTAACTGAATTTAAATTCCAGGTTAAGACATTGCTTGAGTCAGCAATAGTGATCAGGAATGCACTGATTTCTCTTAAAAATGCAACTCGCTCACTAATCTCCTTCAGATAACGAAATCTTAGGAGGGGAGAGGTTAAAAGTGTGGGGAAGGAATATTTAAATATTAAAAAGATCAAGGCAAAGACAGGGCAATGTCCAGAGAATCCTTTGATATTTGTGCTATTATCTATTACAATGCACTTGGACCTTTATTCTTTTATTTATTGTTGTGGGTATCGCTGTCTGTGTAAGCATTTATTCCCTGTCCTGAGATGCCCTGCCTTCTTATACCACTGTAGTCTGTTGTGGTGGAAGTTGTTTCTGAAAGCATGGACTGCAACACTTCAAAGGAATTTAGGGATGGGTAATCATTGCTGGTTCTTCAAGCAACAGCCATTTGCTTCGTATGAACTCATTCAGAAATCAGTAAAGCCCTCAATGGCGTATGTTCCTTTTTGTCTTGGCACCTTATGAGCAAACACACAAATAGATTTAAAGTTCACAAACACAGGTATGGAGGCTAACACAGGAGGTGACCATTCAGCCCGTAATGTCTTCACCAGCTCTCCGGATGAGCGATTCAGAGGCAAACGTTAACCCTGCACATCTTTCCTTTTCAGTTAAGCAATCTCTGCTCAAAAGCCTCGAATTACCTGCCTCACTCTCCATCAGTAATGTGGGCAGCACTGGCTAGGCCAGCATTTATTGCCCATCTCTAAATGCCCCAGAAGGCAGTTGAGAGGCAACAGCTGTGGGTCAGGAGTCACATGTAGGCTGGTCCAGGTAAAGGATGGCAGATTTCCTTCCCTAAAAGACATTCATGAACTAGATGAGGTGTTCTGACAATGGTTTCATGGTCATCATTTGTCTCTTTAATTCCAGACAGACAAAATTGAATTCAAATTCAGTATCCTGACAGGATTCGAACCCAGAACATTACCTGGGTGCCAGGATTAATAGTCCAGTGATAACACCACTAGGCCATTGCCTCCCTCAGTCATTGCTGAGTCCTGCGTGTCTGAAACGAAGGTGGGACAGCCAGTGTCGGCTCCTGGCCTCCAGTTTGTCCATTACTGAAGAGCCAAGTGCGTCAGTACAACGTTCTCCCTGACCAAACACGATAAGCTAGACCACAGAAAGTGTTACGAAGAACACCATGCGATGACACAAGATTATCTTCTTGTATTCTTGATCCGTGTAATTTCAGTTTCCAACACGACACTGAACTGGAAGAAATAAAAAGTTAGCTATGGCTGACCTGCTTCAGAACTTTGTGTAAGGCTTCAGAGAGAAACTCTGGACTCACGGCTGCCTCAGGTCACCTTGCATCTACTAATGGAAACATCCCTGGCAGCATCGAATCCATTATCTGAACTGAGCGACAATGCAAAAATCTCTCAATGTCTGAAAGCTTGCTAATGTAATCGTGGTGAGTCAACATCGAATCAGTCAACATCGAATTACTGGCACTATCACTCAAGTCATTGCCTGCTCACAGCTTCGTGAAGAATCAAGGAGACAGAAATCTGTCTCTATAGCCTTTTTTTTACAATCATCTGACAGTTTCGAACAGCACAGCTGGTCATGTCCACACAGGGCATCGCTAAAAATCACACAACACCAGGTTAGAGTTCAACAGGTTTATTCGGAGAAAGTGAGGGCTGCAGACGCTGGAGATCAGAGTTGAGAGTGTGGTGCTGGAAAAGCACAGCAGGTCAGGCAGCATCCGAGGGGCAGGAGAGTTGACGTTTTGGGCATAAGCCCTTCATCAGCCTGTCATCAGAAAGTGAAGGCTGCAGATGCTGGAGGACAGAGTTGAGAGTGTGATGCTGTACCTTTGCCCCCTCCTCCCGTTTATCTCTCAGCATCCCCCGGCCACAAGCCTCATTCCTGATGAAGGGCTTATGCCCGAAACATTGATTCCCCTGCTCCTCTGGTGCTGGCTGACCTGCTGTGCTTTTCTAGCACCACACTCTCGAATTGGTTTATTTGGAGGCACTTACCATAACCACCTGATGAAGGAGCAGCGCTTCAAAAGCTAGTGCCTCCAAATAAACCTGTTGGACTATAATCTGGTGTTTGTGTGATTTTTAAACACAGGACATCATCCAACTATTCTAACCTTATTCCCCAGCATCGTTTCCAGTGCTCATCCAAATAGTTCTTAAATGACTTGAAGGTGTGTCTCTACCACACCTTTGGGCAGCAAGTTGCAGATACCCCCCACCCTCTTGGTAAACTTTGTTGTCCCAAAATCCTCTCTAAACCTCCTCCTCCCTTCAAAAGGCCCCTGGTTATTGACCCTCTCTGCTAACGTGGGAGCTTTCTCCCCATCTACCCTCAGCTTTGTACTAACCACCTCTCCCCCACCCCCTCATTCAACACTACCTTACAACTCAGGCCTAAATTCCACTTCAACCATTGCAGTTCAAAACCTGAAACAGGATTGACAATATAGAAGATTGAACAGCACAGGCCCTTCGGCCCACGTTGTGCTGAACATTTATCAAAATCGAAGATCCAACCTAATCTACACACCCCTCCATGTGCTTATCCAGCACTTGCTTAAATGTCCCTAATGTCTTTAATCACACTGAAAACGGCTGGAAAGACTCAGCAGGTCTGGCAGCATATGTGGAGAGAGAGAAACAGGATTAACATTTTGGTTGTGAATAATTAAACACTGTTTCCCACGTTCCACAGATGCTGCCTGAGCTGCTGAGTGTCTCCAGCATTATTTTGCCCCGGTTTATCTTTCAGATTTCTAGCTCCTGTAGCAGAGAGTCTTTGTGAGGCTACTTGGATCAGTGAAAGTTCTGGGTGTCATGACCATACACTGGGCGCACCCTCTGGACGATCCAGGCACTCCGAGTTGGTACAAGTTGCACATCAACCCCTTTTTAATTGTCACGTGTCTCGTGACTGAAAAATAACCAATAGCAGAGCCTGCAAACAAGATCACCAGCCCAAAGGCTCGCCCATCACACTTCCATGGTGGAGAGTTGCTTCAATAAAAAAAAACAATAAGCTGAAATATGAATGCAAATGTTTAAAGTATGTTTGGATAAAAGTTACCAGTGAAGGTGAAAGTCAGATCAGACTTTACTATTATTGCCAACCTGGGTTTATTTTAGGATTCCTTTTCTGAAAGGAAGTCAGCAGTCGCGATGGCTTCCATGGTCAAATAGTTGGAGGTTGCTCCCTGAGGTGAGCCCAGAACAGGCCCTGGAAGTGAGTCCAGGCTCCTTTGAACACAGCCACCCTCCAGCTGTTCCTCTTCCCCACATCCTACATCCCTCCTGCAGTCTCCTTCCTGTGAAGTAGTTGCTGCATCAAGATGTTCTTCTCAGACCGTGCCCCTCAGCCAGCTTTTGTCACAAATCAAAACTAACGGGCAGCAAGCAGTCACTTCTGATGAACCGCTGCTTCACAAAGTGAGGTCAGTTCCTTGTGATGTCCTTCCTGTTCAATGCTTCAGAAACTCTGTAAACTCTTGTAAATGGAGGACAGGCTTTGGGTGAGTTACTTGCTGCAAGATTCCTCCCCAGTTACCTGCTCTTGTAGCCATTGTTTAATTGGCTAGTTCAGTTCAGTCTCTGGTCAATGGTAACCCCCGGATGGAGAATTGACCATTTTTTATCATGAAAAGAAATCCCATGTGGTTTGCTAATATCCTTCTGGGAAGGAAATCTGCCCTCCGTATCCAGCCCGGCCTATGTGTGACTCCTGACCCTCTGAAATGGCCCAGCAAACACTCAGTTCAAGGGATGGGGAAACCAATGGTGACTTTGGCAATGATGCCCACAAATGAAGACAGGATAAGGAAATGAAATTTCAAAGGTGTGGACTCTGAACACATGCCTAACCTGAGATGGCCAAACGATTGTGGAAAAAACACCATTTCCTGCTTCTTGGCAGTGAAGGAATATGCTGAAGAAATAGGTTAAATGATTTCAGTCCAACCTGCTTTTCTGGTTTCATCATTAACTTGTTGACTGCCGTTACTCAGTGCATTTCCAAACACACAGAAGTATATTGGAGGGTGAAAAATATCTATCATCTCCAACATTGCTGTGGTATATAACCTGCTTTTTCTTCCTGACTTGCATTGTCTCAGACATTCACAGGTATCCTGGAGGTTAACACTGACTATGATAAAAACAATGACTGCAGATGCTGAAAACCAGATTCTGGATCAGTGGTGCTGGAAGAGCACAGCAGTTCAGGCAGCATCCGAGGAGCAGTAAAATCGACGTTTCGGGCAAAAGCCCTTCATCAGGAATAAAGGCAGAGAGCCTGAAGCATGGAGAGATAAGCTAGAGGAGGGTGGGGGTGGGGAGAAAGTAGCATAGAGTACAATAGGTGAGTGGGGGAGGGGATGAAGGTGATAGGTCAGGGAGGAGAGGGTGGAGTGGATAGGTGGAAGAGAAGATAGGCAGGTAGGACAAGTCCAGACAAGTCATGGGGACAGTGCTGAGCTGGAAGTTTGGAACTAGGGTGAGGTGGGGGAAGGGGAAATAAGGAAACTGTTGAAGTCCACATTGATGCCCTGGGGTTGAAGTGTTCCGAGGCGGAAGATGAGGCGTTCTTCCTCCAGGCGTCTAATGGTGAGGGAGCGGCGGTGAAAGAGGCCCAGGACCTCCATGTCCTCAGCAAAGTGGGAGGGGGAAGTTGAAATGTTGGGCCACAGGGCGGTGTGGCTGATTGGTGCGGGTGTCCCGGAGATGTTCCCTAAAGCGCTCTGCTAGGAGGTGCCCAGTCTCCCCAATGTAGAGGAGACTGCATCAGGAGCAACGGATACAGTAAATGATATTAGTGGATGTGCAGGTAAAACTTTGATGGATGTGGAAGGCTCCTTTAGGGCCTTGGATAGAGGTGAGGGAGGAGGTGTGGGCGCAGGTTTTACAGTTCCTGCGGTGTCAGGGGAAGGTGCTAGGATGGGACGGTGGGTTGTAGAGGGGCGTGGACCTGACCAGGTAGTCACGGAGGGAACAGTCTTTGCGGAAGGCAGAAAGGGGTGGGGAGGGAAATATATCCCTGGTGGTGGGGTCTGTTTGGAGGTGGTGGAAATGTCGGCGGATGATTTGGTTTATGCGAAGGTCAGTAGGGTGGAAGGTGAGCACCAGGGGCGTTCTGTCCTGTTGGAGGGGTGGGGTCTGAGGGTGTAGGTGCGGAATGTGAACGAGATGCGTTAGAGGGCATCTGTAACCACGTGGGAAGGGAAATTGTGGTCTCTAAAGAAGGAGGCCATCTGGTGTGTTCTGTGGTGGAACTGGTCCTCCTGGGAGCAGATACGGCAGAGGCAGAGGAATTGGGAATACGGGATGGCATTTTTGCAAGAGGTAGGGTGGGAAGAGGTGTAATCCAGGTAGCTGTGGGAGTCGATGGGTTTGTAAAAAATGTTAGTGTCAAGATGGTCGTCATTAATGGAGATGGAGAGGTCCAGAATGGGGAGGGAGGTGTCAGAGATGGTCCACGTAAATAAGGGCTTTTGCCCGAAACGTCGATTTCGCTGCTTGTTGGATGCTGCCTGAATTGCTGTGCTCTTCCAGCACCACTGATCCAGAATCTGGTTTCCAGCATCTGCAGTTATTGTTTTTACCAGGTAAATTTAAGGTCAGGGTGGAATGTGTTGGTGAAGTTGATGAATTGCTCAACCTCCTCGCAGGAGCACGAGGTGGCGCCAATGCAGTCATCAATGTAGCGGAGGAAGAGGTGGGCAGTGGTGCCGGTGTAATTACGGAAGATCAACTGCTCTATGTAGCCAACAAAGAGACAGGCATAGCTGGGGCCCATACGTGTGCCCATGGCTACCCTTTTGGCCTGGAGGAAGTGGGAGGATTCGAAGGAGAAATTGTTAAGGGTGAGGACCAGTTCGGCCAAACGAATGAGGATGTCGGTGGAAGGGTACTATTAGGGACGTCTGGAGAGGAAAAAACGGAGGGCTTGGAGGCCCTGGTCATGGCGGATGGTCCTGGTCATGGATTCTCCATATAAATACCATGGCTACAAGAGCAGGTCACAAGCTAGGAATACTGCAGCAAGTAACTCAACTCCTGACTCCCCCCAAGCAATTATCTCCAATGCACAAGCGCAGAATGTTAGGGAACGCTCCCCACTTGCCTGGATGGGTGCAGCTCTAATGTCAAGAAGCCTTGGCACCACGTCCACAAGCATCCACTCCCTCCTGCACCGATGCTCAGCAGCAGCAGTGCTTACCATCGACAGGACGCACTGCAGAAATTTGCCAAATATCTTCAGACAGCACCTTCCAAACCCACAATCACTTCCACCATCTTTGAAGGACAAAGGCAGCAGATACTTGGGAACACTAGCCCTTCCAAGTTCCCCTCTGAGCCAATCACCATCCTGACTTGGAAATATATCGGTTCCTTCATGATCACTGGGTCAAAATCCTGGAATTCCCTCTCTAAGGGCATCAAAGTACAGGACATGGACTGCAGCGGTTCAAGAAGGCAGCTCACCCCCACCTTCTCAAGGGGCAACTCAGGACGGGCAAAAAATGCTGGCAAACCAGCGATGCCCATGTCTCATGAGTGAATTTTTAAAAATTCATTCACAGGATGGGGGCATCACTGGCTAGGAGAGCATCTATTGCCCATCCCTAGTTGCCCAGAGAAGGGGTTAAGAATAAATCACAATGTTATGGGTCTGGAGTTACGTGTAGGCCAGACCGGGTAAGGACAGTAGATTTCCTTCCCTAAAGGACATTATCATATCAGATGGGTTTTATGACAATTGACAATGGTTACATGGCTCCCATTAGTACCATTGTCATCGAATAAAAAGCCAATCTATCTGCCATAGAGTGTTACAGCATGGAAAAAAAAGGCACTTCATGTTGGGGGAAACTAAATCCCGTGTGGTGGGATTTGAAGCTATGTCACCACAACATTAGCCTGGGCCTCTGAGTTGAATTGATTGTCACGTGTACCAAAACACAGTGAAAAGCTTTGTTTTGCGAGCAATACAGGCAAATCACAGAGTTAAGTAGTATAGATAGTAAATAATAGGTAAACAGCGGCAAAAACAAAAACACAGGTACAGGCGAATGTTAAGACTAGCCCAGTGACAATACCATCTCCTAGATCACCATATCCTGCTGGCATTGAGTTAAACTGAGTTAAAGGAGGGTCACTAGCCCTCCCATTCTTTGCTAAAACTGACACCCGTTCCTCTTGGAGGATTTTCCAGGTCAATGCCTGATTTCATTTGTCCGTTTTGACCTGGTAAGATATCCCAAGCATTGCCTAGAACTGTCAGCAAACAGAACATGCTGTAGCGCAACACGGAGAGGTATACTTGGGTCAGGAAGCAAACTTCGAGGAGAAAGTGAGGTCTGCAGACGCTGGAGATGAAGTTTCAAAGCTGAAACTTTATTGCTGGAACAGCACAGCAGGTCAGGCAGCATCTAGGGAACAGAAGATTCGACGTTTCGGGCACATGCCCTTCTTCAGGAATGAGCAGAGAGTGTTCAGCAGGAGAAGATAAAAGGTAGGGAGGAGGGACTTGGAGGAGGGGCGTTGGAAATGTGATAGGTGGAAAGAGGTCAAGGTGAAGGTGATAGGTCGGAGTAGGGTGGAGGCGGAGAGGTCAAGAAGAAGACTGCAGGTCAGGAAGGCGGTGCCGGGCTGGAGGGATTCGGCTGAGACAAGGTGGGGGGAGGGGGGATGAAGAAACTGGTGAAGTCCAAGTTCATCCCCTGTGGTTGGAGGGTTCCCAGTCGGAAGATAAGACGCTCCTCCTCCGACCGTCGCGTTGTTGTGGTTTGGCGGTGGATGAGTCCAATGACCTGCATATCCTCGGTGGAGTGGGAGGGGGAGTTGAAATGCTGTGCTACAGGGTGATTGGGTTGGTTCGTCCGGGTGGCCCAGAGGTGCTCTCTGAATCGCTCCGCAAGTAGGCGGCCTGTCTCCCCAATATAGAGGAGGCCACACCGGCTGCAGCGGATGCAGTAGATAATGTGGGTGGAGGTGCAGGTGAATCTGTGGCGGATATGGAAGTTTCCTTTGGGGCCTTGGAGAGAAGTGAGGGGGGAGGTGTGGGCGCAAGTGTTGCACCTCCTGCGGTTGCAGGGGAAGGTGCCGGGAGTGGAGGTTGGGTTGGTGGGGGGTATGGATCTGACAAGGGAGTCGCGGAGGGAGTGGTCTCTACGGAAAGCTGATAGAGGAGGGGAGGGAAATATATCCTTGGTGGTGGGGTCCGTTTGGAGGTGGCGGAAGTGACGGCGGATGATGCGCTGTACATGGAGATTGGTGGGGTGGTAGGTGAGGACCAGTGGGGTTCTGTCCTGGTGGCGGTTGGAGGGGCGGGGCTCAAGGGCGGAGGAGCGGGAAGTGGAGGAGATGCGGTGGAGGGCACCGTCGACCACGTCGGGGGGGAAATTGCGGTCCTTGAAGAAGGAGGCCGTCTGTGTTGTGCGTATTTTGAACTGGTCCTCCTGGGAGCAGATGCGGCGGAGACGAAGGAATTGGGAGAATGGGATGGCGTTTTTACAGGGGGCGGGGTGGGAGGAGGTGTAGTCCAGGTAGCTGTGGGAGTCGGTCGGTTTGTAGTAGATGTCCGTGTTGATTCGGTCGTCTGAGATAGAAACAGAAAGGTCTAGGAAGGGGAGGGAGGAGTCCGAGACTGTCCAGGTGAATTTGAGGTCGGGGTGGAAGGTGTTAGTGTAGTGGATGAACTGTTCAACCTCCTCGTGGGAGCACGAGGTGCCTGCTCCTGCCCCACCGAACTCGTCTCCGCATACCTTGACTCCGTCCTGTCCCCATTAGTCCAAGAACTCCCCACCTACGTCCGTGACACCACCCATGCCCTCCACCTCCTCCAGGATTTCCGCTTCCCCGGTCCCCAACGCCTCATCTTCACCATGGACATCCAGTCCCTGTACACCTCCATCCCCCATCACGAAGGACTCAAAGCACTCCGCTTCTTCCTTTCCCGCCGTACCACCCAGTACCCTTCCACCGACACCCTCCTTCGACTGACTGAACTGGTCCTCACCCTGAACAACTTTTCTTTCCAATCCTCCCACTTTCTCCAAACAAAAGGAGTAGCCATGGGCACCCGCATGGGCCCCAGCTATGCCTGCCTCTTCGTAGGGTATGTGGAACAATCCATCTTCCGCAACTACACTGGCCCCACCCCCCATCTTTTCCTCCACTACATCGATGACTGTATCGGCGCTACCTCGTGCTCCCACGAGGAGGTTGAACAGTTCATCCACTACACTAACACCTTCCACCCCGACCTCAAATTCACCTGGACAGTCTCGGACTCCTCCCTCCCCTTCCTAGACCTTTCTGTTTCTATCTCAGACGACCGAATCAACACGGACATCTACTACAAACCGACCGACTCCCACAGCTACCTGGACTACACCTCCTCCCACCCCGCCCCCTGTAAAAACGCCATCCCATTCTCCCAATTCCTTCGTCTCCGCCGCATCTGCTCCCAGGAGGACCAGTTCAAAATACGCACAACACAGACGGCCTCCTTCTTCAAGGACCGCAATTTCCCCCCCGACGTGATCGACGATGCCCTCCACCGCATCTCCTCCACTTCCCGCTCCTCCGCCCTTGAGCCCCGCCCCTCCAACCGCCACCAGGACAGAACCCCACTGGTCCTCACCTACCACCCCACCAATCTCCATGTACAGCGCATCATCCGCCGTCACTTCCGCCACCTCCAAACGGACCCCACCACCAAGGATATATTTCCCTCCCCTCCCCTATCAGCTTTCCGTAGAGACCACTCCCTCCGCGACTCCCTTGTCAGATCCATACCCCCCACCAACCCAACCTCCACTCCCGGCACCTTTCCTTGCAACCGCAGGAGGTGCAACACTTGCGTCCACACCTCCCCCCTCACCTCCCTCCAAGGCCCCAAAGGAAACTTCCATATCCGCCACAGATTCACCTGCACCTCCACCCACATTATCTACTGCATCCGCTGCAGCCGGTGTGGCCTCCTCTATATTGGGGAGACAGGCCGCCTACTTGCGGAGCGATTCAGAGAGCACCTCTGGGCCACCCGGACGAACCAACCCAATCACCCTGTAGCACAGCATTTCAACTCCCCCTCCCACTCCACCGAGGATATGCAGGTCATTGGACTCATCCACCGCCAAACCACAACAACGCGACGGTCGGAGGAGGAGCGTCTTATCTTCCGACTGGGAACCCTCCAACCACAGGGGATGAACTTGGACTTCACCAGTTTCTTCATCCCCCCTCCCCCCACCTTGTCTCAGCCGAATCCCTCCAGCCCGGCACCGCCTTCCTGACCTGCAGTCTTCTTCTTGACCTCTCCGCCTCCACCCTACTCCGACCTATCACCTTCACCTTGACCTCTTTCCACCTATCACATTTCCAACGCCCCTCCTCCAAGTCCCTCCTCCCTACCTTTTATCTTCTCCTGCTGAACACTCTCTGCTCATTCCTGAAGAAGGGCATGTGCCCGAAACGTCGAATCTTCTGTTCCCTAGATGCTGCCTGACCTGCTGTGCTGTTCCAGCAATAAAGTTTCAGCTCAGGAAGCAAACTGTTGGTCAACAAGGTCAGCTTTAAAGAAATCTGTCTTGTGGAAGAGAGGGTGAGGTAGAGAAGGGGAAGTTTAAGGAGGAAGTTTCAGAGTTGAACGTCCAGCTGAAGGGATGGCTGCCAAGGTGGAACAATTAAAACGTTATAAAATTTAATTACAACAATTATAAGGGGCGCTTGAGAGGCCAGAAACAGAGGAGGTACGGAGATCTTGGACATTAACAGAGCTCAGCAAGATAGCGGCCATGCAGGGATTTGAATATTCAGAACTGTACAGCACAGAAAGATCTTTGAAAGAACCTCCCAATTGTTACCTTGCTTTTCCCCCAAAACGGTGTACGTTAGTTCTATTCAAATTAACGTTCAACTGCCTTTTGAATCATCCTTGGATTGCCCCAGCCTTGCAAATAAAAATCAGGGCTATTTACCAGAGGAAACAGATGGCTCCTCATTCACTCCATAAAAACACTTCAGAATTTTCAGCACCTTTTGACCATCTTCCCCCCACCCTCTCTCTTGGCCTCTTTATCCTCTCCCCTTGCCTTTACACTTACAGGGAGGTCTCTTGGTATCGTACTGGAGACCACCCCCCCCCCCTCCAAACTTGGAGATTCTCCAGACTGGCCAGATTTGTACTCAATCCTCCAGCCCCCACCTACGTTTCACTTTGGAAAGGTCTAGTAGGCACACCTTGTTTTTATATTCAATGTTCCCACCACCCCGAATATCCGAAACACTGTTTTACCTCCATATCAATCCAAAGACTGTGAGTACGCAACCCCCTAACCCCTAGGCTCTCGCATCCCCTCAGAATCGCAAATTTTAAGAGGCCCAAGAAACAATTGGGGTCAGTGAACGTAGGATGGGTAGATGGGATTTTGAGAGCATTTGGAAATGGTCAGTGCAGGTTTACCAGACCAGTGCAAACCAACGGATGCTGATGGGGCATGGAGCATAAACCCAACCAGTCATTCCAATCAATGAACAATGGGGTTCTTTTATTTACCGCAACACTCGACACCTAAGAGGTATTAAGCCAGGCTTGATAGCTCTGCAGGAGCTATCTCCTCCTATGGTTCACGATAAAATGACTCATTGTTCAGCAGTGAAATTATTCTTTCCTTATCCTATTGCTCTCCTTCCAATGTCATTGCCATCAGTATCTTCACTCTCATATGAGAACTGAAGATGGAGCCCTGAACCCCACCATCCGCCTTAAGTAGAGGTCACTGGGTGCGGAACACGAAACTTTCTGTCCCCTTCCTTGCATTAGCCAGAGGGAAGGCTCCTTTCGCTGTTTCCTCCTGGCTTCCACTTCTTCCCAACAGCAAGTCTCACGGTGCACCATCCCTTTCCGGATGCTCTTCCTGCACTTCGGACCGCCTGGGGCCACTGATTCCCAGGTGTCGGTGGGAATGCCGTACTTCCCCAGTGAGGCCTTGAGGGTATCCCTGAAGCCTATCCCTCTGTCCCATGTGGGGCTGGCCTGCCATTTCAGAGCTGGGAGTAGAGCATCTGCTTGGAGAATCTTGTGAATGACATGCCTAGCCCATCGCAGCCGATCAAGGGGAGGGTCAGTGTCTTGATGCTGGGGATGTTGGCCCGGTTGAGGACGCTAGTGTTGATATGTCTGCCTTCTCAGTGGATTCCCAGGATCTTACACAGGCAGCGTTGGTGGGACTATTCCAGCACCTTGATGTCCCTGCTGTAGACAGTTTGTGTGTCAGAGCCATACAGGAGACTGGGAACCACCACAGCTCTGTATACCATGAGCTTGGGGTTGGAGCTGATGTTGCTGTTCGTGAACACCCTTTCCCTCAAACGGCCGAAGGCTGTGCTAGCACACTGGGGGTAGTGCTGGATCTCTTCATCAGTATCTGCTTTGGTTGGCAGGACATTCCCGAGGGATTGGAAGGTCCAAGGCCTCTCCATGGACCTTGATGATCGGGGATTCGCTCTGCAATGCTGGGCCTGGTTGGTGGGGGGCCTCGGTCTTGTGGATGTTCAGGGTGAGCCCCATGCTCTCATATGTCCCTGTAAAGGTACTGACAATGGGCGGGAGGGACAATCACTCTCTGAGATCACACACACACACACACCATCCACGTCCTGCAGCTCGGTGACACTGGGTTGGGGTGAGTTTGGTTTTGGTTTGAAGGCGGGGGGAGGTTGAATAATTTCCTGCTACTTCTGGAGGTTAGCCCCACTGCAGCGGGGAGCTTGTCAGTGGTGAGGTGAAGCATTGCAGTGAGGTAGATCGGGAACAGTGTTGGGGTGATGACACAGCTGTGCTTGACACTAGTCCAAACGGGCAATGGGTCAGGGATGGAGCCATTTGTCATTAGCATGTCTTGCATGTCATCGTGCGGCAGGCGAAGGATGGGGACAAACTTCATGGTGTAGCCAAAGCTGAGAAGGACACGCCATAATGTTTCCCAGGTGACGTGTGAAAAAGCCTTTGTAAGGTCAAACGTGGCCATGTCCAGGGGGAGGCTCTGTTCCCTGCATTTCTCCTGCAGCTGTCACACAGTGACAATCATGTCCGCTTTGCCCCTCTGTAGACGGAAGCCACACTGCTATTCCAGGAGGAATTCCTCAGCCACAGGGAGGAGATGGTTCAGGAGGACCTTGGGGGTGATTTTTCCGATGATCGACAGCAGGGAGATTCTCCTGGGAGCACGGAGACACCCGGACTGAAGCATGAGGCCTACTGGCAGGAGCCTCCCTCCAGACAGCTGCCTCCTGCCGCCAAACATGCCAGAAGGCTGAAAAAAATTCCAGTTAGCCTCTGAAGACAGATGTTAAGGAGCGCAGCTCCCACAGAAAGTGAGCAGTCTGTCCAATCATCCAATACCCCATCTCCCACCCAACCCCACCCTCTGCTCTGCTTCTTGAAGAGTCGCTCTTTAAAAGCCAAAGGTTTCAGCATTACCTTCCCTGACATCACCCTGCCCCCATCCTGACGGTGCTCAGCAATGCCCTTCACTGGCTGTGGAATACTTTGGGAATGCCAGAATTTCTGCAAGACAGTGCGGAAACACAAGTTTCCACCGTTGTAGTCAGACAGCAGTACAAGTCGCAAGAGAGAAATCTGAGTGATAACATAGCCAGCTCAGTCTGGCCTTCACTTTCAAGTTTTACTGAGGCCTCCGGATCATAAGAAGAGCAGTACTTGAGCAAAGAAACCTTGCACAGCTTGTACTGATGTTCACGTGGTCCTGGTCTATCAAGGTGACAGGGGACAGCTGTACAACTGTGCTCTTCGCAGTAGAAAGGTTTTGAATTTAAGTGCCAAGACCCACCACTGCCTTGATATTCAGGGATGCTGAAATACTTGCCTATGGAGTAACGAGAATCCTGCTTTTGTTTGGAATTGCAGTTCCTGGTTTCATTCATCCCCTTTGGCAAGTTGACCACGAAGTGAGGGTGACAGAATTCACATCAGGTCAACTGCACAGAAACAGGCCATTCAGCCCAAGTTGTGCTTCTATCCACTTGCAGGGTGTGAGTCACAGGATCATATAGTGCAGAGGTCCTTCGGCCCACCTAAACTACACAAGACTCACTTTCCAGCCAACTGAATGTTAAGAAGAAATGGGTATACAAATAGGAAGGGTTTAGAGGGATATGGGCCAAATGCTGGTAACTGGGACTAGATGAGATTGGGATATCTGGTCAGCATGGACGAGTTGGACCAAAGGGTCAGTTTCCGTGCTGTGCAGCCGTTTGACTCCAAGATGCAGTCAGAGCTCGGTCAACAGTTAGATATCTGTTAGCCCACAATGGGGGCTCAAGTATTCATCGAGCGAGCTGAGTGGGGAGGTATTTGTCCATCAGCCTTGGCATACAAGTAGCCTCCCAGTGCCGGAGTGTACGATGGGAAACATAAGTCAGGCACTCCTCAAGGGAGACCAGAGAGAAGGAGGAAAGGAGTTGGGTGAGCTACAGAGCTCACTTGTTGATCAAAAAAACATGGTCGAGGATGTAGCTCTGGGAGTGGAGCTTGGCTGAGAGAGTTATAGGAGCGAGAGCGCAACTTAAAAAGCAGAGCCTCAAATCCTTGGTGGCTGTCTCCAGAGTCACCTGCCTTAGCTCTGTCTGCTCCTCATAGATGCTGCTTTAAGCCTGGTTCACAGTCACCTCATCCAATGGGTCTTTCTTTGGCTCAGCATCAACTTTGGCCTGTCACAGCCTCAAGTCATTCGGTGCAATACAAAAGCAAGTTTTTGTTTTAGAATTAGAATCCCTACAATATGGAAACAGGCCCTTCGGCCCAACGAGTCCACACCGACCCTCTGAAAAGTAACCCACCCAAATCCATTCCCCTGCCCTATATTTACCCCAGACTAACGCCCCTAGCACAATGGGCTATTTAGCATGGCCAATTCACTGGACCTGCACATCTTTGGATTGTGGGAGGAAACTGGAGCACCCAGAGGAAACCCACGCAGACAGGGGGAGAATGTGCAAACTCCACACAGACATTTGCCCGAGGTTGGAATCAAACTCAGGTCCCTGGCGCTGTGAGGCAGCAGTGCGAACCACTGAGTCACCACATTGTTGTTGTTTTTCCTGGTTTGGACCAACAAGTTAGAATTGCAGTTTCCATTCTTGTCTGGATTCTTTAATTAACAAGTGAGCATTGCCAAACAGTGAAATGAAATTATTGGACAAAGGGACAGTGTCTATCCTACCTGCCTGTGCCTCACCTGCTATTTATATCTTATTGCACAGGAATTTTAATAACACTCTCAGAACATACATAAATCCTGTTGAACATCCGGCAACTTTCTTCGATATTATTCATTCACAAGGTGAGGGCCAGGCCAACATTTATTGCCCATCCCTAATTGCTGTGGGTCTGGAGTCACGTCTAGGCCAGACCAGGTAAGGATGGCAGTTTCCTTCCCTGAAGGACATTAGTGACCCAGATGGGGTTTTTCCAACAATTGACAATGGTTTTGTGGTCATCATTAGATTCTTAATTCCAGATTTTTAAAAAATCACTTCACAAATGCAACTGGGAGTTTTTTTCTCTTTGTCTGTCTCTCCCTCCCTCCCTCTGTCCCCTCTCCCTCCCTCTCTGCCATTGGAAATCTACAATCTAATGATAGAAGCCAGATTACAAACAAACATGAAACCGAGATTTGCATCAAGTATATCAGCACAATCGAGGTAGAACAACTGTGGTGTGAGAGGGACAGGGTAGAATTTTAACAGGATACAATTCCGAAACTAGTTAAATTATTCTTCAATTAGCAGCAGCCTATAGACTGACCCGATCATTCATCTAGCTCATGCACACAGTTAGGCTTGACGGGCTGAATGGCCTCTTCCTATACCCCACGATCTTGCTGTTTGTGGATCAAGGGTTTCTTTCTCGAAAAAGCAGGGGAACCAAGCTGCATTTATCTAGAACCAGGTTTAGGTCACAATGGTGGACCACGTGCTCTCGATGTCAAACACTAACAGGGACAGTGAAGAAAATGCTGCAATGATTTACGAGGAGATGGGGCAAGATGGGGCTCTCTCCTCTGGAACACAAGAGGCTAGGTTCAAATGTGGATATGGAGAAACTGTTTCCACGTGTGAGTGAGCAAAAGGGCAGAGAGTGAGACAAAGCACCATTAGCAGATCAAAGGCCTGGGTATCATGGTAGTGTCCCTATCTCTGAGACAGGAGACCTGGGTGCAATTCCCAGAGGTATGTCATAGTATGAAACCAAAAAAAGAGAAAATGCTGGAAAATCTCAGCAAGTCTGGCAGCATCTGTAAGGAGAGAAAAGAGCTGACGCTTCGAGTCTAACTGACCCTTTGTCAAAGCCAAAGAGGTATGTCATAGCATTGCTGAACAGTGTGATTAAAAAATACCTAGATCTCTCTGCCCTTCCTTAAACAGCAGCACTGGTTTTTAAAATTCCAGCTGGACAGAAATCCCAGAGCTGGGCAGTGCGGGTGGAGCAATGAAAACTGAACAGGCGAGATTCTATACAATTGGTGGAGGAGCACAGAAATGCTGAAGGGGTTAAAGGTCGGAGGACATGACATAGATAAGGAGCAGGAGACTTACTAGCTAAAGGTTTTAGAGTTCACACCCAACTCAGGGAGAATATATCCCTGCTGAAGGTGAGAATAGATGGGAGAAATTCTGAGCGAGGTGAGGGGTGGGGGTGGGGTGGAAATAGAATCAGAGAATTGTTACAGGACTGAAGGAGGCCATTCAGCCCATCATGCCTGCACCTAGTGCCAATCTCCCGCCTGTTGCTCATTAACGCCTCACACCATTTTATCCAAATAACCAGCCAACGCCCTCTGTATTGAGGGGTAACATTTCTTATAGAGATACAAGGATCTCCCTAGACATAATCAACATAAAGCAAGCTGTCAAGGAGGAGAAAACACAAATGTAAATTCTAGTTTTTAGTAATTCCTGGGAACCATTTACAGTAAAATCAAAAATGAAACACAAAACCTTGACTAGAGATGTCAATGGTATTGATAACGCATCAGTATATATTAAATACAATACTTTAATTCTTATATCAAAATATCTGATCGCACAAAAATAACCATTTTTAAAAAATAAAAGTGTTCAAGTGGCTTCCAATTGCATTGCAATGATCTGGCTCAGACAGACTCATCATTATTAGACAGAGTTGAATGTGCACTTTTACCTAACTGTCTCCCACAGCCTGACATTTATTATTCAAGAACACAGACCTGGGACTGATCTGGTGACGTCTCAGTCCATTTGCTGATCGGTCCCATTCCTCACTCACACACACACCCACACCCCCAACAGCAAGGGACACAGACAAAACTAGGAGGACACACGTACACAGAGACAAGGACACACCCAAACATAGGCACACACACACACAAACCCACAGACACAATCACACAAATCCCACCTCCCCCATACACAGTGCACACACAATCACACAAACCCATACACACAGAAACAGACACAGGCACAGTGCACACACAATCACACAAACTTACAAAAACACACACACAGGGACACACTCAGAGACAGACACACACACACACAAAATCACACAAACTTATAGACACACACACAGATAAGGACACACTCAGACAGACACACACACAATCCTACACACAGAGAGACATACACAGGCGCACACACAATCACACAAACCTATAAACACAGACACACACAGATAGTGACACACTCAGAGGCAGACACACACACAATCACACAATCCTACACACACAGAGACATACACAGGCGCACACACAATCACACAAACCTATAAACACAGACACACACAGATAGGGACACACTCAGAGGCAGACACACACACAATCCCCCACCCCAACAAACACACACAGATAGATAGACAAACACAGCGAGAGGCAATCCAAACCAAGGTGTAATTCTGACGGAACCCTAAGCCGAGCGAGCGAGCCTGCCTTGTTGTGCATTCTCCAGAGGCAGTGCCTTACCTGCCAGGATAGCTTTGCCCGGGTGAGTCAGCTTGGCTTTCGGGGCTGCAGCAGCAGCAGCGGCGGCTGCGAGACTCGGCCTGTGTGCTGACATCTCTCACTGTCTCTCTGCTGCCTACAGGCGCTGCACTGGGCTGGGTCCCTGGTAAAGTCCCTTCCTCTGCCCCTGTGTGTGTAAGAGCAGCGTGGCTGTGAGAGCCCCAGACCGTACACAGGGCGGAGACTACACCGCCTTCATCTGGCGTCACATCCTCAGCATCTGGCTGTGTGCCCAAGGGTGGAGAGAGCAGGAACATTCAATATGACACAGGAATCAACACTTTCTAATACGCCTGCAAGAAACAGGGTAGGTCACACAGCCCTGCTCATTAATGCCAGCTCTGCTGGGATCTTCACAGAGCCTTGTTTCCTCTTAGTATGTGAAAGACAGAATCTGAAATAGATTGGATACTCCCTACACCCGGAAGGGGCAACACTAGAAGGAAATTAAACACTAAACCAGCCTTTTACAAATTACAGCTTCATAAACTCACCAACGGTCCCAGTGCACAGAGCTATGTCGTAACCGTGTTCCTGTAGACACCAGGTTATAGTCCAATAGGTCTATTTGAAATCACAAGCTTTTGGAGCGCTGCCCCTTTGACAGCTAGGTCCAACACTGGCACCTCCACATTGTGGAGGGGAGATGATGGCCTAGTGGTTATTATTAAAATAAAAGCAAATTACTGTGGATGCTGGAATGTGAAACCAAAAGAGAAAATACTGGAAAATCTCAGCAGGTCTGGCATCATCTGTAAGGAGAGAAAGGGACTGGCGTTTTGAGTCTAACTGACCTTTTGTCAAAGCTTTGACAAAGGGTCAGTTAGACTCTAAATGTCAGCTTGTTTCTCTCCTTACAGATGCTGCCAGACCTGCTGAGATTTTCCAGTATTTTCTCTTTAGGTGAGTGCGTATTATTGTTGGATTGGTAATCCAAGACCCAGCTAATGTTCTGGGCAGCTGGCTTTGAATCCACCACAGCAGATAGGGGAATTTGAATTCAGTTTTTTAGAAACTGGAATTAAAAGTCTAATGATGGCCATGAATTCCATTGTTGATTGTTATAAAAGCCCATCTGGTTCACTAATGTCCTTTAGGGAAGGAAACTGCCCTCCTTACCTGGTCTGGCCTACATGTGACTCCAGACCCACAGCAAATGTGGTTGACTCTTGACTGCCCCTTGGGATGGACAATAAATGCTCCATCGCCAGTGATGCCCTCATCCTGTGAACAAATGATAAAAAATATTCCTGTACTGTAGGGAGAGCTGGACCCTGCACTAACAGCACATGAGAGCACTGGAGACATACCCTCAGCAATGCCTCTGTACTGGGGGGGGGGAACACAGTGGCTCCGTGGTTAGTGCTGCTGCCTCACAGCACCAGAGATCCAGGTTCGATTCCAGCCTCAGGTGACTGTCTGTGTGGAGTTTGCACATTCTCCCCGTGTC
The DNA here is from genome assembly GCF_037043375.1 of Chiloscyllium plagiosum. Classification (NCBI taxonomy): domain Eukaryota; kingdom Metazoa; phylum Chordata; class Chondrichthyes; order Orectolobiformes; family Hemiscylliidae; genus Chiloscyllium; species Chiloscyllium plagiosum. The sequence continues at coordinate 10,755,045 of NW_028270162.1, read as the reverse complement.
TGCGTGGGTTTCCTCCCACAATCCAAAGATGTGCAGGTTAGAGTGAATTGGCCATGCTCAATTGCCAGTAGTGTTAGTGCATTAGTCAGGAGTAAATATAGGGTAGGGGAATGGGTTTGGGCGGGTTACTCTTCAGAGGGTCGGTATGGGCTTGTTGGGCCAAAGGGTCTGTTTCCATACTGTAGGGAATCTAATCTAATCAATGGGAGAGACTATCTAAAACACCTTTTTGAAGGCTGGTCTATAAACGTTCAGGCAAAACCAACTCCAACAAACTATCCCCTGAAGGTCTCTTTTGCAATTCTCAAATGGACAGCAGGCTAGTGGAGAGTTAGAAAATGTTACAAAGACACCAAGCAACATTGGACACAGAACAAGGCCACACCTATGGAAGGATATACAGAAATTAGGAGGGATGCAGGAAAAATTCATGAGAGTTGATTCCTGAGATGAGGAATTAAACTGACATGGCCAGATTGGCAATGTTATCTCAGACATGGTTGAGAGTTGATTTGATGGAAGTTGATGTAATGAGCGTTAGCCCATGTAAATTGTACCACAGAAACTCAGGTTCTTACTGAGGCAGATATCTGCAAGTTTATTAACAACTAACCATGTGAAGCAATGACATCTCAGATTTATAGTCTGGGCAATATGCTTAATTATTACATTGTCCACAATACCATTTCACTTGGCTTGTACCTAAGATTGTAATATTCATCCAGGGAAACTACGCTGGTGAGTGGAGGTCGCAAGCTCTGATTCTTTGTCCTGGTTCATATTGGGATGACTCTGCATTCCTGTTCATACTACTGTACCGTTTCCTCCCTTCTTTCCAACAATGTGTTGTGTTTGTGTGATGGGCTGGTAAGAGCTTGTGAGAGAAGAGCTCTGTAGATCTGCTTTAAAAAGAGGAACTGCCAATGGGGGTAGACCATTGTCTTGAGTATGATGGAACATGGCCATCCTCCAAAACCTTGGCAATTAGCTCCACATTTAGTGAGCACGGACTTTATGATACAGACAGTGCATTCTACAAGAGCATTAGATCAAAGATGGTGAAGAGAGAGAGGATAATGAAGTGGACCCACAACTTTCTGCAAACCTCTTGGAATGGAGTACAGGACTATAACGTTTCACCGAACACCAAGCATACTGAATACGACAGTTAATGTGTCAACTACCATTGCATGGGAGAGATCTTTGATTTATCTCACAAGCGTGAATTTGTTAAATAGTCAACAGCGTGTGGACTTGCCCTCGGACATGGGGAACCTCAGCGGCATGGGGAACATACTGGCACTAGAGGGGGTGCAGAGAAGGGTCTCTGGGTTGATTCTGGAGTTGAGGGGGTTGGCTTATGAGGAGGGACTGAGTAGACAGGGATTATATTCATTGGAATTCAGAAGAATGAGTGGAGATCTTATAGAAACATAAAATTTTGAAAGGAACCGATAATATAGAAGAGGAAAGGATTTTTCCACTGGTGGGTGAAACTAAGACAAGAGGGCACAGCCTCAAAATTAGGGGAGGAGCAGATTTCAGACTGATTTGAGAAGGAACATCTTCACCCAGAGGGTTGTGAATCTGTGGAATTCCCTGCCCAGGGAAGTAGTTGATGCTAAGGTGTATAATTTTTTGAACAGTAAAGGAATTAAGAGATACGGTGAGAGGCCAGGTATGTGGAGCTGAGGTTTTACACGACTTAGTTGGTTGGGCAATGTCTTTATTGATGCCGGGCCAATGGATAGATTCATGTGGCAATCTCTTGGTTTTTGCCCTTCCTGAGTTGAGGTGTACGTGGTCAAGCATAACTTGGCATTGAGCCTGTGGAAGAATCCTTTGAAAGTTACATTCCTGGAGGATGCTAGTCTCTGAATGACGAGAGAGGACATTGTTGCTTGGGAACCCACTGAGGATGATCATTGTGAACTGTTTCAGCCAGATATCATCAGCTGGAGCTTGTTCTCATTGTTCTGATTGGTTGTGACCAAAATCAACATGGAATCCATCCTCAAACTCAGAAACGTGGAAAATAGATACAGGAGTAGGCCATTCGGCCCTTCGAGCCTGCTCTGCTATTCAATATGATCACGGTTGACCATGCAATTTCAGTTTCCCGCATCTGCTTTCTCTCCATACCGGATTTGACAATATCCACTGAGGGAATAGCTGTTGTTCTTGGTAGGTTTGAAAGTTGGCTGTGGGCATTGGGAATTGTGAGGCTGGTTTGTGTTGGACTCTGAAGCCATATGTTTGGATTCTCAGATGTAGATGTTGTAGCAGTGGACATGTATTTGTGAGAGGGTTTCAACAGCTCATTTCTGGTAGTTTGTGCTCAGTATGAACAATGAAATGCTTATGGAATAGATATGTATGGAATCATTGTATTCCATAAACAAGAGCAAGGGATTCCCTTTCTATATTTGAGTAGTTACCCAGCCTCCTGTAAGGATTTTCAAACCAAATACAGGTTTGATTCGGAGATGCCGGTGTTGGACTGGGGTGTACAAAGTTAAAAATCACACAACACCAGGTTATAGTCCAACAGGTTTAATTGGAAGCACACTAGCTTTCGGAGCATCACTCCTTCATAAGGTGATAGCACCTGATGAAGGAACGACGCTCCGAAAGCTAGTGTGCTTCCAATTAAACCAGTTGGACTATAACCTGGTTCTGGATTAGAATGGTGCTGGAAAAGCACAGCAGTTCAGGGAGGAGCCTCGGATGCTGCCTGAACTGCTGTGCTTTTCCAGCACCACTCTAATCCAGAATCTGGTTTCCAGCATCTGCAGTCATTGTTTTTACCTCTGGACTATAATCTGGTGTTGCGTGATTTTTAACCAAATACAGGTTTGTCATTCTGTCATAGACATGCTCTAAAACCAGACTCTTAATCCAGATACCCAGGCAACGTTCCATGGAATCATGTTCAAATCCACCATCTAGAATTTGAATTCAATGAAAAACGCCTGGTATTATGAGGCTGATGACAAGCATGAAGCCATTATCAATTGTTGGAAAAACCTAGCTGGTTCATTAATCTCCTTCAGGGAAGGGAATCTGCCATCCTCACCTGGTCTGGCCTAAAGGTGACTCTAGACCCACAGCAATGGGGTTGACTCTGAGGGTAATTAGGGATGGGCAATAAATACTGCCTGGCCAGCGATGCCCTCATCCCATGAATGAATAAACGAAAGTAGTGAACTTGGAGGAATGACAAGGGCAGCCGGGGAGCCGTAGTCTGGAATCTTCACTGTTGACACTAACGGTTTTGTTACCTTGTGGATCACAATAGTCTGTAGATCTGTAGACTGATGATGGAAGATCCCATTCCAGGTTTCTATCCCAAAGAGCTGTATTGACATTGTAGAAGGATGATGCCAATGCTTGGTGTGTCAGACCCTTTGTACACAGTTAACCTATTGTGTGGGGACTACACCATGCTGCGCCAATTTCCTGAATACATCCTGTGTGAGATGTGTAAAGGGATTTACATTGGCACCAGTGTCAATAGTGGCATTTAGTTTCTTTCAGGGTATATCACTTGGATGGAGGGATCAGGTTCAGCTTTTCTGACGGCATCCATGTTGTGTGTCACATTGACCACACGCAGTGTTGCCTGGGGTCAGCAAACTGTAAGGTTGGAGCTACCTCCTGGACTTTGTTGACAAGTCTCTGAGCCACGGACTGAAGTTTGGTAATGTCCGTTTTTTGATTGGCTCTTTTCACAGGCAGCTGCAGAGAACTGAGTTTGGTTTTCTCTGAGCACTTGGAGGCATTGCTTTGTGTCAGCTCAATGCCCTCTGATAAAACACAGTTTGTATTGGACATGAAATGCTGGTGTTTGGGACAGTCCACCTCATGTACAAGATTTCTGACAATTTGATTGAATGTACATCCTTCTTATAGCCATGCAGCAAATGTATAATCTTTAGATTCGCCCAGAAGTATCTTTGGGAAAGATTTGATGGGAGTAGAGGCAAAAAGCAGTACCATGAATCTTTCAGCCAAAGTCACATGACACCAGGTTATTTTCCAACAGGTTTATTTGAAATCACAAGCTTTCAGAGCACTGCTGCCTCACAGCACCAGGGACCCGGGTTCGATTCCAGACTCGGGTGACTGTCTGTGTGGAGTTTGCACGTTTGCCCCGTGTCTGAGTGGGTTTCCTCCCACACTCCAAAGATGTGCAGGTCAGGTGGATTGTACATAGGTGTATTAGTCGGGGGTAAACAGCTCTGAGTGGGTTGCAGTTTGGAGGGTCAAAGTAGACTTGTTGGGCTGAAGGGCCTGTTTCCACACTGTAGGGAATCTAATCCTTAACCAAGTGAAGTTTGTGAGGTCAAATAAACCTGTTAGACTATAACCTGGTATTGTGTGATTTTTAACTATATACTAGCTGATATTTTCCCCTGGCTGTTGGCTGTATGACACGCTGACCTATCACCTCCATCCCCACCCCCATTCCCCTATTGTACTCTATGCTACTTTCTCCCCACCCTCACCCCCCTCTCATTTATCTCTCCACTCTGCAGGCACCCTGCCTCTATTCCTGATGAAAGGCTTTTGCCCAAATGTTGATTCTCCTGCTCCTCGGATGCTGCTTGACCTGCTATGCTTTTCCAGCACCACTCTGATCTAGACCATGAACTCAAACCTGTCAATCCGAAAGGTGACTCCAACCTTAAGTGGATTGTAATTGGAACATTTTGGAAAGTTCTTTGCGATCATCACTAGAAATACCAAAAGATTTTATTCTTCCCAATCCTTTGTCTCCCAAAGTGATAAGAGGCTTGACTTCCTGCCTTTCTTCATCAGCTCTTAGTTTATCTACAAAATAAAGGTTCAGTCTTTCTTCGAATGACAGAAATTCTCTGAAAATTTCACTGGAGTGCCCATTCATGTTTATTTTCCATCCTTACAGTACAGTGTTATGTTTTTACGCTAATAGATAGAATATTGTATTGCTATGTTTTTTCTTATCTCTTTTTTTCTGTTTGAGATGTTGCTGTTTCCTTTTACTGATTTTCCTCAGAAAAGAAATAGTTGCATCACGTGGTGTTCATGCCGATAAGTAATGGAATGGAGTATTTCACACCTTTTTCTTGGTTTTGCATATTTTCTGAAGAAAACACAATGACAGCGTCAACTAATAACTGTCCACAGGAAAGGTTTCAACAATATGTAGAAGAGCTTTCTTTTCTAGCACTTTGTGCCGTATTTTGTTTTAACGATGACTTTGCTAAATCAGAATGTCTTTTAAACTGCTTTTGTTTTTAAAAATTGGACACACCATAGCCTTCTGTTAAAGAGAGAGATCTGTGCAGTAATACCACAGAGACACGGAAGATTGTGATCAGTCTGAACAGAGAGGGAACAATGAACCCCTTTTGGTGGAATGAGTTGAGAATCAGAAGTGACAGATTTAAGGTGATTTACAGGAACTGCAATGGTGACAGGACTAAGAATTCTTCTTTCACAGAGAGTAATCAGAATCTAGAATGGACTGTCTGAGAGTGTGGTGGAGACAGATTCAGTCACATCTTTGAAATGGGAATTGGATAAGCACCTGAAGAAAACAAATTTGCAGGGCTACATGGAAATTGAAGGAGAGCAGAACAAGGCGTAAATATGAATCTGTGATGGAGGACAGCCCGGTGGCTCAGTGGTTAGCACTGCTGCCTCACAGCGCCAGGGACCTGGGTTCAATTCCACCCTTGGTCAACTGTCTGTGTAGAGTTTGCACATTCTCCCTGTGTCTGCGTGGGTTTCCTCCCACAGTCCAAAGATATGCAGGTTAGGGTGAATGGGCCAGGGGAAATTGCCCACACTGCCCAGGGCTGTGCATGCTGGGTGGGTTAAATTCTGTGTCTTATGATTCTCCTCCACAACCACCTGATGAAGGAGCAGCGCTCCAAAAGCTAGTGCTTTCAAATAAACCTGTTAGACTATAACCTGGTGTTGTGTGATTTTTAACTACATTTCCCCCAATTGCTACATCTTGCAGTCTGGAAAAGTTCCACAAAGTTAGTCAAATATTTTTGAAATCCGTCCTAATCCTTTGTATTTATTTTCTGTTTATCTGTAATAATCTCGTCCTCAGATATTTGAAAATTCCAGATGCTGAGGTATAATTATACCTTGCTTTTTAAAACCAGCAATTTGGTGGAACAGAATTGCTGTATCGCTGAGAAAAAAAAGACATTTTGTTGAAGATTGTTATCTTGCAATGCTCTGGGCAATTTAAATGAGATACCAAAGTAAAAGGAAAGCAACATTTATACCACATGAGAATAAAATGACGATTGGTTGGCAAGTGGTTGCTGATTGGTGGAGGTGTTGCCATGAAGGATGCACCAGTTAATGATGACTGACGATTAACAGCCAAGCTTTGTTTAATCTTAAACCAAGGCAGATTGGCTTTGACTGGCCAAGGAAATATACTGAGAAATGAATCAGAGAACGACTGTCAACCATTTTGTTGAGTAGAACCAGGCACAACATGCGTACACATTGCAATAGGACAGGTCACTGAGTATTTGCGAGTTCCAGTACGCCATAGTGCCTGATTGGTAATGCTCGTCAGTGTAATTCTTCATACACTCAGGACTATCAGCAAATGTTGTCCAGACCCTTCAGCCCAACAAGTCCACACCGACCTTCCGAAGAGCAACCCACCCAGACCCATTCCCCTACATTTACCCCTTCACCTAACACTACGGGCAATTTATCATGGTCAATTCACCTAATCTGCACATTTTTGGACTGTGGGAGGAAACCGGAGCACCCGGAGGAAACCCACGCAGTCACGGGGAGAATGTGCAAACTCCACATAGAGAGTCGCCTGAGTGGGAATTGAACCCGGGTCTCTGGCGCTGTGAGGCAGCAGTGCTAACCACTGTGCTACCGTGCTGCCCATAAACAACTCAGAAACAGACTCAGTGCTGCGAATTCTGTAAGTATTGGCTACAGTCATTCCTGATGAAGGGCTTATGCCCGAAACATTGATTCACCTGCTCCTCGGATGCTGCCTGACCTGCTGTGCTTCTCCAGTTCCACCTCTGGACTCTGATCTCCAGCATCTGCAATCCTCACTTTTTCCTACAGTCAAAACCTTGCTTGTTACAAGCAGCTGAAGGGGTATGCTGGCTGATAATGACCTGCCAGTCTTTGGGAGCTAAAGCCCAAATCGTTTTTAAACCTTGAGCACGTCAGCTTTGTCTGTCCCCATCGATCCACTGCACAGCACACATTCTATCTATCGCCATTATTACATGTCTGCCTTCCTTTCTCATCTTTTCGATCTCTTGTAACTATACTACACGCCAGCCTGCTTATTTTCCAATGTCGCTCCATGCGCAGACCACTTTGTTCATCTTTGCATTCCCATATTGCGCCCACTTTATTCAAACACCATGTCAAATGCATTTTGTGCTTTCTTTCATGAAAAAAGTTGTCTTTTTCTTCATCAATAAAAATTGAAAGAACTGTGGATGCTGTAAATCAGAAACAAAAACAGAAATTGCTGTAAAAGCTCAGCAGGTCTGGCAGTGTCTGTGGAGAGAAACGGTTCTGAGGAAAGGAAACGTTAACTCTGATTTCCCTCCACAGACGCTGCCAGACCTGTTAAGCTTTTCCAGCAATCTCTGCTGTTGTTCTTCTTTTTTAAAATTGAATCACCCGTTTTTGTTCTGAATTCAGAATGATGCTGTGAAAAGCAGATGTGACGAACGCAGGGGTCTCTACAGTCGCATGCCATTATATATCCTTCCCGCTGACCCATGACTATATAGAGGAAGCTGAAGGAAGAATGATGTTTGCAGGAAGGCTTAATGGAGCAGCCCCGCTATCGGAGAGGGGCCGGAGAATGGATTTAAGGAAGCGGTAGAAATGGGAGAGGTAACATTACAGCCATGTTTGTTCACAAATGGTGGAGAGCTGCCAGTTACAATCTGTGAAAGGTTGATGGAGGGACAAACCATCATCACCTTTAAAAACTAAACCACAAGCGCAGCGCTTGGAGTGCCACTCACTACAGAGCAAGAGCCAAATACGGGCAGGAAGGCATATAGTGAGCTTTGAGAAGATTTGTAGCTCAGGTTGAGGTTCTGGATGTAGGTTTATTCCCTGAGCTGCAAGGTTCCTTTTCAGCTGTTTTGTCACCACACTAGGTAACATCATCAGTGAGCCTCCGCTGAAGAACTGTAACAAACACTACATTTGACAAACAGGCAAAACACTAGCCACCAGGATACACGAACGTCAAGTAGCCACAAAATGACATGACCCTCTCTCACTAGTATCCTTACATACGAATAAGGAAGAACACCACTTCAACTGGGACAACACATCCATCTTGGGACAAGCTAAACAGAGACACGCATGAGAATTCCTAGAAGCATGGCATTCCAACTGGAACTCTATCAACAAACACATTGACTTGGATCCCATTTACCACCCCCTGAGAAAAAGAACAGGAAATGACATCACCAACCCAAGGAAACCTAAACACTTAAATAGAAAGCAGGTCACTAACGCCTGTGCTTCACTGATGATGTTACCTGGCGTGGTGACGAAACGTCCGAAACCGAACTTTCCAGCTCAGGGAGCAAACTTACATCCAGAATGAAGGCAAATGTAATGACAGCATTTATTTTGAGAAGACTTGAATATAAAAGCTGGGATGTATTTCAGAGCCTCGGGTCAGGCTACTTTTAGAGTATTGTGTGCAGTTTTGGGTTCCATATCTCTGGAAGAATATACCGGTGTTGGAGCATGTTCAGAGGAGGTTCATGTGAATCATCCCATGAATGACTTAACATATGAGGAAAGTTTGAGGACTCTGACTATATACCTGATGGAGTTTAGAAGGATGAGGAGGATCTAATATAAACTAATACAGAATACTGAATGGCCTGGACAGAGTGAATGTTGGGAAGGTGTTTCCATTGCAAGGAGAGACTAAGACTCAAAAACACTGCCTTAGAATAAAGGGAAGACCTTTTTGAACAGAGATAAGGAGCAAGTTCTTCAGCCAGAGAGTAGGGAATCTATGGAATTCACTGTCACAGAGGCCAGGTCATTGAGTATCTTTAAGACAGTGGTAGGTTCTTGAGTATCAAGGGGACCAAAGGTTACAGGGAGAAAGTGGGAGAACAAGGTTCAGCCATGATTGAATGGTGGAGCAGACTCAACAGGCTGAATGGCCTAATTTTTGCTCCTATGTCTTATGGTCTTAAACAGTGGCTGCACCTGGAGGACCATCAATTTGGTGAAAGATGCTCTATGATCTGCCCTAAACCTGTTGGTCTTCAAGAACAAGGAGTTGATCCTGCCGGAGTGTTGCTGACAGGCACATCCCAAGGTTCACGATAACAACATGCTGAGGGACGCACTAAAGCCTGGGGCAGCTTTTGTTGGAAAGACCACTGTCTAAGGCTTCCCTGCCAAAGGATAATGAGGGCCCATTCAGCTGCAAGACCCTCTCTTTGCCTTAATATATGGTGTGAGTTAAAAATCCCCTTGTGCCACTACACAGGGTGCAACGTAAAATTCCAATGTATCATTTACATTTCTCTTTCTTTGCTGGAAAGATTAAACAGACAAGAATGAGAATGCTTTTGTATGTGCTTATGATTAATTATTTTATGAATAAAGTATAGTTTTGCAATAAAAAAAGCCAGAAAATGGGATGTGGCTGGATTATGCCATTTTCTGACTGGAAAGGCTACAAAAGGGACAAATGAGCTCTTGCTGAGTCATGAACCTTTCGGAGTCATGTATCTGTGAAATGTCTGATGCACACAACGAGAATGTTAGAAATGTAACCCCTCAGAAATAAAATCACCCTTTCTACAACCATCATTACGAAAGGTTTCTACATTTATCCCCTTGCTCAGGCTCATTTACTTGTAGTGGAACCGTTGGAGGTTTATGAGCTGTATTGCAGTGATTTGTAACACTGATTACATTCGCGCAGAGTCTAAACGTGCAGTGCTGGAAAAGCACAGCAGCTCAGGCAGCATCTGAGGAGCAGGAGAATCAACGTTTCGGGCATTAGCTCTCTACACGAATGTCATCCCTGATGAAGTCACCTTATTCTAGTGCTGCCATCTACTGATCAACAGTGGAAGAACACGCAGCAGTCAGTATGGTACCAGCAGACAGGGCAGTATGCCTACGTTGTTGGAGGCACAAGGAATAAGTTTCTACATCTTACCCAGCCCAGACATTAGTCCTTCCTCAACCACCAGAGAACAGTCATTTCCCTGCTGTGACCCCAGATCTTGCATGAACTCCCAAATTTTCAGTCTGGTCAACCGGAGAGGGGGAGGGGGTGGGGCAATGATCGAGTGAATTTACCACTGGACTATTAACACACAGAGCCCAGTAACATTCCAGGGGACCTGGGCTTGAATCCTGCTACAGCAGATGGTGGATTTTGAATTCAATAATTAAAAAGTTTGGAATTAAGAGTGCAATGAATCGACTGTCGGAGAAACCCATCTGGCTCACTCATGTCCTTTAGGGAAGGAAACTGCCATCTTTACCTGGTCTGGCCTGCACGTGACTCCAGACCCACAGCAATGTGGTTGACTCTTAACTGCCCTCTGGGGAATTAGGGATGGGCAATAAATGCTGGCCTAGCCAGAGATACCGACATCCTATGAATGCATTTAAGAAAAAGAGTTGCTGGGTGCATTTGGAGGGTGGGACAACAGAGAGAGGTCCCTATAGCTACTGATTAAAGTGGCTGCAGTTAGGGATGTGGTTACATCAAGTGAGATTCAGCACCAAGGGTTGGGTTGTGTGTTTTTTTTTAAAAAATCCTCCTCCTTTTCACAGGCTCTGTTTGCAACTGAAGTCAGGTCTGCAGGGCTCTTGGTTTAAATTCTTTCATGGGATGGGGATGTCACTAGCAAGGCCTCAGATGTCCCTAACTGCCCTCAAACAGAGGGTCTCTAACCACATTTGTTCCACTGCAAAGTCTATCCAAAGGATGCCCACTTTGAAGAAGTTCCCCGTTCTCCCTCAGATGTACACTCAAAGTCCCTTTCTCACTGCCACAGCACCATGACCTCCTCAGGCCTCCAGACCACCCAATGGAACAAACTGGCTACTACAGGTAGGATTCAAACTCATGGCCCCAGAACATTAGCCTTGGTCATAGGGTTAGCCCTCCAGTGGAGTCGGACCTACACTATCATCTCCCCCCAGCCCTGATTTCTCCAATGGCCCTCACACAGCATTAGCAGAGAGAGGTTTTAATGGGGCCAGAGTGTCATTGGGTTTGTAAAATCCAACAGGACAAAGGTCAACTTTGAGATGTGACCAGGACTCTGAGCTCTGCACTTGACTCCCTCAGTCTTTCCACTTCCCTACTTTTATTTAATTTCAAAAATATACTTTATTCACACATTATCTATAATAATTTGAAGGCAAAACAGGGCTATACAGACTTTGCAGAAAATACAGGCTTTTTGACAAACCCCATTTGAGCTTCAATCCAGGTTTCTAAAGGTAAAAGGAAAATTATTTACACTCCCAGTAAGGCTACAAAAGGAGAGAGTGAAATTTAACAGACCCTCCTATTTTGGCAGGGCCACCTCAGACAGTGGTATTTCCACACTGCACATTGGCAGCAGCTGCCCTAGGCTTTAGTACATAGACATGGACCTTGGAATGTGCCAGTCTGCAACATACTCAGGGTCAACTCGGCCTCTATTAGGGCATCAATGTGGACTTCACCAGTTTCCTCATTTCCCCCCCCCCCCCCCCCCCTTACCTCAGTTCCAACCTTCCAGCTCAGCACTGTCCTCATGACCTGTCCTACCTGCCAATCTCCCTTCCCACCTATCCACTCCACCCTCTCTTCTGACCTATCACCTCCATCCCCATCCTGCACTCTTTGCTACCTTCTCCCCAGCCCCACCTCCCCATTTATCTCTCCACTCTGGAGGCTCCCTGTCTCTATTCCTGATGAAGGGCTTTTGCCCGAAACATTGATTTTCCAGCTCCTCTGCTGCTGCCTGCCCTGCTGTGCTTTTCCAGCACAACTCTGACCTAAATTCTGGTTTCCAGCATCCGCAGTCCTCACTTTTGCCCTCTGCCTCTATTCTTCCTTAGCATTCTGTATCAAAATAAATATTTAACAAAGTCACAAAAAAGGTGGTATTAGTGAACACTTTGTTGCATTTTCATTCTGACCAAGAGGACAAGGTTGAAATAGAAGTATACAGAACTAGACTAAAATGACAATGATTAGATAGAAACAGACTCTGCAACTGTGACAAACTGATTAACTGGTTGCAAATTGGAACTTCAGGTGTTAGGCAAAATATAAGGTGGAAAATACCGCCACCTAGTGTAGGAAATACAGCATTTTAAACAAAGGGAAATTGGCAGATCTTTCAGAGACATTCCAAAACGTTTTGTTAGCTCAGCTGGAAGATTTGTAAACTGTGAAGGAACACAGTGTGAAATTCCCACAGAACATTGACAAGTTGGAGGAGTGGGTGGATAGGTGGCAGATGGTGGTCAATGCAATGCTGAGAAGAGTGAGGTTATGCATTTTGGTAGAAAGAATTTTGAAAGACTATCAAATAATGGGCACAATTCAAAAAGGGAGTGCAGAGCAGAGGGAGCTGGATGTAACTGCACACAGATCATTGAAGGTGGCAAGGCAGTGGAGTAGCAATAAATAAAGGATACAGTGTTCACAGCTTTATGAATAAGGATACAGAGTACAACATGGCTAGATGAAAGTGAGGACTGCAGATGCTGGAGATCAGAGTCGAGAGTGTGTTGCTGGAAAAGCACAGCCGGTCAGGCAGCATCCAAGGAGCAGGAGAATCGACAATTCAGGCATAAGCCCTTCATCAGGGTTAATTAATTGGCTTAGGGATGCACCTGACCTCTTCCTGACCTCTCCGCCCCCACCCCTCTGACCTATCACCCTCACCTTGACCTCTTTCCTCATCGCATTTCCAACGCCCCTCCCAAGTCCCTCCTCCCTACCTTTTATCTTGGCCTGCTGGACACACTTTCCTCATTCCTGAAGAAGGGCTTATGCCCGAAACATCGATTCTCCTGTTCCCAGTATCTGCAGCCCTCACTTTCTCTCTTGAGGGATGCACCATCATGGTTCAGGAAGTGAAGACCAATGGACCTCCCTTCCCCCTGGAGGCATGGGTCTGGGAGCTATTAGAGACAGGACGGGCATGGAGGAGGGGGTATGCCGTGAGGGAAGGTTTGAAAACAATTGAGGCATTTTCATTGGAATGGAGAAATTTAAATTTAGTGTCTCTCTATATGCTGAGTTTTCAAGATTAAGGCAAATGGTGGAAATATTCCACTGTTTGAACAGAGGAAAGGGAAACATTTAACTAAAAGAATGAAATGGACGTTCTTTGCAAATGGCAGAAACAACATCTGGAGTTTTTTCAGACCGTATTGTGTAATGTGCATTAGTGTCAAGTTCATGATAGCGGCCTACCGTTCAAAACAAGGCAGCTCAAATTCGGATTCAGTTAATTCAATCTGGAATAATCTGATTGGCTGTGATAACCATGGAACGACCAGATTGTTGCAAACACTAATCTGGTTGACCAGGGTTAGTTAGAAGGAAACATGTCATCTATACCTGATCTGGTCTCCACGTGACTCCAGTCCCACAGTAACATTCCTCTGAACTGCTCACTAAGTGAAGAGGTTCAGAATGTGCAAGTATCACAGATATTAGGAGAAAGAAAGTGATTTGTTTACTCTGAGAATCACTCAGGGGCAGCTGAGTTGGACAGCTCAATAATCTGTAAAGATTCTTTATAAACCAACATCAGAGTTAGTCTTTCACAGCTGACAGCAGGTTGTTTAAATGCTCACTTCATATCCAATGCCCTTGTCATACAATAATGGAAAAGCTCCGAGGAATGGCTGGGAAGGTATCATTGGAGCCAAGGAAGGTCAAAGCAAACTGGTTTCCTTTTGGTGTCGGGAGATTAAATTTGAAGGTGAAGGATGGAACCTTGAACTGCACCCAATATCATCGAAGAAACGTAACTTGAATTTTTAAATCACTTGCTCTGTGCAAGGGAAGTAAGTTATGGTCAGTTTCTCTTTTACCCTGGAAATGCTATTATTATTTAGCCTGTGTCCTTAAACCTCCTTTCACCACCACTGTTGAGGACCCATGGAATTAAGGCATGAGGTAGTATACATTTCAGACAGACAGATGACAGGTTGCAAATAGCACATGGTCATACTTTCAATACCAGACTTCAAAACGTCAAAATTATATAATTAAAACGGCAAATTTCACACAATGTTCATGTTGGAACTGGAAATTTAAGCACATCCCAAACCTGCACTTTCCCCCCACTCTCCTCCAAATGGCCTTCATTTACGTCCAGTCCTTACCATGAAAGGAACATATAGCTACATCTTAGAACCCCTTCTACATCTTAGAATATGGCATGTTAAAATTTGCATTCGCATTACACTTTGCACAGCATTACGATACCAACTTCACCGATTACAGAATATCAAGTCAGTGTTGCAAGGAAATAGCCCAGAACAGAGGGATTGGGGATTTCAACCATGTCTCTGCGGCTCTTAAGAATTCAGTTAGAGCCTCCCCCCAGTTTTACATCATATCCCTGCAATGATTTCTGCCTCCCATTTATTGAAGTCTCAGTGGAAAGCTGTACATGCCAATTCCAAACTAAGCACAGTGCAAGGCTCTTCAGGAAGTTATTTAAAATTTGAGCTCTCAGGTAATTGATCTTTTAGCTATTTGACACTGCAGAGAATGGTCAATTCAAGGTGGTGTTGACAGAGACGGAGACAGTGAGAGCACGCGCAAGAGAGACCTTGCAAAACAGAAAAGCAAACAAAAGTAAGCACCATCCAGAACATTTAACTATGAATACACTTTGTCATTGCTATTATGTTGAATAAGTGCAGTTTAAGTGAGCAAAACATAAAAAATATTCTTTGAAATGCAGTCTTTGAATCAGCCTTAACAGAAGGGCTCCTCTCCCATTAATCTGATGTTCATCTTATTCAGTGTGAAACTGATCAATGAATTTGCACACTTCACTCTCTGGACAATATACATCCTCAGGTTTCACTTAAAGTTGGATTGCTCACAGAATTATACTGTTGGGAAAATCCTACTTTCCACTAATGCAATTCCACTTGCTCAGTCACTTTTTCACATTAGCACTACCCCACATTAAGCAACTAATTTAAAAAAAATTCAAAAATTTGACAAATTGCTTGTAATGTTGCCATAACAAAAACTACACATCAATTGTCCCAAAGAAAGTCTGTGCGAGGAGACACAAACGTAAGAAGTTATTACCCTCCACCCCGCTATTCACTTCAGATGTGACCATTGCTAGCTGGTTCTCAAAAGGTGGTGGGAGCTGCCTGTTTGAACTACAGACAGACAGTACTGTTAGAGGGGGAGTTCGAGGATTTTGACCCAGGGACAGTGAAAGAATAGTCATACACTTGCAAGTCAGAATTGTAGGTGGTTGCAAGTGGTGTTCCCTGCTATTCCTGTCCTTCTAGATGATAAACAGACATGAAGTTTGGAAGGCATTGTTTAAAAGAGCATTGGTGAGTTTCTACAGTGCATAAGTCACACTGAGTGACCATGGTGGGGTTGGGGAAATGTGATACAAATGAAAAGGCTGCTTTGCCTTGGACGACGATGACGAGTATAGTTGGGATTGTACTTGTAATCTTAGGCATGTGGTGTGTATTCCATCACACTCCTGACTTGAGACTGAATGGTCAACAAATACTTACATCCTAATGAAGTATTTCTAATAGCCTTTGGAAATGTAAGTGGAAATCATTGTCTATACTTAAAATATTGCTGTATGCTCTATTCCTCTCTAGTGAGCCAACTAAAATGTGCCCAAGGATGGATGATGGCTACAGATACATCACCCTAATGTAGGAAGACTGTTTGGACTTGGCTGCACAGAATGGCTATTCATAAGAGTAGAATTTGAAGGTGCCTGACAACAATAGAAAGACGCACAAAATCTGACTGCCAAAAGCAAATCATCTTCGCTCAGCTCAAAGGCGGCATGGGAATGAGACAATGAGAGAAGTAATGTTTCAAATCTTCCCGGAGGGCTTAACGTAAATACAATAGCGATGGCAACATTCACAAGACCCTTACTGAGGAGGAAAGGGGCTTGGAGGAATCTCCTGTCTGGAGGTACAATTCTTTGGGAACATGTTGGCAAGAGAAAGTATAGAAGAGAGGAACGCCAGTGATCACAAAGCTAAGGACCACCTCCTGGATTTGGATCTAGGATCAGGCTCATCAGCCACACAGAGCCCAGGACCAGTGACATAGAATTTCTTAAATGGACATTCATTAGTGATTTATCAGTAAATGGCAGAACACAACGATTAGGCCAGACTACCCAGAATTGTATGACGTATATTGTTAGAGTCATAGAGGTGAACAGCACAGAAACAGACCCTTCCATCCAACTCTTCCACACCGGTCAGATATCCCAACCCAATCTAGTTCCACCTACCAACACCTGGCCCATATCCCTCCAAGCCCTTCCTTTTCATATACCCATACAAATGCCTTTTAAATGTTGCAATTGGACCAGCCTCCACCACTTCCTCTGGCAGCTCATTCCATTCCCCTCTCACCCAAAGCCTATGCCCTCTAGTTCTGGACTCCCCCACTCCATTGTCCATTTATCCTATCCATGCCCCTCAGGATTTTATAAACCTCTATAAAAGGTCACCCCTCAGCCTCCGACGCTCCAGGGAAGACAGCCCCATCCTGTTCAACCTCTCCCTATAGCTCAAATCCTCCAACCCTGGCAACATCCTTGTAAATCTTTTCTGAACCCTTTCAAGTTTTACAACATCTTTCCGATAGGAAGGAGACCAGAATTGCATGCAATATTCCAACAGTGGCTTAACCAATGTCCTGTACAGCCACAACATGACCTCCCAACTCCTGTACTCAATACTCTGAGCAATAAAGGAAAGCATACCAAAAACCTTCTTCACTATCCTATCTACCTGCGACTCTACTTTCAAGGAGCTATGAACTTGCAGTCCAAGGTCTCTTTGTTCAGCAACACTCCCTAGGACTTTATACAATTAATGTTAAGTCCTGTTAAGATTTGCTTTCCCAAAATGTAGTACCTCACATTTATCTAAATTAAACTCCACCTGCCACTGCTCAGCCCATTGGTCCATCTGATCAAGATCTCATTGTAATCTGAGATAACCTTCTTCGCTGTCCACTACACCTCCAATTTTGGTGTCATCAGCAAACTTACTAAATATACAACAGACAATAGTGCAGGAGTAGGCCATTCTGCCCTTCGAGCCTGCACCACCATTCAATATGATCATGGCTGATCATCCTTAAATCAGTATCCTGTTCCTGCCTTATCTCCATAACCCTGGATTCCACTATCCTTGAGAGCTCTATCCAACTCTTTCCTAAATGAATCCAGGGACTGGGCCTCCACTGCCTTCTGGGGCAGAGCATTCCACACAGCCACCACTCTCTGGGTGAAGAAGTTTCTCCTCATCTCTGTCCTAAATGGTCTACCCCGTATTTTTAAGCTGTGTCCTCTGGTTCGGTACTCACCCATCAGCGGAAACATGTTTCTTGCCTCCAGAGTATCCAATCCTTTAATAATCTTATGTCTCAATCAGGTCCCCTCTGTCTTCTAAACTCAAGGGTATACAAGCCTAGTCGCTCCAGTCTTTCAGCGTAAGGTAATCCTGCCATTCCAGGAATTGACCTCGTGAACCTATTCTGCACTCCCTCAATAGCCAGAATGTCTTTCCTCACATTTGGAGACCAGAACTGCACACAGTACTCCAGGTGTGGTCTCACCAGGGCCCTGTACAGCTGCAGAAGAACCTCTTTGTTTCTATACTCAATTCCTGTTATGAAGACCAGCATGCTATTAGCCTTCTTCACTACCTGCTGTACCTGCATGCTGACCTTCATTGACTTGTGAACAAGAACACCCAGATCTCTTTGTACTGCCCCTTTACCTAAATTGATTCCATTTAGGTAGTAATCTGCCTTCTTGTTCTTGCCACCAAAGTGGATAACCATACATTTATCCACATTAAACTGCATCTGCCATGCATCTGACCACTCACCTAACCTGTCCAGGTCACCCTGTATCCTCCTCACATTTCACCCTGCCACCCAGCTTAGTATCATCAGCAAATTTGCTAATATCATCTTCTATATCATTAACATATATGATAAAAAAGCTGCAGTCCCAGTACTGATCCCTGCGGTACTCCACGCCATTCCGAAATGCTCACATCCAAATCATTTATATAAATGATGAAAAGTGGCAGACCCAGTACCGATCCTTGTGGCACTCCACTGGTCACAGGCCTCCAGTCTGAAAACCAACCCTCCACCACCACCCTCGGTCTTCTACCTTTAAGCCAGTTCTGTATCCAAATGGCTCGTTCTCCCTGTATTCCATGAGATCTAACCTTGCTAATCAGTCCCCCATGGGGAACCTAGCCAAGCGCCTTACTGAAATCCATATAGATCACATCTACTGTGCTGCCCTCAATCTTCTTTGTTACTTCTTCAAAAAAACTCACGTTTGAGAGACATGATTTCCCACATGCTGAAAATGTGTTGCTGGAAAAGCGCAGGTCAGGCAGCATCCAGGGAACAGGAGAATCGACGTTTCGGGCATAAGCCCTTCTTCAGGAATGAGGAAAGTTTGTCCAGCAGGCTAAGATAAAAGGTAGGGAGGAGGGACTTGGGGGAGGGGCGTCGGAAATGTGATAGGTGGAAAGAGGTCAAGGTGAGGGTGATAGGTCAGACTGGGGTGGGGGCAGAGAGGTCAGGAAGAAGATTGCAGGTTAGGAAGGCGGTGCTGAATTCGATGGATTTGACTGAGACAAGGTTGGGGGGGGGGGGGGGGGGGGGGGGGGGGGGAGGGGAAATGAGGAAACTGGTGAAATCCGAGTTCATCCCTTGTGGTTGGAGGGTTCCTAGGCAGAAGATGAGGCGCTCTTCCTCCAACCGTCGTGTTGTTGTGGTCTGGCGATGAGGAGTCCAAAGACCTGCATATCCTTGGTGGAGTGGGAGGGGGAGTTGAAATGTTGAGCCATAGGTTGGTTGGGTTGGTTGGTCCGGGTGTCCCAGAGGTGTTCTCTGAAATGCTAATACACAAACTTACAAGACACATTTCTGGCTTTGCGCCTTTATCTGCTACAATAAATTTGCCCGAAATGCCGATTTTACTGCTCCTCGGACGTCTGCCTGAACGGCTGTGCTTTTCCAGCACCACTCTAATCTTCCTCCAATTTAGAACTTCAACTGTTAGATCTGGTCTATCCTTTTCCATCACTATGTTAAATCTAATAGAATTATGGTTGCTGCCCCCAAAGTGCTCGCCCCCGGACAACTCTATCACCTGCCCCACCTTATTTCCCAACAGTAGGTCAAGTTTGGCACCTTCTATTCGGTACTGTTAAATCCACATACTGTTAAATCAACCTGTTGGGTCATGTTATAAAATCATAACTGGGGCACGTGGGACTTTAACCCAGGCCTTCCAGTGCAGAGGGAGGGACATTGCCACTGCATCGCAAGTGTCTTTAGCATGGTGTGTTTAACTATTTAACCACAATTATCTTACACCAACATGCAGTCATTAGGTATCTCACCATAGGATCAAAATGTTAGAGACAGACTCAATCCTTGGAAAGTTCTATACAAAGCTACATTGATAAAAAGGTACACAGTGTCCTTTGGCAGGTATTCAAAAACATTTCTAATGGAACTGTTTGCCATATTTTGGCTACATAATGATTCATTGTGATTTAAGTGACAAAATGTAGGAGTGTGCCTTATACATAGCTCAAAATTGATTACTTAATTGCCACAAGTGATACTAACCCCCATTAACAGATACATTGAAACCTTGCCTGTGGTTCTCATTGAAAATGTTCTTGACAGGCTTCAACCTCCTGTTAAAACTTGTGAACTTATAGCCACTAGAGATTTACAGCTGATGGCACAATCCCCAGCTGAGATGACAATGCAAACTGGAACTCCATAAATACTTGCATATCACCAAGCTGTGCTTACCAACCTGTTCAGATATGTTACTGAACTTCTGGTACAAGGAGGACTTGAAACCTGGGCTCCTGGTCCAGAGACAGGAACACCACCACTACACAACAGCCCTTTGTGTATTAGCATTATAATGAGTTCGACATAATCACAATACACCCAAAGCAATGTGAGGTGGCAGTTTGGGGAGGGAATGAGGCACCATTTCCCGGTTTATTTTCATTACAAACTTACAAGACACATTTCTGGCTTTGCACCTTTATCTGCTACAATTGGTATTTGTACACATTGCGGTTTAGAAATTGAGATTCATTCAGAACGGTTTTTGGATTAATTGCCTGCATGGATACTCAGTAACACTGGAAGACAAGTGCTGTTGGGTGAAGATCAGCGGCTGCTGGCTTTGCACTTTGGATCTTTGAAAAGCAAAGAAAATCCATTTCCATCAAAATGTGGAATCACAGCTAGCATGTACACATCTTCAATTCTCTGCATTTTACTTCACTTGTAGCTCTGTGACAAGTTAGCAAACTACATGACCAAGATCGACGATGATATATCCCTCCCAGATTGTCTCAATGCCTTCTATGCTCGCTTTGAGCAGAATTTCGGACGAGAGAGGTAACATCTATTCCGACAAGTCCTGACAAACCTATCCCAAACAGTCTCTGCATCAGAGGTCAGATCAGTTTTCCTTCGTGTGAATCCAAGGAAAGCGATGAGACCAGACGGAGTACCAGGCTGTGCACACAGAGCATGCACAGATCAATCTCTCCTGCAGCAGGCCACTGTCCCTGCCTGTGATAAAAGAGCCAGCATCATCCCTGTACCTAAGGCAGCTCATGCAGCATGTCTCAATGACTACCACCCAGTGGCCCTTACATTGGTGGTCATGAAGTGCTTTGAAAGGCTGGTCATGGCATTAAATCACTACTTTTGATCCACTCCAATTTGCCTATTTAACCAACAGAGCCATGTCAGATGCCATATCAGTTGCCCTTCACTCCTCCCTAGAACATCTTGACAGAATATCTAACGCAAGAATCCTACTCATTGAAAGTTGAACTGTAGTTAACACTATTATCCCCTTGAGATGGATTACTAAACTTAGTAATCGCTGATTAAGCCCCACTCTGCAACTGGATCCTCAGTTTCCTGACCCACAGGCCAGTGAAGATTGGGGACAATATTTCATGGTCACTAACACTCAATGCTGCTGCATCAAATACCAGACTAATGCCATTTACAAGTTCGCTGAGGATGCCACCATAGGTTAAATCTCAGCTAGTGATGAAGCAGACTAGACAAGGGGAAGACCTGGAGAATAGTGCAGAGAGAACAATCTAGCTCTCAATGCTGGCAAAACAAAGGAACTCATTGCTGTTAATGTGTAGGGGGCATGAGTAACATCCTGCAGAACGTCAGAAGTGGAACAAGGAGAGAGTGACCATCAACAAGCATTCTTGGACTCGTAGATAAATACTCTTGCCAACTTTTTAATAGGTGTACCAGAGAGCATTCTGTCTGGATGTATCACTACCTGGTATGGCAACTGTCCATTCAATATTGGAGACGGTTACAGAGAGTGGTGAACTCGGCCCAGACAGACAATCACAAAGGCCAGCCTCCCATCTACAGAATCCATCTACCAGGCCCACTGTCAAGGAAAGGCCGCCAACATTCTCAACGATCCATCCCACCCTGGCAATGCTTTTCTACAACCTCTACCATCAGGGAGAAGGTACAGGGAGAATGAACACATACACCAGCCCGTTTCACACCAGTTTCTACCCTACTATTAGAATAGTGAATGGACTCAGATTCTTAACATTCACCTGTACCTGTTTTTGTTATTGTTGCTTTTTACCTATTTACTAAATATGCAACTCTGATCTGCTAGCATTGCTCACAAGACAAAGCTTGTCACTGTGCCTTGGTACATGTGACAAATTCAATTCAAATTATGGGTGCAGAATAAATTCATTCCGAACTGCATAACCCTCTGCAGTCACTCCACTCATTCTCTATACCTAACTGGAAGCTACTACTTTGTTACTCTAGTTCTTAAGTCCCTCAGTTAGTCACCTTCCAGGTTAGGTGCACAAACTGGCCTCTGCCACAAATATTAGGCACTGGACTACTGACAGCTGTCAAGATCAAAATTCCTAAAATCTGCCTCCCTTACCTCAAAAGATTTTTTTTAAGTTAAAAAACTCTAACCAAACTTTGTTCAACTAGTTTAATACAGGCAAAAAAGTGGGGTGCTGGAAAAGCACAGATCAGGCAGCAGAGGAGCAGGAGAATCGATGTTTCACACAGAACCCCATCATCAGAAATGTAGGGGTGGTAGAAAAATTTGATTTTGCCCACATGCCTAAAGGGCTTATTTCCAAAACTTCAACTCTCCTGCTCCTCAGCTGCTGCCTGATCTGTGCTTTTCTAGTACCACACTGATCTCCAGTCCTCAGTTTCTCCTGGTTTAGTGGAGCTCTGCCAAACTGAAAATGGTGTCAAACTCAAAATCAGCCACCATCTGAGAGCAAACCGGATGGCTCAAGTGGCCTGTACTTGTTCCTGGTTTGTAAATTGACTGATTCCTGTGAAGTACCTTGAGAAATAAGTGGTCCAAACAGATGCAAGCTGTTGTACACACAGTCATATGGCACAAAGAGCCTTTGATCTAGCCAGTCCATGCTGAACATAATCCCCAAGTAAACTAGCCCTACCTGCCAGCTCCTAGCCCATATTCCTCTAAACCTTTCCTATTCATATACTTAACCAGCACGGTGGCTTAGTGATTAGCACTGCTGCCTCACAGCACCAGGGTCCCAGATTGGATTCCAACCTCTGGCAACTGTCTGTTGAGTTTGCACATTCTCAATGTCTGCTTGGATTTCCTCCCACAGTCCAAAGATGTGCAGGTTAGGTGAACTGGCTATGCTAAATTGCCCAGTGTCCAGGGATGCATACATAGGTGCATTAGTCAGAGGTAAATGCAGAGGGGGGGGGGGGGGGGGGTGGGAGAAAATGAGGCTGGCTGGGTTGAGGGTGGGTGTGGACTGGAGTGCTAGAGATGTATAGCACAAAGATCATTCAGCCCTTGTCCATGCCATCTGGATATCTCAATCCACTCTAATCCTACCTGCCAGCACCCAGCTCATATCCCTCCAAACCCTTATTCATATACCCCTCCAGAGGCCTGTTAAAATGTTGTAATTGTACCAACCTCCACTTCCTCTGGCAGTTCATTCCACACATTCACCACTCTGCATGAAAAAGTTGCCCCTCAGGTCTTTAGATCTTTCCCCTCACTAGCCCTGTGCCCTCTAGTTCTGGACTCCCCACTCCAGAGAAAGACTTGTCTATTCACCCTCTCCATGCCTCATGATTTTGTAAATCTAAAGTCACCTGACATTCCAGGGAAAAACAGCCCTAATCAACTTCTCCCTAACTCAAATCTTCCAACCCTGGCAACATCCTTTTAAATGTTTTCTGAACCCTTTCAAGGGTCAGAACATCCTTCCTTTAGGAAAGAGACCAGAATTGCAGACCAATATTGCAAAAGTGGCCTAACCCATGTTCCATACAGTTGCAACATAACCTCCCAACTCTTGTATTCAATCCTCTGACAATAAAAGCATACCAATTGCCTTCACTATCCTATCTACCTGCGACTCCACTTTCAAGGAGCTATGAAACTGCACTCCAAGGTCTTTGTTCAGCAACACTCCCAGGACCATACCATTAAGTGTACAAGTCCTGCTGAGATTTGCTTTCCAAAATTGCAGCACCTCACATTTATCTAAATTAAATGCCATCTGCCACTTCTCAGCCCATTGGCCCATTTGATCAAAATTCCAATTGTAATCGGAGGTAACCCTCTTTGCTGTCCACTACACCTCCAATTTTGGAGTCATCTGCAAACCTAATAACTATACCTCATATGCTCATCTGAAAAACCCTCCACCACCCTGTCTACCTTTGAGTAATTTCTGTACCCAAATGGCTAGTTCTCTGTATTCCAAGAGATCTAACCTTGCTCACCAGTCTCCCATGGGAAACCTTGTCAAACACCTTACTGATGTCCATATAGATCATGTCCACCATCCTGCCCTCAATCCTGAGTTTTTTTTTTGAAGTAAAAACCAAGTTTGAGACATTATTTCCCATGTACAAAGCCATGTTGACTATCCATAATCAGGCCTTGCCTTTCCAAATATATGTACATCCTGTCCCTCAGGACTCCCTCCAACAACCTGCCCACCACTGATGTCAGGCTCACTGGTCTATAGTTCCCTGGTTTGTGCTTACCACCTTTAAATATGGCACCACATTAGCCAACCTCCAGTCTTCTGGCACCTCACTTGACTATTGATGATACAAATATCTCAGCAGGAAGCCCAGCAATCACTTCCTAGCCTCTCAGGAGTTCTAGGGTACCTGATCAGGTCCTGGGGGATTATCACTCGAGTTTCAGGCCGTCCAGCATTTCCTCCTCTAATGGAGATTTTTCAAGATGTCATCTACTTCTAGATTCCATCTCTTCCATGCCCTTTTTCACAGTAAATACTGGTGTAAAGTACTTTATTTCCTGCAGCTCCACACAAGGGTACCTTACTTCTTTGAGGGGCTATTTGCTCTCTAGTTACCCTTTTGTCCTTAACGTAGCCTGGTCTTTTGTCATTGGTTTACTACAATTTTCTCACCCAATTTGGATCAGAATAAAGGATGAAACCAAGCAAGGAATGGCTTATAACCATTCAGCCTAAACTTTTAGTATGGAGTGTGCCAGGAATTGTGTAGTCAAACTCAATGCCCAGCTTATCAAAGAATATAAGTGCATAAAAACACTAGCATATCCATTGCTGACAACTGCAAAACTAAATGCATCTCCCAGAACAATTAAAACCACAAAAATCACGAAACAAAAGCCATTTGTTAGGTATTCTCTAGCTATCATTTATAGCTGGCCAACAGCCACCCCCACCACACTGCCAGTTATTAGTTAGACTAAATAGAATACAAGTGGATCTGTTAGAAGATTGGTCAAGTTAATTACTTCAGCTGAAGTCAGAAGCTACTCAGATATTGCAGTCTCATTACCCATCTTACTGGCTTATTAACAGTGCATTCTTACCAAGCTGTTGTCACTGATAATTACCTAAAAAGGCATTTGTAGTGAATGAGAAGCATAAAATATTTATAACTTTCTCCCAAACTTGTCTTGCATAGAAAGTGAACATTGCAGATGCTGGAGATCAGAGTCAGAGTGTAGTACTGGAAAAGCACACAGGCAGCAGCCAAGGGTCGGAGTCAATGTTTCAAGTGTAAGCCCTTCATCCTTCCCCATGAAGAGCTTATGCCCAAAACATTGTCAACTCCTGCTCAAAATGCTTCCTGACTGCTTTTCCAACACCACACTTGACTAAGTCTGATGAAATTAATTTGTTAAAACCAAAAATCACATGACAGGTTTATTTGAAACCAGTACTTCCTCAGGCAGAGAGAGAGAATATATACTTTAATTTATGATAAAGGATCATATAAAAGATCAAGGGAGATAGAATTTGTAAGTTGTTTGAAGTACATTTCCTCTAGCTGCCTGAAGTGCAGAGACTCCAAAACCTTACTGCTCCAAATAAACTGGTTGGATGATAACCTGGTGTCATGTGATTTGTGACTTTGGCAACTCCAGTCCACTGACATTTCCACATCTTTATTAAAACCAACATTGCAAAAATGTATCTTAAAATTGGATTCCCAAAAAGATTTAGGTTAAAACCAAATTAAACTACCCCATTATCACTGCCCAGTGTCCACATACTCCAAATGCTTCTATAAGTGGCTTCAACTAATAGCAGGCTAACATTTCTGCACATCTAGTAACATGGAGACAATGAATTACTCAGCATAGTGGTGTCATGAGACATATGTAAACTTTATTTATCCCTCTGGTGACATGGCGAGGGCAGCAGGGGGGGGGTTATGTGGGAAGTCCAATGCACATCCATTTCTTTTAGCTAACTCAATAGGTTAGCACAACTGTACAAAGTAATATTCACAATACCATTGCTGTTGAAGATTTTCCAGCACAATTTCCCTTTAAATACATGTCACCACTATAACCAACATTCTGGACTGAATCCAATTAGTTCCATTACAAGATGGCCTGCAACTAACTGCCTTTTCAATAAATTTGCCAGAGGTATGAAATATTTCAAGAGATTCAGAAACTTCAACCAAAGTGCTGACTGACATGGGTTTACATTCTATTAAACCTAATATTCATGATTAGCAACAAAAGCTCCTTACCATAAATTTTACATTAGGCACAATATTTTAAACAAGTGGCACACACCCTTTCTTTGCATGGAGGCCTGAACTGATGCAGAACAGAGTGCTCCACCCACAGAAGATAGAACGCTTTCACATGAAGTGACTAGTGAATTCAGTTCTGCACCAACTAGGAACGCAAAAAACCCTGCATTCACCTTCCAACTTCACCTTTAGCATTACATATTGGCAAAACATGCAGATACTGGCAAAGTAAACTTCCAAGTTTAATCTCCCTGGGATTATCTGAACACTGCCATCAGTACCATTACTCATCTCATTGAGGGCAAGCTTTACACAGGTTGGGGAGAGGAGTGTGGGGGCAAAAAAAACCATCCACATTGCACTAAGCTGCCAGCTTGAAAACAAAAGATGGCAACCAACCTATTGGAAATATTCATGACTAGATTCAATAAACTAGTTAATACTTGTCTTAATCTTTAAGTCAGTGCCTCAACAGTTTGTAGTTCCTAAATACGGTTTTTAAAAAAGCTACATTGAAGTTGAAATGTAAGAGAGTGTAATAAATAAAATAACAGAAGTCCTTTATAAAATCTTCATGCTGCAGAGGAAGTGTTTGGCTGTAATCCTGTGCTCTATGACGGTCGTACATTTTTCATGAAGATTCAGGGGTAGCAATGGTGAAGTTGACAACGTGATGTGGATTCTACATGTTGAAGCCATAAGCAGGCTGAGCATAGCCAGCTGGATAACCATAAGCATAGCCAGGCTGAGGAGGGACTGCAGTGGAACCTGCTGTCAACATTAACTGCTGACCTAGAAAATCACAAGGCAAAAAAAAGTTAAACAGATAATACATTAGATCTGGTCACTGGTGAGCCCTTTTACAAATTTAAAATATTCAAGCTCAGCAAATCAATATCTATACAGACTTCAATATACAGGAATTTCTAAAATCAGTTTGAATACTGAGCTAACACAGCAATCCTCAAATCCTGTTCAGTATTGTTTCTCTTCAGCCCAGATCTATTGATCAAGGAGTTACAGGAAACCTGATCTTACATACCCACCTTTGCAAAACAAGGCAACTCACTGCCATTTCTCTTTTGGCCCAAAGCACAAACCTAAATTTAGGAACTAGAATCACTGCTCAGACCACAATTGTGGATCTACCAAAAGTGGTAAGGAGGTCTGGAAGGGGAAAAAGAATCAAAAGTAATACAGATTCATTTATGGACAAGGTTCACTATTCATAGAGTTAGGAGCTCAGATAGCTGAGCTTGGAAGTGAAGATGCAGGAATACAGATTGTGAATATAGATTAAACTTAGTTGAATGTGCTGCAGAGTGCAAATAGTGTTAAGTTGAAGGCAGATACTGTACCCTTAAAGCTGGCAAGCACCTGTCATATCACTGCTGGAAAATTGAAAGATTAACATTTTGGCTGTAACCTTGATACCAATTGTTTTCTCAGCAGCTTGAATTTAAATGGTTAAATTATGCCCCAAGATACTAAAACCAATTGAATTTGAAATTTTACTGTTTTGATAACATTGAACCAGTGAGATGATCAATGTTTAGGGTATAAAAAGCAGGCATTTTGGAGTTAGCCAAAAAGAGCACCATCTGCCATTGAAAGACCACTAATCACCACTCACAAAAGTATCATATGAAACATCTTTGCAGCAAAAGACCAGAGACAACCCAGGGGAGGTCTACAAGCAGGAAGATAAACACTGGGGATGACAGCTGCTGTCTGGTTTTGAAAATACAGCTGGTATAAATTTAATAGGGGCTTATTGGATCAGTATACGGTTATGGAATGGGGTAGATAACAAATCTTCAAAGAGAAAGGAGGCTTAGTTATAAATAGTTGTTGATTAGCATTCCTTTTAGAGTTGAAAATTGCTTTTCTTTAAAAAGTGGCATTTGGGTAGTTGTCACTCATACTTGAATAGATTTTGGACAGGTGGGCTTTTGTGCCCTTGGTTTAATTAGCGGAAGTGTTTACTGCCATGTTGTAACACTAATAACAAGCACAAAAAAGTGTGTTTAAATCAGAATACAAATTGACTGAGTTAACAGCAGCAACAGGTTTTGGACATCTCATGGAAACAATTTTGGTAACTGAAAAACTGCCTTCTCGATCAGGAGAAACCTATCAGATCATGGCCTATTTATTGTTCAAAAGGTCAGTGCAAAACATGAAATTACTACCTTGCTGTGCACTGCCAGTTTATCTCCTAGATAAAGTTTTTTTGGCTTTGGACAAGACTTAAGTCTAGTTATGGTCCAATGTGAAGTAGAATAAAAGAACTATTTAAAAAAGCTAGAACAAGTATAAAAGGAGTCAATCAACAAGACTGCAGTTACACATGGGAGAGAGTGAGGACTACAGATGCTAGAGATCAGAGTCAAGTATGTGGTGCTGGAAAAGCAGAGCAGGTCAGGCAGCATCCGGGGAGGACAAAATTCAACATTTTGGGCATAAGCCGTTCAGAATAATGTTCGAGGAAGGGCTGCTGCCCAAAATGGCAAATCCCCTGCTCAGATGCTGTGCTTTTCTAACAACTGTAGTTGGATGTAGGCCAGGTCAGAGCTTTGGGTACATCAACTGGAAGAGAACAAATCTGGCTCACTTTATAAGTAACCCAGAATTATTGGGCAGATTCTAAATTCAGGGATATCGGAACTAGAATAGAATTGTTATGCATTACAGCTTAACTAATCAAACCTACCAAATACTAGAGGAGCTGGTTCAGCCACTTGGTCTTCATCTTTTCTCAAGCTATCTGAAGCATCAAGTTTATCAACCTAAGGGTAAGAAAAATTAAAAGCAAATCGATATCAAGTTCACCAAAAGACTACAAAATGCTATTTACTACAAACAAAGTTACTACCCTCCAAACATTTACAAAGAAATACCATTGTTCTGTACACAACCAGAATACTTACCTAGCTACTTTAGTATCTGCATCAAGAACCACAAAATTCTATTACTGGAGAACATTGCAGAGTTAAAATCTACACAACACATTTAACATTTGCACTGTACAAGTAAAAAATACCAAGTCATTAAATGCTCAAATAATGCATATTAACCTGAATGCAGAAATTCAAAGTGTTAATGCATATTCAGAAACAAGAGTGCAGAGGCTTTAAGTGAATTGTTGAACACAGACTTCCTTTAGGAGCACCTTGCGGCAGGATATTTTTACATAAAATAGCAGACCACATCAGCTCCAAAGAGGGCACTAAGTCTATAAGCATGAAATCTGAATATAGGCTCATTTCTACTCCAGTTCTGGGCTTACATTCAAAAGCTAGAGTTCCTTCTGACAGTGATGCTACAAATCAATCCTCTGCCTGGGAACATAGATGTTTGTTTAGGGCAGCTTTTGCTACCTGCTGGGGCCAGGCCAGAGGAGGGGAACGGTCTTCAAAATACTAGTTATTTTAAGGAACACCCACAGCACAACTAGATAGTGAGCTCTAGGCTAGAATTGGCATAGAGTTTTAAAAATCAGGTTGATGTGCAACTTGAAGGGAGCTTACTGCTAGGCAGTCTAAAAAAAAAAGAGGGGTAGAGGTTAGGAAGGTGTTCTGAAAAAGGAGACTAGTGCACCTTGCAGATGATACTTGTTTATTCCCTTCACTACTACAATGTGAATGTTTGCCAATAAAGCAGGCTTCGTCCTAATGACACCAAAACATCAGAACAAAAATTTGTTGACAAAAATATTAAGAACTTCAGATGCTGTAAATCAAAAAGCCAAATTCTGCTGGAAAAACTCAGCAAATCTAGCAACATCTGTGAACAGAAATCAGAGTTGATGTTCCAGGTCTGGTTCTGGGGAAGGGTCACCAGACTCAAAAGGTTAACAGATTTCTCTTCAGATACTGCCAGACCTGCTGAGCTTTTCTAGCAGCTTCAGTTTGTGGTCAAAAATGGTACTCATTTTTCTTTGAAAAAGTCAGACCTGCTGAGTTTCCTCCATCAGCGTTTGATTTCTAGCATCCTCAGTGGTCTCATCTTTTGTTGCAGCTGCACTCATCTAGGCAAGTATTCCATCACAGTGATGGATGCCTTTTTGGATGTGGCCAGGCTTTGGAGAGTCTGGTAGAAGAGTTCCTTTCTGCAAAATTCTTGGCGACCTACTCTTTGTAGGTATATGACAGGTCCAGTTCAATTTCTGTCAGTAGTAACTAACTAGGATACAGATAGTTGGAAATTCAGTGATGGTAGTACCATTTGGGGACAGGTGAATACCAATGTAACATGCATTTACTTGCCACTTAACAGCCCAATTCTAGACATCCAGGTCATGCTGGATATGGATAGGTCAATCTGGAGAACTGAAGATGTTACATTACAGAACTGTAATGGGCAAATACTAATCAAGTGGGCAACTGAAGGACCGAAACAGGACCTGTTAAAAAGTCATATGGAACAGTTGGAGCTCAGTCTTCAGATTCAAAAAAGGACCATTCCAAAACAAACTCCTGCAGCAATGTCAGCTTCCACCAGCTCCCAGTAGCCCATATCCCACTATTAAAACCCAATCGTCTGACTGCATGAAAAAGCATGCATTATGGAAAATATGCAGAGGAGAGCACACATGGTTATCCAACAGAACAGTTCCACAAACAATCCTGATTAGGACAGGTTTCCACACAGAGCACATGTATCAGGTACAGTGTTAATGCAGCAAGTTACCTTGCATGCAGTAATGTACATTGCAGCTTGGCCTAGAAGCCTATTTAAATCAGCTGTCTATTGCATCAAATGCAAGTTAACCTTACCGATATTGCTTTGGATTTAACCAGTTGATCAGTTGGCTTGAAAAAAGTTCAGTGTTGGGATGGGGAAGAAATGGGGTAGAGAAAATAAGGCTGCATCACTAAAAGTTAAAAAAGGAAACAAACATTCCAAAAAGAGTCATTGGTCAAGGTTTTCCACCTCAAGAGCTGCGATGCACCAGTTCAGAGATATTAGTGAGCCATGCTGGATAGCAGGGGAACATTTTAAATTCAGCCTCAATAGGTTTTGTGGGGCAAGCTTAAAAAAGTATATCCAAGAAGGAGAAATGTTGGCAATTTTGAATTTGTTGCTCAGGCTGTAGGTTTGCTCACTGAGCTAGTAGGTTTGTCCTCAGATGTTGTCACCATGCTAGGTAACAGTGAGTGCTTGTTTTTTGTCCCACTTGCTATGTGCCTTGGTCTGTTGTAGTGGGTGAAATCACTTCCAACTCTGAGGGGTTGGTAAATGGGGCCCCTAGGCATCATGGGAGCTCTAATGAATTTAAAGGACCGTACAAAACATACGGTCAGCAGAACAATGTCATACAAAATACCCTGCAAGGACTGCACCAACATTACTTTGGATGGACAGGCAGGAAACTAGCCACCAAAAGACATGACCAACCATCACTAGTACCCATACACAGTTGGAGAACATCCATCCATCCTGGGACAGGCTAAAAACAAAGGCACACTGGTATTCCTAGAAGCCTGGCATTCAAACCAGAACTCTAACATTAATTTGGACCCCATTTACCAGAAGTGATATCACCCACCATAACAGACCAAGACACAAGCAAGAGTGGGAAAGAACACCAGCACTTGAGGCTCATTGATGTGCTTATGGTGATAAAACAGAACAAAATCTACCAGGCTGAGAAAGGATGTCTTTAGGTAACACATTAAAGACAGGTTCAAATTACTGTAGACCAAAATTCATTATTCAAAGTTCAAAAAGTGATCTTGTAAGCAAGGTGGAAACACTGGCAGGGTTTTAATTAAGAGCTTGTTTCACAAGTCCACAAGGAGTTGCAAAGCACATCTTGGAATAGAAGTACTGAAAAAAGATTAAGGACATATTTAACATGTTTTACAAGAGTGACCTCAAAAGTAGCAAAATCAAAAAACCTTGCAGTTAGACAAGTGGTTAATTGAGGCTTTGAAACAACTAGTCGTAGGAGATAATTAGTTAAGGGTTAGTCAATTTCTATACTATAGAATTAGAAGGCACTCAATCATGGCCAGGTTAAGCATATCCCTCCGCATTAAGCGAGAACACTAAAGCCTCATTTGAGAAAGCCTAATAAGAGCAAGAGCAGATTGTCACCTTTTCCATTAGTTCATCAACCTGCAAGAAAATTCAGATGTCAAACTCCAAAGCAAAAAAGTAGGTCAAGCACAGGAAAAGAAAAATCATACAAACTTTTGCAGTTTTCATAGGGCAATTCCACAAGGTGTTTCAATTTCATAGATCAGAAATACCTTCACTAAGTCTCAACTGGCTTTGTTTCTTTCTAACTACTGCACACATTTATGACTGATATCGGTAAGTCACTGTTCCAAACATCAATTTAGAATGGATGGCATGAAACATTAGTGATCAGTGATGTCAAGTCCAAAGAATGGATGAATACTGACTCTAGAAAAAAAGTTATTGAAATATCTCCTGAAACACTTGCCAAATCTAAAGACTTTACCAGTGTTTGGTTAATATTTGAGAGTCATACAGCACAAACAAACCCTCAAGACAACTCATCCACACTGACTAGATATTTTAAACAGATTACATCCAATTTGCCAGCATTTGGCCATCCCTCAACCCTTCCTATTCATATACTCATCCAGATGCCTTTAAAAGGTTTAGTTGTGCCAGCCTCCTCATTCCATATATGCACACCTGTGTTAGCACACTGCCCCTCCGGTCCCTTTTAAATCTTTTCCCTTAGCTTAAACCAATGCTCTAGTTTTGGACTTTCCTCTCCTTTCCCTTCTTCCCCACCCAGGAAGAGGAGACCTGGCTATTTACTGTATCCATGCCCCTCACGGATCTTTAAGCTTCTACACAGTCACACTTCAATCTACACCTCCAGGGGAAATCCCCAGCCTAACCAGCCGCTTCCTATAGCTCAAACCCTCCAACCTGGCAACATCCTTAGACTTTTCTAAACCCTTTCAAGTTTAGAATCTCAAAGCAGGAAGACCAGAACGGGACACAGTATTCTAAGTGGTCTCACCAATGTCCTGTGATGTTGTGGTTGTACAGCTTCTATGCTCCATGCACTGACCAAAAGTCTCAAAATGTCTGCCTGGAACTCCACTCAAGGAACGATGCATCTACTGAAACCACTCATCTAAAAAATGGACCATTTGCCACTCCTCAGCCCAGGTGCACACCTGATAAGACTGGAAGGGACCCAACTTGCCTATTGGACTGGTTCTGTAGGTAAGCTTAGCCCAGAGAGCAGAACTGAGTTATACAGCATGGAAACAGACCCTTCAGTCCACACATCTGCAGACATCCAAAACCTGACCCTAGCCCCATTTGCCAACATTTGGGGCATTTCCCTGTAATCAGTTGGAAAATTGTCATACCAGAGGACAAATGGAAACTTCCTGCTCTTATTGGATTGAATAAAAACTTGTGTGGAATCTAAACCTTTGAATTGTTGCTCATCAGAATTGGAGGTGCCAATTTGGTAATGAACTGAGCTTCCAATTCAGAACTGCTAAATTGCCCTCAATCTGCAGTCATAAGGCAAGAGAAACTGCCATGATATTGCTTCATTCCTCCCTCTCTGAAGTCAAGTCTAACTTCATGTGAAACGTTTTGGACCAACCTTGGGCAGTCTTAGCTGCCCAAGTGTGAATTCCACCCCATGTCATTTCTCTTAAGACACTCAAAAGATCAAACTTAGTTACTTGTCCTAATATTGTGATTTCAACTAGAGGGGGACTTCAAACAGGTCACTAAGATGATCTGAAAGCAAGTTACTGCACCAGATCTGGAGAGTCAACAGGAGTAATACTTAAGCCAGCATTTGCACTCAAGACACCAAGTGAACAAGATTCAGGTTTAATGTCCACACATCAAGCACTTCTCTACTTTAACCCCATTTCCCAGCACTTGGTCCATACCCTTGCAGGCTATGGAGCTTCCAAAAAAAAAAAAACGTGGTTCCTGCCTGCAACTCAGACAGATAAGTTTGAGCTAGTCATCATCCTTAAAATATTTCCTCATCCCTTTGAAACTTAAATACCCCTACTAATTGATCCCTCCAAATGCAAGTAGTGAGGGGACACACCAAAAAAAAAAACACTATTGCTATTAACCCTCTACCTCAATTTTGTAAGCCTCTGACTTCTGCTCCAAGCAACACTCTGGTCAAATGTAGCTTTACTTCATTGCCTAGGCTGAAGTCTTTTCATTGTGGTTTAATGCATTTTCTATTCAGCTTTTGTCATAACCTCCCAGCTTTTACACTCAAGCCTGGTCATCTGAAAATTTTCTACACGAATGCTGTGGAAGAAATGTTTTGACAAGACAAACAGCACATAAAATCAGGAGTGGTGCAAAGACTGCTCAAAAAGACAACTTTTAAAAGTTCACTTACTTTGCTGAGATATTCCCTCATAACTTGAATAAAATATGGCATTGCAAAGTCCATGATGTTGTGTCTCCATGACAGCTCAAGAACCACATCTGGCCGTAACAAATCATAGCATGTGAATAAGCAGGACGCAAAACACTCTTGCTTGCCCTCTTCCAGGAACCATTGCAGAAGTTTCTCAGAAAGCTCAGTGTCCTTGGATTCAGCTGTATATTGCATTGCATCCTACAAAACAGTCACTCAAAACTTACCACTGCACGAAACATTTAAAGTTTTAGTCAATGCAAGATTCAAAACATTGCTCCATACAATTCTACAGAAACTTACCTTGTACAAACAGTCTTTTTTGCAGAGTTCCACACTTTGTTTCCAGCGATTGTTACCTTTGTAGAGATAAGCAGCAATACGCCTAAACTCAATTAGCTCATGCTTTTCCAGGCGCTGAGCAAGGATAATGTTGTCGAAGTTATCATATGCGTCAATAGATGTACGCAAACCCTGTGACAAGAAAAACCCAAGGTAATCTTACTCAAACACTGGCCGATTGCCCTTCAGATGGAGGTCAAAGCTCAAAAAGTCCAAGTTAAACTGTTTACAGATGCTTTCATGGCAAAATCTCACTAGATTTTTGTTAGAGGGAAAATGGGTGTTCCTGGCTCGATGAGCATTAACACCAATCCCCAATTATCCTGGAGTGGTGGTTGAGGTACATTGACAGCAGTTCCTGACAAGGAATGTTTTTGACAGATCATTTCCAAGTTCCTTCCAGAAGACTGCAACTTGGGGTTTTGATCAAGTAGATGCAGCAGCGCCCACTCAAAAGGAAGAGAGTAATTAGAACAGAGGGATTAAGTGTTGTTAAAGAAAGCTTTTCACCAAGACATCCAATATTCCAAAAAAGTTACAATGCTGGCTGTTTAAAGTAGGTTCAAGATTGTCAGTTATGAAAGTAAGCCAACCCTCAAACCATTAGAAAAATAAATCTTGTCAGTTAGTGGAATATTCATATTCCAAGATAATTAATACATAATTGACCATGTGAAACCAAATTAACTGCAGGCACAAATATGCCATGGAAGGGATAGTCAACAATCCCAAGACACTGAATAGGCAGCTTTGATTTCATGTGGGATATTCCAAGTAGGATGGGAAGGAACGAGCCAGGGCAAGACTGCTGAGCAAGTGATTCAATAAGAACTTGGGAATTCACTGGAGTGGTCAGTTGCCCTTAAGCAGCTACTCAAGAGCTTGCCAAGAGTTTAAAATTATTAAATATTGCACGGTACCTGATAATCCTCCTCTTCAGTAAGCAGGTTGTTCAGAGCTTCATTCACAGCTTTATTATTGTGATTTTGAACAGAGCGTAAATATGGTTTTATTAGAGGCAATTGGTTCACCTGCAAGCAGAACACAAAATGGTCATGGCAGCATTAAACTTATCCACTGAAGTTACTCATGAAATGCATGATCAGTGTCAGTTACTGATTTTGTTGTGATTCAGTCATGGCTCACCTTACTGAAGAAAGTGACTGCCCTGGTATGGTCTAAACGTGGTGATAGCACCATTAACAGATCATTGATCAACAGTGGTTTGTAATCCAAGTAGAACTGCAGGGCCTTGTAATACAACTCTACATTAGCAACCTATTTAAAATAAAAATTGGAGAATTAACAACTTTCCAAGTCACCTGAACTTAGTCTTAAGAGGAAGATCAATTCCCAAGATTGGTTATTTCAAAACCTGAGTGAAACTGTTCCACATTAGGAAGTTTTAACCAGGCAGTCAACAGCCATTGTTAAAACTAAGACTATTCAGAACAGCAATCTTTAGACCATTACATCACTGGGATGAAAGTATGTGTTATTAGCAATGTAATGCTATACCTTTGCGATTATATCTTTATACTGCCCTTCCTTCCAAGCATCTGTTGGGTGACTCATCATAGTTATGACTGCATTGTCATACTCTTCATATTTATCATAAAGGAAGACCAGCTCAGCCCAAAGGTGCGCCTGCTCTGCTGCACGAAGGACCTAGATAGCAAAGGGAAAAGTAGTATGAACAAAGTGTTACTCAAGTAAGATCGGTTAATCTACATAACCAAAAGGACTCCAGTTATTAAAAATGTTCAAAACAAGAGTATTACAATTCTACACCCAGGTTGACACTAAAGAGATGCAGGCCAACATGACTGCTTCTGATAGCTACCCGGTTTAGTTCCATTCACCAGCTTGGTTTTAACGTAGCTCTATAAAATTCAGTTTATATTTATTAAAAAAGTAACTCCAATGCCCTGAAAACAGGGGAATCCAGATAAACATCTGCGTAAAAGGTTACCTCACTTCTACCTTTGCTTCTTTTGACACCTTAAAATCTATTATCTGGTGAAGAACCTCACCCATGGAAGATATTCAACATTTTCTTCCATCAACATATTAAAAAAAAAGTGTTGAAGTGAGAGTTAATTGATGCACACAAAGCAGTGTATTTATAACTTAAAAGGCATCAGGAAAGCAGAGTGAAAATTTGTATTCCAATTCCATTTCACCAGGGTTGGTGTCTCAGCCAAGAATAAGGTTGCAAAAAAAAAAACACCTAAAAACAAAAAAAAAAAAACAAAAATAGAATCTCAGCAGGTATGGCAGTATCTATGGGTTGGAACTAAACATCAGTCCATCGACCTTTCTTCAGATCCTAGACTCTGCAGCATGCACCCACAGTAGTTAGTTTGGACGATGCATCAGTTTTTAGTGGAATAAGACAAATACCTTCGGAATATTGACCCTGGACCAGAAAAGTTCTAAGTGTTCTCTCATCTTTTGTGGTTTGAATTTGGAGTATAGTATTGCCAGCTCTGTGAACATTCCCATGTGAGCCCGTTCCAAGCCCAATGCTGCTTCCAAGAGAGAGATCAGTTCCTCAAAATACCCTCGATCCTAGTTAAAAACAAAGTAATGCATAACACACCGATTAAGTAATTAGAGACAAGTATAGTAGCCCTACCAAGGAATCAGGTTTTAACTGGAAAGAGACTTAATGGGTGAAGATTTCAATGGCTCATTTTTTAGTTATGACATATGGAAAACTAGTTTCCAAAGTGGTTCTGATAAAGATCAAAAGTAAATCTGACATTTGGTTAAACTAATAGGAAATAGCACTATTCTTTCATACCTGCTCCAGATTGTACAATATAAAAGTGAACAAACCAAACAGGAGCTTGGTTGCTAAATCTGGTGAATAAGTTTACTTTTATTGCAATCATTTGAGGAGAAAGTGAGGGCTGCAGATCAGAGCTGAAAATGTGTTGCTGGAAAAGCGCAGCAGGTCAGGCAGCATCCAAGGAACAGGAGAATCGACGTTTCGGGCATAAGCCCTTCTTCAGGAACGTCGATTCTCCTGTTCCTTGGATGCTGCCTGACCTGCGGTGCTTTTCCAGCAACACATTTTCAGCAGTTGCAATCATTTGCTCAGTCAATAGCAGGATAAGTGCCTACTTCATCTGCTGTCACATTACAATGACCAGCCTGACAGACAGCAATGTGGCATTCATCCAGGTCCACCCACCATGCTCTCCCCACACCATGTAAAAGCCACTGGGGAAGAGTGTACTTTGCCCAGATGAGTTTAGAATTCCTGTTGTTAATTTTGATTGGTAGCAGCAGAGTGCAAGTCAATGATTTAACTTCTGGCTACTTCAAAATTGAATCTAAACGGAGGAAAATCTACTGTACTTCTGCCTTTGTAGATAATATCTACAGCACAAATTTAACTTCAGTTTTGATAACTGTTACAAACTGACGCATTAACATGTTCATTGATACCAGAATTTAAAAGTTTGTCAGGATTGGTGGGTCTGAGATTATAGGGAGTCTCTGAATAGGCTAGGGTTTCCCCCTGCACAACTGGAGGATAGGAGGTTGAGGGATGATCTCAAGTTTATAAAATCATGCAAAATGAATGGTGTATGGAAATGGACTGCCAGAGGAAGTAGTGGAGGCTGCTATAATTACAACATTCAAAAAAGGCATTTGGATGGGTACACGAATAGGAATGACTGAGGGATATGGGCCAAATGCTGGCCAATAATGATATCTGATTGGCATGTTGTTTGTGCTATACAACTATGAATTGCTGCAACTCCTAGTAAACCATCTCACAGCAGCTGAGGAATTATAGAGCTGTTGTAGAACAATTACCTGGTAGTAACTGATCAACTCCTCAAGTTCATCTGCATGGATGACAATGTGTAGGCCACATATCTGGGCTAGACGGAATTCTTGGCCATCAACACAGGCAAAACAAACCTAAAGATGGATGAATAGGAGAGCAATTTAAAGATTATTC
The DNA here is from genome assembly GCF_037043375.1 of Chiloscyllium plagiosum. Taxonomy (NCBI): domain Eukaryota; kingdom Metazoa; phylum Chordata; class Chondrichthyes; order Orectolobiformes; family Hemiscylliidae; genus Chiloscyllium; species Chiloscyllium plagiosum. Next base: position 10,715,871 of record NW_028270162.1, on the reverse strand, counting down.
AAAATCACATGATTAATTGAACAGTGCCCAGATTAGAGTTGCTGTGCAGAGTTTGGGTGAAACTTTAATAGCTTTAGTACAAGCTTCAAAAGTTCATCCTTATTGTTCATTTGCAATCTTTAGGTAGCTAGGGAAGCCATGTTTAAAAAACATGTTTTGAATACAAATGGCTCTAGCAAGGCCAGGATTTTTAGGTACCTATAAAATCTTCAAAACCAGCTCGAGTAATACAAACAACTGTTATTGGCTGCATTTCATACCTCTTTCCAAGTTCTGGTGCTGTTAGCTTTGCGAGCACTGTCCACAGCAGCTTGGTACTCGCCTAGATGTACCAGAGTGGAAGCCAAGCGAGCGAAGTTGGACACATTGTTGTAAAGTAATTTTGCTGCATCATACATGCCATCATCATAACAGCGATCACCAACCTATGTTGGAGGTAAATATATTAGCTTCATACATTAGCATACTGTTGGGCTGAATGGCCTATGCTGTACCCAGAGTTAGAACACTCAACGGTTCTTAGAGCTCCGATTCACAGCACAATATTACAATTCTGCACATTAAATTTAGTGTCAGTAGTCCAATTGCTCCATAAACTAAAAAAAACTTTTCAGGTGCCCAGCAATGTCCCTTTCCAACAAAAGGAAATCACAGTGCATTTTCACCACCCTAGTGGTCAGCAAGTTAACTAGACTTTAATTCACTGAAGTTGAACATTTTCTGAAAATTAGTCTGGCCATTATCAGCCATTTCATATGGCTCAGACTGCACAAACTTATCTGGGTCCCACAGCACTTGGACCATGGGCCATTTGAAAAATTGGCTTTTTCCACATTTGCTCTCCATTTAATGGAACACATTACATATGGAATTCTAAATGCATGTGTAATCTGCTTTAATGAGTTGCAGCTTTTAAGGACTTGCATGCAAATTAAATGCTTTGCCTTGTAAAACTGAGCTATCTAAACTGCATCATAAAGTTGACAAAAAGACAACTGAAACCAAGATTGTTGAACAGACTTAATTCAATAGTGTAGTCATTTAAATGCAGAGTCTAAGTGCAGTCTTATAAAAGAATGTCTTCTGGTATTACTTGTTGAATGTGGGCATTGTTGGGTCCATTAACAAATTCCTCCAGTTCAGACAAACGGTTGGTCTTTGCCAGAGCAAATATCAACTCAGTCTCCACATATGACTCTTTGGCTTTCTTCCTAGCCATTTGCAGAAATTTCACCAGGTCTTCCCAGTTATCTGAAAGATCAGAAATGGGGATTAAATAATCACTGCTAAAGAAGAATTGACCACATCAACTAAGAAACATTTACACACTTGGCATCAATACCTTTTTATATAAAAAAGGATAGTTTAGTATCTTGAACAAAAAACCCAGTACGGCAGCATCAGGTAATGCAGATTAAGAATCAACTTGATATAACATTTTGCTGGCACTCATTTTAGAAAGGGGAGGAGCACAAGTTCAGCTCTAAGTGAAAGAAACTCAAATTCAAAGAATATTTTATAGTTAGTACTTTCATATTCCATTCCTCAGTTGGTTCTTGATCCAGGTTAGGCAGTTGTCACAATAGCTATTTCCCATGGAGTAGGGATCTAGGCAGCAAGGAAATGGATTCTCAACCATTGAAAGGCTTGCTGTAGGTTTGGGATGGAATCAGATGCACCCATAGAGTACATCAATCAATCAATCTTCAGGAAGGGGGAAAATGCCACTCCCTTAAATGGGACAAGATATTTCAGGTCTGGTCTAGAGATCCAGGGAGCTGTTGAGGCTGTTAAATCCTGGATCACTCACCAATACAAATCTTCCAAATGCCCTTCAGCCCAAACCAGAAATCCCTCCTTATGTGCTGGAAGTCTAGTTTTAAATAGCAAGCTCAAAACCAGAACAAAAAAAAGTGACTGAAAGATGGTCTAACACCACAACATGTAAAACAAACCTGGAATTCCTTCCCTAACAGGAAGGTGGGTCTATCAACAGCACAGCCTGCAGTGCTTTAAGAGGCTCCAGCTCACCATCTTCAAGGGCAACTAAAGGACGGACAGGCAATAAACTCTGGCCAATGACACCCACGTCCCATGGGAAGACCAAAAACCCCACAGGACAAGTTTTCTGAATTGCACAATTAAAAAAGGACCATCCAAAGTAGAAACGATACCTGACAAAGATATCAGCTGCATGACAAGGCTTTAAGAATAGAGAGCTAACAAAAAAATGTGGCATTTTGTTTAAATCAGTGCAAATCAAAACAATTTACCTTTAATAGAAGGAACAACTTGCCTTTACAATTCCAGTTAATATAGTTACACTATTAAAGTGCTGCACAGAAGCAGACAGGAGTAGATACCTTCAAAAATCAGCCTCTTGCCTAGATGGGTTATGACACCCAAGGCAGGTGAGACTAACTTCAGCCTTTGACTCAGACAGGGACACTACCACTGCACCACAGCCTTCCAACAAGTGTATATCTAGTTAAACGGAGGGAATAGTGGGACAGATGAGACAACACTCCTTTTGAAATGGGTAAGTGAATTTGAATTAGCATTGTCACATGTATGCATTAGAGTACAGTGAAAAGTTGATAAGATGACATTATGTGGCAACTTGGGTACAATCCTTTGTAGGAGAATAGATAAAGTTACATTACAGCTATACACATAGTATAACCATACATCAAAACAAATTAAAATGCAGACTCTTTCCAAGGGCCCTCTGCAGACAACCAGTGCTGGGATCTCCAGTCAGATTGCTGGCTACTACCACACCACCTTGGATAGGTGCCCCAGCTTTAAGCCACCAACTGGAAGTCAAAGGCCAAGTGGGGAAAAAAAAGTGACACAGACTGGATGGAGCAGGAGTGTCCTACTTTGCTATCTTATCAATGGAGTGGAAGTATGATGTTTTGGAGAAGTAATTCTCCAACCTTGGAGTTGGATACCAAAAAAATGCATGACTGCCAACTTTGGAGACTTGACCAGAGTTAGTAGATCAATTCAAGAGCAAAGGGGTTAAAATTAAATTGTTTTCCGATGAAAGCTTGAGAGAGAAACTGGATTAAGAGATTTGACTTTAAAAATCCAACTGTCAACAGGAGCCACACATACAAACCAATAATAAAAAAAAGGACCTTGACTCAAGTTTCATGAAAGTTTAGATATATTGGTAGGTTAAGGAAGTGGGCAGGAAGTTAGCAGATGGAATGTGTTAGGAATATGTTAGGGCAACGTGAAGTTGTTCAGTTTGAAGAGAGAAGTGTTTAAAATGGAGAAAGCCACAGAAAGGTCAGGGGGGTTTGGGAGTACTTGCACACACTAGCAGCAGGTGCAGGTGATCAGGAAGGCTAATACTGGCCCATACTTTCAAGGGGGCTGGAATAAAACAGGGAAGACGTACTGCAACTGCACAAGGTGCTGGTGGGATGACAGCATTTTTGATCTCCTTAAAAATTCTCATTAGAGAAATCAAAAGTTTGAGGATGTTTGCTGGTAATGAAATGATCTTAGAGTAAGGCTAAGGAGGTAGTGAGCTTTACACTGGATTTAGAATGGAGGTGGTGATCTTATTGAAACCTGTTGAAGTGACAAGATAAAGCCAGTGAATCTGCATTCTTGTTTCTGATCAACTACAGCAGCTGTGAGGATAGTGCCACTGGGCAAATGGGACTAGAGGATGGCAGGTTGTGTCAAATGCCGCTGACAGGATGAAACAATACACACTACCAAGGTCTCAGGATATGTTTAAAAATTTTACCTTAATACTGAGGTTGAGGAATTCATAAAAAAGTTAAATGTTGACATAGTCAGGAACTAACGATAAGCATGGGAGAATAAAAAAGGGACCAAGGTGAAGGAACAGGTCACAGACATAGGAGCCAGACATGGGAATCCAGGTCAGGTGATCAAGTTTATGGAAACAGGTCATCTGACAGGCTGAGGATTAAAAATGGGAAACGGGAGGGGGAAACAGAAGCAGATTAGTGATTGCAAAGTTGATTTGGGAGAAAAATGCTTCCTGAATGTGCATTAACTTCATTCTGGTTGATTCATTGACCATTACTCACTGTTTTTGTTGGCTGCTTTCACAACCTCCATATAGGCAGAAGGATCATCAGCCTTGATGTAGGAATCGATGGCTTCTTTAACCAAATCCTTCTGTAATTGTGCTCTTGCCAGCTGACTCCATACTGCTGGCTCATTACAACGTTCTGCAAATTCATAAGCACGATCGAGATTGCCAATGTGGTCAATCAGAACCTAAAAAAGGTCAATGAAAAGCTTTATTAAAAAAGCAAAATAAAAAAACCAGAAGGTTTTCAAATCTGTTTGACCACCAACCACAAAATTCAGTTAAAGCCATCGTACTTAACTGGCTAGTCCAATGCTGGAGATAGAACACTTAGCAATACAAACTACTAATCCACTCTGCTCATTTTACATACTTGGGCACATCTACTTATTCAGATGCAAGTGTCTTAAATCCTTCAATAGAGAGGAAAATATTCTTGCCTGCACAGCAGAAGTGTTCACGTCAAACTTTCGAAAGATTGCAAATGCTTCTTCAAAAAGCTCATTACTGATGGCAATGTTCGCAATATCAGGAGCATCGTAGTTGTCGAGACGATTAATGTACTCCATAACACGGGTGCGATCTGCTTTAATAGCAGTAAGAATCAAGAGGTTCTGTAGATTCCTGTGAAAGAAATTTCATCAAAAGCACAAGCCTTAGGATTAATTCTATAAACCTCATGGTCAGTGCAGTTAAAGTGACAAATCCCTTTGAAATAACAGTAAGGTAGTTACTATAGTTGGATTTCTGAGCCTGAACATTATTTTTTTAAAAACAAAGAATCCTGACAGTTAACAGCAAGTTGACATAATTAATACTATTCCTATCACCATTCAGATGGCAAATTTTAATTTGGCATTGTAATCCTTTCATGAGCTGGTTCCCACTATAAAAAATTAAAGGTATTGGGTAGTGAAAAGTCACTAGTTTTGTTAAATATAGCCAGGCATTTATTTCTAAAAACAGGTTATTCATAGATTTACAGTGAACAGAAAGAGTCAAACATTTCTCACCTATGTTCACTAAAGACATTGTTATCCAAGACTATCTTCTCAAGCAATTCAATCAGCTCATTGGGGAGGTCAGCAGTCATAAAGGCTTTCACAGTGACAGATACTTCTTCTGGATCCTGGGTTTCAGACAGGGCTGTTTGGACAACCTGAAAAGCAATTACTTTCACTTTACAAAGTGGTTCATGAGGCTCAAGAACAAGCTGTTGTAAAGTGAAGAGTCAGCTAAGCTCAGAATGTATTAGCTGGTTAAGGGAGATATTCAGTAAGATGAAAAGAAGAAATGAAATAATTCACAAAAATCAACAGATGTTACATCTTTATTGTTGTTTGCCAAATTGCTAAAGAGCAAATATTTAAGTTACACAACTTCATTGCAGTCCTGTTATAATTAATTTCCAGAAGTTCCATGATAGTGAACTAGATTAGCCCAACTTTGAAGACCTTGATCTCCTCAAGTGTCATTCTGCTTAGAATGACACTACTGATCTGCAGCCAGTTTTAATAAGTTATGAGAAGTTGTCTTCTGGGATTGGAGAGAAATTTAATTTGAAAACTGACATCTTATCTGTATACTCACCTGAAAAAAAAGCACTATTATACCCCAAAGACCGAAGTTATTCTATTTGAAACATTTGAGTTTTAGTTTCAAAAACTCCTTAAAATTTTCCACCTTTTAACCATTCCAGTTGAAGTTCATTTAGCAAGCTGTCTACTCTGCTTAGGAAGGGAGTAAAGCAATAGCTAGATCTCTACTTTTCCATTCACAACAAAAATAGTGGCACTGAGATGTTTCAACTCTGGGTTCAAGTCCTACTTGATCCAGAGGTGAGGCTTCACATGTCAGTTTAAAGTTATGCAGTGCGTGAGGATTTGAAATAGTACCAGTCTGACTGGAAGTACATTTAAATCAGGCAGAATATTTCCCTTAAGCTTTCATAATTAGAGAATGTAGAGCATACCTGGTCAATCAGCTGGCGTCTAAAAGGATTATTTTCTTCAAGAACATTGGCCCAAAGCTGTGGATCTTTTCTACGTACAAGATAACGAGCCTCACTCTTGAATAGAGAGTTCTCATTGCAAACCTAAGCATGAGATTAAAATCATACAAGTCAGCTGTATGCATCACTCCTTAACTTTAAATTGCCAACAATTCAGAAAGCTCTTGCATTAAAAAAAGTTTGTATTGGCAGACTACAACTGGCTTATCAAATTGCTCCTTTAAAAAGTTCTATAAAACAGGGATTTTCTAATCATTAGATTAGAAAGAGGATAAATAGAATTGATCAAGTATATTTTACCCCTCAGCTGCCAGAGCTGACAGATAAGGATGAGAAGTTCAAATATCAATGTTTGTTCATTCCCTCTATTGAAAAACCAAGCATAAAAGGGCTGCATTAGCTGTTAGCATGGAGAAATCCACGTGTCTGAGCTCGATTAGATTACTTACAGTGTGGAAACAGGCCCTTCGGCCCAACAAGTCCACACCGACTCGCCAAAGTGCAACCCACCCATGCCCCTACATTTACCCCTTTTAACGTAACACTACGGGCAATTTAGCATGGCCAATTCACCTGACCTGCACATCTTTGGACTGTGGGAGGAAAGCAGAGCACCCGGAGGAAACCCACGCGGACACGGGGAGAATGTGCAAACTCCACACAGTCAGTCAGTCGCCTGAGTCGGGAATTGAACCCAGGTCTCTGACGCTGTGAGGCAGCAGTGCTAACCACTGTGCCACCGTGCCACCCAATTGCAAATCTAATTCCAGGTTGCAACCTCAAAGCCCAGAGTTTGGACAGCCAAACTCAGGATAATTTTTAGTTCAGAGGAGTGCTTTTTCAAAAGCAGTCAGATTTACAGTGCAAAAGAAATTTTAAAAAGCCCCACACAATGTCTGCACTAGTCAAGCACTCCTACCTCATCTTCCAGAACTTGGCCAGCATTTAAATGCTGCAGCACTTTGCTAACCAAATGCTTAAAACTGGAGATAGCTCATTACTAAATCACCTTTTCAGGCAAAGTTCCAGATACCCAATACCCAAAGTGAAAGATTCTTCCTCAAAATTCCCTCTAAACTTCCAGCCCCTTACCTTAACTAAGGTTGCCTGATTAACACCAAGGGTTAATATTTCTCCCATTTGCTTTGTCTATGCCCCTCAAATTTGTATTCACCTCAAAAAAAGCCCCCATTCAGCACTCTGCTCAAAAATGAACACCATCCCATATTCTGATCCATCTCCTTTGCACCCACAAGATCACATCCTGAGCTGTGGCTGTAACCAAACTTCTTGCACAAAAAAGACCAATGAATTTATGAGTAATAGGCCAGCTTTTACCCAGACAGTACCCATCTTAAAATGTTGTGCCAAGACACTAACCTTGATGAGATCCAAATCACACTGGCCTCGCTCATAAGCCACACAAGCCAAATGCGGATCCCTCTTTTCACAGTACTTGCCAACCACTGAGCTATCATAGAAGGGGTTCTCACGCAGAAAACGCTCAGGATTGTTATTGCTATCGATATAGATTTTAGCTAAAGCATTGTGAGTAGCAGGCTCTTCACAGCCTTCATGAATTCTAGCCTCCAGCCAGGGAAGCAGCAATTTCAATCTGCAGACAAATAAAAGACAAAAAAAAAACAGCCTTAGAAGCAGCAGCAACTGGTAAATTCAAATCAAGGGCAAGTACGTCAAACTGGGGAATGACTTGGAGGTGCTGCTGTTGGACTGGGGCATCCAAAAGTTAAGCTCAGAGGTTACAGTTCAACAGATTTATATGGAAGCACTAGCTTCCAAAGTGCTGCTCCATCATGTGATGAACCACCTGAAGGAGCAGTGCTCCAAAAGCTAGTGCTTCAAAATAAACCTGTTGGATGAACTTTGTGTTGAGATTTAAAATTGGAGCATTCATCGCTTTAAGGTGGCTATGTGACTTCCTGAAATATACTTGAAATCTTCACCACTCTAATCTGAAGGATCTCTGGATTCCTGGTTTCAGAAGTTTATAACCAGGGGAGGAGGTAGCTAAAGCAAATCCAGTGGTCAGCTGCAGCTCTTTAGCTCAGATGGAGGTTCAACAACTCAAATCCAAACAATTTAGGCAGACATTCCTAGATCAGTATACACAGTCCAGAGGTCTGTCCAAAAACAGTTCTAAGTGTAGCTAAATAAATTTTACAACAGGGAACATTGACCATTGCTATCACCTGGATCAGGGTAAATTGAGTGTTTAGTATTAAATTACAGAAGTCTGGCAATTCAAGGTGCTACAGTTTACATTTCAAAATAAGCCAGTTCTCACTGATCTGCTTAGTGTCTGATGTTCTTTCATTCTGCCTGATTTTAATATTCCCTTCCTGCTAATCTGTTGCAGTATAGTACAGACTAAACTTCAATATATGGAAGTCATCTACAGCTGTAGAGTGCTCCATAATGACAAATTCCCATTAAAATGGTACAGTTAAATGCTGCAAACAATTGACAATGCACAAGATAGGGTTCAAAACGTCTGCTGTAACAGATCTAGCAATTTAGCTGGACTCTTCAGTAATCAGAAGATGTTTCTGAATAATTCTGGGGCAGAAGACTGGGATGAAAAAAATACCCTGATCCTGCAGGTGACAAAAAAAATAGTACCATAAAACTAGCAGCAGAAACTTCATTCACTTACCTCAAAACACAAGGAAAAGTCAGTTACTAACCTGTTTCTTTTCTCTACTTCGCTCACAAGCTCGTCAGTTGAGAACTGTCCACGGACTACAGTGATAAGATTTTTGATAACTTCTTCAGAGCAATCCACATCCAGTAGTCCACCTACCACTACTGGAAGCCTGCTGGGATTCACCTGCACACAATGAGACACCACATATTGGCAACAGTTCTGTTTATCCAACCAGCATAAGGAAAACTGAAGTGCATGAACTTGGTTCTTGCATGAAGTCATTTGCTTGAGAATTATTGGTTTGGCTACCTCTTTAGCCACTTTTTCCAGGCAACGCATTTCCATAGCTTTCCATGTACAGAAAAAAAAATTCACCCTCAAATGCCAAACTGCTTCTCAGGATTTTGTAGCAAAATATCACTAATATAGGACGATGTTTGGCCCATTGCATCAAGCCGGCTGTTCAGCCCTACATTTGTTCTTCCTGCTATTCTTGGATTTATCCTGTTACCCTTCAATACTCTGGAATCACAGCAACAAGCCAAATACAATTAAGGGCAAATGGTATAAATTACAAGAGGAGTGCCAAGTGTAATGACCTAGAATTGTGCACAACAGTGCAATCTCCTTACCCAAGGAGGTAGTTGCTGTACAAAAAACCCACCAGCTGACTCCTGGGATGAGTGATTGATGCAACTGAGTAGACCAGGCATAAATCCCAAGAGCCTAGATGAAAAGAATCTCATTCAGGAGTTAACAGCACACATGCCAGGAAAACAACTGTGGCTAGAGAGGTTCTAGAATTAGGGTAAGCACTCAAATCTCAGACTAAAATGTCTTCATTCCAAGATTGCTAGTTTTGAATTGGCTATCCCAAAGTATGTGGGCTCAGCCAGAGTATATTCACTGCTGTGTGCCATATTTTTGGCAACAAGGGATCCAGGATATTTAAAAAAGTTGTATGAGTTGAGTTCGACAGTTATCTTATTCAATGGTGGAACAGGTATGAAGGGCTGAGCACCTATTGGATGATTATGAAACTTAATCTGTGAGCACTTTTGCAAAGCAGTGATCATAGTTATAAGAACAGCTTAATGATTATTTCACTGACCTTCTGGACATAGATTTCAATGTATTTCTGCAGGTTGTTGCGATACAGGTACAGAACAAGGTCATGGACAAAGTCAAATCGGTCACACACAATGATTAAGGGAAGTTGGTCTGTCAGTTTGGCTTCCTGAAAAACAAAACATCATTACTACCCAGCACAAGAAAGGCTTCAGGTTGCAGTGGCCCAACTTCCGGTCAACTAAAGAGTCTGTCACTTTCAAGCACCACAGACTATGCAAGGATGGCAGATTGTCTCCAAAAAAGTTAATGATGGATTTTAAAATGCTAGCTGACTGATTGTCACAATGAAAGCTTCTTTAAAGATTTTGCATTATAGCCCCTAATTTACCTCTACACCAAAATCTGGTTCCATTCGAGACCATTCCATTCTAAGCACCATGGCAGGAAAGTAGACTCTTCATTCAACTAATCCACATCAACTAAACTAATCCCACATGCCTGAAGTCTTGCCTATTCATGTAGTTATCCAAATGTCTTAACATTGTAGCTGTACTTGTACCACCACTTCCCGAGTTCATTCCACATGAACCACAAGGTTACCCCTCATGCCCTTTTTAAAATAAAAAAAAATCTCCCCTCACCTTAAATATGCCCCATAGTTTTGAACTCCCCACCCGGGGGAGGGGGAAGAAAGAAAGAAAGACCCTTGCTATTCACCTTATCTAGGCTTCATGATTGCCAACTTCTATAAAAAAGGTCACCCCTCAACCATCTACACTCGGAGGAAGTCCCAGTCTCTCAAAATTCCCAGCAACATCCTGAAATCTTTGAACCCTCTCCAGTTTGCATTACCACTTTGAAAATGGACAATAGCCTGTGCTACTAAAAATGGCAGATAATTCAACACCTGCAATATTACAGGAAATTTCAGTTACAAAATGGTTGAACTGCACAAATCAAAGTAGCAACAGAAAGTGGATTGTCTATCCACCTTCATCTGTGAAGCTGCATCCTATAAGCAGACTTCCATTAGTTGAATTAATCCTGTCTGCTCAAAGTTCAATGTTAATTCTGCAAGTACAGATGAACAGTGAAGCATTTAAAGCATTTTCAGCATATTAGATAGGCATTGATCATCTACCCATGACAAAAAAATCTCATTACATAAGAGAATTGCACATTCAATAACTTAGCTATCAACTGCTCAGGTTTCATTAACTGGACTTTACAAGTAATTTATCTTGAATAAGGCTTACCTTTTCATTATAATTATAGGACAGCTGAAAGACAGGGGGAAAGCAAAGTACTTGGATAGTAAACTAAAACAAAATGCTCTGGCAAGGCCAAGTGTTTTAGATTGGTGATCCATCAGAATTGCTAATTTCCACTACTGACAGCACTTTAAAAGACAGACTTGCAGTTATAACCACCTTTGACTGTTTGAGGTTATTAGGTTCCCAGGTGAAGTTTTGTAAAGGAATGGAACCATAACCCTCAACATACACAGGATTGAAGCTCAGGGTTGCTTTTCATGTGGAAGAGAAATCTTGAGTGTTGAGACCTTGAGAATTCTCAATCTTGGAGCAATGGATGCTCAATGGAATGTAATAATAATTCTTAAAGTTTGAATATTGGAAACTTTTCCCCTACCCATAAAACATCTTGAAGGGCAGAACAGGCTGGAGTGGCCATTGAAACATAATTGGGAACACAGCCACTTCTGTAATTATAGACAAGTAGTAGATGGGGTCGTTAGCAAACTTTGGCAAACAGAAATATCATTTTAAAGCCAGATTGTTTAGTATTCCCCAAATCTAAATAGATATAAGATCTGCACTGGAACAGGTTGCGTATGGTCACTGAAGAATATTACCCCCAGCAACACAGCAGCCCTTCAGTGCTTATTGGAAGGGCACTTTAAGGCTGCAAGCCAAAAACTATATTTTCCAGAGGCAAGAATGACCAAAAGTGGGCAGTGTGCTGCCAAGAATGCAATGAAGCTGGGCCAAAGGCACCACATTTTATAAAGAGTACCTTCAGGAAATTCTTCACACGTTCTGAATCATAGCAGTTGCTCTCACGGCATATACGCTCAACTTCTTTAATTTGTCCAGTTTTACATGCTGCCTGAATATACTTGAAGTGAACATCAGGCTCCTGACTGAAATTCACAATGGATCCAAGGAAATAAAATAACCCTAAATTTGAAGGAAAGAACAGGAGGTGCAGATCAAAACTCAATTTGCTCCAAGCAAATATTTCAGAAATAGAATGCTACAAATATAGATGAACTGACAATGCAATCAATGCCAGAAACTGCCAGTCATTAGCATGAAGATTGCTGCAAGACAAATTGTCAAAAGAAAAAATAATCTGCTATACAAGTTAGAACCATTAGCATTATTTTATAATGAGTTTAAAGATGTCTAAATAAAATGTCAAAAAGCCATTAATAGAATTACCCTCATCTCTACACATGCTTGATTTAATCTCAAGAGACAGTTGTTTAAGAGTCAGAAGGTCTATTTTCTACATTCCTAAAACACAGGTAGACTACCTAATTTCACATTGACTTACCTCGTGGAGAGAAAGTTACTCCTTGCATGATTCTGCATTAGAACCTCAATTGCCTCAAGCATGTTAGAAGCCTTCACTATTCCTATCTTTGAATGCAGTTTATCAGCTGCTTTTTAAGCTGAATGAGTCATTGTATAGTTTGTGATCATTAAAAACATGCTTAGCAGAAAAATGAAAGCCAGTAAGTTTTGAACATTGATATATTTGGACTTGTGCAGGCGATAAATCAGACCAAATCAAAACATCTCCTGGATAGAGTCTCCTGCAATTACACTCAGGGGACAATATTGGTTTTAAAAGTAGTGGATATATCTACAGAGACCAGCTTCGGTATTCACAAAACCAAAAAAATACAGAAAACGAAAAACAATTAGAATAAGGGCAGATAGAAAAAAAAAGGATGAATGCACTAAGAAAGGTTAGGAAAGGAAACAAGTAGAGATTAAAAAAATTCTTAAAAAGATAAAAGTTTCAGAATGTAATTGCATAGATGGGATCTGCAGTCTCAAGTTTACTAATGGTTTAAACAAACAGCATTAAATCTGCACTAGACTTTGTCCTGTAAAGTTAAAGCAACAACATCACTATAATTTGAGAAAGGGGCAAGAGGTTTAGCTCAAGTCAGTGAGTTACTCACAATAAGACATGGATACAAAACAGCTTCCTTGGAATTCAGGTGGTGCAAGAGACTAGAGTCATAAAACAGCTTACCCTCATAACTCTTAAAGGATTCAAAAAGTTCCACCAATGACTGAGTGCCAAGCTGCTCATGGTACTTGGATGCTACTTGCACACAAAGCTGCAGATTCTGGCGGATGTTAGCTGACAACATGGCACGCAAGCACTCAAGGGAATCTTCTACAGAGAGTGCACCAAAGAAGTTCACCAGCCACTAGAGGTAGGGAGAAATGAAAAACATTTTAAGCCCTAGTTTCCAAAAGCATAGCAATCATGTTTAGCTCAGAACTTACAAGACATTGTGAACAGCTCATTATCTTTGCAGATTTGAAATGTTTACAATAAAATCCAGAGGAATAAAAGTCAGTAGTGAGTATTACGGTCTGGGGCAGCATCCTGAAGTGCCATGGAACACTAACCTGGAATTCTGCATAACAGCCAAAGTTAGCCTAAAAAAAAATTCTACACAATTCTGGAGAATAGATATAGCAGGCACAAGAGTTTATTGACATTTAAGTTCCCAGCCTTGAAAGTATAATTTGAAGGAGCTGTTCAAATTCTAGGAGATTGTGACTTTCCTGGCTTAGTCAATTCTCTCAAGTGTGTAGTCAGGTGAATATAATGCTATCCTGAAATCAAAAACTTAGCAACTGTAAGTCTCTAGAGCACCACAAGCTGCTCTTCAGGTGGCAGTGACCATACGAACACCTAATCTAAGTTGAAAACTGAAGTAATGCAGAGTTAGGATTACTTTTTCCTGCCAAAGAACTTTGCTTTTCAGACTATGTCCAAGGCCAAACTCCTTTTCTAGGATTCAACATGCTATTTGCATGTGGTCTTGCTGCCCCTGACGGAGGAAGGCTTTAGTAGTTCAGGTGTATATTTCGTTGCTTCAGGAAGCCACTACTCGTGAGACCACCAATTCAAGAAAAAAGTTTCCATCCTGATGTCTTACATTTATGCAAGACTGAGATTTTTTTTTTTAAATAAACTAGTCTCAAGTTACTAAAGCCATTCATTCACATGTTTTTTTTTTAAAAAAGGTTACTTTCAAACCAACATTGAAAATGCCTAAGATTAACAACTTAGGCTATATTAAAGCTGCATTTCACACAAATTCCACTTAGACTTGAATTCAGTATGTTCTAAACTCATACCTCAGGGTTCAAAAGGTGAGTGTGTACAACAGCACGTTTGATATCATACAAATCTGTATAGTGCTCCAAAGCCCTTTGCAACAAGCCAGCTTTTTCACATAGCTGGGCAATATGGGCACGATCATAGTGAGTGAACATCTGGTTTCCTAGGATTGCATCAGCCACCTAAGAAAGTAAAGTCCCATTAGTAAGGATGTTAGGTATGCACATAACTCGAACTGCAGTGATCAGCTGCTACAATTGGCTACATTGGAATGTAGCAATCTGGAGGTCATATGCTGAGTCTCTAGAATATGAAGATAAAGCAGATCTACAGAAAGATACTGAATGGACAGGAAATTGCTCAAAATGCCTTTGATTTTTGACTGTTAGCCAACATGCAAGCTAATGTTCAACTAGCAAGGACATTAAACAGTTACAATGTTATAAACCATTGCGATGGAATTGCCTTAAAATATATCTAATGATTATTAGAATTATGTCTGGTTTGTAGAATGTTAAGTCACTTGAAATTTTGACCAGCTTAGGCAAGTCAGAGTCCCAGAACAAAAAAAAAGTCGGCAAGTCCATCTGACACAGGGATTAAATCAAGTTAAAACCAACATTTAAAATGGGAAACCTAACCCCAGAGGAAATACTTCTCTTGCCTTAATCTATAAGATTATCTGTTCTGATTCCAATTGTTTGAGGCAATGATTGAACAAAAAAAAAAAATTCAGTTGTGTGGGTGAAAGTGTGTCTCATTAAAGTGATTTTTTTTTTGCTACTCCAAAAACCTCCAGATTGATGAAGGCAGAGTAGTAGATGTGATCTATATGGACTTCAGTAAGGTGTTTGACAAGGTTCCTCATTGTAGACTACTTAGCAAGGTTTAGACCCACGTCGAATAGTGAGGACTAGCTATTTGAAATCAGAACCTGCTCAAAAACAGTACAAGACAGAAGGTGACCGGGGCTGCTTTTCAGACTGGAGACCCGCGACCAGTGTGCCACAGTGTGGAGTCCACTGCTTTTCATCATTTAAATATGTGGTTTGGATTTCACTGCAGGAGGTATGGTTAATAAGTTTGCAACATTGGAAGTATAGTGGACAGCCAAGATGGTAACCTCCGGGGAGTTCAAAAAAGAAGGGCACCTGGAAGGGCAACTTTTTCCATAGAGTGATGGATACATAGAATGAACTGTTGGAAGGCAGCTGGTACAATTACCCACTTAAAAAATAGGCATCTGGATGAGTATATGAATAGGAATGGTTGAGGGTATATAGGCCAAAGTGGGCATAGATTAGTTTAAGATGTCTGGTCAGCATGGACCAGTTGGACTAAAAAGGGTCTTTCCCATGCTGCATTACTAGGTAAATTCAAAGAGCCTTGCTCATTCCAAGGCCCATTATACTTGTCCCAAGAACTCCAGCCTAAATGTCCACACTGTATTGCAGTAATGTTACTTTGGCTTTATACAAGGTTGTAAGTGTAATGTTTACTTTTTGTGTAAAAATATAGTACTTAAGGCTATTCCAGACACTAGGAGAGTTTGAGGGCTAACTAAATTTGCCAGATTTAGTATTTCATTTGTGGGTTAGGACTGAAGAAATCAGAAGAGGGGTCAATATTTATATTAAAAGGCACTTTTTACAATCCAATGAGTATTCAAATGTCATGAGACTTTTAGGCATTAAAATATCTTCAGACAAAAAAATTCAAATGTTGCTACTTTACTTGACACAGTGAAGGCCAGAGATTAGTTCTTAAACCAAAGAACAACCCAAAACATCCAAGTATTCATGGCTAGTAAAGTACACTTCCCACCTGCGGTGCATGGATCAGATTCATTTCAAGAAGGCGTGTTTGTAAGTGACCCTCAGAAGGCCTGTTATTCTTCAACGCATCTAATAGGAAAGATGTACACTGCTGGATCAGGTTATTTTCCATAAATACATCCACAATCTGGAAGGAAGGGAAAATTAGCATCAACTGTCAGGAACTTGCACAGCTCTTTAAAAAAGGTTTGTTTTTGATTTTAATCTGTTATGGACAAACTGACTTCTGATCCATTCAGCTGATCCTAGGGAAGCGGTTAGCGCTGGGTAAGATTTTTGACTAGAACGATCAAGCAATTTCAATTGGAAAGGCATGGGTGGATAAAAATCTGGGGTTGTTCTGTGAAGCTCCACAGAGAACACATCTGACAATTAATGGCCAGATTAAGTTATGCACCTTTATGTAGTTTCAGGATTGAATATCTACATGCAATATTGAAACAACAAAAGTCATGAAAAACTGATACAAAATTTTAGAAATCACCGAAGGCCACAGGAGAAAATCCATGTTACTTCAGAAAGCAAAAAAAAAAATTTAAAAGTCATCTAGATTTTATCCCACTTTACAGGATAACTAGAGAATCCACATTTATGCCACAATGAGCATTCATTCACCATAATACAAAATGGGAGTGAAATCAGTTACTCACTTTATTTACCAGCTTACATTAGAACTCTACAGTTCCACTAAAGCACAATGCTTTATAGAATACTATTTTCAGGCATGGGGCTTGAAATTAGCCCTCTAAAATTATGCTGATATGGAGTTTACAAAAGCAACTGTCAAACTAGCACATGTGTCAGAACTACTGCTTGTTAAAAACAAAGGTCACAGCTGAGTGGAGTAGGTTTTTAAGCCACACTAGACCAGAAACAATAGTTCCAATTTTCCACATCAGCCACACTTCATTAATCCAATAGACAGATTCCTAAAAACTAATTTCAACCCATGATAGGAGATGGCTAACAATCCAAGTCTGGACTCATTAACACTTGGTTCAGTTAACAAGCCAGCTGAAGACCCACCAGCAGATCCTTCCTTAAACTTCAGCTGCAAATTAAAAAGCTTAGAAATGTTCAAACTGACCTGATTAATATTAGCTAGGGGTTCTTCATCCTGGACAAGCATCTGTGCAAACTGAAGTCCTTGGTCAGGGCTCACTCGCATAACATTTCTCAGCAGGAAGACCCAGTCTGGAGTGTAACCAACCTGTTAAACATTTGTATAAGAAGTTGGACTTGGGGTAAACATTTGGGAAGTCAAGAAAAAAAAAGCATAACACAATCTGGTGCATTTCAGACAAAGTTATTTAGTACATTGAATACATGTGGAAGTGCTGAAGATTTCTGTTCAAGTTTTACCCAAAACATTCAACAGGTATTGTAAAGTCAATAGAAGGATGTAGGACAAATTACCTTTTTCGCATACAGAACAATTTTCTGGAATTGTCCAGTTTCTGCAAAACACTGTATAACTTTATTTGGCACATTGGCACGGAGATAGACACTTAAAGCTAGTGTGGGATCAGCTGTCTTCACCAAGTCTCCCAGTTCCTCAGAACACTCCAACTACATTAAAAAGCAAACATTAAAAGAACAGGTCAACAATAAATGCAGATTCATGAAACATACTCCACCACAAGTGCTTGAAGTTACAAGTTTGTAACTTGTATTCTAGCTCCAAATAATCAGTGCCCATTCTCAGGAGGAATTAAAGAGCTGTTGTTACCTTATCTTCCTTCAGCCATTTTTCCAGCAGTTGCTTGCGGCCTTGTTGCAAGACAGGACGGCAGAGTTCCAGTGATTCATACTTGTTCAATTGTCCCTGATCAAGGAGTATCCCAAAATACTGCAGAAGAGGTGAAGCTTGCCCTGGCTGGGCCGGGACTGTCTGGAATTTTCTAATTGTGTCTGGAGTCCGTAGAATACCCTACATGAACACAGTAATTGCAAGGTGAAAAGCTTTAATAGTCACAGGTACCAATTTATATCACAGCATATAGAATAAGCTGATCTACTCATTGCATGTTTCAGGATTGCATTGCTTACTGAGGAGAATAGAGGTTCCTCTGTACTGACACTTTCCTAACAGTGCTAAGAACTCATTTCAACCCTCTTTTTTTTGAATGGTCTAAGCTTAAGGTGCCTATAATATCTTTATTATTTTCACCAGAACACCTTGATTAACCAGTTGACTTGGTAAAAACAGTGACTGCAGATGCTGGAAACCAGATTTTGGATTAGTGGTGCTGGAAGAGCAGTTCAGGCAGTATTCGAGGAGCAGCAAAACAAAAAAAAGAAAAAAAAAAAAAAAAACGACGTTTCGGCCAAAAGCCCTTCATCAGGAATAAAGGCAGAGAGCCTGAAGCATGGAGAGATAAGCTAGAGGAGGGTGGGAGTGGGGAGAAAGTAGCATGGAGTACAATAGGTGAGTGAGGATGAAGGTGATAGGTCAGGGAGGAGATTGGAGTAGATAGGTTGAAAAGAAGATAGGCAGGAAGGTCAAATCACAGAGACAGTGCTGAGCTGGAAGTTTGGAACTAGGGTGAGGGGGGGGGGGGCGGAAAAGAGGGGAAATGAGGAAACTGGAAGTCCACATTGATGCCCTAGGGTTGAAGTGTTCCGAGGCAGAAGATGAGGCGTTCTTCCTCCAGGCGTCTGGTGGTGAGGGAGCGGCGGTGAAGAGGCCCAGGACCTCCATGTCCTCAGAGTGGGAGGGAGAGTTGAAAAGTTGGGCCACAGGGCGGTGTGGTTGATTGGTGCGGAGATGTTCCCTAAAGCGCTCTGCTAGGAGGCGCCCAGTCGCCCAAATGTAGAGGAGACTGCATCGGGAGCAACGGATGCAATAAATGATATTAGTGGATGTGCAGGTAAAGCTTTGGATGTGGAAGGCTCCTTTAGGGCCTTGGATGGAGGTGAGGGAGGTGGTGTGGGTGCAGGTTTTGCAGTTCCTGCAGTGGCAGGGGAAGGTTGTCAACTTCCACCTGTGGTATAATCTATTTGGCAATCTTGCCTTTTTGTTTTGAATATAAGATAAAGCTTTGGCAACATTTTCTCATTCCATTCGTGTTGGAGTGCTAAGATCACAAGTTATGCAATGTACCAAGTTTTCATAGAATCCCTACAATGTGGAAACAGGCCATTTGGCCCAACAGGTCCACGCCAGCCCTCCAAATAGTAGCCTACCCAGACCCATCCCCCTATATTTACCCTGACTAATGCACTAGCCTACAAATTCTGAACACTATGGACAATTTAGCATAGCTAATTCACTTAACCTGCACATCTTTGGACAGTGGGAGGAAACCCATGCAAGCAAATGTCTGTCAGGAGTTTTCCAGCCTCTGGTGACTGCATTGAACCTGGGTCCCTGACAGAGGCAGCAGTGTTAATCACTGAACCGTTGTGCCACACTAATCAAGGTTTTGAATGCCTGTAAGTATATTCAACATTCTAGAGTGCACAAGATTTCACCAAATTGTCTAATAGTAGGTTATTGCACCCACTGATCCAGCAGTAGAGTTGGCCTTTTCACATCTGAATAGATTTAGTTAGAATGAAGTCCACTGCTTGCAGCAAGAGCACATTAGTGGTTATAGGAGGAAAAAAAAAAAAAAGGTGAGGACTGCAAATACTGGAGATCAGAGCTGAAAATGTGTTGCTGGAAAAGTGCAGCAGGTCAGGCAGCATCCAAGGAGCAGGAGAATCGACGTTTCAGGCATAGGCCCTTCTTCAGGAACTATGCCCAAAGTGTCGATTCTCTTGCTCCTTGGATGCTGCCTGACCTGTGCTTTTCCAGCAACACATTAGTGGTTATAGGTTTACAAACAAGACAGTACAGCTGTTAAAATGTTGCAGTTAGGAATAAGGAAGACCTGGACTAGATACATGTTTAGGATTTTCAAAACTTTAAGAACAAGAGGCTGTTAGGCTGGCAAGCATTGATGAGACAGTGCAGCACCATGCACAAGAGAACAAAGTTTGAACAGTACAAAAATGGAGACAAAAACAGGTCCTTATGATTATAGCACTCCAACACTAATGGAATGAGAATGTTGCCAAAGCTTTATTTTATATTCAAAACAAAAATGCAAGATTACACCACAGGAGGAAGTTGACAAGTCAACTGGTTAGTCAAGGCATTATGGTGAAAGTAATAAAGGATATTATCGGCACCTTAAGCTTAGACCATTCAAAAGAAGTAGAGGGTTGAAATGTGTTCATTACAATGTTAGGAAAGGGTCAGTAGAGGAACCTCAATTATCTGAGGGACACAGTTGGGGAATATTTCACTCTGTTAATGGAATGCCAGATAAGAGTGAGCCAAACATCAGGACCTCTTGTTTGGATAATCAGAATTAGTTAACTGAATGCCAGATAGAGGTTGTTCTTGTGGCAGAATGAGAATGCACATACCTTTGGTGCTGATGCAGCAACTTTAGCAGCTTCAGCATAATTTCCTTGTGCGAATAAAGTGTTAAACTTTCGTGCAAAGAGCTCCTCAGCACCAGCAAGGTTGCTTCTCACAGCCATTCGGAGAGCAAGGTCTGGGTTTTGGAGCACATTAGTTGCATAGTTTACAATATTCTCTTCTTCCACACAAACAGATAATACCTGGAGGCAAACAAAAGTGGTCAATTAAGGAACATTCAATATACCAAGAGCTCTACACAAGCGAAAGTTGACAGTGAATGCAAGCAAATTGTAAGAGTTAACAATGTAATCTACTCCCAATTAAGTCACATCCAAGAAATTACAACAACTTGATTGTATACAGGACAATGAAATAGTTAAGGAGTCTACAATTTGTTAGTTACATCCTGAGGCTAAAAAAGGTATAATCTACACAAAAAAGCCCCATTGTTAAAAACATTCTTTGCTAAAAGTGAATTACATTCTCACTCATGCTGACCATACTAAGCAAAAAAGCCTACTTGGAAGTGGCTTTTGTAATGCCAGGCACCCTGATGAAGAAACTTTAATGTGCTCTAGAGTCATTGCTACATTACAGTTTGCAATTCAGGACCATAACAAGTACTTGCCCTCACTGCTGGTATAGGAAGCACTATACAAAACAAACTTCAGTTTGCTTACTACCACAGAAATTGCTAACAGCCTTGGATAACATACTTGGCCTTTTTTATTGACTCCAATGATGCCAGATGTAGGTTCATGGGGAGCAGTCACAAAAATGGTCTCAGCACTAATACGGTTCATGTAGATACAAGCACCAGATTCCAAGTCATACAAGTGGATGTAGCCATATTTGGTAATGAGATATATAACCCCATATTTTGTTCCAATCTGGAAAAGAAAAATATTGGAATGACAACAAATTTCCATTACATTTCAGTATTTCCATCTTGGATGCCAGCAGAGTACAAAGATGAGGAATGAAAGAAAAATCAACACTGGATCATGCACACAGGTTGGAGGCATAGAATCAGATTCCCTATAGTGTAGGGACAGGTCATTTGGCCCAGAGTCCACAGTAACCCTCTAAAGAGGATCTTACCCAGATCCACCCCACCCCTATAACCCCTGTACCCCCATGACCAACCCACCCAAGCTGCACATCTTTGGACTGTGGGACAAACTGGAACACTGAGGGAACACTGAGGAAACCCAGACACAGAGCACTGGGAGATGTTAAACTGGTAGTGAGATCCATCAAGTCAAAATGGAGCTATAGCGCTAGACCCTGCAATACATTTGCCATTCAGCTGATTTGATACTTCAGTTTTATGTACTTGCTATAGCCAGTTAGCCCACTCAATTCAAAATTCTATAGTCTAAACTACTGAAACTATATATAGAGTAGTAAGTGGTTCTCCAAACTTCACACTTGCAGTTTAACTGCACCACCTAGGTGACTCAAGTCAGCTGAAAGCAAAGTATTTTTAAAATTTGGTAAAGAAACCAACTGAGTGTGCACTGTCTGGTTATAAACTCAACTGGAGACATCCAGCCTCAATGCAGAGACCAGAATGGGGCCACTGACTTCGAAAGATAATCCTGCCTTTAAGTTGTTAGTCTTGCAGTTTAAAGAAAAATATACACTTGCTAGTAAGAAGTGCCAGAACATATGGGAACAGGGCCAAGAGGACCTTCAAGCCGTCAATGTTGGCAGGAGACAAAAATATTCCTTCAAGTGACAATAGCCATTACCAAAACAGGCTCAGCTTGTAATTAGCAACTCATTGGTAAAGCATTCTTCATGAAGCCTCAAGATAGCTACAAATATTGCACCAAGTTGTGATCATGACAAACCTAGGCTATCAAAATATATTCTGTTGAAAAATAGTTTTCAATAGAATGCTCATTACAAGACAATTACACTTTGCTAAGTAGCATGCAACAGCACTGTGGTTTATTGTAAAGTGTTTAGAATGAAGCTGGCACTTACTTGCATTGCTACTGGAAAGTCAGTTTGGGCCTCCGGAGGGAAAAACACATCCACTGCTCTCTTTGTAAAAGGCTGGTTTCCAGCAGCTGGCTGACCTACTTCTATTATATGTAACTGCAAGAGAGAGTTTACAAGTCAGTTTCAAAAAGCCAGCAATAGACAAGCCACAAAATACAGACAGTGAAGCTGTCAATTACCAAATTTTTAGGTGGATTATCTGGGATGCAATGTGATGCATGTCACTGCCTATGATGCAAAGTGCAATTTGCTAGTTATCAGATCACCGCTTTCTCTTTATAGTACCTTGAAGTGTTCAGTACTACTTGTGGATATGGGCTGTCAAATTTACATTTGCAGGATGGTGGGAAATAGATTAAAATACACCACAAAAAGGAGTCTCCATCTAGCAGTAGGAAGTGTTTAACCAAAACAATGTAATTTACCTTTCCTCCTGCTTGACTACGAACTGCAAAGCAAAAGAGCGTTGACTGTGTGGGATTCTCTTCCAATTTGAAGTCAGCAAAAGCTGCAGCATGTCCCTCAATCGGCTGGGACACCTTCCTGTCCACAGAGTACAGCTGCATCGCACCAACCACCCTGTTTTGCTAAATGAGGAAAAGCAAAGTTGTAGGAAATGCAGTCAGTTCAGCTGTGACCAGTGCTAGGTGATTCAGGTGGTCTGAAGTGGACAGCACTGTACTATACAGGGTTACAATCCACATTTGATTAGCAAACAATTTAATTCCTTAAAAAGGATTACAATTGCAGACCCAAATAGCATTCAGCAAGAAAACCATGAGCACTTTAGTCTGGTGGCCCTGGTAGTATTTGCTGTGTTTCAGATTCCTAATTGAGCCATATATTTTGCAGCAAGAACTAATTTATGCTTGGCTGAGCATGACAGCTTGTTTACTGGTTACAAGGGATTTACTGCAAAGATGAGCCAAGACCAAAAAAAAATTTTGCCAAAGAACTGCCAAATTGACAGACTTGAATCTCTGGTGGCTAAAATGTGAAATTCCTTTCCTAATTGGATTATGGGTCTATTTACAGATGACTGACTGCAGTGGATCATGGTGGCAATGCACTAAATTGAAAGGCAACCAAAAATTGGCCAAGTGACAGACAGCCAGAGACACCAACATCCTACAAATGAAAACAAGTCTGCATGGAAGATAGGAAAGGCCATATTAGCTGTGCACTTCAAGCTGGAGGGACATGCACTGCTTTGGCAGGTTACCTGGGAATTGGACTCCATTTCAGTCACCTAGGAGGGTAAAGCCTACTTCTAAACATTCAACTCATTGAGGATTCACCATTATCTTCAACTATGATCTTGCTTGGAGACTCCTGAATTAAGTTGTTCAAGAATCCCTGAAGGTCACTAAATTGACATTATGAATCATTAGCTACACTGCAGTGACAGTTAAACTGGACATAGAAAGTTGTACTAATTCAGTTAGAGGTTAGAGAATTGTCCAGCAGTCCAAATGTTGACCACAAAAGGGGCAGATCAAACCTTGTTTGGGAATAAGTTTACAGCAAAATAGTTTTACAAGGCAAGTCAGCATTATCCTGACAACCTTCAAACATCCTAACCAACAATTAAAAAAATTCATGTGGCATCCATGTCTCTTCTCAAACACACCAAAGCAAGATCTTGCTTTCAATTGCTTTACAGCAAATGTAAAAGTAGAATTAAAAGCTTAAATGCCAAAAATATTAAGTCAGTGGCATAATTTCTATTAGTTTCAATGTGCTGGGTCCCTAATGGAAGACAGTAGCAGCTCATGGGACAATTATGTATATACACCTTTAAGTTAGCAGAGGACTGCTCTGAAAAATGCTCTAGCCAAAATGTAATCTTTAGGTCTTGGATTACTGCAAACACATTACAGCACAATAAGACCAAGGGTTGTACAACCTTCCAGTGATGGTTTATGGCACCTAACAGGAAGGCTGGTTGAACCAAAAAAAACTCAGGAGGTTTGACAGCATCTGTGGACAGAAATGAGAGTGTGTTGCTGGAAAAGCACAGCAGGTCAGGGTCAAACTACATTTTGGGCTGGAGCCCTTCAGGAATGTGCTGATGAAAATGCAGGGTTTTTTCTGCTCCTTGGATGCTGCCTGACCTGCTGTGCTTTTCCAGCAGGATTTGAGCTCCAGCATCTGCAGACTTAACTCTGCTTTCTCTCCGCAGGAGAGAAGAGTCCAGTGACTTGTAAAGAAATAAGACTGCACAACACCAGTATTTAGCCCAAGTTTTCTTAAAAGAAAGACACTTGAAGTTATAAACATCTGAAAGCAAGTTACAATGCAGTTTGACAACTGAATGTCCTATTTTAGATACTGGAAAGCACAATTGCTTTTCAGCATCTAAAAACAGAATTCCAGAAAACAGGACTCCAGACAGACGATTCCCCAAGCTGAAAGGGAAATGAAAAAGCTTGTCACCAGGTGAAATATACCACACACCTAACATTTTTCACAACCTTTCAGAGCGTTATTGTCAACTCACTATGGGCAGTTCATTGAAAAGTTTCACTAATGCTAGAGTCAAATATGAAAGTGATTAACACTATTGTCCAGTTATATCCAATTGCCTAATTCAGGTTAGAATTTGCACACCAAGTATTTTATTGGACTAAAGTTTTTAAAAAACAATGGCAAATGAAATGGAAATGCTGATCTATAACTTAACACTACCACTAGAACTGCTGTTCAACAAATAGATAAAATGTGGGTGGGGAAAACAGGAGTCAGAAGCAGTGTTCTGACACCAGACTGGATCAAGAGTTCAGTTTCTTGATTCTTTCAATTCCCATAATGGCAGGGATTTGTGGATACACTGATTCTCAGTCTCTGGTTCAGGATTCTACCTCAGCACCTCTAAAAAGGAGATTTTCCACTTTTCCCGAGAGGATTTTATAGCAAGAATGATTAAGGCAGGCAAGGAAGTGTGGCTAGAGGAATTCTTCTTATTTGCCTATACAAGGACAAGCTGAATGCCAGGAGCCAATAATGAAGTACTCGAGCCAAGAACAGGTCCAGACTGAAAACTAAAATAGCAGTCTGAGCAAAGTTGCCCTGAACAATGATGCTACTATTGCCTAGAATGCTCCCTCACTTAAATTCACAAACTTTCAGTAATGGGTTTTTAGAAACTAAAATATTGTTTAAAGCAGCATCCTTTCCAGAACACCTGGGAGGAAACCCACAGAGGGAGATGTGTCAATGCCACAGACAGCTGCCCAAGGCTGGAACTGAACCCAGGTCCCTGGTGCTGAGGAAGCAGTGCTGATAACAGAGCCACAATTACCACATTTCACAACAAGAGATAACATTTTAGTGATCCAAGTGAAATGACGAGCATAATCCAGGACACAATTGCTCCTCAAAGTGCAGGAGGTCACAAGACAAGCTGACAATCTAATGTCCCTCCAGAAAGGTGGGACTAGAATGCAGTATTCTCCAGTACTGTGCTGAATGAGACAGCCTAGATTTTGCACTTAAATCCCATTTTGACATGAATGCAATGTTCTAACCAGATGTCAAGTGCATTAGCTTAGCTACTACTTAAGGTGTCAGTGGAAATTCTTTAGACTAGCAGCGAGAGAGCGCGCAAAAAAAAAGTGTTAAGGCATATAGCTTGAGGAAAAAGATGATCTACCTGTGCAGAAATTCCAATTAGAAGCAACCACTTCTGCTGAAGGTCTGTCCTGTAGTTAATGATTTGACAGCCAGCCAAGCTGGCATGCCTATCAAACATCTTCTGTGGCTGAGAGTCACCTTCCATGCTCCAATGGAATACTGCAGTCTCAGTTACTAGGGCAACAGTGTTTAAAGAAATCCATTTCCAGAATGTGACTTCTTCAACCATATTATGAGCTTTCACTTTGCTCTTCATTTCAATGTTAAATATTTGTAGGGTTTTGCCAGCTAGTACAAACAAAAAAAGTTAACATTAGAACATCAAAGCAGCATTTGACTATATCAGCATGTAGAATTCTAGTAATGCACCATATAGAAATCAAATTTAACAAATACCAAATATCTGTAGTTGAGGTCCTTGAAGGTTTACAAGAATGCATAAACATCTTTAGTGCAGTTATAAAAGCATCAATCCAAGCACTATTCCTTGGCCATAGTTAAGTCTTTGTTAGTAATTGGATTTTTCAAAATTGCATACATGTTGATAGTACACATTTCCACTAATCACAAGCAAGTTCACTCCAAAGCTATTCCTAAAACGTAAACTGAGTCTAATTATGACCTTTATCTTCACTAGTCAGTGAATACAACTGAAGATCAGCTACACAAACTGTCTACGATGAGGGAAGATTAAAGTGTTTACAAATAGATTTTGACCAATAATCTTGATTACTAAAAAATGGCAAGGGTGTCAGTTACAAAGCAACTAGATAGAGGAAAGAATTTTTGATGCACTACAAAAAAAAAGAGAAGGGCTGGGGACCTTTCAATCCGCCCACAAAACAGCATGAAAGTCTGGTCTAAAAATTGCAAAATACCAGCCAATCTCTAGTGTACACAACATGATTACCCCTGACATGTTTAAGATTGTATAGCTGTTAGTCTAATCTAAGCATTGGTCACCCTAATTTGGCATTGAGGAAGTATTGCTGCAACAATGGCATTTTGCAATAAAATGGATTCACTTTGAACCAGGCCAATAGTGTTGCAATAAGATCACCATATGTAGATTTGCTGAAGCAACCCCTTGTTCTTGACCTTAGGAACAAGTTGCTTTGGAGCAACTATTAATACAACAGACTCCTAATATAGCTGCAATAGGGTTAAGGTTAGGTCTCCTTGACTTGGGAATCAGTGGGCATGAGACATGAGCAATGAGTGGCCAAGGGAAGGGAGGCCACATCCCAAAAGTGTGCATATAGAACATTACAGTACAGGCCCGGCCCTTGATTTTGTGCTAACTTGTGAAATTAATCTGATGCCTATCTAGCCTACACTGTTCTATTATGTCCAATGCCCATTTAAATGGACTTTACATCAATGAGTCTACTGTTGCAGGCAGGCTGTTCCACACCCCTACTCTGAATAACGAAACTAAGCATTTTCTGCAACATGGAGTTTTTCCAGCCAGCTGCAATTTTGAATCATTCAGCTATCAGAATGCACATAGAATCACCAATTCAAACATTGCATGCTAACAAATCCTACACAACATCTGAATTACAGTACAGTAAATGCTCTCCATTCAGCCAAACTCCATTTCTGGATACCACCAAGTGAGCCACTCAACAGAAATGCAAGCTTATTTGCCAAGGCTCATCTTCACAACGGTAGACTAGAGCAGAAAGCACACAGCACAAAACATGCAGAGATTAGTGGATCATTCTCAGACAGCAAACCACAGTCTGCAATACATTTAATGTCAGACACATTTGCAGCACCTAGTTAATATTTCAAAAACTTCATTTATCACTAGTTATCCCACTGACTATTCAAGAAATCTAAAGTGATGTGTCATTTGTGCTGGCTTGGCTGGAGCAGCTTGCGAAGGAAAGTTGTAATGCTGCAGATGTTAACCATTTATACTGCAGGACAAGTCCTACAGCACCTACAAGAGCTCAGTATTTCTCTTACTTCAGTCACTGTCATGGTATTTGGCTGATTTTCAATTACATTGATCACCATGCAATTCAGACATATGAGCAAGTGACTAAATAGAATACAACAATTTATGAATGTTAAAGTGTTGTGGTCAAACACAACATTGCAATCTTTGCAGCAGAGTCACAATTCATGTTAGCATTTCTATAAACCAAAAAGTGCTAAGTTCAATTGGAATTGAAGTTCCTTGATTAGGAAAGGAAATAGAGCCTTATTTTCAAAAGTGAAATCAAATTCTTCATTAGGTACAGGAAACTGGACAACCTATTATTTTGACTTTTTGCTGATGTCTACAGTAACTCTGGCTTTTAGAAAAAAACTAAGACCATTAGCAACTGTATCCCTTTGCTCTGAAAATCTGACCAAGCCTTAGTGTCTATAAGATTTCAGATTACCAATTTGTTGACAGCGGTCTGTGAAGTGACTTCAAATCTTTTCTATCTAGCCCCTTTAATACGAGGATGAAATTGGATAAATTCTACTGTATTATGAAGTTTGCAAAATGTACTTATGGAAGCAATTCTGCAGATGTTTAACAGAATGGTGATTCTTTTATTACATGGAAAACTAAATTTGAGTATTTAGTGTAACTATTGCAACAATGTCATGTGTCTGGTACACAAATCAAATCAATCAATCACTTTGGTGCTATTAAAATCAGTGTTTACTTGAGGGGTTCAGATATTTTTGTCACTCAAATTTACCAAATCCATTACTCCAACATTAGGAGAGTCACCATACATTTTATTGGCGCTGTAGCAAAATCAGAACTACTGTTCTTAGATTACTATGAATGGGGAAGTGTTACTGGCATAAACAGGAAAGTATTTTCACCAGCTGACTCCAACACCTGCATATTAAGCAGTCTATTTACATTTAAATGAGTAATGCTGTTGCTTCTTTAACAAGGTTATGTTTTCCTTGTCTTTGTCCCCCAGGAGATCAAAAAGACAGGTTCTGAAATGTCTGGGGTTGATTTATTTGAATCTTAAGGTTTAAAAAAAAACACTTGTACAATGAAAGGGGTGTAGCCAGTTTTTCCAACTCAGCTTTGCTGAGTTTTGGGTTTGGTTTTAGCGAAGCTGTTGGACCAAACAAAGCAGGTTCATATGAATTCTCTGACTTCACTCCTGCAAGACCCTGTGATTTTTACCTTTGTTGCCAAGGGATGTTTATGGGGATTGTTGCAAGTATTTGGAACAGCATCATAAAGTTAAAATTGGTTGGATTTTCAGATAGATTATTCTGCATTCTGTTCTCTTGTGTTTCTTTCAGAAATCTTGTAAATAAGTTCTGCTTTGTTTAAAAACAAAGTGGCTGGGCCAGCTGCATCCCTCCTGGAATAGCCACTTTACCCCCACTTAAAATTAGTAAAGTGGAGTCTGGGCTACTTTCAAGAAAGTGTTTTGAGGGGGTCTGGCCTGGTCTATAACAAATGGGGGTTGATTTAGAAACTTTGACCACTTACATTTATGCATTGTATTATGAATTAACTCACCTTCAATGGGAAATACAAGTCCAGCCGATTAAAGTCTGCTTACAATACAGTAGCTTTTGAGTATTACCTTTTATTTCTAAACTGACCACTTTGTTCAACCACAACTTTGACAAAGCTAGCAGTAATTTGAACATCCAAATGTTTAAACATTGAGATAATCAAATACTTTGTGTGAGCGGCATTCAGTAAAAGTTTAAAATCTAGGTGAAACTGGAAGATTGATCACATCTTAGAATTAACTAAGATCCTTAATTTTCAGGAATATGGTGCATGATCAACATCTCCATCTTGATGGTTGAATTAATGCCATCTCATTCACAGAGAAAAGCAATGCTAAGACTGGTCCATGTGCAGCATGGGGGCTCAGTGGTTAGCACTGCTGCCTCACAGCACCAGGGTCCCATATTTGATTCCAGCCTTGGGTGACTACAAACTCCCCACACATTCAGTGTCTGCATGAGTTTCCCCAGTGCTCCGGTTTCCTTCTGCAGTCCAAAGATGTGCAGATCAGGTGGATGGGTCATGGGGAATTGCCCAGTGTTAGGTGCATTAATCAGAGGGAAATTAGGTCTGGGTGGGTTACTCTTCAGAGGATTGGTGGGACTTGTTGGGCCAAAGGGCCTGTTTCCACACTGTAGGGAATCTAATTGGCCCCCATACCCATAAAGATCAACTCCTTTCACCATTGACTTGGAGGAGTCAGTACATACCATAAACAAGAAACACCTCACAAATTCAAATGTTTGCTGTGACTATCAAGAGGACAACAGCAGCAGATACATGGGAACACCACTACTTGTCAGCACCCTTGAGCTACTCATTATCCTGATTTGGAAATATTGTCACTGAATCAAAACCCTAGAACTCCTTAATGGAATAATAGAAGTACCTACACACCAGGTGGACTGAAGCAATTCAAGGTAGTAGCTCAATACCTTTAGAAACAATTAAGTAGGTAATAAATGCTGGCTCAGCAAGTGACACCAACTTCCCATGACTGACTAATGTGCACTCCATATTTTGTGAAATTCCCAGCCAGTCTAATTAGACTTGCTATTTCAAGCTATTACAGGCAAAACTTGAGATTTGCATTCCCCCATTTAACTGGAAATTGATGTTATTCACAGCAACAAATGGATACATTAAATGAATGTTGTGGTTTGCTTTTAAATGAAAAGACCCATTTACTACTGAGACAAAACTACCACAAAACACATAACTCACCATCTGAATCGAGACAAGAATGCAGGAAGGAAAATATTTGATCAGTAACTAAAAAAAGTGTGCAAGCAATAATTGTGCTCAATACCAAGAATACAAAAGTTACAAGATTAAAACTTCACTACTGTTAAACTCAAAGACTCACCTTTCAGTGCAATCACTTTGCTTGCTGGGTTCATGATGACACTGTCAGCAGATATTGGACGCCGAATCGGATTTGCTGGATCATTCAGATCAATCACCACTACTTGTGCCTGTTCTCCCACTTTCTCCCTGATGCAGATGAACTTGTCGGATTCCATGGTAAGAGTACTGAATCCAATATTGGCAGGATTCACACCTTGGTTTTGGAGCTTAAAAGAGACAAATTTTGCACATTGAGTATTTGGCATACTGCAAGTGGAAAAGTTACAATTTTAGTATCCCAAGGATCCAGTTTAAGAGTTCAAAGGAATGTAAAAAAACACACCCCATCTATAGTAGTTAGTGAAGTCACTTGGCCCAAGCTACATTTAGCTGCTTATTTCCATTTACTGGGTAAAGTGACAAGTGTTTGGAACCAAAACAAGTAAACAAGTAATTCTTATTGGGCTAAGGAAAGAGTAGACAGTTTGCATTAGAAATGATTACTTCAGTTAGTTATCCTACATTGGTAGGAATGTTTATGCTCCATTTGAAGTGGTATCTTTTGAATAGAAAAACCTGCTAGCTCAAGTTGGGCAATTTGAACACAAACTTGATATTTGATGAACCAAATTACTGAAAAGGTCTTTCCAAAATGTTTGACATGTCATTTAAAATGATAAGTTCCCATCTCTATACTTCCTCCTCTAAAAGTCTGAGATCTAGACAAAAAAAAAAGCAAATTTGCACTTTATTGGTTCTCAAGGAAAGGTTTTCTTTCACTACCATTCCCACAAATCAAAAATACAATTCCTTGAAGAGCCTATGCAAAACAAAAAAAAAAAGTCTTAGAATCACCACTGGTCACACTAACTGTAGTGCAATAATTTTAGTATAAACAAATTACTACTGGTGCAAAAACATTCAAGAATCTGGTTCTCATATTAGCAGATTCAGTGAACTTGTTTCAGCAATTCCAAGTTAGCAGATTGATGTCAACTAAGGAACCCAAATTGGATTTGCCCATGAAGTACAGGATTGGGGAATTTTGCCACTTTCAAACAGCAACTCTGGAAAAGTATATAGTTTTCATCTGAAGATTCAGATAATGCTGCAGAATACTAGCATGTCTGAACTACAAAAACACTTCCTGAGCAAGTAGTATTTCTCCCTTGGGCAACTGGAAATGAAGCAATTCTAAATTCCTCATGGAGAAAAACAAAAAGCTTTAACATTGAAATATAAAAAAGGCTCTCCAAGCACAGGATGCTAGCAATTGTCTAGTAATTCCAGTTTAAAAATCAGCTTCAAAAAAGGTTTCTTTAAGTCTTTCCCAGCTGAGGAAGCTATTCAGATTGACTGACTTGCACAGAATGAGACCTTCAGTCCAACTCATCCATGCTGACCAGAAATCCCAACCCAATCGCATCCCTTCTGCCAGCACTTGGCCCATATCCCTCCAAACACTTCCTATTCATATACCCATCCAGACACCTTGTAAGTGTAGTTGTACCAGCCTCCACCACTACCTCTGGCAGCTCGTTTTATTCATGCACCACCAGGTGAAGGGGTTGCCTTTTCCCCTCACCCTAAACCTATGCCCTCTAGTTCTGAACTCCACACCCCAAGGGACCTTGTCTATTTACCCTATTCATTCCCCCTATGATTTTATAAACTTCTATATATAAAAAAGTCATCCCCCTCAGCATCAGGGAAAACAGCTCCAGCCTATTCAGCCCCTACTAGCTCAAATCCTCCAACCCTGGCAACATCCTTGTAAATCTTCTGAACTCAAGTTTCATAACATTCCTCCTACAGGAAGATCAGAATTGCACACTATTCCAGGAGTGGTCTTGCACAGCCACAACATGACTTCCCAACTCCTATACCTTCTGCTCTGTCCAATAAAAACGACAGCATACTAAAAAAACCTTCAGAAATATTGAAGCTGTGCCATAGCTTTGGCCAGTTATAATTTGAAGACAACAGTACTGCAGAATATTAACAGCAAGCTCAAAACCATAGTTGTTCTGTTAGAACATGGTACGTTCACTAGTGAAGAGAAATCAGTAATACCCTCCTAGTTGGTGCTTCCAAAAAAAAAGTTAATTTGCCTCCAGGAATGATGACAGGCTTTTGCCCAAACCATTAGTGTTCCTGCTCCTCAGATGTGGACTGACCTGCTGTGCTTTTCTAGCACCACAATCTCTCAACTGACCTCCAGCATCTGCAGTCCTCACTTTTGCCTAGGTGACTTTAACCTCACTGAATCCTCTTCAAAAGATGCCTACTTGAAGTTCTCCTCTCCCCACAAAGATCTGAGAGTCTCTCACTGCAACCCCAGGTCATCGCCTCCACCCTAAAGTTCTTCAGACATCCTAAAAACAGGCTTGCTGCCACAGCCACATCTCCTTCCTCAGTGCCTGCCTATGAAACTAACTGATCCCACTCTACAAAGCACATCCATCTACAGGGATGAAGTCAAGAGTGTGATGGAGTACTCCCCACTTGGCTGGATGAGTGCAGCTCAACAATACTCAAGTGATGCCATCAGTGTAGAACAGCCTATTTGACTGGCACCACATCCACAAGAATCCACTCACCACCTCCACTCAGTAGTGGCAGTGTTGGTTATCTACAGGATGCACTACAGAAATTCAGTGATCCCTCGACAGCACTTTCCAAACCAACGACCACTTCGATCTAGAAGACAAAGGGCAGCAAAAAAAGTTTAAAAAAAAGGGAACACCAACCTGCAAGCTCCCCCTCCAAAACTGCTCACCATCCTGATTTGGAAGTTTTGCTATTCCCAGTCACTGGGTCAAGATTCTGGAATTCTCTCCCCAAGGGTATTGCAAGTCAATCTACAGCATGTGGACTGCAGCAGTTGATCACCATAACCTTCCATGGCAATAAGTGCTGGCCAGCCACTGAATAAATTAAACAGATGACACTGACCAAATGATTCACTAAGATTTAGTCTCTCCAATGATAAGATCAAAATCTCAAGTGTCACTTTTCAAAATAAAAAAAACCTGGCTCCTTTGAAGCAGTGATCAATTTGCTTTAGTCTCAATAGCATACATGCTGGTCAGTGACATTCATATCTAATGAATAGTTAAAAAAAAGGGTGCAGTAATATCCAGAACAGAATGTGAAAATAGACAAGTCCCCTGGGCCAGATGGGATCTATCCTAGGATCCTCTGGGAAGCAAGGGAAGAGGTTGCCGAGCCTTTGGCACTGATCTTCAAATCATTGTCTACAGGAATAGTGCCTGAGGATTGGAGGATAGCAAACATAGCTCCCTTGTTCAAAAGGGTAGTAGAGACAACCCTGGTAATTACAGACCAGGGAGTCTCACTTCAGTTGTTGGTAAAGTGTTGGAAAAGGTTATAAAAAAGAGATAGGATTTATAACCATCTAGAAAAAGAATAATCTGATCAGGGACAGTCAGCACGGTTTTTGAAGGGTAGGTCGTGCCTAACAAATCTTATTGACGTTTTTGACAAAGTGACCAAACAGGTAGATGAGAGTAAACTGCTTGATGTGGTGTATATGGATTTCAGCAAGGCGTTCGATAAGGTTCCCCACAGTAGGCTATTATACAAAATGCAGAGGAATGGGATTGTGGGAGACATAGCAGTTTGGATCAGTAATTGGCTTGCTGAAAGAAAACAGAGGGTTGTAGTTGATGGAATATCTTGGTGTCCAGTTACTAGTGGTGTACCACAAGGGT
The DNA here is from genome assembly GCF_037043375.1 of Chiloscyllium plagiosum. Classification (NCBI taxonomy): domain Eukaryota; kingdom Metazoa; phylum Chordata; class Chondrichthyes; order Orectolobiformes; family Hemiscylliidae; genus Chiloscyllium; species Chiloscyllium plagiosum. The sequence continues at coordinate 10,681,176 of NW_028270162.1, read as the reverse complement.
CGGTGTTGGGTCCGTTGCTATTAGCCATTTATAACATGCCTGGATGAGGGCTTAGAAGGGTGGGTTAGTAAGTTTGCGGACACTAAGGTCAGGGGAGTTGTGGATAGTGACGAAGGATGTAGTAGGTTGCAGAGCTGGGCTAAGGTGGCAGATGGAGTTTGATGGAGTTTGAGGTGATGCACTTTGGACGGAGTAATCGGAATGCAAAGTAATGGGCTAATGTTAAGAATGTTGGGAGTGCAGATGAGCAGAGAGATCTTGGTGTCCATGTACACCGATTTCTAAAAAAAGTTGCCACCCAGATTGACAGGGTTGTTAAAAAGGCATACAGTGTTTTAGCTTTTATTAATAGAGGGATTGAGTTCTGAAACCAGGAGGTTATGCTGCAGCTGTACAAAGCTCTGGTACAGTCACACTTGGAGTATTGTGTACAGTTCTGGTCACCACATTAAGGATATGAAAGCTTTGGAAAGGGTGCAGAGGCGATTTATAGGATGTTGCCTGGTATGGAAGGAATGTCTTACGAGGAAAGGCTGAGGACCTTGAGGCTGTTCTCGTTAGAGAGAAGAAGGTTGAGAGGTGACTTAGAGACATACAAGATAATCAGAGGGTTAGATAGGGTGGACAGGGAGAGCCTTTTTCCAAGTATGGAAGTGGAAACACGAGGGGACAACTTTAAAGTGAGGGGAGATGGGTATAAGACAGATGTCAGAGGTAGTTTCTTTACTCAGTAGTAAGGATATGGAATGCTTTGCCTGTAACGGTAGTAGATTCGTCGCATTTAAGTGCATTTAAGGCATATGGACATACATAGAATAGTGTAGTGGGATGGGCTTCAGATTAGTATGACTGGTCAGGCAACATCAAGGGCCTATACTGCACTGTAATGTTATGTAACAGTAAAATAGTCATCTAAGGGCACTTAGTCTTTAAAGTGAGAATGGAAGGTCACTGAATCCAGAACATTGACTGGTTTCCCCCTACCCCAGAATGCTGCCAGACCTTGGCAAATTTTACTAGTAAAATCAGTTTTGTTTCTGCAATTAAGCAGTTCCTTTCAAACTCTACTTGCTGTTATACAGTTTGCTTAGTTATGTGAATTTGACAGGGCACTACATGTTGCTTGCAGTGTCTGTCCTGCATTGAGGGAGTCAACTCACCCCCAAAAAAAAAGGCTTACCTTGATTCAAAGTCTTTGTCACTAATTAGTTATGCATTGTAAGGAGGGCAAACCTATATACTTAAACTTAATGCTGGAGGAACGCTAGAAGACAAAAAGAAGTCACTGCACTTCAAGTGCTACAACTTCCACAAGATATGGAGAAGGGAAGCCCCTGCTTTTGCTCAACTCTAATTTGTTTCCCTAGCTACCAGCTCCCATAGTCTCCTTGGGCATCAAGATTAAACCAGTATATGGAACAAGCTTCTAATGTCATTCATACCAAATGCTACTTCAGCTTATCCATTTGAAATTCATGCCTTAGTCAAGTCCTGAAGAAGGGCTTATGCCCGAAACGTCGATTCTCCTGTTCCTTGGAGACCTGCCGCGCTTTTCCAGCAACACATTTTCAGCTCTGATCGCCAGCATCTGCAGCCCTCACTTTCTCCTCAAGTCTTGAAGTGACAATCTGATCCTTCACTGGCTGGCTTGATCTCCCAAACGTTGATGCACAAAACATAACTGCATCACTTAACTCCTGTTCACTTAACTCCTGCGCTTGCTGCCATCTGACCAAGAGATGTTTAACAATGCTCATCTTCAAACCCCACACCGTGCTTAACTATTTCTGGATTCTTGAAAAAACCTGAAAAATGCAGCTGGCAATTTAAATTGCCTAGGCCCCGAGTTCTGGTATTCCCTTCCGACAACTCCATCTTGCTGTCACTTAAAAAAAGTCTAACCAGCCTCTGACACCAAACCCAATAGACCTTTTGAACATTTAGCCCAGTGAAGCAACAGGTGAGGATTGTAGAGGCCACTACATTTAAAGTGTAATTAAAGAGATGAACAAAGTCTTGCAGATTCACTTGTCTTTCTCTACCAAGACATTCTTATGCCTGTACTATAATCTTCTTTCTGGGGGCCAACATTGTTTGCATTCTTTACTGTCTGTTGCACCAGCATGCTTACTTTAGTGACTGGTGCAAGATACCCTGGCCACTGATTACTCTTCACTAAAGAATCTACTTTTTGCTACCAAACTGGATAACTTCATATCCACATTAGACCACATCTAGCATGCATTTACCCACATGGCTTGTTCAAATCACACTGCAACACAAGAATCCTGCTCACACCACCCTTCCACCCAGCTTTGGTCTTATCTACAAGATTTAATTCCTTGATCCAAAAAAGCATTCCGAGTGAATAGCTGGTACCTTAGTACCAATCCCTGCTGTATTCTACAGTCACTGTCATTCAGAAAAAGACCACATTCCTTTTATTTCCTGTCTAACCAACTCAATATATTCCCACCCAATGATAAATAAAATTATCAATCTCATATCCACAATGAACCATACTTATCAGCTGCAAGTTACAATTTAGGCACCCAATTCCCTTACAACTGTTAAGCAAGTCATGTTACTGCAACAGTATGAAAATTAGTTTGCAGACTTAATGACTAAGCCAAATGTTCAAAAGTCCCAACTGATCAGAAAAAAACTAAATATTGCCCTGACAATCAGTACAGAGTGTTTCTCTAAACCAAACAGCACCCAATTTCAACACTGCAGTTGATTTTAGTTAGTATTACGCTGTAAACTTCCTTAGCAACCTTGGATGGAAATGAAAAAACCTGGATCCCATTCTCAACAATTGAACTATGTCAGCAATCTAGCCAAGTTCAGACTCTTGCCACTATAACCTGTATATTATACATGTTAGTGTGGGAACTGCTGCAATATCAAGAACAGGCTGTGGTGAAGTGTATCCAATTGTACTACTCTTAAATCTGAGAAACAAAGAAGGTTTTGCAGCTCCAATTTAAAGTGAGCAGCACAAACAGTTAAAATGACATTTCAATCTGCCTCCAGAAGTCAGTTGTCAAATTATTCAAACATCGAACCCATTTCACAAGTATGAACACTTTTGCCTGGTGGAAAAAAAAAGGCTGAGCTTCAACTACATGATTAGATCAGGAAAACAAGTCACAACTACAAGTTTGTTGGAAAAGGAATCTGCAAAAAATTCCAAGCTCCTGTATTCAGATAGATACCCATCTTAGAACCTATATTTCCAATTTCTTCAGTGAAACCTTGAATTTCAGTGTCCCAAACAGCTTTGCCCAGATGTGCTATGGCATTAACTTAAGGAGGCAAGTTTTCAGGTAGGTCATTAATATTTCAATTTAATGATTCCTTTGATTCAAATAGTAAGATACATTATGAATTATGCAAAGAATACTTACTAGGAGCACCACACTACCAAGAGAATACAATCTGTTGACAGTGTTCAGAGTCTTTTGAAATACGATCAGCAATTAAGGCCACAAGTGCATTAGTATTCAGCTATCAGAATCTATTAGCATTGCTGGTTTTTGGGTAACAGGCATCCACAATTGTTATGATCTATTAAGCCCAAGTTTAAACTTTGTAGGTATCCATTAGTTAATATTTAGAAAACAACAGACTGTATTGTCAATACCAGTGACGCTTGCGTGCAAGCATAGCAAAACACTAATGCAATTGATGTTTAGACTATGTCGACCACGCAGGCTGTTGACTTGTGTCCTGATGTAGGTATAACCACCCCTAGCAAATAACAGCATTAGCTAGCAATCCTTTTTCCCGTTTGGTCGGGGGACATTTATAATGTCAGTCAAAAGTGCAAGGGTGCTAGAGACGAAGCCCAAGACGTTTAAGTGCATTTCAGGAACGTTTATTGAAATCAGCACAACTTCGGAGGAATTATCAAACGCTTCACTAAACCAGCGAAGGATTCTAACGATCATTCACGAGTTCGACCATCTTGTAAGCCATTGATCAATAACCATTGCGACAAGTGTGGTTCTGTTTACATAGGCGTGAAGAGATGTCAGGGGAGTGAGAATGATCACGCTTGGCAATCTCCAACTATCAATATTGTAAGAGCGCTCCGGGAGGGTGAAAACCTAAGTTAACATCGCCAGTATCAAGAGATAATAGTTAAAATTCCTGCTTTAAAAAAAAAGAATACGACAACATACTTCGAACTAGTCCGGAGGGGGGGGGGGGGGGGGGTGTCATGACAAGACAAAACCCTTGAACCCACACTTAAAATCCATGCGTGGAAATGGAGGACACTAATTCCTCGCACCAACGCGGCTCCAATAACAGTTTGCTGCAATTGAAGTGAATCCATCAGGAAGATGGAAGTCTTTAGCACTACACCATGCAATCAACTGGAAAATTCGGTCCGACTGCTGCCAAGCTAAAACTAACGGGAATAGCTGACTTCAAGTCATTAAAAAACAGCAAACTTGACATGAGGGGGATTAAAGAAGAAAATCTGGATCAAACATCTCATGTTTGCTGCACCTAATGGTGCCAGTTTCAACTGAAGAGTTTAAGAACGAATGATCAAAACAGTTGTTCCGACTGGCCCCGAGTAAGACGAGGCAGTGTACAGAGTGAGGCAGCCCCTTGCTGCAATGGACTGGCTGGTCTGGAACGTGACAGGGCTGGGAGTAATTCATCACCAAAATAAAGAGGCGGCGTTTTCAGTCAGTCATTGCAATTTTTATTTTGAAGGGGGGGGGGGGAAAGAAAATAAAAGAATCTCCTGGTTTAAAACTCTCAGAACGGGAGAATTACAGATATTCGGGATAATCAGCACCGTTTGCATGCACCACACCCCACCCCTTCTTCAGTCAATCCTCAGAGAGAGAGAGATTCGGGAAAAATAAAATCCTGTAGAGAATTGAACATTTAAGAAGAGCCGCCTTTTCATTCAAACTCATCCGAGTGATGGGTGGATGGATGGATGGATGGAGAGGTTGCTCTCTATCCCACCTCCCCCTGTGCTGCAGCAGCAGCCCCTCACACGGTAACCACCGCACGGTCAGCAAGGCCCTGTGAGGAACCCTGTGGCCGAATAGCTGGGGGTGGGGGTGGGGGGGGGCTGAAGCTCCGGGTGCGTGGGGGGGGTTAGGTGCCCTAACCACCTCCGCACCCCCCCACCAACCCGAACCCCAGGCTTCAGCAAGACTAGGCCGCGGTTGCCTAACAACTGGGCCCCGGGGGTGGGGGTGGGGAGTGTCCTGCCGCCCCCAGCCTCACCTTTAAATTATTTATTTCTCACTCCTTACCTGCAGGTGCTCCTGGAAGCGGATGGGAAGTATCTGGGCCATGTTTATTCCTCTGCCGGTTTCCCTTCAGCAGTCAGTGCGGAAGACTTGGGAGGGGGAAGGGAGGTCTGTGAAGAGTAGACGGCCCCCGGTGAGAGAAGAGCCTCAAGCCGCCCCCTGTCTTTTTTTTTCCCCCCCTCCAGGATTCAGCGATCGGAACGATGTGCGCATGCGGCCCCCGGGCCCGCCCTAAAGTCCACCCCGGCCCGCACCGGGCGCCGCCCACCCCGTCCCTCATTCGTCGCTGGGATTGGCTGTCACACGGAGCATCCAATCGCAGCCTAGGTTCGCGCACGTGGCACACCCCTCCTCTCGAGACTGACGGCTCGCTTGTCTAAACCTCGAAAAGCTGTTGTCCCGCCCCTCCATTGGTCGGGTCTTTGCTATGACTGACAGCCCGCCTGTTCAATCGGCATCCCAATTGAGGCGGACGCCGGATCTCCCCGTGTTCGTATTGCCGACTTTGCAGTGATTGAAAGGTGAGCAATCCAATTGGTACAGCTTCTCTCTCAACGATCCCGCCTCTCGGCCGCCCGCGCTTCTCCGGAAGAATGACTGACGGGTCTAACGTCCAATCGTTGCAACATACCCGCAATTGACCACGCCCCATCCATCCCGTCGCCTCCCCTAGCCTTATTCCATAGGGTGTCCTAAAGTGACTGACGACTAATCTATCCAATAAAAATCCACATCATACAGACGTCTGCCTCCAGGCCACCCTCATGCATTCCAAGCAGTGACTGACGGCTCAGCGTGACCAATTGCCGCTTTGATTCCGCGACCGCTCCGCCTTCACGCGCATCCTCCTAATGATGGACAACGCATTGGGCCCAATCTACGCGCGGTTCCTTAGTGCAATCCCCGCCCACTGCGCCGACAGAAACCAATCGGCGCCTAAGGAAGGCGGGACGAGGCGCCAGAAATGTCAATTACGTGGCCCCAGCCTGTGCGCGTCCTTCCCGCGGAGCAGCAACCTCCGCAGGGACTATAGAGTCCACCCCGCACACATCTCATTTGCTGCGCTTGGGGAAAGTTGATTTTAACTGTAATCTGACCGTGAATCTTAAGTATTCTCGCGGTCTGCGATTTTTTGGGCGTGTGCTTCTGCTGCATGTTGTTTGGCTGTTTAGCATATTCCCACAGCTTGTGTCCTTCCGCCTGCTGCAGACTGCTACATCATGTCACGTGATGGTGTTGGTGCCAGGGGTTCCCTGCATTTCTCTGCTGCCAACATGATGCAGCAGGATTTTAACTTAAATTTGCGACAGTACTGTGTTGCTCAATTAGAGCTGCATTGTTAAAGCTTCAAAGTTAGTTCTATATACAGCGATGAGAGCATTTTATACAATAATAATGCACAATAATGCAGAAAATTATAAATAGAAATGCAACCTAATATTAAACACATTGGTGGGTGGACGGAGTAGCAATTTAAAATATCTGCTGCCTGTTTTGATAAGAGCAAGAGTAGGCCACTCAGCCCCTCCAGCCTGTTCTGCCATAACCTGTCTGTGGCCTAACTCCATATATTGTACCTGCCTTGGCCCATAATCCATTAATATCTTTGCTGATCATGTATGTGCCTTTTCTGTCTTCTGGAAGTATGGTGACTAAGTTCAGGCACCCAAAGAAGCATTTTAGAAACATTGTGCAGGATTTGCAGGAGAGTGGCACTAATTTGTAATGCTCATTTGGAGAGCTGGTGAAGACACAATGGGCAGAACAGTCTCTCAGTAAATGTAACAATTCAGTTTATATTACAGAATGGGTACTGGAGTGAAAAATGTGGTCTTGCATTGTTATTGTAATCCAGTATACACAAGGGATTGGGTTTGAACTTAATTTAACAAGTGTTTCACTTTAAGTAATTCCTGCAGAATACAATATTATTATGACTTGTATAATGTGTAGAATTAAGAACAATGCATTATAGATTTAATACATAATGAAATTAATTGAAACCTTCTTGATATCAGAGAGATGTTGCTGAAGCTTTTCATCTTGTACTCATCAGGATAAATGCAACGTTGCCTAATTTCAACTACTACAAGAGAAAATAATGCTAATTGGTTGATGTTTTCAGCAGTTTTCCAGTTGTCTCAGAGTCATAGTTTCAGAGTCATAGATGTATGGCACAGAAACAGACCCTAACTCGTTCATACTGACCAGATATCCCAACCTAATCTAGTCCCATTTGCCAGCCCTTTGCCCATATCCCTCTAAACCCTTCCTATTCATATACCCATCCAGATGCCTTTTAAATGTTGCAATTGTACCAGCCTCCACCACTTCCTCTGGCAGCTCATTCCATACATGCATCACCCTCAGCATGTAAAAGGTGCTCCTTAAGTCCCTTTTATATCTTTCCCCTCTCACCCTAAACCTATCCCCTCTAGTTCTGGACTCCCTCATCCCAGGGAAAAGACTTTGTCTATTTATCCTATCCATGCCTTTCATGATTTTATAAACCTAAAGCTGTATAACCAATTAAACTGCATTGCTGATGTTACATGTGAAAGTATAGCTAGTTGCAGATAACATGCTGAAGGAGATGGATACTAAGATATTAAAGAAGACTGAGTAGATGGCTCCTGCTGAGAAAGGTGGGCAGCATGGTGGCACAGTGATTAGCACTGCTGCCTCACAGCGCCAGAGACCCGGTTTCAATTCCTGCCTCAGGCAACTGACTGTGTGGAGTTTGCACATTCTCCCCGTGTCTGCGTGGGTTTCCTCTGGGTGCTCCGGTTTCCTCCCACAGTCCAAGAATGTGCAGGTTAGGTGAATTGGCCATGCTAAATTGCCCATTGTGTTAGGTGAAGGGGTAAATGTAGGGGAATGGGTCTGGGTGGGTTGCTCTTCGGAGGGTCAGTGTAGACTAGTTGGGCCGAAGGGCCTGTTTCCACATTGTAAGTAATCTAATCTAAGTAAAAAGAAAGGGTTGTTCTGCTGTCATACAATGGATATGAGGGAAGATATATTAATTGTACATAAGGGTATCCATTGCATGGGTTTCAAGAAACCTGCACCTCATGTCATTACAGTGATTTGAGTGAAGGAAATGGGTATTCCTGATGTCCAGACTGATATTCGTTTGAACAAGACTGGGCAAAAAGCCCCAGGAATGTTCCACATCACGTTCACGTGCATTTATCCCCAAAGCACAACGAAGATGAGGATTTTCCTTACAAACTCAACACGCTGGTTGGAGTGATTGTATGAGGTCAGCTGTTTGGACCTCATAGAATATGAGTTCCCTGATCGGGGCTGTTAACCCGGTCTAATCTGGCTGACAGATATAAACAGGAGTGTCAGAGGTTCTGCTCCCTCTGAGAGCTTGCTCTGACGGAGCTGGATCACTGTTGAGGACTCTGTGTGTGTAAATAAAGGGGGACTTGGTGGCGAGATATGGGCCTCTGGTGAGTTATTTCATTGGTAACCTGTCGCATCCTGCAAAGGTCTGCAAACTGTCAATGTTGAGGAAAATTGAACTGTAAATGCTTTGTTAAAGCTAAATTTAAAAATGACTGCATTTAAAAAAAAAACAATTAAATCTGGTGAGTTCACAAAAGAGCTATATGTACGTCTGTGTGAGGAGGCCACAGAGAGTTGTGGACAATAGTCTTTGGGAGTAGGTGTCAGTCTTGGCTAGTGAGAATTAATTGAAAAAATGTAAGTCCCTTTAATTATGAACACCTCTGCATTGTCAGAGCGCGATGACTCAGTGGGGAATTTTCTTGCTTCCGATTCAGAAAGTTGTAGGTTTAAGCCCCAGTTTGGAACACTCTGGTTTGAGGAGAGTACTGGGGAAAGGCTGAGCCATTACAGTTCCTGTCATTTAGATGAGCTGAAACTGAGTTGTAAAGTGACTCAGATTCAGTTGAAAGCATGTGGAGAAACAACACAAAATCAGTATGAACTGTATAAAACAAAAGGGTACAGCTCTGATGTACTATGCAGAAGGGGCCTGGGGCTATATATATGTATAACTCATTGAAGGTGGTGGGTCAGATTAAGAGATTGTGGTGCTGGAAAAGCACAGCAGGTCAGGCAGCATCTGCGGAACAGGAAAATTGACGTTTCAGGCATGAGCCATTCCTGATGAAGGGCTTATGCCCAAAATGTCGATATTCCTGCTCCTCGGATGCTGCCTGACCTGTTGTGCTTTTCCAGCACCACACTCTTGACTCTAAGCTCCAGCATCTGCAGTCCTTACTTTCCTCCTGATTAAGAGATTGGTTAATGAAGTGTATGATATCCCAAGCTTATAGGTTGAGGTGTACAGTTCAAAAGCAAAGAAATTATGGTGAACTTTTGGAAACCTCTGGCCTTAGCTGGATTGTTGTGTTCACTTCTGGATGGCCCTTGTTGGGAAGAACACAATTACATTAGAGAACATGGTGGAAACATTTACGAGAATCCTTCCAAGGATGAGGGGAATAGATTGAAAAATTAAGGTTTCGAGTTCAATCTGTTCCTCAGAGTATCAAGGAAGAGTCATATTGGACTGTAAATAGTGATATTACAGTGGTAACATCAGTGACCTAGTCATTCAGAAACTCAAGCTAATAATCTGGGGACAAGGGTTTGGATCCCATTATGGCAAATGGTGAAATTTGAATCAGTTACAGTCTGGAACTTTAAAATAAGCTGGCCTCATGGTGACTACGTAACTGTTGGTGATTGTTGTAAAGACCCATCTGGTTCACAACTGTCCTTTGGAAAGGGAAAATCTGCTATCCTTACCTACATATGACTCTAGACCCACAGCAATGGGGTTGACTCCCTGGCAAACCAATCATTTCAAGTGGCATTCAGGGCTAAGCAATAAATTCCATTCCTGTCAGTGACACCTAAATGAATAAAACAAAACTCAAAGCATTAACTCTGCTTATTCTTTCACAAATGCTGCCAGACCTGCTGAGTTTCTCCAGCTCCCTCTGTTTTCCTGAATGCTGGAGATCTGGAATATACTGGAAAAATCTACCCTTCAGATCTCCAACATTCACAATACTAAGCTTCTGTTTAATGCATGTTTGCACCATTAATATTTTGTATATAATGTATAATCAATAGATTGTAATATGAATAGATAATGAGACAGTTATGGGAGGGGAGCTATTTTTGGAGGTAGAATATCTTTTGATAATCTTACTTGGATTTGTCACTTTCCAAGCGTTGGTGTCAGACGGATGTTATCAGACTGTTCTCCACTTGGCAGCTGATGTGTGACTGTGGTGTTGTTGACGTAATTCTATCTTTACTTTTTGGTTATGAATAGCAGTTGTACCCTCAGAAAATTTCCATAAGACCAATAAAAACATATGAGGCTGTGCAATATCCAAGGCGCAGGGTAGCACGTGTGGTCTGTTTATTGCAAGTGGTGATCCACAGCTTCGAATGAGGATATTACATCACTCTGTGTATTACTTATGTCTGGGAGCAGGGGCACCTCAATAAAATATTACAAGGAAAAGGGGAAGGAGAAGGTGTGACAGAGAGTACATATTTAACATGCACACTGCAATAGAACAATAACAATGTTTTGCATTCATATAGTACCTCTAATAGAATTTACTGGAGGATTATAAACCAAAGCCTGAGTGGGCTGGATAGATATTAGGATTCATGACCAATTGCATAGCTAAGAGATAGATCTTAAAGCGGGAGAGAGAAAGGTGAGGAAGTTTAGTGAAGAATTTCAGAGGCAAGGGCAGCAAGATCTGAAATTATGGTCTGTAGTGTACCAAAGGTCTGGAAACTGTGTGGGTTGGTCAGGGAGTATGCTTGATATGAAACATAAGTTGTGACTATCAGAAGTATTGCAATTATATTGAGGCAGCTCGGAGCGGAACACGCTGAATGGAGTAAGGTTGCATTCGGTTGCAGTTTCTGTAACTTTTAATGGTAAAATGTTTCATAATGTACTTTTACAAATATTATAGATAAAGTATATTTCTCAGAAAAAAAATCAATAAAATCAGGAATGTTCTAGTGGGTTGATTTAAAGAAGCGCAGAGGTTTTGAAGGGTTGTTGGGGCTTTGGAAGGGATTCCAAAAATAGGGAGAGGTGAGTTCAGGGCAGGATTTGAAACCAAGGATAGGAATTTGCCAATTGGTTAACCACGAACCAATGAAGAGAAGCAAGCGCAGGGGTCAGGTGAACAGGAGGTGTTGTGAGTGTTGGAGTGTTTATGGAGGGGAGGATATGGGAAACCAGGCAGGAGTACATCAGGATATTCAAGGTTAGAACTACATGCTCTAGTCCAGTAACATCTGTGGCCTAGCGCCCCATTATAGTTCTGGTTATCTCTATAGTGACTCTGCATTGATCTTTACTTATATTAATAGCATAAGAACTAGAATCAGGAGTATGTTATTTGCAACTGCTTCCCCTGCTCTGAAACATCGATTCTCCTGCTCCTCGGATGCAGCCTGACCTGTTGTGCTTTTCCAGCACCACACTGTCGTTTCTGTATCTTCTGCCTGACAGAAGAGGTTGTAGGAGAGCTTTACCGATGAGCAAGGGGTCTTTGATGATGTTGGCAGCCTTTCCACAGCAACAAGAGGTTTAAATGGAGTCCATGGATGGGAGGTTGGCTTCTGTGATGGTCTGGGCTGTGCGTACCATCTTCTGTAATTTTTTACGGTCCTGGGCAGAGCAGTTGCTGTACCAGGCTACCATGCACTCGGACAGTACATTCTCAATAGCATCGGAGGCAGTCCAGAGAAAGTTCACTCGGTTGACGCCGGGTGTGGAGGGAATGTCTTATGAAGTAAGGCTGATGAGCTTGGGTCTGTATTCATTGGAATATGGAGAAGGAGAGGCAACCTTATTGAAACACCTAAGATTCTGAGAGTGTTTAACAGGATATTTGTGGAAAGGTTGTTTCCCCTGTGGGAGAGGCCGGGACCAGACATAATCTCAGACAAAGGGGTCGTCTATTTAAGACGGAGACAAGGAGGAATTTCTTCTCTCAGTGGATAGTCAATCTGCGGAATTTGTTAACACAGAGGGCTGCTGAGGCTGAGATAGACAAGCTTTTAATCAAAGATTATGGGGAAAAGTCAGAAAAATGGAGGATTTTCAGATCAGCCACGATCTCATTGATTAATGGTAGGCAGCAGACAGGATGGGCTGAATTGTTTACTCTGCTTTTAAATCTCATCAATGGTTGATAGATATTGGTGATAGAGTTTGGAGGCAGCAGGGAAATTGAGAGGGGTAATGGTGAGATGGAGCTGTGCATCCTCATATGGAGTCTGACGCTGTCTCTTCGGATGAAGTTGCTTTGGGAAAGCATGTAGCTGAGAAATCGGACAAGACCAAGACCGTGGCCAGGTAAGGAAATATAACTAGGTAGGTGCACTGACTGGGAAACAGTGTTGGTGGAGGATGATGTGGTCAAAGGCTGAAGCCTCTTAATATGTTACAGACAGTTTGCAATGTCTCACAAGGTGACAATATGATCATGAACAATGTATTTACATAGCGAAGCCAGATTTGCAAGTGTGCCAGTTACTTCATCAACAATCTCATAAAATCTGGCAGCTCTGTGGCTCAAAGAGGTTACCACGAGATTGGCCTCAGCTGCAGAATCATTTGGAACACTCCCAATTTCCAACTAGCTGAGAGCCAAGAAGGAAGTGGTGTAACTGTAATGACTTAATGGCCTTCTGAGGTCAGATCTGTGATGGACTATATTGTTAGATCAGACTGTACGACTGCGCTTATTTCTTAGAAGTTCAGGCTTAATGAATTTGTTCATGTTCTGCGACAGTTTGGCGTGGGGAGTCATACATAGAGTCAAAGAGTCATACAGCACCGAATCAGACCCTTCGGTCCAACTTGTCCATGCTGACCAGACATCCCAATCTGGCCTAGTCCCATTTGCCAGCATTTGGTCCATACCCCTCTAAACCTGTCCTATTTATGTATCTATCCAGGTGCCTTTTAAATGGCCTCCGCCACTTCCTCTGGCAGCTCATTCCATACACGCACCACCCTCTGCGTTAAAAAGTTACCCCTCAGGTCCTTTTTAAATCTTTCCCCATCCTCGCCTTAAACCTATCCCTTCTAGTTTTGAACTCCCTTACCTTGGGAAAAAGACCTTGTCTATTCATCCTGTCCATGCCCCTCGTGACTTTATAAACCTCTATAAGGTCACCCCTCAGCCTCTGACGCTCCAGGGAAAACAGCCCCAGCCTGTTCAGCCTCTCCCTATAGCTCAAATCCTCCAACCCTGGCAACATCCTTATAAATCTTTTCTGCGCCCTCTCATGTTTAACAACATCCTTCCTATAGAAGGGCAACCAGAATTGTATGCAGTGTGTCAAAAATTGTTTCATCAATGTCGTGTCCAACTGCGACACCATGTGCCAACTCAATGCACTGACCTATGAAGGCAAGCATGCCAAACACCACCTTGACTATCCTATGTACCTGCAGCTCCACTTTCAAGGAACTATGGACATGCACCCATTGGTTTCTTTGTCCAGTGACATTCAACAGGACGCTACCATTAAGTGTATAAGTCCTGCACTGGTTTGCCTTATCAAAACGCAACATCTCGCATTTATTTAAATTGCACTCCTGGACCCACTGGCTCATAAGATCAAAAGATACAGGCGCAGAAATTAGGTCATTCAGTCCATTGAGTCTGCTCTGCTGTTCAATCATGGCTGATAAGTTTCTCAACCCCATTCTCCTGTTTTCTCCCCATAACCCTGTTCAAGATCCCTTTGTACTCTGAGATAATCTTCATCACTGTCCATACACAGTCCCTGGTGTTGTATGCAAACTTACTAGCCATGCCTCCTATATTCACTCTCAAATCGTTTATATAAATGACAAATTGTAGTGGACCCAGCACTGATCCTTGTGGCACACTGCTGGTCACAGGCCTCCAGTCTGAAAAACAATTCTCTACCACCACCCTCTGCCTCCTGCCTTCAATCCAATTTCGAATGCAATTGGCTATCTCCCCCTAGATCCCATGTGACCTAACCTGACCAACCAGTCTACCAGGTGGAATCTTGTCGAACACTTTGCTGAAGTCCATATAAACAACATCTATTGCCCTGCCTTCATCAATTTACATTGTCACCTTTTCAAAAAACTCAAACAATTTAGTGAGACATGATTCCTAGATCAGCAAAATAAATGGAAATGCCTCCCTGGCTGCTCTAATTTCTATGTCCATCATTCTGATCCGACCACCCAATTCACATTTTTTTGCAAGTGTGGATTTTTGAAAACCTATAAATGTATTATCTCTTTTTCTCTTGCTCTCCAAAACTAGATTTGCTTTCCATGGCCCAGTGTGACCTTACTCAGGTAAGTCTTGCAGGCCAATAGTTCAAGTGGATATGAGAGAATTAGAATGGGTTGAGAGAGCAGGCAAAGCATGGTGGGGGGAGGGGGGGGGGGGGGGGGGTGTTGGATTAAGTAGGGCAGCTGCTACTCTTGGTGTGGGATGTGGGATTGGTGTGGTTTGGTGTGGGATTGGTATGGTTTGGCGTGGGATTGGTGTGCTTTGGTGTCTATTGATTGGAATAGACATGGTGGGCCGAAGGGTCTATTTCTGTGCTGTATGATGCTAACATTTAACAGCTGCTACTCTTGGTGTGGGATTGATGTGGAATTGGTGTGGTTTGATTTGAGATTGGTGTAGCTTGGTATGAGATTGGTGTGGGATTGGTGTGGTATGGTGTGAAATTGGTGTCGGATTGGTCTGGGATTGGTGTGGTATGGTGTGGGATTGGTGTAGTATGGTGTGGAATTGGTCTGGTATGGTGTAGGATTGATGTGGTTTGATGTGGGATTGGTGTGGTTTGGTGTGGGATTGGTGTGGTATGGTGTGGAATTGGTCTGGTATGGTGTAGGATTGATGTGGTTTGGTGTGGGATTGGTGTGGTTTAGCGCCTATTGGTTGGAATAGACATGGTGGGCCGAAGGGTCTATTTCTGTGCTGTATGATGCTAACATGTCACAGCTGCTCCTCTTGGTGTGGGATTGATGTGGAATTGGTGTGGTTTGATTTGAGATTGGTGTGGGATTGATGTGGGATTGGTCTGGGATTGATGTGGGATTGGTCTTGTATGGTGTAGGATTGATGTGGTTTGATATGGGATTGGTGTGGTTTGGTGTGGGATTGGTGTGGATTGTGTCTGTTAGATGGAATAGACATAGTGGGCTGAAGGGCCTACTTCTGTGCTGTATGACGCTAAATGTCACAGCTGTTACTCTTTGGCCTAGGCCCAGTTGGTTCAAGCAGGGAGGGATCAGCCAGACTTTGTGGCTCAGAGAGACCGTTTGTAACCTTGGTATCATTTCTCACCCTCAGATGAGATTCTAACCACATACTGACGTGTTCACAGGGTTCATCTTGTTCCTGCTTCAGTTCATCAGCTGCTGAAGCCCTCAACCGTTGCCCTTCTGATCCAGAGCCTGGACTTTTCTAACACATCCCCAGCTGGTCTCCTGCATTTTAACTTCCTCATTTTAACTCAAGCTCACCTATTCACCCCATGAGTCCAATACTTGCTGACCATTTTGCAACACATTAGTGTCATTGTGTCATACAACACAGAAATAGGCTCTTTGGCCCACTGTGTCTATTCCAACCAACAAACACCAAACCATACCAATCCCATGTACCAAAGCTTGGCCCACAACTTACAATGCCCCTGGAAGTTTAAGTACTCATTCAGATGCTTCTTCAATGTTGCGAGAGTACCTGACTCCACCACCCTCTCAGGCAGAGTTTTCCATATTTCTACAATCCTCTGGGTGGCACAGTGGCTCAATGGTTAGCACTGTCACCTTACAATGTCATGGACCCAGGTTTGATTCTAGCCTCGGGTGACTGTTTGTGTGAAGTTTGCACGTTCTTCCCGTGTCTGTGTGGTTTCCTCCTACAGTCAAGGATGTGCAGGTTGGGTGGATTGGCCATGCTAAATTACCCAATAGTGTACCAGGCTTAGGTGCGTTAGCCACAGGAAATGTAGGGTAACAGGATAAGTGGGGGATGGCTCTGGCTGAGAAGCTCTTTGGAGGGGTGATGTGGACTAGATGGGCCAAATGGCCTGCTTCTGCATTGTAGGGTTTTATGAAATATGGCACATTGATTTTAACATTCCCATCTTTATTTTTAAGCATCTCCACCCTTCCCTACTTCTGCCTTTTCTTCCAGCCACAGAAATCCTCTGGGATATCAGCACTCCTCTAATTCTGACTTCTTGGCAGAATGGCCACCTTTAACTACATTACACTAAGTGAAGCCAATGGTAATATTACTGGGCGAGTAATCCAGTGACCCAGCTAATTGTCTGAGCACGCGGGTTTGAATCCCACCAGGAACATCGGTTTAAGTTTGAATTCAAAGCCTGGAATCAAAATGGCGACCATGTGCTGATTGTTGTAAAAACAGATCTGGTTCACTGGCATCCTTTGGGAAGGAGACTTCCCAACCCTATCTGGTCTGACCAGGCTCCAGACTCATGGCAATGTACTTTTAGAGACAAATGCTGTTCCAAATCCCATAAAGGAATAAAAAGAAAATGGTGTCCTTGCCTTTGGTTGCTAAGGCCCCAATCTTTGGAATTCAGTACCCAAGTCTCTCAGCCCCTCTTCCTGTTTCTCTTACTTTAAATCCATTTTCTTGACCAAGATTTTGGTCATTACCAAATAACTCCTTATGGGTTTCAGTGTCAAATCTTGCTTTCTAATGCTGTTGTAAGGCTTCATGGAATACAAATTACAAAAAGAAAATCTGGATTTTAGGGTCTCATAATGACAGTGAAACCATAGTTGATTGTTGGAAAAACCCATCTGGTTCACAAATACTTTCATAGAATCCCTACAGTGTGGAAATAGGCCATTTGGTCCAACAAGTCCACATTGACCCTGTGAACAGTAACCCACACAGACCCATTTCCCCTGACTAATGCACCAAACCTACACATCCCGGAAAACTATGCACAATTTACCTTGGCCAATTTGCCCAACCTGCACATCTTTGGGTTTTGGAAGGAAACCCACGCAGACACATGGAGACTGTGCAAACTCCACACAGACAGTCACCCAAGGCTGTGATTGAACCTGGGTCCCTAGCGCTGTAAGGCCACAGTGCTGCACTAATGCTGTTCGGGAAAGAAATCATCCTTACCTGGTCTGGTCTACATGTGACACAAGACCCACAGCAATGTGGTTGACTCTTAACTGGTGATTAGGGATGGGTAATAAATGCTACCAAGACTGAAATATATGGAAAGATACAGGAGTCGAAGTATGTCCCATTCTTGTCAAGAACCTATCTATCTCTGTCATAAAAAAACTCAATGACTTGGCCTCCACAGCCTTCTGCAGCAATGGGTTCCACAGATTCCCCACCCTCTGACTGAAGAAATTCCTCATGTCAGGTCTAAAGGGTTATCCTTTCACTCTGAGGCTGTGCCCTTAGGTCCTAGTCTGTCCTACTAGTGGAAACATCTTCTCCACCTCCACTGTATCTAGGCCACTCAGTATTCTGTAAGTTTCAATCAGATCCCCCCTAAATCTTCTAAACTCCATCGAAAACAGACCCAGACTCCTCATGTGACAAGCTCTTCATTTGCGGGATCAGTCTTGTAAACTTCCCCTGGACCTCCAGCGGCTTGGAATACATTAAAGACGCTGGATAAATATAAATTGTTGTTGGTGATTATCCTGTTGGAACATGTGGCTGCAACACAAGGTGTGGATAGATGCAGTTTCATGTCCTCTTGACATAGATATCTATGTTTGCCCTGAAATATGGACACTTAGCGAGATCAATAACAAGTTATTAAATTCATAGATGCCTTTAAGATTATGAAGGGGTTTGTTGGCTAGATGCACAGAAGATATTTGCATTTGAATAGGAGTCCAGAACAAGGGGCAATTGAAAAAAGACATCACAAACAAATCCAATTGGGAATTCCAGAGGAAAGTGTTTCTGGTGAGTCTGTGGAACCCCCTATAACAGGTAGTAGGTGAGGTGACAATTATAAACACATGTAAATGAAAACCAAATTAGTACAGATGGGAAAGAAAGGACTAGAAGACTATTGTGCTGGGGTAAGATGACGTAATGTAAGAAGAGCATAATGTTAGCACAGATTAGTTGGGCTGAATGGCATACAATGTAATAGTATACAAAAGAGGGCTAATTCTATCCGAGCATGAGTCAGCAACCTCAGGCGACCTAGTCAGCAAAATGAAGTGTCCTAATTGAAAGCAGCTGCATGAACATCATGGGTGAAGAGTAGGTCAACATGTGAGGCCTGGGAAATAACATTTATTATTCACCCACCAACCATTCACAGGCAATTGGGAATAGCGCCACTGGGAGTTTGGTGGTTTGTTACAGTTTAGTCATGCTTTCTGAGTTGTAGCAACATGCACTATTACATGCATGTTGCAGTCTGGAGCTGTAGATAGAGAGGCTTCAATATTCTTTTCATCACGAGACTGATCAAAAATTTCTCCTGTTCCTGCCATAGAAATATTTAGAGGCCAATACTCAGTCTGTTTGGCCACATTATGTGCACATTGTTTATGGTCATCTACCCCTGGGGTGGAGCTCGAACCCAGCACTTCAGGCTCAGAGGGAGGGACACCACCATTGTTTCATGAGACATCCCCGGTCCGGTTTGCAACATTGTAACTCACTGAGTCAGAAGATTTAGGCGTTAAACCCCAAATGTGAGGACTCAACACCAGACGCCAGGCTGACTGTCATCCGAGGGATTCCGGATTGTCCGAGGGGGTCTGCTTTCTAACCAGATGTCAAATCGAGGCACCTTCTGCATCAGAATGGGCCTAAAGCAGCTCCTTTCGCCACAATCGCGAAGGTGAGGCCGGAAGTGACCTCTGACATCCCTTAGCCGACATCGCTAACATAGACACTCAGGCCATCGTCACGTTGCTGTGAGTGTCAACGCTTTTTCCGTACAGACACCATGAGAGCCAGCTTAGATTATGGGGTTGATCCTCTTGAAGAATCGTCAGACTGAGAGAGGAGCGTCCTCAGAAACTAGGAGTAAGTGAGGACTGCAGATGCTGGAGATCAGAGTCGAGAGTGTGGCGCTGGAAAAGCACAGCTGATCAGGCAGCATCCGAGGAGCAGGAGAATCGATGTTTCGGGCATAAGTCCTTCTTGAGGAATGTGGAGCCCCTTTCCCCATCCACATTCCTGATGAAGAGCTTATGCCCAAAGCATCGACTCTCCTGCAACCTCGGATGCGGCCTGACCTGCTGTGCTTTTCCAGCGCCACACTCTCGACTCTGAGAGAAGACCGTGTCTCCCCACTGAGCTAAGGTTGACTCCCAGGGCAGTTGCCACTAGCAGCTCAAAGCAGTGACCAACTGATGTGCATCCAGTATCCACTGAGATCTGTAATTAGTGCCAGACTGAACTCTCATCCTGGTGTAGGAAGTGGGTGGAAGTTCCAATGAGTGGGTGATTAGTCATCCTTGCTTTTGTGCTGTTATGTCACTGGCAGTCTTTGATTAAATTATTGCCTTGCAGTGCACCACATCCCAAGCAGGCTTTACTCAATATGTATTTGTTGAAATTACTAAATTAAATAGGAATGTCTCGGTTATTACAGTGATTTGTGGACTGTTGCTGCATGAGTCAGTTTCAGGAAAAATGGAAGGTCACAAAGAAAGAAGGAAAGATTTACAGCATAGAAGAATACCATTTGGCCCATCATGTCCGTACTGACCGGAACCTATCCCATTTTCCAGAGAATGACTACCATTCCGAACTCCATCCTCCAGGAAGCACATAAGTGTATTGGAGGAGATGTTTTTACTGGAACATCCACAGGAATGAGAAACTTCTGTTATAATCATAGGTTGGAGAAAAAGCGGGGACTGTCCCCATTGGGCAAGAAGCGGGCGAGAGGACATTGGATGGACATTTTCAAAATCACGAGAGTTCTGGACAGCGTAGGTAGGGAGAAACTGGAAAAGGTTCAAAATGAGACAGCATAGATCTGAAGAGTTTTGTAAAGACAGCAAATGTGATGAGAAAATGTTTTTTCTCACAATGAGTCATTAATGTCTGGAATAGACAGACTGGGAATGTGATGGAGGCAGGTTCAAGGGAGGCACAGGCCATTAGATGATCATTTGATTAAAAGCAAATTGCAGGGTTACAGGGAAAAGGCAAGCACGGGGCTCTAAGTGATCACGCTCATTTGCAAAGCCAGTTCAGACATAATGGGTCGAATGGCCTCAATCAGGACCAGAATCACGCTGTAATTCCTCATTGTAACCCTGCAGGTTGTTATGAAAGTGTAGGTGTGTACTGTACCTTTAAGAGAGCGAGGAAGCTGTCAAGGCACAGAGTATGCTGAACAATTTAAAAATGTAACATATAGTTGAAACAAATAGCTGGAGTTGTGTTGCTATGGGGAGAAAAAGGTCAAATTTGGCCAATCAGTTTAAATTATGCCCCAGATACCAAAACCCAATCGAATTTGAATTTAATGTTTTGATGACATCAAACCAATGAAATGATCCAATATTTTGAGGTATAAAACTGAACATTTTGAGCAAAGAGCACCCAGAAGTACAGACTGTCGGCGAATAGCTCTCTGAAAGGTACCTGTCCATAAGTAAATTTGTGCAGCAGAAGACCGAAGTAAAGACAAATCTACAGAGGAGAGTCGACAGCTGGCTGGTTTTTGAAACGTGAGTTATTTTTGTAAATTTGAATTGGTTTTTTGTATCAGGCCAGTATTGTGGAGTGGAAGGTAAGATATAGGTTTAAGGGAAAGGAGTTGTAAACTGTTGTTGTTTCAAAGATCTCTTTTTGGATTTAAAGAATACAATTGTTAATCTTTACTTTAATAGTGACCTCGGGGATAGTTCTTTGCCTCTTGAAATGTCACAGATTATGTCGCGAGGTGAGGTCCTCTGTGTGTCGGGTTTAAATTAGCAGAGGGGTTTACCCCATGGGTGGGGGGGGTAACAAGGGTCAGGTAGCTCAAGTGCAAACCTAAGTGGTTCCTGTTGCCTTGAGGATTTCCCACCAATCCAGACAGTGAGTTCTAGCCTCCAACTACCCTCAGGGTGAAAAGAACAGGTTCTCGATCCCTCTCCCTTCCCCAAATCCTTTCACCAATTTCTTGAAAACTCTGTCCCTGGGTTATCGACTTTCCTAGTAAGAGAAGTTGGTCCTTCCTATTCACTCTCCCTTTCTCCCTTATCATATTTAACCTTTCAATTAAATCATAGTTATTACTTTGACAATATACTTTATTCATAAAAAATATCATTATATCCAAAAAGTTCTGTACAGTAGCATATGGAGAAATGAATAAACAATGTAGAGTGACTCTATCCAGCAACAAGCCAAAGACTTTTCTTACTAGTACAAGACTATATTTACATGTATTTGAGGCACCGGGGTCCAAAAACTGAATGGACCCCAATTAACTTTGGCTGAAAGACCTTAGAAAGTAGGCTTTCCCCTCAAGTGGGGTGGCACGGTGACTCAGTGGTTAGCACTGCTGCCTCACAACGTTAGGGACCCAGGTTCAATTCCACCCTCGAGTGACTGTCTGTGTAGAGTTTGCACATTCTCCCCGTGTCTGCGGGGGTTTCCTCTGGGTGCTCTGGTTTCCTCCCACAGTCCAAAGATGTGCAGGTCAGGTGAATTTGCCATGCTAAATTGCCCAGAGTGTTAGATGCATTAGTCAGGGGTAAATATAAGGTAGGGTAGGGGAATGGGTCTGGGTGGGTTACTCTTCGGAGAGTTGGTCTAGACTTGTTGGGCTGAAGGGCCTGTTTCCATACTGTGGGGAATCTAATCTAAATATTCTCCCTGTGTGTGCGTGGGTTTCCTCCCACAGTCCAAAGATGCACAGGTTGAGTGGATTAGCCATGCTAAATTTCCCATAGTATTCAGGGATGTGTAGATTCAGTGCATTAACCATGGAAAGTATCGGGATGGGTCTGGGTGGCATGCTGTTTGGAGGGTTGGTGATGGGCTGAATGGCCTTTTTCCACACCATATAGATTCTGTGTTCAATTGCCATGCCTTGGCGGCGGCTGCCCCACATCTCAGTTACATTTTCCCTCAGCCTCCCCCTTTATGTGGAGGAGCCGGTGTTGGACTGGGGTGGACAAAGTTAAAAATCACACAGCACCAGGTTATAGTCCAACAGGTTCATTTGGAAACACTAGCTTTAGGAGCGCTGCTCCTTCATCAGGTAGCTAGTGGGGCAGGGTCAATAATTAAAACTGTCAGTTTCTAGTGGTATCTGTACATGCTCAACACTGTCTCACTTCCTAACCTGATCAGGAGTTCTCTTTGTGAGAATGTGCTAACTCACAAAACGATTGTTCATGAAATGTGTGCAGAGCAGCACTTCATCAGTTTGTAATAATGGGCCCGGCCATGGAACAGAAATCCCTGGACTGCTTTTACTGTCAGTGATCAACAACTGACACCAGATGTTTATTCACTCTCTGGTGACCCATGACCAGAAGCTGAGCTGGAACAGCCAAATAAATACAGGAGCTGGGGTCAGAGGCTGAGAATTCTGCATCCTGTAACTCACCTCCTTGCTCCTCAAAGCCTTTCCCGTTATCTAACAAGGTGTGAGTCCAGAGGGTGATAGAATACTCCCTGAGCAGTTCTGAAGCTCACAATGCTTCACATGATTTCAGGACGGTATGGGTCACTGCTGTTGTGCCTATGTTGCTGCCTCCAAACGTGCATTCCTGCCATCTATTGACTGAAAGATGTATTGCAATCAGTCAGCAATGGGTGATGAGCAACTAAGCAAATAGGACCACAATGTTGCACCCCTGGCTCGGTTCAGCTTAAGGGGCCATGCTCCAGTTTTATTTGGACTGACGTAACCCATGAACCCGAAGCCTCAGTATCCACAAGACCAGAAAGGATTGGAGAAACTCAGCAGGTCTGGCATCTTCTGTAGAAGAAAAGCCAGAGTTTTATTTTAAGAATCCCTACAATGTGGAAACAGGCCATTCGGCCCAACAGGTCCACACTGACCCTCTGAAGAGCATTCCACCTCCCCTCCCTCCACTGCATTTCCCATGGCTAATCCACCAAGCCTGCACATCTCTGGACAATTTCCCATGGCCACTCCACCTTAACCTGCACATCTTTGGACTGTGGGAGGAAACCAGAGCACCTGGAGAAAACCCACACAGACACGGGGAAAATATTTAGTTTAGATTAGATTCCATACA
The DNA here is from genome assembly GCF_037043375.1 of Chiloscyllium plagiosum. Lineage (NCBI taxonomy): Eukaryota > Metazoa > Chordata > Chondrichthyes > Orectolobiformes > Hemiscylliidae > Chiloscyllium > Chiloscyllium plagiosum. The sequence goes on along the minus strand of NW_028270162.1, from coordinate 10,657,596 downwards.
GGGAGAATGTGTAAACTCCACACAGACAGTCGCTCGAGGCTGCAATCGAACTCAGGTCCCTGATGCTGTAAGGCAGTAGTGCTAATCACTCAGCCACCATGCTACCCCATCAGTTCATGTTTCAAATCCAGTGATCCTTCAGATTTCCAGCATGTTTTTATTTACGATTACAACAGGACTACAGCGATTGTGAGCCACAACTGTGCTGGGAATGCTTAGCAGGTCAGGCATCTTCTGTGGAGAGAGAACCAGGTTAAACCTTTCAGGGCATTGACCCCTTTGCCAGAATGGGAAGAGGTTGGAGGTTCAGCAGTTCAGAAACAAGATGGAGGAGGCATGATGATAACATTCAAAATGGAATTGGATGAATATTTGGTAAAAAGGGATCTGATTAAATGGCTCTACCAAAGAGTTTATGTTGACACAATGGGCTGAAAGACCTCTATCTGTGCCGTATCATTGTACAATTGCACAGAAAAAGGGGAACAGGGCAAAGTGGGAAAAGACGGAAGGTTTTGCGTTTATATCATGCCTTGCACAATCTTAATGCGTCTCCAAGGTCTTTACAGCCAATCAGGGAATTATTGAAATCATAGAATCCCTGGAAGCAGGCCATTCAGCCCATCAAATCCACACTGACCCTCTGAACAGCACCTTACCTAGACGCACTCCTCTCTCCTATCTTTGTAACCTTGCGTTTCCCATGGCTAACCCACCTAGCCTGCACAGTACAGGGAATTTGGCATGGCCAATCCACCCTAATCTGCTGGAGTCGCTTTTGTAAAGTAGAAAGTGAGGAAGAAAATCAATGGGAGGATCTGTGACATTCAATAGCGTTCCCTTCACTGAACACCCCAAACCAACATCCTGTAGATCCCAATTGACCAGAAACTGAACTAGACTAATCATATAAATACAATAGCTACAAGAGCCAGTCAGAGGCTAGGAATCCAACACCTCCTGACTCCCCAAAGCCTTTTCATCATCTACAAGGCACAAGTCAGGAGGGTGAAGGAATACTCCCCAGTTGCCTGGATGGGTGCAGCTCCAACTCAAGAAGCTTGACACCATCCAGGACAAAGCAGCCGCTTGGTTGGCACCACATCCACAAGCATCCACTCTCTCCATCGCCAACGCTCATTTGCAGCAGTGACCATCTATGAGGTGAGCTGCAAAAATTCCCCAAAGGTCCTGAGACAGCACCTTCCAAGCCTGGCCATGGGTTTGGAAGGTGCTGTTTAAGGAGCCTTGATGAATTTCTGCAGTGCGTGTTGTAGGTGGTACACACTACTGCTACTGAGTGTCAGTGATGGAGGGAGTGGCTGTTTGTGGATGTGGTGCCAACCAAGCGGCTGCTTTGTCCTGGATGGTGTCGAGCTTCTTGAGTGCTGTTGGAGCTGCACCCATCCAGACAAAGGGGGAGTATTCCATCACCCTCCTGACTTGTGCCTTGTAGATGGTGGGCAGGCTTTGAGGAGTCGGGGGTGAGTTACTTGCCACAGTATTCCCAGCCTCTGACCTGCTCTTGTAGCCACGGTATCTGTATGGCTAGTCCAGTTGAGTTTGTGGTGAATGGTAACCCCCAGAATGTTGATAACGAGGGATTTAGTCAAGGGGCGGTGATTGGATTAGCTTTCGCTGGAGACAATCATAGCCTGGCGCATGTGTGGGATAAATATCACCTTCCAGATGTCAACCCAAGCCTGGATAATGTCCATATTTTGTTGCATTTGAACATGGACCGCTTAAATATGTGAGGAGTTGTGAATGGTGCTGAACACTGTGCAATCATCAAAGAACATTTCTATTTCTGACCTTACGATGGGGGGAAGGCCATTGATGAAGCAGCTGAAGATGGTTGGGCCTAGGACACTACCCTGAGGGAACCAGATGACTGATCTCCTACAGCTACAACCATCTTCCTATGTGTCAGGTATCCAGATATGACTCCAATATACAGAGGAACCTCAATTATCCGAAAGACACGGGTGGGGAATAATTTGTTCAGATAATCGAATATGCGGATAATCAAATGCTCAGATAATCAAATGCCGGATAACATAGTTTAGTCAAGCATCGGGACCTTGTGATCTTGCCGGATAATCCAGAATTTGGATAATCAAATGTTAGATAATCGAGGTTCCACTGTACTTTCTTTTAAAACTAAGGCCTGTTTACTCTGCCTGGTGAATGTGAAAATCCCATTGTGAAGACTGGCAGGGGAATTATCTCCCTGTGTGTCCTGGTCATTATTTATCCCTCAGGGGAGGCACTGTGGCTTAGTGGTTCGCACTGCTGCCTCACAGCACCAGGGACCCAAGTTCGATCCCAGCCTTGGGCGACTGTGTGGAGTTTGCACATTCTCCCTGTGTCTGCGTGGGTTTCCTCTGGGTACTCTGGTTTCCTCCCACAGTCCAAATATGTGCAGGTTAGATGAATTGGCCATGCTAAATTGCCCATAGTGTTAGGTGAATTAGTCAGAGGGAAATAGGTCTGGGTGGGTTACTCTTCGGAGGGTCGGGGTGGACTGGTTGGGCTGAGGGGCCTGTTTCCACACTGTAGGGAATCTAATAAAAAAAATCAATATCACGAGAGAAAGAAAGATAAATCATCAATTATCCACCCGCTGTGTTGTTGCTGCTTTGGGAGCTTGCTGTGCACAATCTTGTCACCATGTGTCTGAAGTTTCAACAGCATCTCTGCTTCAAAACTGCTCTGTAGCGTCATAAATCCATCTGGGATACCTTCGGACTGTGAGAGAGTCTTTTTCCTCAACAGATGATGATATTCCCTAACAAACCTGCTCAGAGGTTATGACACACCTTTGGGGCTTGGTGAGTCTTGAACCCAAGTCTCCTAGCCCATAGTTAGGGACACTAACATTGCACCAAAATATCTGGGTGCTGGCTTTACAGCTCAATTCTGCTCCAGCTGTCTGTCCTCCTGGTCCCACATCAAGCTGTCAGCACCTTGTTAATTCATTACCCTTTCCCATGCCAGCTCCACACTATCCCGTTATTATTCCACACTGATCACTGACCAAGTCCCTCACTCACTCTGTGCTCCCAAACTCTGCGTCCAACACACTCACACACACAGTCACTGACACATATACTGACATTCTTGATGAAGGGCATATACCTGAAAAGTCGATTCTTCTGCTCCTCGGATGCTGCCTGACCTGCAGTGCTTTTCCAGCACTACATTCTCAACACATAGACACACTCACACTCACACAAACACACACTCACTTACACCATATACTCACACATAGGTAACACACACTCTCTCTCTTGTCTCTGTCTTTCTCACACACTCCATACACACTTTCCACACACAAACATGCATACACACTCACTCACTCACTTATAAACTCACTCACACACTCTCTCTCACACTCATATTCTCACACACACATGCACACAAGCACTCATACACACACTCACGCACACCATACATACACACATACACATGCTGATATACACACTAATACACACACAGACACATTCACACAAACACTCTCTCACACACATTCTCTCACACACACACACTCTCACACATATACACACACACACACTCTCACACACACACTCCATACTCTCACACTCACACACTCTCTCATACACACACTCACACTCACTCTCACACACTCACACACCATATTCACACACACACTGTCATACACACTCACACACGCACTCTCACTCTCTCTCACACACATACAGATACAGTCTCTCTCTCTCACACACACAGACACACTTTCTTACAGACACACACACTCTCTCTCTCTTACCCACACACAGACATACACACTCTCTCTCTCTTACCCACACACAGACACACTCTCTCTCACACACACACTCTCTCTCCCTCTCTCTCTCACACACACACACACTTCTAATTTTAATAAAGAACTGGCCACCCTCCCACTGAAGCCAGACGTTGTCCCCACCCTGCTCTTGGATTGTCTCTCTGTCTGTGTGTTTGTGTTTGTGGTTACACTGGGACTTTGCAGCATCTGTGGAAACAAAGACCTGTCAGTCACTGGGACCGGCAGGGGATTCCTGTCAATCAGTGACTGGCTTCACTTCCTCTCACCAACAAAAACAGCACCATCTCGGAACTCTCTGCAAGGAATGCTGCTGTCAGAGTCACCTGCCTTTGGCACAACCAGTAGTTTTGTGCATTTCAAAGAATGCTTCAGTGATTTAAATACATTCCAAGCCTGGGCCCAGGGTAACAGACACTCTGAAATCGAAGAAGCAGAACTACATAGGTCTCTGAACCGTGCATGAAGATATGAGAGGGTTCCTGTCTGCTGGTGATTCAAATGCATATGGATTTGGAAACTTGGCTCTGATTGTGTCTCAGATGTACAACGTAATGAAGAGGCAGCAGTCACCTGATTTGTCCACTGTACTGATACCAACATTCATTTCTCCAGTCTCCTCCTCTGAAATAAAAGAAGCTCTAATCTTGTGTGGCATAGTGGCTCAGTGGTTAGCACTGCTGCCTAAAAAGCGCCAGGGACCTGGGTTTAATTCTACCCTCGGGCGACTGTCTGTGTGGAGTTTACACATTCTCCCTGTGTCTGCATGGGTTTCCTACCACAGTCTGAAGATGTATAGGATCAGGGTGGATTGGCCATGGGCTATTGCCCATAGCGTCCATGGAAAATGCAGGGATGGCATGGGTTTGTGGCAGTATGGACTCGATGGGTTGAATGGCCTGCTTCCATACTGTAGGGATTCTGTGACTGAACCACAGTTCCCCATGGCCTCCAACTCCCCAAACATTGACAGTAACTGCTCATTTCAGTATTAACCAAGTCCAGGCTGTGGACTGGCCCCATATTCCCCCTGTGGGAACATCCAGCACAATCTGAATTCTTAGTCATGGCTTTGTGGAGTTTTATTTGAACAGGTGTGTTTCATTTCCTTTTCTCATTTTGTTATTGTTTTCCATCTTTCGGATTTGGTCAGCAGGTGGAGACATGACGTCAAATTCCCATCTTGGCCTCTGTAGCCAAGAAACATTGGCAAAGGTCACTTCAGTACAGTTACCTGGTTGGTCCAGACATGATAGATCTGGGAGGGGATTGTGGATGAGAGTTCCCTCCCAACCTCCCCTCACATTCCCTGTCTTCCAAGGCTGTTGATAATTTCACTACAAGTGAGAGGTGTAGATGGTGAATATTGTCACTGGTAACCAGGAAGACGGTCACTGATGGCTGTGGCATTTGGAAGGGCAGATTACCGTGTGGAAGGGCCCAGGAACAGCAGAAACCCCAGTGATTCCTGCACCTTCTCAACCCCCTGCAGGAAACCGGGCAGAGACTGCGTTCATACTTGAGTTTTTAAATTTGATTTGATTTATTATTGTCACATGTACCTAGGTACAATGAAAAGTTTTGTTTTGCGCGCAGTACAAAGATCAGAGAACGGAGTGAGCAATACAGAGTTACACAAAATTGAGTAAAAAGCAAGATCAGCCTTAGGTTTGAAATTTGAGAGGTCAATTCAGAAATCTAATCACAGCGGGGAAGAAGCTGTTCTTGAATCTGTTGGTTCATGTGTTTAAGTTTCTGTATCTTCTGCCCAATGGAAGAGATTATAACCTGGGTGGGAGGGGTCTGTGATGATGTTGGCAGCCTTTCCGTGGCAACGAGGGGTGTAAATGGAGTTCATGGATGGGAGGTTGGCTTCTGTGATCATCTGGACTATGTTCACAACTCTCTGTAGATTCCCTACAGTGTGGAAACAGGCCCTTCGGCCCATCCAGTCCACACCGACCCTCTGAAGAGCAACCCACCCAGACCCATTTCACTCTAACTAATGGACCTAACACTATGGGTAATTTAGAATGGCCAATTCACCTGACCTGCACATCCTTGGACTGTGGGAGGAAACCGAGCACCCGGAGGAAGCCCACGCAGACACAGGGAGAATGTGCAAACTCCATACAGACGGTTGGCCAAGGCTGGAATTGACCCTGGGTCCCTCAGTGCTAACCACTGAGCCACCGTGCCGCCCTGAGCAGTTGTCATATCAGGCTGTTATGCACCCAGACAGTACGCTGTCAATAGTGCCTCTGTCAAGATTGGTGAGGGTCCTTATGGACATGCTGAATTCCCTGAGCTGCATGAGGAAGAAGTGACGTTGTTGTGCCTTCTTGACCATTGCCTCAACATTGGTGATTGTCACTCCAAGGAACTTGATGCTCTCCAGCATCTCCACCTCAGACCCATTGATGTAGACAGTAGCGTACCCTCCTCCTTGCTTCCAGGAGTCAATGATCAGTTTTTTGGATTGGATTGGATTCCCTACAGTGTGGAAACAGGCCCTTCGGCCCAACCAGTCCACACCGACCCTCCGAAGAGTAACCCACCGAGACCCATTTCCCTCTGACTATGATTGGGTAGTCTTGCTGATGTTGTGGGAGAGATTGTTATCTTTGCACAAGGCCACCAAGCACTCTATCTCTTTCCTGTATTCTGTCTCATCATTGTTTGAGATCCGGCCTGCAAAAGTGCTGTCTTCAGCGAACGTGTAGATGGAATTCGGACGAAATTTGACCACAGTCATAAGTGTAGAGGGAATGTAATAAGGGGCTGTGTATGCAGAGTTGGCCAGTACAGTGAAAAACACCATCCTGCAAGATGGCACGACAGCAAGGGAAGGTAAAACAAATGCCAAAAATTAGACTAACCTGATGAGTAGGATGGTGGCTCAGTGGTTAGCATTGCTGCCTCACAGCGCCAGGGACCCGGGTTTGATTTCAGGGACTCGGCTGACTGTCTGTGTGGACTTTGCACCTTCTCCCCGTGTCTGTGTGGGTTTCCTCCGGGTGCTCCTGTTTCCTCCCACAGTCCAAAGATGTGCAGGCCAGGTGAATTGGCCTTGCTAAATTGCATTAGTCAGGGGTAAAGGTGTCTGGATGGGTTGCTCTTCGGAGGGTCGGTGTGGACTTGTTGTGCCGAAGGGCCTGTTTCCACACTTTAGGGAATCTAATCTAAAAAAAACCTAAACCAGATCTCTGAGCTCCCCCAAGTTTGAAACCCTGTGTCTTAAATCGCGAATGAGCATGTAATGTGTGGGGACCCCCAGCAGATGGCAGTATCTGGCTGTGTTATCACACATGTTGATTGAGTCAGGTTTCAGGAGGGAGTTCTGCCCAGAGCACTGTCTGTGGAGCAAGACATCGGATAGTTCCTGCTGTCTCCAAATATATTTTTTTTAATTCAGAAATGAGGTTTAATTACAGCGTTTAGAAGAAATCGCTTGAGAAATGCGGGCCACTTTGTGAATTGTGCATTCCTTTGTCTAGGTTTTACAGGCAAAGTTTAGTTATTGGAGATATGAACAAGTGGCAGTTGTTCCTGAGCTAAGCACATCCCAAGGAGAGAGGCCTGCAGCTGTCTCACCCTGTAAATACTGAATAAAAAAGACATCAAGCAACTTCGCATTTTTAAAAAGAAAATTTGTAATTCATTCCCTTCTGTTGACTCTGTCTGGGGTACAGTTCCACCTGGACACACACCCCCCACCTCCTTCAGTCATCTCATGACATGTGTGAGCTCAGACACTGAGTGTTGGTTGGCACTTCCACTGTGGGGGGCATCACAGCTGTGCCTGAACCTGCCGCACTTGCCAATATTCAGAACATGAAGCTGGCTGACAAGAGAGATGCGTTGTTGACCATCCAGGACAGGAATTTCAAACAATCGCAACAATTTCCGCTATTTGCAAGTTGACTCTGATTGGTCAAGGTGTTGCCGGGGAGAAATCGACAGAGAATGCTGGGATCCCCAAGCTCTGGGGTAATGTTTAAAGAAGTACAAGGCTTAACCAGGCTCCTTATACATGCCCGAAACGTCGATTCTCCTGTTCCCTAGATGCTGCCTGACCTGCTGCGCTTTTCCAGCAACACATTTCCATCTCTGATCTCCAGCATCTGCAGACCTCACTTTCTCCTTATACATAGACCTGCCGACGGATATGGTTCATTTCTATCAGGCAATGATCTATCACTTGCCTGTTAACCCAGAGCCCCAGGTAATGCTCTGGGAACGTGGATTCAAATCCCGCCAGATGGTGGAATTTGAATTCAGTAGCTTAGAGTCATAGAGATGTACAGTACAGAAACAGACCCTTCGGTCTAACTTGTCCATGCCAACCAGATATCCCAACCCAATCTAGTCCCATCTGCCAGCACCCGGCCCATATCCCTGTAAACGCTTCCTATTCATACACCCATCCAAATGCCTCTTAAATGTTGCAGTTGTACCAGCCTCCACCACATCCTCTCACTCAGCTCACTCCATACACTTACCACCCTCTGCGTGAAAAAGTTGCCCCTTAGGTCTCTTTCATATCTTTTCCCTCTCACCATAAACCTATGCCCTTTAGTTCTGGACTCCCCGACCCCAGGGAAAAGACTTTTTTCTATTCACCCTATCCAAGCCCCTCATGATTTTGTAAACCTCTATAAGGTCACCCCTCAGCCTCCGACGCTCCAGAGAAAACAGCCCCAGCCTGTTCAGCATTTCCCTATAGCTCAAATCCTCTAACCCTGGCAACATCCTTGTAAATCTTTTCTGAACCCTTTCAAGTTTCACAACATCTTTCCAATAGGAAGGAGACCAGAATTGCATGCAATATTCCAACAGCGGCCTAACCAATGCCCTGTACAGCTGCAACATGACCTCCCAACTCCTGTACTCAATACTCTGACCAATAAAGGAAAGCATACCAAATGCCTTCCTCACTATCCTATCTTCTGGAGAAGTAAGAGTCTAATGATGACTGTGAAACCATTGGTCAATTGATAGGGAAGGGGAAAACCCCACCTGGTTCACGAATGCCCTTTAGGGAAGGAAACTGCCATCCTTACCTGCTCTGACCTACATGTGACTCCAGCCCCACAGCAATATGGTTGACTCTTAACAATTAGGGGCAGGAAAAATGCTGGTCTCTCCAGCGACACACTCATCCAGTGAAAGATTTTTTTTTAAAAGTGTTACTGAGCCACATTACAAGCTCGATGGATTGTCTTCAGTAGATAGTTCATGTAGCAATCAGCATACTTGGGGTTGTTGAGCAAGTTCTGCCAAATCACGCTGAACAACTGATATTTTCCTTTGCGTTTTACAAGTGCAGGACGTCTGAGTGTGGGCTGTACTTAGGTGATTATGCACCAAGGGGCACACTGTTTGAATCAATCACTGGACATACAGCTGACAGACTGGGCACCACCTACAACAGTACAGCACAGGAACAGGCCCTTCGGCCCACAATGTTGTGCTGAACATGACGCTAGATTAGACTAATCCCTTTTGCCTGCCCTTGGTCTACATCCTTCCATCCGTTACACAGTAAGCTGGGCCCTGACACTTACTGATAGCTTTACTCCAGGATGTGGAAGGCAGAGTATGTCTTGGATTGCCAGGGACTCTCTGTCCCTGTCATGTAGCTGACTGTTCCAGGACAACCCATCTGCATGCTATGGATAGCTTGATTTAAGAAAAGGCCAGTGATGGCAGAGTGTGTGGAATTGTAGAGGTTCCTGTGGGGGTTTGGGAGAGGAGTGAGGCGGCTGGGATGTGGACAGTGTTGCAGCTCCCCAGGCTGACAGTAAGGGTCTTACCCCAACTCCCCTGATCCCAGCTGCAGTCCAGGCTGTGCAGTTGTGGAGACCCATGTTCCAGATTCTGATCCAGCAGCTGTGGCAAATTTTTATATCAAAGGACTCAACATTGGTGCGACCCAGCACCTTCAATGGCAGGGTTGCTGTCCCTCCATTCCCTGTGAGGAGGGACGATGCAGGACTGACCCATGAACAGGGACTTTATTAACCCATATTCCAGCAAGCGCTCCCACAGCAGTATGGGGTAATGACACTTCATTTGACCCCAACACTGGGACCAGAATCAAACACAGAGTCCATCCCAATTTTAAAATTGGCTGATTGTAATGTGGAACCATACTAAATATACCAGGGAGGGTCAGTGTGTGTGGGACTGTACCCCAGGGAGGGTCAGTGTGTGTGGGACTGTACCCCAGGGAGGGTCAGTGTGTGTGGGACTGTACCCCAGGGAGGGTCAGTGTGTGTGGGACTGTACCCCAGGGAGGGTCAGTGTGTGTGGGACTGTACCCCAGGGAGGGTCAGTGTGTGTGGGACTGTACCCCAGGGAGGGTCAGTGTGTGTGTGTGGGGGGGGGGGGGGGGAGCTGTATTGCAGTGAGAGTCAGTGTGTGTGGGACTGTACCCTAGTGAGAGTCAGTGTTGGTGTGGGACTGTACCCCAGTGAGAGTCAGTGTTGGTGTGGGACTGTACCCTAGTGAGGGTCAGTGTGTGTGTGTGTGTGTGGGGGGGGTGGCTGTATTGCAGTGAGGGTCAGTGTGAGTGTGGGACTGTACCCCAGTGAGGGTCAATGTTGGTGTGGGACTGTACCCCAGTGAGGGTCAATGTTGGTGTGGGACTGTACCCCAGTGAGGGTCAATGTTGGTGTGGGACTGTACCCCAGTGAGGGTCAGTGTGCGTGAGACTGTACCCCAGTGAGAGATGGTGTGTGTGGGACTGTACCCCAGTGAGAGTCAGTGTGTGTGGGACTGTACCCCAGTGAGAGTCAGTGTGTGTGGGAGCTGTACCCCAGTGAGGGTCAGTGTGAGTGTGGGACAGCAACCCAGTGTGTGTCAGCGTGAGTTTCGGACTGTACACCAGTGAGAATCAGTATGTGTGTCGGACTGTACCCCAGTGAGGGTCAGTGTGTGTGTGGGACTGTACCTCAGTGAGAGTCAGTGTGTGTGTCAGACTGTACCCCAGTGAGAGTCAGTGTGAGTGTGGGACTGTACCCCAGAAAGAGTCCGTGTGAGTGTGGGACTGTACCCCAGTGAGAGTCGGTGTGTGGGGGACTGTACCCCAGTGAGAGTCAGTGTGTGTGTGGGACTGTACCCCAATGAAAGTCAGTGTGTGTGTGTGAGACAGCGCCCCAGTGAGAGACAGTGTGTGTGGGACTGTACCCCAATGAGAGTCAGTGTGAGTGTGGGACTGTACCCCAGTGAGAGTCAGTGTGAGTGTGGGACTGTACCCCAGTGAGAGTCAGTGTGAGTGTGGGGCTGTACCCCAGTGAGGGTCAGTGTGAGTGTGGGACTGTACCCCAGTAAGAGTCAGTGTGAGTGTGGGACTGTACCCCAGTGAGAGTCGGTGTGTGGGGGACTGTACCCCAGTGAGAGTCAGTGTGTGTGGGTCTGTACTCAGTGAGAGTCAGTGTGATTGTGGGACTGTACCCCAGTGAGAGTCGGTGTGTGGGGGACTGTACATCCCAGTGAGAGTCAGTGTGAGTGTGGGACTATACCGCAGTGAGAGTCAGTGTGGGTGTGGGACAGCACCCCAGTGAGAGTCAGTGTGAGTGTGGGACTGTACCCCAATGAAAGTCAGTGTGTGTGTGTGTGTGTGTGTGCGTGAGACAGCACCCCATTGAGAGACAGTGTGTGTGTGGGACTGTACCCCAGTGAGGGTCAGTGTGCGTGAAGCTGTATCCCAATGAGGGTCAGTGTGTGTGAGACTGTACCCCAGTGAGGGTCAGAGTGAATGTGGGACTGTACCCCAGTGAGGGTCAGTGTGAGAGTGGGACTGTACCCCAGTGAGAGTCATTGTGTGTGTGCGTGGGACTGTACCCCAGTGAGAGTCAGTGTGTGGGGGACTGTACCCCAGTGAAAGTCAGTGTGTGTGGGAGCTGTACCCCAGTGAGGGTCAGTGTGAGTGTGGGACTGTACCCCAGTGAGAGTCGGTGTGTGGGGGACTGTACTCCAGTGAGAGTCAGTGTGTGTGTGGGACTGTACCCCAGTGAGGGTCAGTGTGTGTGTGGGACTGTACCCCAGTGAGAGTCAGTGTGAGTGTGGGACTGTACCCCAGTGAGTGTCGGTGTGTGGGGGACTGTACTCCAGTGAGAGTCAGTGTGAGTGTGGGACTGTACCCCAGTGAGAGTCAGTGTGTGTGTGTGTGTGTGTGTGAGTGACAGCGCCCCAGTGAGAGACAGTGTGTGTGGGACTGTACCCCAATGAGAGTCAGTGTGAGTGTGGGACTGTACCCCAGTGAGGGTCAGTGTGAGTGTGGGACTCTACCCCAGTGAGAGTCGGTGTGAGTGTGGAACTGTACCCCAGTGAGGATCAGTGTGAGTGTGGGACTGTACCCCAGTGAGAGTCAGTGTGAGTGTGGGACTGTACCCCAGTGAGAGTCAGTGTGAGTGTGGGACTGTACCCCAGTGAGAGTCCGTGTGAGTGTGGGACTGTACCCCAGTGAGAGTCAGTGTGAGTGTTGGACTGCACCCCAGTGAGAGTCCGTGTGAGTGTGGGACTGTACCCCAGTGAGTGTCGGTGTGTGGGGGACTGTACTCCAGTGAGAGTCAGTGTGAGTGTGGGACTGTACCCCAGTGAGAGTCAGTGTGTGTGTGTGTGTGCGTGCAACAGCACCCCAGTGAGAGACAGTGTGTGTGTGGGACTGTACCCCAATGAGAATCAGTGTGAGTGTGGGACTGTACCCCAGTGAGGGTCAGAGTGAGTGTGGGACTGTACCCCAGTGAGGGTCAGTGTGAGAGTGGGACTGTACCCCAGTGAGAGTCATTGTGTGTGTGTGTGGGACTGTACCCCAAAGAGAATCAGTGTGAGTGTGGGACTGTACCCCAGTGAGGGTCAGAGTGAGTGTGGGACTGTACCCCAGTGAGGGTCAGTGTGAGTGTGGGACTGTACCCCAGTGAGGGTCAATGTTGGTGTGGGACTGTACCCCAGTGAGGGTCAATGTTGGTGTGGGACTGTACCCCAGTGAGGGTCAATGTTGGTGTGGGACTGTACCCCAGTGAGGGTCAGTGTGCGTGAGACTGTACCCCAGTGAGAGATGGTGTGTGTGGGACTGTACCCCAGTGAGAGTCAGTGTGTGTGGGACTGTACCCCAGTGAGAGTCAGTGTGTGTGGGAGCTGTACCCCAGTGAGGGTCAGTGTGAGTGTGGGACAGCAACCCAGTGTGTGTCAGCGTGAGTTTCGGACTGTACACCAGTGAGAATCAGTATGTGTGTCGGACTGTACCCCAGTGAGGGTCAGTGTGTGTGTGGGACTGTACCTCAGTGAGAGTCAGTGTGTGTGTCAGACTGTACCCCAGTGAGAGTCAGTGTGAGTGTGGGACTGTACCCCAGAAAGAGTCCGTGTGAGTGTGGGACTGTACCCCAGTGAGAGTCGGTGTGTGGGGGACTGTACCCCAGTGAGAGTCAGTGTGTGTGTGGGACTGTACCCCAATGAAAGTCAGTGTGTGTGTGTGAGACAGCGCCCCAGTGAGAGACAGTGTGTGTGGGACTGTACCCCAATGAGAGTCAGTGTGAGTGTGGGACTGTACCCCAGTGAGAGTCAGTGTGAGTGTGGGACTGTACCCCAGTGAGAGTCAGTGTGAGTGTGGGGCTGTACCCCAGTGAGGGTCAGTGTGAGTGTGGGATGTACCCCAGTAAGAGTCAGTGTGAGTGTGGGACTGTACCCCAGTGAGAGTCGGTGTGTGGGGGACTGTACCCCAGTGAGAGTCAGTGTGTGTGGGTCTGTACTCAGTGAGAGTCAGTGTGATTGTGGGACTGTACCCCAGTGAGAGTCGGTGTGTGGGGGACTGTACACCCCAGTGAGAGTCAGTGTGAGTGTGGGACTATACCGCAGTGAGAGTCAGTGTGGGTGTGGGACAGCACCCCAGTGAGAGTCAGTGTGAGTGTGGGACTGTACCCCAATGAAAGTCAGTGTGTGTGTGTGTGTGTGTGTGTGCGTGAGACAGCACCCCATTGAGAGACAGTGTGTGTGTGGGACTGTACCCCAGTGAGGGTCAGTGTGCGTGAAGCTGTATCCCAATGAGGGTCAGTGTGTGTGAGACTGTACCCCAGTGAGGGTCAGAGTGAATGTGGGACTGTACCCCAGTGAGGGTCAGTGTGAGAGTGGGACTGTACCCCAGTGAGAGTCATTGTGTGTGTGCGTGGGACTGTACCCCAGTGAGAGTCAGTGTGTGGGGGACTGTACCCCAGTGAAAGTCAGTGTGTGTAGGAGCTGTACCCCAGTGAGGGTCAGTGTGAGTGTGGGACTGTACCCCAGTGAGAGTCGGTGTGTGGGGGACTGTACTCCAGTGAGAGTCAGTGTGTGTGTGGGACTGTACCCCAGTGAGGGTCAGTGTGTGTGTGGGACTGTACCCCAGTGAGAGTCAGTGTGAGTGTGGGACTGTACCCCAGTGAGTGTCGGTGTGTGGGGGACTGTACTCCAGTGAGAGTCAGTGTGAGTGTGGGACTGTACCCCAGTGAGAGTCAGTGTGTGTGTGTGTGTGTGTGTGAGTGACAGCGCCCCAGTGAGAGACAGTGTGTGTGGGACTGTACCCCAATGAGAGTCAGTGTGAGTGTGGGACTGTACCCCAGTGAGGGTCAGTGTGAGTGTGGGACTCTACCCCAGTGAGAGTCGGTGTGAGTGTGGAACTGTACCCCAGTGAGGATCAGTGTGAGTGTGGGACTGTACCCCAGTGAGAGTCAGTGTGAGTGTGGGACTGTACCCCAGTGAGAGTCAGTGTGAGTGTGGGACTGTACCCCAGTGAGAGTCCGTGTGAGTGTGGGACTGTACCCCAGTGAGTGTCGGTGTGTGGGGGACTGTACTCCAGTGAGAGTCAGTGTGAGTGTGGGACTGTACCCCAGTGAGAGTCAGTGTGTGTGTGTGTGCGTGCAACAGCACCCCAGTGAGAGACAGTGTGTGTGTGGGACTGTACCCCAATGAGAATCAGTGTGAGTGTGGGACTGTACCCCAGTGAGGGTCAGAGTGAGTGTGGGACTGTACCCCAGTGAGGGTCAGTGTGAGAGTGGGACTGTACCCCAGTGAGAGTCATTGTGTGTGTGTGTGGGACTGTACCCCAGTGAGAGTCAGTGTGAGTGTGGGACTGTACCCCAGTGAGGGTCAGTGTGAGAGTGGGACTGTACCCCAGTGAGGGTCCATGTGAGTGTGGGATAGTACCCCAGTGAGAGTCAGTGTGAGTGTGGGAGAGTATCCCAGTGAGAGTCCGTGTGTGTGTGTGGGACTGTACCCCAGTGAGAGTCGGTGTGTGGGGGACTGTACCCCAGTGAGAGTCAGTGTGTGGGGGACTGTACCCCAGTGAGAGTCAGTGTGAGTGTGGGACGGTACCCCAATGAAAGTCAGTGTGAGTGTGGGACTGTACCCAAGTGAGGGTCAGTGTGAGTGTGGGACTCGACCCCAGTGAGAGTCGGTGTGAGTGTGGAACTGTCCCCCAGTGAGGGTCAGTGTGAGTGTGGGACTGTACCCCAGTGAGGGTCAGTGTGAGTGTGGGACTGACCCCAGTGAGAGTCAGTGTGAGTGTGGGTCTGTACCCCAGTGAGAGTCAGTGTGAGTGTGGGACTGTACCCCAGTGAGAGTCCGTGTGAGTGTGGGATTGTACCCCAGTGAGAGTCGGTGTGTGGGGAACTGTACCCCAGTGAGAGTCAGCGTGGGTGTGGGTCTGTACTCAGTGAGAGTCAGTGTGATTGTGGGACTGTACACCCCAGTGAGAGTCGGTGTGTGAGTGTTGGACTGTACCCCAGTGAGAGTCGGTGTGAGTGTGGGTCCATAACCCAGTGAGAGTCAGTGTGAGTGTGGGACTGTACCCCAATGAAAGTCTGTGTGTGTGTGTGTGTATGTGCGACAGCACCCCGGTGAGAGACAGTGTGTGTGGGACTGTACCCCAGTGAGGGTCAGAGTGAGTGTGGGACTGTACCCCAGTGAGGGTCAGTGTGAGTGTGGGACTGTACCCCAGTGAGGGTCAGAGTGAGTGTGGGACTGTACCCCAGTGAGGGTCAGTGTGAGTGTGGGACTGTACCCCAGTGAGAGTCCGTGTGTGTGTGTGGGACTGTACCCCAGGGAGAGTCGGTGTGTGGGGGACTGTACCCCAGTGAGAGTCAGTGTGAGTGTGGGACTGTACCCCAATGAAAGTCAGTGTGTGTGTGTGTGTGTGTGTGTGAGACAGCACCCCAGTGAGAGACAGTGTGTGTGTGGGACTGTACCCCAATGAGAGTCAGTGTGAGTGTGGGACTGTACCCCAGTGAGAGTCAGTGTGAGTGTGGGACTGTACCCCAGTGAGAGTCAGTGTGAGTGTGGGACTGTACCCCAGTGAGAGTCGGTGTGAGTGTGGAACTGTACCCCAGTGAGAGTCAGTGTGAGTGTGAGACTGTACCCCAGTGAGAGTCCGTGTTTGTGTGTGGGACTGTACCCCAGTAACAGTCCGTGTGAGTTTGAGTCTGTACCCCAGTGAGAGTCCGTGTGAGTGTGGGACTGTACCCCAGTGAGAGTTGGTGTGTGGGGGACTGAACCCCAGTGAGAGTCGGTGTGTGGGGGGGTGTACCCTAGTAAGAGTCAGTGTGAGTGTGACTGTACCCCAGTGAGAGTCAGTGTGAGTGTGAGACTGTACCCCAGTGAGAGTTGGTGTGTGGGGGACTGTACCCCAGTGAGAGTTGGTGTGTGGGGGACTGTACCCCAGTGAGAGTCGGTGTGTGGGGGACTGTACCCCAGTAAGAGTCAGTGTGAGTGTGAGACTGTACCCCAGTGAGAGTCGGTGTGAGTGTGGAACTGTACCCCAGTGAGAGTCAGTGTGAGTGTGGGACTGTACCCCAGTGAGGGTCAGTGTGAGTGTGGGACTCTACCCCAGTGAGGGTCAGTGTGAGTGTGGGACTCTACCCCAGTAAGAGTCAGTGTGAGTGTGAGTCTGTACCCCAGTGAGAGTCCGTGTGAGTGTGGGACTGTACCCCAATGAGAGTCAGTGTGAGTGTGAGACTGTACCCCAGTGAGAGTTGGTGTGTGGGGGACTGTACCCCAGTGAGAGTTGGTGTGTGGGGGACTGTACCCCAGTGAGAGTTGGTGTGTGGGGGACTGTACCCCAGTGAGTGTCGGTGTGTGGGGGACTGTACGCCAGTGAGAGTCAGTGTGAGTGTGGACTGTACCCCAGTGAGATTCGGTGTGTGAGGGACTGTACCCCAGTGAGAGTCAGTGTGTGTGTGTAGGACAGCACCCCAGTGAGGGTCAGTGTGAGTTTGGGACTGTATCCCAGTGAGAGTCAGTGTGAGTGTGGGACTGTACCCGAGTGAGAGTCAGTATGTGTGTGGTACTGTACCCCAGTGAGAGTCCGTGTGTGTGTGTGGGACTGTACCCCAGGGAGAGTCAGTATGTGTGGGTCTGTACTCAGTGAGAGTCAGTGTGAGTGTGGACTGTACCCCAGTGAGAGTCCGTGTGTGTGTGTGGTACTGTACCCCAGTGAGAGTCAGTGTGTGTGTGTGTGGTACTCTACCCCAGTGAGAGTCAGTGTGATTGTGGGACTGTACCCTAGTGAGGGCCAGTGTGTGTGGGACTGTATCTGAGTGAGGGTTTGTGCATATGTGTGGGATTGTACTGCAGTGAGAGTGGGCTTGTGACCCAGGGACAGTCATGTGTGAGCGTGCAGGACTTGATTGGATTCAAGGTAAAGCTCAATGCTGCAGAGGATGGAAGAATCCATGGTGGCCTAGAAAAACAGGGGGCTTTCACAGAACCCCGACAGTGTGGAAGCAGGTATCGGGATCTGTACCGACCCCAAACAGCATCCCACCCAGACCCATTCCCCCCCATCCTCCTCTTTCCCATGTTTAATCCACCTACCCTACACATCCCTGGACACTATCAGACAATTTCCCATGATCAATCCACCTGACCTGCACATCTTTAGACTGTGGGAGGAAACCGGAGCACCTGGAGGAATTCCACGCAGACACGGGGAGAACGTGCAAACTCCACACAGACAGTCGCCCGAGGCTGGAATCAAACCCGGGTCCCTGGCAGCAGTGCTAACCACTGAGCCACCGTGTCACACCTAACTGTCTTCGACAAAGTGCCACAGGATCCTTAAACATCCACCTGCCGAGGGCGACTGGCGCTCTGAAGCAAGGAGCTGGTGGTTTTGTTTTTGGGAAAAGCACACTAAATAAAGTGAGAAACTCCAGAGAGAGAAGCTGGCTCTGGGGAGGTGCAGCCAGCCAGTCCTTTAATGAACAAAAAGCAGCTGCTGGTTCTGCACAGACGGCCTGCACGCTTACGGCTGTGAGCGGCCCTGTTTCTGTGACAAATAGACCTTTGAGTAAAGGGGGACAGTGCTCCCCCAGTCACACCCCTAAGCCCTCAATCTCAGGAACCCTTCACAAACAAAGTTGATGTCCAAAGGGCAAGGTGCCTTCCAGTTGTGATTAATATGAGCCACTCTGCAGTCACTCGCTCTGTACAGCATCTGAAAAATAAGCAGCAAGTCTCGGGAATGAGAAGGAAATCTCATTGTGCCTGAAACAAATCTGGAAACAAGACCGAAGCCAGACAGCATGAAAAATAAATAACCTTTTTGTAAAGCGGCGAGGGGGTGGGGTGTGTGGGTCCCATCTCATTATACCATAATGGAACACTTGCGTCAGACCGACCCCCAGGAATGTCCCTCAATGTGGTGTGGAATGTAAGCTGCTTTCCCTCCATGCCCAGGCAAGCATAGCTCCTGTTTCTGAGCTGCACATCAATGCCACGTCTGCAGTCCAGTACCAGTGACTTGGCAGGCCATTACATAGGGAGATCCCAGACAGCGTAGTGGCTTGTGGAGCTTTTAACACAGCACAGAAAAAAGGCCCTTTGGCCCATCCTGCCCAGCGATCTGTTGTAATCCCATTTTCCTACAGCGGTCCATGACCTTGCATTCCATGGTGTCTTGAGCATTCATCTAAATGCAACTTGATGGCTCCTGCCTCGACCTCTCTTGTACTCAGACCTCTCTGAGACCCATCAAGGGTTTAATACAGAGGTGTGTCTGCACAGAGAAGCTCTTGATGGAGATGGGGGAGGGTCTGGTTAATAAACCATACAAGGGAGGGAGCTGGTGATTGATGAACTTGGTGTACTGACTATCTCAGCCTTGAATAACGTCAATGGTCCACTCTCCAGTGATCTCTCATGTAGACGAATGTGACAAAAGGTTGGCAAGGAAGCTGTGATGTCACAAGCACTTCTGACACCCTCAGTCTGATTATGTCGCCGCGGAAACAGATGGGGATGAGCTGAATGTGGCGTCTGACATGATCAAAGTGATAATGAAGACTGAGGGGGAGGGGAGGCCTAAACATAGCAGGATAACCTCAATGTAAGAATGTGGCAATTTTGGGGTGATATTAGCTTTTCCAAAAGGGAATCTGAAAGTCTCTCCTCCAAAAAGCTGCTGCTGCTGCTGACTCTGGAGGGCAATTGGATCTTTCAGAATGGAGATCGATAGATCATTGTCAAGTTGATAAATCATTGTCAGGTTGATAGATTATTGTCAGGTGAGGTTATTAAAGGTTAGCCCACGGTTTCATTGAATGACCAGATTAGGCTAGATGATGGGCTGAATGGCCTCTTTGTGTTCCTACGCATCCATCTCTTGGGTGAGACCTTACTTGCAGTTAACCCCAGGTATCCTGCTGTTCCAGTTTTCCACCCGTTGATTGCCAAGCCGTGGTTGGTTGAGTTTGAGCCTGTGACCTTTCTCTTTGGCTGATTATTGTCGTGGCCTCTCGACATATGTTCTCGTGGTGGCGATGCTTATTTGATCAGTGAAGCTCAATGTGCCTGTTCTGCATTCCACCATTCTCAAGATTTAAGCAGGCATCAGCTTGTTTATTTTAAAGAAGCCATTTTAAATCCCAAGTCTCTGTAATTCTGCACACACTGCTCGCTGTCCCACATTTACACTGTGACTGACCTCAAAAGGCACTTTATTGGTGGCAGAGGGTTAAGACTTCCCGAGGTTATGTCGGGTGATGTAGAAATCACAGTGATAGAGTCACAGAGTCTTACAGCACAGAAACAGACCCTTCGGCCCAACCAGTCCATGCTGACCATAATCCTAAACTAAATTAGTCTCACCTGCTTGCGCTTGGCCCATATCCCTCCAAACATTTCTGTATTATTCATGAACATATCTAAATGTAATTTAAATGTTGTAACTGTGCCCGCATCCACCACTTCCTCTGGAAGTTCATTCCACACACAAACCACTCTCCATAAAAAAATGCCCCTCATGTTTTTTTTAAATGTTTCTTCTTAAACGTATACTCCCTAGTATTGAAATCCCCCACCTTAGGGAAAAGACACATTCCATTCATCCTATCTATGTCCGTCATGAGTTTAGAAACCTCTCTAAGGTCACCTGTCAGCCCCCTGCGCTCTTGGTAAAGAAGTCCCAACCTACCCAGTCACCCACCACCTCTGTCTCGTTGACCTACTCTGGTTCCCAATGAAGCAGAGGCGCCTTCAGTTTTCATCTTTGTGTCTGACTGCCTTCCTGGCCCCATCATCAACCCTCCCACCCCCTCAGCCCCTCTCTCTTCCTGCTCCACAAACCTTCACGATAGCCATCCTCCAATCATTCTGGCCTCTGCAGAACCCTCCCTTTGAATTGCTCCACAATTGGTGGACATCCCTTTGACTGGCAAGGCCTCCGAACCCCTGAATAACCTCTTACACCCCTCGGTCCCTCTACCCCTCTCCCCTCCTTTAATTCATTCCTCAAAACCTACCTCTTTCACTAATTGACGTACCTGATGTAGCTTAGCAGTAGATTAAGTTCCATAACATTATTTTGTGACTGCCCGGGGATGATTCATTATGCCATGGAGCGAGGTGGGGTGCGGGTGCTATATAGATGCAACTTGTTGTTGAAGTCTTTCTTGTCCTCTTTCCATGTTTCCATCTTCTAATACAGCCCTGCAACCACCCAGCCCAGTGATACCACAGTCAAAGGACAGAGAGATTGCAAAGTCCCAGTTTGTGTTGCATGTGCACATTTATGAAAGCAAGAAAAGCAATCAAAAAGCAAGAGGGGCACATTGATTACCAATTAGCATTGATACACAGTATCAAAAACTCAAGGCTCTGAACTATGTGGTCCTGACATGCAAAGCAAACATTCTAGATTAAAGACCAATTAGATTGTGATTTGTGGCCTGTTTGATCAGCTATTATGTGAAAGTAAGGTGCTCTCATCTTTTTTGATGAAGTTACCGTAAAGGAGATACTCAGTTGAAAAACAGATTGTGCTAAAGTTGACTTCCCTCGGCATTGAAGCAGATGATTTATAAGTTGACAGTGTGCTATTTGCTATTCTTAGGACTGAAATGAATTTACGATGAACTGCACAGTATTTGCCTGGGCTCCCGTCCCACACAAATTTCAAGTTAAAGCAAGGAAAATGATTATTCCGAACAATGTTTGCAGCAATAATCGTAAGCTGGGTTTGCCAGAGGAACATTAAAGCCTTCAGATAATTGGCACTTCACCTCAAACACAGGCAAGCACAGGTAATAGTTTCTGAGCAGAGGCCTAGTTGAGTTCATCAGTTGCCTAGGTTACAGGAAGCCTATTACTTGAGAGAGCAGCTTAGGCCCAGATATCTTTCAACATAAGTGTCTACGAACACCCACAGTTGTCACTCCTGATTGATTGGTTTGGAATGATGCAATGATTTCTTTTTAATAAACCATTACAGGTTAAATTCAGCATGAAGGCTGGGGAACCTAATAATAAAAGGGATGAACATTTCTGAGGGGTGCACCCACTCTGCTGTACCAAAATAAATAAGCAAAAGTGCACATTTTAGATTTTCTTGCTGGCATCACTAAGGGTGGAGGAGGGATGGGCCAGGGGAGAATGTGGGGAGAGGCTTTGGATTGTAATGCAGAGTGATGCTAACAGCATGGATTCAATTCCTATACCAGCCAATCATTTTCAGCTTCTCCCCCCACCTGAAGCATGGCCCTCAGGTTAATTCACCACCATCACCCCTCTCTAATGAGGCAGCAGATTGATGGTCTGGTAAAACTAGAGTCATACAGCACAGAAACAGACCCCATCGATCTAACAGACCATGTTAACCGTAATCCCAAACTAAACCAGTCCCACTTGGCCCTTATCCCTTCAAACGTTTCTTATCTTTTAAACATTGTAACTATACCCTCATCCACCACTTCCCCTGGAAGTTCATTCCACACATGAACTGCCCTCTGTGTTAAGAAATTCCCCATCATGCCTTTTTAAAATCATTCTCCTGCCCCCGAGTCTTGAAACTCTCAGAAAATTACCCCTGCCTTCTCCTTAGCCATGCCCCTCAGATTTTATAAACCTCGATAGGGTCACTCCACAACCTCCTACTCTGCAGTGGAAAATGTCCCAGCCTATCCGGCCCCTCCTTATACAGGTATCCCCCACTTTTCCAAAGTTTGCTTTATGCCATTTCACTTTAACAAAAGACCTGTGTATGGAATGAGCTGCCAGAGGATGTGGTGGAGGCTGGTACAATTGCAACATTTAAGAGGCATTTGGATGGGTATATAAATAGGAAGGGTTTGGAGGGATATGGGCCGGGTGCTGGCAGGTGGGACTAGATTGGGTTGGGATATCTGGTCAGCATGGACGGGTTGGACCGAAGGGTCTGTTTCCATGCTGTACATCTCTATGACTCTATGACCTACATTAGCACCTGCTTTTGCTAAGCGAAAGAGATCTGAAGAGGATTTTCGATTTCACAAGAAAAAGCAATATTTTTCCCACATAAATGGGTGTTTCTTCACTTTACGCCATTTCGGCGTATGAAAGCTTTCATAGGAACGCTCTACTTTCGGATTGCGGAGGGATACCTGTAACTCAAATCCTCCATTCCCGGCAACATCCTGGTAAATTACTTCTGAACTCTCCCCAACTTAATAATATCCTTCCTATAATGAGGAGACCAGAACATAGCCATGAGGAACAGCTAAACCCACATAGAGCCCAAGTCACTGGCCTGGTAGTCTCAGCCAATACTCCTCCCTCTGCTCCCATTCCCTTGGATGTAAATAATGACAGAGCAATCCACAGTGTGTGGGGAAGATTATAATCTTGTGATGGACTACTTCCCTAAATGTCCCGTTGCTTGACAAGTTAGTAACACCCTCTGTGAGACCCTCACAGACACAACGGGCACTATTTTCTGTTGTTTCGGTGCCCTGCACTGGATAGTGTCTGACAACAGGCCAAATGGAAGAGATACGTGACAAGTGAGCAGGTAGAGATTTACCAGAATCCCTCTGGAATACCCTGCCTACACCTTCCCACTTTACACCCACACCCTTCCCTTCCTTTACAATGCTCGAAACCCTTTTTCTTTGGCCAAAACCAGCCCGGATATTGCCTCAAGTTGCTCAGCATCAGCTCAGTGTTTTATAAAACCTGAGTGAAACACTTTGAAGTCCTGTGTAAATACTGAGTCATCATTGAATGTTGATTAACTTTTAAGGTTTTAGAATAAGGTTGTCTTTCTTTTTGCTGTAGCCTTGACTCACCACCTTCCTTTAACTGGTCAGTATCAGAACCTGAGACTGGGGACTTTTCTTATTGACTTGTGGGCCGTGGGAGTCACAGGCTGGGCCCAGCATTTATTGCCCATCCTTAGTTGCCCCTTGAGAAGGTGGTGGTGAGCTGGCCATCTTGAACCGCTGGAGTCCATGTGCTGTGGGTTGACCCACAATGCTCTGAGGGAGGGAATTCCAGGAATTTGACTTTTGCAAGAAGTGTCAGAGGTCATACCATCACAGAGCCCTAGAGGCCGATAGCACAGAAAAAGCCCTTCGGCCCATTGAAGCTGTCCCAGTCAAAAACACCCATCTCAGTCTATTCTAATCCCATTTTCCAGCACTTGGCCCATAGCCTTGTAGATCTTGGCATCATAACAGCACATCTAAATACTTCCTCAATGTAATCAGGGTTTCTGCCTCTGCCACATTTACCTGTCGGGAATTCCAGATTCCCCACCACCCTCTGAAAACATTTTCCTCACATCCCCCTAACCCTCCTCCCATTTACTTTGTGCCCCTGGTCATCAATCCCTCCTTCCCAAGGGGAAATGTTTCTTCCGATCAATGCTCCTCGCAATTTTATTAATATCCAATTAAATACCTCCTCAGTCTCCTCTGCTGTAAGAAAAAACAACTCCAGTCTGTCCAATCTCTCTTTATAATTGAACCTGTCCAGTCCGGGTTAACATCCTGGTAAATCTCAGGGCACTCTGTTTGCAAGGCCTGCAATTGTCAGGCCTATGGAGCGAGGGGCTATTCTCTGATGGAAATAGCCCAACCCTCCCCCTACCATCCCTCAACACGAGAGATCGAGACTCCCTCTCTCCAAGCTGCCTGTCAGAGTCCCTCATCACCGTGACTCTCAAAAGACTAGGCCCTCCAGGAAGCTTTGAATCCTCGCTGCAGCCAACTTGGATGTGTTTGCTTTAACACCCAGATATTGGTCGCTATTCCACCCTATGACCTGGAGGCTGCAGTGAAAGAGGGGGGGGGGGGGAATGCAAGAAGAGAGCAGAGAAAGGAGTGTGCATGATGCCGGGGAATAGAGAGAATGTTGTTCAGGCTCCAGGGTGAGCTGCAGGCCCCGAAGTCTGGCTGTTGTCATCCAAGCCAGCGGAGAGAGCCGTGCCCAGAGGAGGTGACCACCCTCACTGACAGCTGCATTGTCTCCTCGATGATGAATGGCCTACCTGGGCCGAGTGAGGCCATTGTCCCTTGCGAGACCATGTCCCCTCAGCCCTGCTGATATTATCTCCCTCACTGCGCTGTCACTGCCTCATACGACGTGGCTGGAAGGCATAAGCTAAGAAAATGCTTGAAACCCAATCTGTTGGAGCTCAAAGATGCCCACTCAGGTGAGAGTCCCCTCCCCTCACCTGCCTAGATGTTAGTCTCTTATCTCTTGATGAATGGGGGATATCCTGACTAGTCACATTCTGCAGTGTGCCAGCACTTGTGGCCATCTCCATTCCTCAATTATAGGCTCCTATCTTGTCCATCTCCTTTCTTTCACAGTCATCCATCATGATTAGATCCATGCTGTTCAAACACCAACCCAGGGAGAGTCACCTTCGCTGCCCTTCAGAGATCAGAGGGGATCCATCGTAATGAAGGCAGGTGAATTCGAAGGCCTCCGCGTTAACAAACCTATGCTTCCTCTCATAAAAGATCTTTAAACATCAGTCTGGGTTTGCTTGTGAGGCGGCCATAAAAGTTGTTTGTCCTCCCTTCCCCTTCGTAAAAGCACAGGCTGACAAGGTTTACAGGGGCGGTATCATTCTATTGGGAGATGACAGGTACAGAATCTGTTGCTGACTGCCTGCTGACTGATCCCACCTTCCAGTGGACGCTTCGGGTGAACAGGCGCCATTTGTACAGCATCCGTACACAAAGCCGGACAATATCAAGCAGCTGGTCATATGTCAAGTCTTTAAACTTACAACTATACACAGGATCACGTTCAGAAATATGAGCGATCTCAAATCAGACAGTCATAAATCAGGAACCCCCCTCTGTGTATGCATGTGCGCATGCACACACACATAGAAACACGTACTCCCCATATAGACACACACCTCACACACACACACACACGTAAGTACGTATATACACACACACACACAGACATACACATATATACACACACGCGCACAAACACACACAGAAAGACATACACATATACACACACATGCACGCGCACACATGCGCGCACCAAAACACACACAGAAAGATATACACATGCACAAAGGTGCAGACATACAGACACACACTAGGTCACACACACATGGACATATTTACAGACACACAAACACACACACACACAGATGCAGACAGATACACACACACATGCACACACTCAGATGCAGACTCACACACATATACAAACACACACAGATGCAGAACAGACTCACACACATATACAAACACACACAGATGCACACAGACTCACACTCATATACAAACACACACAGATGCACACAGACTCACACTCATATACAAACACACATAGATGCAGAACAGACTCACACACATATACAAGCACACACAGTTGCAGGACAGACTCACACACACATATATAAACACACACATAGATGCAGATAGACTCACACACATATACAAGCACACACAGTTGCAGGACAGACTCACACACACATATATAAACACACACATAGATGCAGATAGACTCACACACATATACAAGCACACACAGTTGCAGGACAGACTCACACACACATATACAAACCCACACCCAGATGCAGACAGACTCACACGCATATACAAGCACACTCACACAGATGCAGACAGACTCATACACACATATACAAACCCACACACAGATGCAGACAGACACATACACACACATACAAACACTCACACACACAGAAGTAGACAGACTCACACATATACAAACACTCACACAGATGCAGACAGACTCACACACACATATACAAACACACACTCGCATAGATGCAGACAGACTCACACACATATACAAACACACACACAGATGCAGACGGACTCACACACACATATACAAACACACACTCGCATAGATGCACATAGACTCACTCACACAGACAGATTGGGGAATTATGATATGATTATTACCAGGGCATCTCATAGAGACCTACATAATTCTAACAGCATTAGACAAGGGAGGTGCAGGAAGAATGTTCCCAATGTTGGGGTAGTCCAACACCAGGGGCTCACAGTCTGAGGAAACAGGTGGGCCATTTCAGACTGAGATGAGGAGAACTGTGTTCACCCAGACAGGGGTGAGCCTGTGGAATTCTCTGTCACAGTTAGTGGTCGAGGCAAAAACATTGAATGTTTTCAAGAAGCAGTTAGATCTAGTTCTTCGGGATAAACGGATCAAAGGGAGAACCTGGAGAATAGGGCATTGAGCTGGATGATCAGCCATGATCATATTGAACGGTGGAGCAGCCTCGAAGGGCCGAATGGCCTACTCCTGCTCCTGTTTTCTATGTCTCTATGTAGCAAATTTAAAAACAGAGTTGAGGAGAAGTTACTTCTTCAAAAGGAATGTGAATCTGTGGAATTCACTACCCCAGAGGGCAGTAGATGCCGGGACAGTGAGTACATTTAAAGAGGAGTTGGACAGATTTTTAATGAGTAATGGGTTGAAGGAATATGTGAAGAAGGCAGGGAAATGGGGGTGGGGAGAGTGGGGGGGGTGGGGGGTGTTGAGGAGCATATCAGCCATGATCGAATGATAGAGCAGACTTGATGGGCTGAATGGCCTAATACTGCATCTATATGTTATGAACCTATGAACTACACAGCCAAACAGGCAATGGGAGGTTTGGCTCTGGCTGGGTGTGATGCTGAATTGCAATCCACCTCAATCCAAGGGAAAGATGAAGCCAGACTAAGAGGGGCTGAATGGACTCCTCCTTCGGCTGTTTGTGCAGTGGGGAGCTCCTCAAGCAACTCCTTACAAAGTGTTAATTGAAATTGAGCTTTGGCTGAAATAAAATAGAAAGCAAATACCAGATTCTGTAAGAAATGTGGCGTTGTGGCAGCCTTTCCTGTAGTTTGTTACTGTCCTGTCTTCAGACGCACGCTAAATATCTCCTGCCATGAAAAATGTACAACGCAGCATTAAAAACCTTGCTGGATCACTGCAATTTCATCCATTGGACAAACAAGTCTTTTGGAAAGAGTAGACGAGAAAATACAAGTGCCCGACTAGGCCGTGACCAAACCAAACCGCGACGGAGATTTCTACATGTTGCAAGAACGAGGCACAGATTTATGGAACACAAGGTAACAAGGTCTGTGGCCTAGATCAACACTTAGTCCCAGGATCGCTGTAAATATTCCTTTACAGGCTTACACAGCAGCCAATGAAGCACGGTATGTCTGTCAGTCAGCGGAGGGTGGGGGGAGGTAAAAGGGACATGTTTGAAAAAACAATCCTTACAACGGGCTCCAAGCTTGGGTCAAGAAGCTGGACTTGCCTCCAGAGGCAGGGGCTGAGGGTAGGAGATGCTGAAAAGGTATCACCTCCAGGTTTCCATAGACCAACAACACTTCCCCATGTAGTACTGTCCAGTCCCATTAGTCTCATTGACAAATCTTATGGGTTATTCCATTCAGTCTCGTTGTCTTTCCTTTTATTGATATGCGGGAGTTGGGCATCGCTGGCTGGCCAGCAGTGATAGCCCATCCCTAGTTGTCCTTGAGAAGGTGGTGGTGAGCTGCCTTCTTGAACTGCTGCTGTTGTCTTTTTCGGTTCCAAGGTCGATGCCAGTGGTCCTCCCGGTTTCATTTGTTTGTTGTGACTTTCTAGCGATTGGGACAACTGAGTGGCTCGCTACACCATTTCAGAGGGCAGTTGAGAGTCAAACCACATTGCTGTGGGTCTGGAGTCACATGTAGGCCCAGACCAGGTAAGGATGGCAGTTTCCTTCCCTAAAGGACATTAATGAACCAGATAGGGTTTTCCAACAATTGACAATGGATTCCTGGTCATCAGTCACCTTCAAATGGGGATATCGATCTGGCACAAAATGTGGTAAGCACAAAGGAACCTTAGGGAGACAAGGAAGCCAATCAGCCCCTCTTAGGCCTACTGAGAGTTTGAGATCATTTTCCTTAGAACAGAAGAGACTGAGGGGGATATGATTGAGATGTATAAAATTATAACAGTTGTAAATGAAATAACTCTACAGAGGCCAGTATCCCATCACCAACTCACTCTTGACTTGCACTTGACACTGCTCAGGCTCCCTCAGAGCTAGCTCTCAGAGGGAGCAGAACCTCTGACACTCCTGTTCATATCTGTCAGCCAGGGCTCCCTGATTGGACCAGATTAACAGCCCCAATCAGGGAACTCATATTCCACACAGTCCACCTGGCTGACCACGTTACAATCACTACAGTAGATAGGGTAGACAGGAAAGAAAGTTTCCCCACAGGGGCGGGATCCATGCTGTAATTGTACCAGCCTCCACCACTTCCTCTGGCAGCTCATTCAATACATGTACTACCCTGTGTGCGAAAAAGCTGCCCCTCAGGTCCCTTTTTAATCTTTCCTCTCTCACCCTGAACCTACACCCTCTAATTCTGGACACTCCCACCCCAGGGAAAATACTTTGTCTATTTATCCTATCTATGCCCCTCATGATTTTATAAACCTCTATAAGGTCACCCCTCAGCCTCTGACGCTCCAGGGAAAACAGTCCCAGCCTATTCAACCTCTCTCTATCGCTCAAACCCTCCAACCCTGGCAACATTCTTGTAAATCTTTTCTGAACCCTTTTAAGTTTCACAATATTCTTTCATTCAAAAGTCATTTATTCATTCTTTTAACATCATAGAGAATGACTGGAAAAGACATTTATGCTCAGTGTGCGAATTGTACAAGTTTTGTCACTTTCCAGACCACAGTCTTTATCGTGATCCTACCCCTTGCTGCAGGACATGGGTCTTTTAGCCAGGATGTTTGGTTGTCACAGAGGACCATTGGAGTATTGCGCAAAGGAATGTTAGTGCATCTTTACCTGCCGGTGAGATACCCCCCCAAAGCCCCCTGACTGTCCTGCCTTTATTCCGTGACCTGGTCAATTCCAGTCTGAAATTACAGCTAGTCATACCTCAGGGGAGGGCTGCAAGAACCGGAGCCACAAGATGCCTATCAAAGAGCCTGGATTCACTTCACTACATCACTGAAGCGAAAAGGAGAGGGAGGCACGTTTGTGTTTATTTTTCAGACCCTTTTTATTGACTTGATCTACGGCCTTGAGGGATGGGTTAATTGGGTGTCTGTTCATGAAGCGGGCACCTGTTTGGTGACAGAGCTCCCAGCATATTAAAGAACACTCCGATTCAAGTTTCAGAGATGACAAGCATTCCCAGACAAAGGCAACTCAGTAGGTCTTGTTTTGGGTAAAGCTGCATTAAAGTCTGGGCCTACTTAGCCATTTGGACTGAGGCCTATTTGACCATTTGTCGTTTCAAACATCCCAGCGAGGTTGCGGTTCACCATGTGTGTGGGAACAACTCAAGGTCAAAGGTTAATAAAGCCTCGAGTGTCCAGTACATTAAGGCTTCTGTCAAGTGAAACTTAGTCACTTATAGCAAGAACTCATTGCCACCACTGTCATCACCCTTTCTAAAGTGGACGGACTAAAGCATCTCCCATAACGTGAAAACACCTCACCTGTCAGCACAAGATCCCTAACAATACACCTGTGTGTTACTTGAAGTTTAGGACAGTTGTAATTTATACTCAAAGCATCTCTCAGCCGATTGTTAATATTAAAGACTCGGGACATTTGAGGTTTCAGGCCTTGAAGCCTCACATTCCTGTTCTGAAAGGCCTGACACTTGCCTGTCACTGGGAGGGGCATACTGTCTGAGTCAATCATTCCAACGGATGTGGAAGGTGCTGTTAATTTTTAAACAGCTGTTGCTGCTCCTTACTGCGATTGGGATTTCCTCGCAATGTTCCCATTCTCGACGTTGTTTGAGTATGGGAATTCCCTCCCTATTGGCAGGATGGGCAATAAATGCTGACCTTCACGCTGCCCACACGCTGTTGAGGAATCAGAGTAGGAGTGTCTGTGGAGTCAATCACTGGCTTGTCCCAACCTCAGGTGCAGGAGGCCAGTCGACAGCTGAGGACCTGGATTGAAGGGTGAATGTGATCAGGAGGCAGACTTCCATGGAAGGTTTTGATCATGTCACTGATGCGGCAGTGCCTTTTCAGGACATAGGCAACTTACCTCCAGATCACTGACGGACTGTGCCAAGGAATGAATCCTGAAATGGGCTGGAGTGAAGCCTGGCACCACTAGGGTCAGGCCACAAGTCCCTGCCTGGGGCCCTCAAAGTCAGCTCTTGCCCCCACACCCCTGTCCCACTGCCTCTGGGACCTTATGGGTTGGGGGGGGTGAGGGTCAGGGGCACAGTGTGTCTTTGTGCAGGCTCACCCACTTCAGAGAGTGATCAATGCCCTCTTGCATCGTGCCAATGAGTTGACCGGGTGACCATGGATGATGACAGCCAAGGCCCATTGGTCTTGCAGTTGTGACTCATTTCCCTCAAGTTTGAGGGCTCACTCACCATTCTTGTTTTGCCTTCCCAGCTCCCGGGAAACAGCCGGCAGTGACTCTGACTGTCCCTCTAAATGTCAACTGTCAGACAGCTCCATGATCGCATTCCAGGGAGGTCTCACGGTTCATCCCCTCTAGCCCCCTGCAGCTTTCTGAGGACCCTGGACTTCTGCCCCAATCACAAGGTCTGGGGAGATCCTGGGTGACAGTGGCTATGCCTTCCAGAGCTGCTCAATGACACCAGGACAGTGTCCCCCATTGCACTGCACCATAAGGTACCAATCCATCTCCATCAGAGACATATCAACATTGCAAATGGAAGTGGAATTAGACCACTTGGCCACTTGTTCCTGGTCTGTCACCCTTGACGATCATGGCTGATCTGTTTGTGTTTCAACTTTCCACCTTTCCCCAATAATTCTTGATTTCCTTCCTTACGAAGAATCTATCCCGCTCTGTATTAATAACATTCAATTACCCACCTCCATCACCTCCTGAGTTAAAAATCACACAACACCAGGTTATAGTCCAACAGGTTTAATTGAAAGTACAAGCTTTCAGAACGCTGCTCCTTCATCAGGTGGTTGTGGAGCAGGATCAGTGATGTGCAACTGAAACAATATATTGAACAAACAGCAATCTAGGTTTGTTCAATATATTGTTTCAGTTCACTGTGATCTTTTGTTATAAATTCTGTGTATTCTGATCATGCTCCACAGCTACCTGATGAAGGAGCAGCGTTCTGAAAGCTTGCACTTTCAAATAAACCTGTTGGACTATAACCTGGTGTTGTGTGATTTTTAACTTTGCCCACTTTTGTCCAACACCGGCATCTCCATATCATCACCTTCTGAGGCAGAGAGTTCCAATTATACATATTCCCCATAACTCTTCTAAACTCCATGTAAACAAGTCCAACCTATCCTCACATGACAATCTATTCATTCCAACTATCAATTTCATCTGCAAGTTCCTCTCCAAGCCACTCACCATCCTGACTTGGAAATATATCGCCATTCCTTCACTGTCGCTGGGTCAAAGTCCTGGAATTCCCTCCCTCAGGGCATTGTGGGTCAACCCACAGCACATAGACTGCAGTGGTTCAAGAAGGCAGCTCATCCCCACCATCTAAAGGAGCAACTAGGGACAGGTAATAAATGCTGGCTCAGCCAGCGATGCCCACCTATGTATTTTTTAATGCATTCATGGAATGAGGACATCACTGTCTAGGCAACTATTGCCCATCCCTCTGGGTAACTGAGAGTCAACCACATTGTTGTGGGTCTGGAGTCACATGTAGGCCAAACCAGGTAAGAATGGCAGTTTTGTTCCCTGAAGGGCATTAGTGAAGCCGATGGGATTTCCCCCCAACAATGGATTCCTGGTTATCATAGACTTTTAGCTCCAGATGTTTTATTGAAGACCCGGGACATTACCTGGGTCTTTGGATTAAGAATCCAGCCATAATACCACTAGGCCATCATCTCCCACATCCCACAATCCTCCTCTGAACCTTTTCCAATGCATTTACTTCCTGCAGTATTCAGGATGTGGTCTCACCAACACCCTGTATAACTGAAATGTAACACCCTTCCTGTTACACCATCGTACAGACCATGGGCATGTTGAAAATGCGTTCCAGTGACTTTGAGAGGTCAGGGGGAGCTCTGCAGTATGAAGCATATGGGGTAACCTTGGTACTCATACTATGTTGCGCACAGTGAGACTGAGCAACATAGTGAACCATTGCTTTGGGCCAGCACAGGAGGGCAGCATCCCCTCTGTAACTCAGACAGAGCTCAGCAAGAGGACACGTATGTGTACAGACTTCTAATGGATGCCTGGGGAGTGGAGAGGCATGTGACTGGGAGGTTGGGGGGGGGAGATACCACAAACACAAGATTGGGGAACACAATGCAACCATTCTCCTGCTCGGGGTGTCTACCAACAGCTGCCTGGTTCGCTTTCAGGGGTTAACTCAGAATCTGCACCCTCTCTCACTGAGAACTGCAAAGCTGGTAGATCCCAATCACACACACAGATTCACTTCGGGAGACTGTTACCCAGGACATGTGACAAATCAGCAGACTGAAAACGATCGCCATCTTGGAAGCTGCTGCATCATTTCAGCGCCTTGATTTCACACGAGGCAGTCCCATTCGCCCTGTGTAACACAATTACCTGGACACTTCATATGAAGGTGTAGCTGCATTCCTGTGCATCACACAGACTGACGGCTATCTCAATGAACACTCACATGAAGATTAAGTAAGGATTGATTGCAAACACCCAACATTATGACCTCCTAAACAACAAAGGAGATGTCTAACATCACCCCCGCAGCCATCACTGATTACCAACCAGGAGTCGAAAAGGGTGGCGCTGGAAAAGCACAGCAGATCCGGCAGCATCCGAGGAGCAGTAGAGTCAATGTTCGATGAAGAGCTTATGCCTAAAACATCGATGCTCCTGCTCCGCGGATGCTGCTTGACCTGCTGAGCTTTCCCAGCTCCACCCGTTTCGACTCTAATTTTCCAGCTTCTGCGGTCCTCACTTTCTCCTAGTTACCAGCCAGGAGGCTCATCAGTGCAGTCAGCTTTCTGACTAATTTAATCCCCACAAACGACAATGTCAATGAGAACATAAGAAAGCAAAGAATTGCGGATGCTGGAAATCTGAAACAGAAACAGAAATCGCTGGAGAAACTCAGCAGGACTAGAAGCATCTGTGGAGAGAGAAAGCAGAGTTAACGTTCTGAGTGCAGTGACCCTTCTTCAGAACGAGAACAAAAATATTGATGAAAATAATAACGAAAACAGGAGATTATGCGATATTGATACGTGACAAAGTAAGTGGTGTAAAAATACCCACGCTACCTTTGTGATACCTTTGGCTCCTTTGTGTTTATTTTCCTCCCAACTTTACCTCTCTGTGTGAACTTACCATCACCATCTGAGCTGGAGATAGTGTGTTGCCCAAGTGCCTGAAATGACTTTGATGTGTTTCCCCAGGAGATCCAGGGCCTTGTTTCGAAGGCTCCATGCCCTGCCTGGGTGAAGGGACAACCTCCTCAGCCCTGCATCCCCCGAGGTCATTGGGTCAATGGTAAGGGGAGGCTGAGAGGCCTCTCGCCATGGAGTACCCCGAGAGGAAGCTTGGGGACAGCAGGAATTCCCTCCCGCTCCAAGGCACGATGGCAAGTCCAATGAGAATTG
The DNA here is from genome assembly GCF_037043375.1 of Chiloscyllium plagiosum. Lineage (NCBI taxonomy): Eukaryota > Metazoa > Chordata > Chondrichthyes > Orectolobiformes > Hemiscylliidae > Chiloscyllium > Chiloscyllium plagiosum. The sequence goes on along the minus strand of NW_028270162.1, from coordinate 10,623,389 downwards.
ATATTGAGAGGGCAGATCGAGGTGCCCTCTTCCCACACCCTCCCTCACTCGCCTAGCAACTGCGTTACAGGGCCAATGGCTGGAGTGACGGACAGCGAGAGAGAATGCACATGGGTTGATTGTTCTGACCTCTCAACACAGGGAGCTACAGGCCCAAACAAGGCAGAGCCTACAGTGTGCACGGACTCCGCACACCCCTTACCCCGTACTCCACATGAAGCTGCACATAGTCCCTGCCCTCTCCACCAGATGGTTCACTAACCTGGACAGTCGCTGGACTAATCATCCACAAACCTCAGGTTGATGCTTTGGCGACATGTTTTCAAATCCCACCATGGAAACTTGAATTCAATGCAAATCTGGAATAAAGAGTTGGCCCAATGGTAACCACTGTCAACACTATTGATTGTCCTAAAAACCCATCTGGTTCAATAAAAATCTGGAATTAAGAGTCTAATGATGACCATGAATCCATTGCTGGGGAAATCTATCTGGTTCACTAATGCCCTTTAGGGAAGGAATTTGCCATCCTTACTTGGTCTGGACTACATGTGACTCCAGACCCACAGCAATGTGGTTGACTCTTAACTGCCTTCTGGAGTAATCAGCGATGGGCAGTAAATTCTGGCCTAGCCAATGATCCCCACACCCTGTGAATGACCACAAATCTCTGCTGCTTTGTCGTTGTGACCACTCAGCTCCCCTTGGTTACCATGGGGCTGATTGAGGGCCCATTCCCAGCATTCATTGCTCCAGCACCTGAGGCTATCACAGTCTCTCTCAGTCTATGAGGCTGTGCTCACTGGAATTCTAGAGTCATAGAGTCATAGGGATGTACAGCACAGAAACAGACCCTTCGGTCCAACCCGTCCATGCCAACCAGATATCCCAACCCAATCTAGTCCCACCTGCCAGCACCCGGCCCATATCCCTCCAAACTCTTCCTATTCATATACCCATCCAAATGCCTTTTAAATGTTGCAATTGTACCAGCCTCCACCACTTCCTCTGGCAGCTCATTCCATAAACGTACCACCCTCTGTGTGAAAAAGTTGCCCCTTAGGTCTCTTTTATATCTTTCCTCTCTTACCCTAAACCTATGCCCTCTAGTTCTGGACTCCCCCACCCCAGGGAAAAGACTTTGTCTATTTATCCTATCCATGCCCCTCATAATTTTGTAAATCTCTATAAGGTCACTGGGCGGCACGGTGGCACAGTAATTAGCACTGCTGCCTCACATCACCAGAGACCCGGGTTTGACTGTGTGGAGTTTGCACATTCTCCCCGTGTCTGCGTGGGTTTCCTCTGGGTGCTCCGGTTTCCGCCCACAGTCCAAAAATGTGCAGGTCAGGTGAATTGGCCATGCTAAATTGCCTGTAGTGTTAGGGGCAGGGGTAAATGTAGGGGAATGGGTCTGGGTGGGTTGCGCTTTGGCGGGTCAGTGTGGTCTTGTTGGGCCGAAGGGCCTGTTTCCACACTGTAAGTAATCTGTAGGTCATCCCTCAGCCTCCGACGCTCCAGGGAAAACAGCCTCAGCCTGTTCAGCCTCTCCCCATAGCTCAAATCCTCCAACCCTGGCAACATCCTTGTAAATCTTTTCTGAACCCTTTCATGTTTCACAACATCTTTCCACTAGGAAAGAGACCAGAATTGCACACAATATTCCAACAGTGGCCTAACCAATGTCCTGTACAGCTGCAACATGACCCTTGGTGAGTGGCACAGTGTGTAGCTGCTCTGGTGGGCGGTGCAGGAGGAGAAGGTGACATTGCATCAGGAAGGCTCCATTTTCATTCTGCTGCCTCATGCCTCACCGTAGGCCGCAGCCTGAACTCCACCCCCCCGACCCACCTTTCTCACCAATCTGCCAGCTTCTTTCTCAGCAGGAACTTCAGATCAGGTATCCTGTTCCCCTTTTGGATAAGTTTCCACCTGCCTCTCAGGGGAAACTAGGGATTTGGCAACTTGGCAAATGACAATAGACCTTTCTCCGCACACTGTGTGGGCACATCTCTGTCTCTCACATACACATTGGCCCATCGCTGGTTTTGGTTGTAACCTCGAACCAGACTGTCACATGTTTTGGCCTCACACGCCATGCCGTGTTGTTTGTCATCCATTCCCTCAGTCAGAGCAGCCATAGGCCTCCTGTGAATACGGAACCTGGCGACCGAGGCCCGTGACCTGTACCTAGACAGATCGGAGGAGATCAGTGATCCCTCCTCAGGATCACAGGCCGGGTTAACCTCGAACAGGGTCGCCTTGCACAGGAAGAGCGCCCCCATGCTGTTCCCTGGTGACCTGCAGGGAACAGATGGCTCTGAACTGGATCTCAGTCTATACCTTTGCTCTAGCATCTCGAGGTTATATGCGCAACATGAGAGTTGGCGGGTGCCCCTGCTGAGATCACGGTGATCTGCTCCCATCCTAATGTGATCTGGTACGGTACCTGAAGCCACTCCTTTATAAATGGCCACCACAGTGACCCCTGATCAGTTTACAATCTCCCCTAGATATGAGGAGGGACTTTTACCTTCAGCAGTGTATTTGTACCTGAAGAGTGATATTTATGTTTGCTCTTGTAACATAAGAACAAGAGCCTGGTAACGTGAAACTCAAGAATTCAGTAGACTTCTATTTCAGCTCCTGGTATCTACATATATTACAATCAGAGGCACGGGTAATTCTGATAGAAACTGAAGTACGCTTCCCCTCAGCATGCCATGCTTCAAGAGGATTCAGTAGGATGAAGAGTGAGACCTTTGTACCATCAGAGATGAGATGAGCTTGTCCTTTAAGAGGATACAGCATGCTAACTGTGAGACTCTAATCCTAGAGCCAGGATTAAAGCTTTTAGGAGGTAGGGGATTAGTTGAGGGGAGGTCTAGGGTAATGAAGTTCTTTGTAAAATCAGTCTGATCAAACTGCGGCAGGAACAGAGGAGGATGGGACCTCTCCATCCATTCAGGTGGCTACTTCATTGCCAGTCCCCACCCGCTGAACCATGGTGGGACAATCCAATGTGGAGCTTCTGGGTTAAACCCCACAAGCAAGTGAGAACCAGGTTCAGCATTCGATTGGCATTTTGGAAAGAGTGAGTGTATTTTCCACAAGGTACCGCCAGGCTTAACACCGATTAGCTGACAGGCAGTGACCCGTTAACGGTCACTTGGTCAGGGCAACTCACAGGAAGTGACAAAGCCTCCGCTTATCAATCTGCCCCCTTCCACCTTCTTGTGTAAAATTAGACCCTCCTTGTCTCAGCAAATCACAACTCAAATACTCTTACTTGTTTTCACCTCTGCTCCAACACTGCTTGAACCCTTGCAAGGGCAACAGCTCAGCTAATCCTCCTTCAATGTCCACAACAGGCCTTCCCCCTTGAGCACTCTACCCTGGCCTGAATCAATACAAATGGATGTTGATACTGTTTAAATGGCGCTGAATAGCTGTCAATGGAAAACAAATACTTAGACAAAAGCCCTGGAATTGTGCGTTACGTTTACCCACCACTCTAATTTTTACAGTCTTCACTTCAAGAAGTGTTTAATCCTTTGTTCCTTTCTGTCTTTCTATTCTCTCTCTCCTTGCTTTTGTAGGCATACTTTCAGAGAGAGGAATTTGTATCTCCATATGTGGCTTTCCTTGACCCCAGGACATCCCAAAATGCTGCAGAAGACAACGATGTGCGTTTCTAATTTCACACAAAGAACGATGCGGAGGCTGGAAATCTGGAAACAAACTGAAATGAAATTGTTGGAGAGACTCAGCAACTTGCACTTGCAGAGAAAAAGACAGATTTAATGCTTTGTGACCCTTCGAGTATGTTTCTCATGGAGTTATTGTTGTAACCGAAGAAATGCAGGAGCTGATGTGTACACAGCAAGCTCCCACAAACATCAATGTGATCATCAGTTGTTGTGACATTGAGTGAGAGGCAAACATTGCTCAGGAATTACTCCCCTGCTCCTCATTAAAAAAGCCCCATGGCAGGTTAAGTGGGCAGCAGGCAGGCCTCGCACTGCTTCATTTTGAAAAGGCACTATAGAAAGATAAGTTGTTGTTGTCACCGAAATCCTCCAATGCTGACTTTGTGTGGATTCTCGACCATTAGGACTCTGTCACTGTGCCTTTCGGTGCCTCAGTTCTAAATTGTGGGACTCCCTCCCGAAATTCCTTCACCTCTCCAACTCTCTCTCTCCGCCTCTAATTCACCTTAAGATCTGCCTCTTTCACATTTTGTTCACCTGCCTCCATAGAAATGATACAACGCAGAAGGGAGCCATTTGGCCCATCTTGTCCATGCCGACCAAAGATACCCAGATACCCTTTTTAATCCCATCACCCTGCACCGGGTCTGTAGTTCTGCAGCCTACAGCACTTAGAGTCATAGAGTCACAGAGATGTACAGTACTAGCCTCCTAGGGCGCAGATCCAGGTACTTCTTAAGAGTTTAGAGTTTCTGCCCACACTACCAACACAGGCAATGAATTCCAGACCCTCTGTGTAAAAAAGTCTTTCATATTTAATAGGATGTTACTAGGGTTGGAGGGTTTGAGCTATAGGGAGAGGCTGAATAGGCTGGGGCTGTTTTCCCAGGAATGTCAGAGGTTGATGGGTGATCTTATAGAGGTTTATAAAATCATGAGGGGCACGGATCGGGTAAATAGACAAGGTCTTTTCCCCAGAATAGAGGAGTTCAAAACTAGATAACATAGGTTTAGGGTGAGAGGGGAACGATATAAAAGAGACCTAAGGGCCAACGTTTTCATGCAGACAGTGGTACGTGTATGGAATGAGCTGCCAGAGGAAGTGGTGGAGGCTGGTACAATTACAACATTTAAAAGGCATCTGGATGGGTATATGAATAGGAAGGATTTGGAGGGATATGGGCCGGGTGCTGGCAAATGGGACCAGATTAATTTAGGATATCTGGTGGGCATGGACGAGTTGGGCTGAAGGGTCTGTTTTTGTGCTGGACGTCTCTATGACTCTAAGAGACTGGTTTTAGGAGCGTTAAATGAGGAAAGGAAGTGGAAAGGTGCAGGAAGTGTATTTCGGGGTGTGGAGTTCAGGCAGCAGAAGATGCAGCTGCCAACGGTGGAGAGAAGGAGGGGATGGGGGGGGCGCTTTGAATGTGTTCATAAAATGTGATGGACCCTGTGCAAGACGATGGGATTAGAAAGGGTATCTGGATATGTTTGGTCGGCATGGACAAGATGGGCCAAATGGCACCCTTCTGTGTTGTATCATTTCTATAGAGGCAGGTGAGCAAAATTGTGAAAGAGGCAGATCTTAAGGTGAATCAGAGGCGAGGGAAGGGTGGAGGAGCCAGAGGAAGATACAGAGAAAAGGAACGCACCAGCACAAAGGGTTTTTAATGTGAGCTGTACTGCAAACATGGCCAGTGTAAGACTGACACAGTGCCAGATAAGCAGGCACAGTTGGAATCCCATTGACTGATTCCTAACTCAGGGCCTCAGTAACAAGTGGAACTGTGCCGATGTTAGGTGGGATCAGATTTTGCAAAAACCTCCCCACTTTTCGCTCTCCAGCCAAAGTTCAGTGTTGACATTTGTTGGCAGAGTTTGGGACCTTTGACCTCTGGGATTGGCATCCTTCCATCAGCGAGAAGTAGCAGCAATGCAATCTCAGGGCTTTGGTGATTTGGATTATGGTTAATTATTGTCCTGTTTGGTCATGAGCCATTGGCATAGGATGGCAGCACCGCAAGGATGGATATTTTGTCCAAATGGGGACCAGCCTGAAATCTCCAGCAATAGATTTAATGACAGTTAGCAAATCTCCAATACCATGACATTTTCTCAAATGACCTTGGCATACCGCCACCATCAGATGGGCGGCATGGTGGCACAGTGGTTAGCGCCAGAGACCCGTGTTCAATTCCCGCCTCAGGCAACTGTCTGTGCGGAGTTTGCACATTCTCCCCATGTCTGCGTGGGTTTCCTCCGGGTGCTCCGGTTTCCTCCCACAGTCCAAAAATGTGCAGGTCAGGTGAATTGGCCATGTTAAATTGCCCATAGTGTTAGGTGAAAGGGAATGGGTATGGGTGGGTTGCTCTTCGGAGGGTCAGTGTGGACTTGTTGGGCCTGTTTCCACATTGTAAGTAATCTAATCTAATCTAATCAGATCATAGAATCCATACAGCGAGTAAACAGGTCATTTGGCTCATTCTCTGGTTTTCAATCCCAGATCATTCACGATCTCTTTGCAAGGCAGAGCAGGCTCCAGGGGCTGAATGGCCTCATCTGATTCACCAAGAGTGAAATGTCAGGCCCCACATTCATACCCTGGTTCAAATCAGCCAGCAGTATGTAGTGCACAGGAATTGTAGCTGGGAATTATAAAAAAGAGATGGGGTTAAGAGGGGGAATCACCTTGTCTCAGGGACAGACAGGTGAAATAAGATGGCTGTGCTAGCTGCTCCCCAGGAGCCTGTGAACTATCAGTGAAATTCCTCAAATAAATCTATGCCAATAATAAATAGCCAGTATACACCTACAAATCACAAGAAAAAGTGAAGATGTATATTGGTTGAGAGAAAAAACGTATTTAACAAAGTAGGATTTTATTTCTAGTCTTTTTTTAAACACTGGTTTTCACAGTCTGAAGAAATGAGTGCATGCAGTGATGTTTTTATAATCGAGCATTAATCTACTGGGAAAATAAAGCTGGGGTATAAGTCAAAGGTAATATCACCACAGACCAGTGGCTGCTCTCATTCGAGAGAGATGACTGGTAACCCTGAGGGTCACCATACCTCAGGTGAGGGGAGAGGTTGGGAGAGAGAGTCCCTCATGGTCAAATCAGCTGGTGCGGGAATTGAACCCACACTGTTGGCATCATCAAATTGACCAACTGAGATCACCAGTTGTTCCTCTTAGTCAGAGGGTCAATAACAAGGGGCATGATGTTAAAGTGAAAAGCAGGAGTTTTCGAGGGGATTGAAGCAAAAGCCTTTATCGCCCAGAGGGTGGGGAGGATCTGACAGGGAGGGGCCGTTGGGGGGGGTGGGTGGTTCCTCACAACCTCTCTTGAAGAACAGGGTGAACCCCACATCCGTGGAATCATTTTCCGTGATTTCAGTTACTTCCCACGGCCCAAACATATAAAAGGGAAAGTTCCAGGACTGGGGGGCTGCCGGAAAGGTATCTTTCCCAATGAAATCAATGGGTTCACAGTTTTGGGTTTCTCCAGGTCCTGGAGCGTATCCTCCATGGGTATGGGGTGGGGCTGCTGTACTTGGATGAGCACGCAGAGTGTCCTAACTGTGTCCTGATGCAGGGAATTGGGTCTGGTGTGGGCAGGAGCACTCGGAGTGTCCTAACTGTGTCCTGATGCAGGGAATTGGGTCTGGTGTGGGCAGTAGCGTATTTCTGACAGTACAGATTCATGGATCCAAGATCCTCCTCTGTCCTGTACGGTTCTATGAACCAGTCATACCCCCAGATGTGGTATAAGGTGATTGAGTTTGATATCGAGGTAGGGGTGCACAGTAGGCATGTACAAGGGATGGTGAAGAAAGGGTGAAACATTCGGAATGAGTGACACACAGTGGAGTATTATGTAAATAGTTTAAACAGAAGTGTTGCCAGGGACTGACTGGAGTCAGACAGCAGTCACTCAAGGGCAGGGAGGGGAAATGATTACAGTCCACAACCAAGCAGCAGGACGATCTCTCCAATGTGTGGAAGTGAACACAAAGCCACAAACCTTGTGGCAACATGAACCAGTCATATACACACTGCAAAGCAAATAAGCAACAGATAGACATTGCTGATAGAAAGGAAACAGAAAATAATGAAGACCTTCACAAACGTTACAAGCCAGCCCTCAGAAAACCTACAGGCATTTGTACTGAATGGAAGTATTATCTTTGGAAGTGCCCTGTTTAGCCAGCTATGTTTTTTTTATAATCCAAGATATTTACATTATTTTTCCCTCACATGCGTTATTGCACAGGCAGCTGTTAAAGGGAAAGGCAGCTGGACCTTCAGCAGGAATTGCTGTAAGAGTGTCCCCTTTTTTGAGAGGATTGGTAGCTCCTAAATGGACATCGGACTCTCTTCCCCTCAATCCCATAGGAGCCCTTCGGGGAGGAAGGAAGTATCCCAGAGCTGGTAATGCGGGGGGGGGATCATTCTCTGAAAAGATCTCTGTTTTCAGGCAATCACAATTGGTCCAGGTGATCACACGGACCAAGTATTGTCAATACTTTTACAGCAACTGGCTGTGACCAGCGTGAGGGAGAGGGGGAGGGGAGTGTGAGGGAGAGGGGAGTGTGAGGGAGAGGGGGAGGGGAGTGTGAGGGAGAGGGGGAGGGGAGTGTGAAGGAGAGGGGGAAGGGAGTATGAGGGAGAGGGGGAGGGGAGTGTGAGTGAGAGGGGAAAGGGAGTGTGAGGGAGAGAGGGAGGGGTGTGTGAGGGAGAGGGGAGTGTGAGGGAGAGGGGAGTGTGAGGGGGAGGGGAGTGTGAGGGAGAGGGGTAAGGGAGTGTGAGGGAGAGGGGGAGGGGAGTGTGAGGGAGAGGGGGAAGGGAGTGTGAGGGAGAAGGGGAAGGGAGTGTGAGGGAGAGAGAGAGGGGTGTGTGAGGGAGAGGGGACTGTGAGGGAGAGGGGAGTGTGAGGGGGAGGGGAGTGTGAGGGAGAGGGGTAAGGGAGTGTGAGGGAGAGGGGGAGGGGAGTGTGAGGGAGAGGGGGAAGGGAGTGTGAGGGGGAGGTGAGTGTGAGGGAGAAGGGGAAGGGAGTGTAAGGGAGAGGGGGAGGGGAGTGTGAGGGAGAGGGGGAAGGGAGTGTGAGGGAGAGGGGAGTGTGAGGGAGAGGGGAGTGTGAGGGAGAGGGGGAGGGGAGTGTGAGGGAGAGGGGGAGGGGAGTGTGAGGGAGAGAGGGAGGGGTGTGTGAGGGAGAGGGGAGTGTGAGGGGGAGGGGAGTGTGAGGGAGAGGGGGAAGAGAGTGTGAGGGAGAGGGGGAGGGGAGTGTGAGGGAGAGGGGGAAGGGAGTGTGAGGGAGAGGGGGAGGGGAGTGTGAGGGAGAGAGGGAGGGGTGTGTGAGGGAGAGGGGAGTGTGAGGGAGAGGGGAGTGTGAGGGAGAGGGGGAGGGGAGTGTGAGGGAGAGGGGGAGGGGAGTGTGAGGGAGGGGGGGAAGGGAGTGTGAGGGAGAGAGGGAGGGGTGTGTGAGGGAGAGGGGAGTGTGAGGGAGAGGGGAGTGTGAGGGGGAGGGGAGTGTGAGGGAGAGGGGTAAGGGAGTGTGAGGGAGAGGGGGAGGGGGAGTGTGAGGGAGAGGGGGAAGGGAGTGTGAGGGGAAGGGGAGTGTGAGGGAGAAGGGGAAGGGAGTGTGAGGGAGAGAGAGAGGGGTGTGTGAGGGAGAGGGGAGTGTGAGGGAGAGGGGGAGTGTGAGGGAGAGGGAGAAGGGAGTGTGAGGGAGAGGGGAGTGTGAGGGAGAGGGGGAGGGGAGTGTGAGGGAGAGGAGGAGGGGAATGTGAGGGAGGGGGAGTGTGAGGAAGAGGGGGAGGGGAGTGTGAGGGAGAGGGGAGGGGAGTGTGAGGGGGAGGGGAGTGTGAAGGAGAGGGAGGGGGAGTGTGAGGGAGAGGGGGAGGGGAGTGTGAGGGAGAGGGGAGTGTGAGGGAGAGTGAGAGGGGAGTGTGAGGAAGAGGGGAGTGTGAGGGAGAGGGTGATTGGAGTGTGAGGGAGAGGTGGAGGGGAGTGTGAGGAAGAGGGGAGTGTGAGGGAGAGTGAGGGGGAGTGTGAGGGAGAGGGGAGTGTGAGGGAGAGTGAGAGAGGAGTGTGAGGGAGAGGGGAGTGTGAGGGAGAGGGGAGTGTGAGGGAGAGGGAGAGGGAGAGGGGAGTGTGAGGCAGAGGGGGAGGGGAGTGTGAGGGAGAGGGGGAGGGGAGTGTGAGGAAGAGGGGAGTGTGAGGGAGAGCGAGAGGGGAGTGTGAGGGAGAGGGGAGTGTGAGGGAGAGTGAGAGAGGAGTGTGAGGGAGAGGGGAGTGTGAGTTAGAGGAAGAGGGGAGTGTGAGGGAGAGAGGAGTGTGAGGGAGAGGGGAGTGTGAGGGAGAGGGAGAGGGAGAGGGGAGTGTGAGGCAGAGGGGGAGGGGAGTGTGAGGTAGAGGGGAGTGTGAGGGAGAGGGGAGTGTGAAGGAGAGGGAGAGGGGAGTGTGAGGGAGAGGGGAGTGTGAAGGAGAGGGAGAGGGGAGTGTGAGGAAGAGGGAGAGGGGAGTGTGAGGGAGAGGGGAGTGTGAGGGAGAAGGAGAGGGGAATGTGAGGGAGAGGGAGAGGGGAGTGTGAGGGCGAGGGGAGTGTGAGATAGAGGGAGAGGGAAGTGTAGAGGAGTTTGAGGGGGTGGGAGGAGAGTGTGAGGTGGTGTGGGAGGCAGGCGGAGGGAGAGAGGTGTATGAGAGGGGAGTGTGGGGGGAGGGACAGGGAGAGGGGAGTATGACAGGAGTGTGTGAGGGGGACAGAGGGGTGAGGGAGAGGGGAGTATGAGTGGGGAATGTGGGATGAGGGAGAAGGAGAGGGGAGTATGAGGGGGGAGGGAGGGGTGAGGGAGAGGGGAGTATGAGAGGGGAGTGTGAAGGGGAGGGAGGGGTGAGGGAGAGGGGAGTATGAGAAGGGAGTGTGGGGGGAGGGAGAGTGAGAGGGGAGTATGAGAGGAGTGTGTGAGGGGGAGGGAGGGGTGAGGGAGAGGGGAGTATGAGAGGGAAGTGTGAGGGAAAGGGAGAGGGGAGTATGAGAGGAGTGTGTGAGGGGGAGGGAGAGTGAGAGGGGAGTATGAGAGGGGAGTGTGAGGGGGAGGGAGGGGTGAGGGAGAGGGGAGTATGAGAGGGGAGTGTGGGGGGAGGGAGAGTGAGAGGGGAGTGTGAGAGGAGTGTGTGAGGGGGAGGGAGGAGTGAGGGAGAGGGGAGTATGAGAGGGGAGTGTGGGGGAGGGAGAGGGAGAGAGGAGTATGAGAGGGGAGTGTGAGGGGAAGGGAGGGGTGAGGGAGAGGGGAATATGAGAGGGGAGTATGAGAGGGCAGTGTGAAGGGGAGGGAGAGTGAGAGGGGAGTATGAGAGGGGAGTGTGAGGGGGAGGGAGGGGTTAGGGAGAGGGGAGTATGAGAGGGGAGTGTGGGGGAGGGAGAGTGAGAGGGGAGTGTGAGAGGAGTGTGTGAGGGGGAGGGAGGAGTGAGGGAGAGAGGAGTATGAGAGGGGAGTGTGGGGGGAGGGAGAGGGAGAGAGGCGTATGAGAGGGGAGTGTGGGGTGAGGGAGAAGGAGAGGGGAGTATGAGAGGGGAGTGTGAGGGGAGGGAGAGGGAGAGGGGAGTATGAAAGGAGTGTGTGAGGGGAGGGACAGGGAGAGGGGAGTATGAAAGGAGTGTGTGAGGGGAAGGGAGGGGTGAGGGAGAGGGGAGTATGACAGTGGAGCTTGGGTGGAGGGAGAGGGAGAGGGGAGTATGAGAGGGGAGTGTGAGGGGAGGGAGAGGGAGAGGGGAGTATGAGGGGGGAGTGTGGGGGGAGGGAGAGGGAGAGGGGAGTATGAGGGGGGAGTGTGAGGGGGAGGGAGGGGTGTGGGAGAGGGGAGTATGAGAGGGGAGTGTGGGGGGAGGGAGAGGGAGAGGGGAGTATGAGGGGGGAGTGTGAGGGGGAGGGAGGGGTGTGGGAGAGGGGAGTATGAGAGGGGAGTGTGGGGGGAGGGAGAGGGAGAGGGGAGTATGAGGGGGGAGTGTGAGGGGGAGGGAGGGGTGTGGGAGAGGGGAGTGTGGAGGAGTGTGAGGGGGTGGGAAGGAGTAGGGCGAATGTCATGTTTTGGGTGAAGGGGATGGTCAGATTTCAGGACCCTGGTGATTCACTCTTACACCCACCCCAGTAGGTCACCAGAAAGCCATTGTGCGTCCAAACTCTGCCAATAATTGGCAACGAGTGCTGAGAGAATCTGTTCCCTCGAATACAGACAGGGCTCCCAGCTACTGGAGGGCCACAACTAGGCTCCTTGCTGCATCATCGGGTCCTGGACACCTGGCAACATTGAAGTTCCCCCTCAACACGCTGGTGGGCACCCTCTCCCCCCTCACCCTCACCCTGACAGCAGCAGGAGCTCTGCCTTGGGTTCAGCCTGGGTCAGGGTCAGACAGGACCTTGTGAGGCTCGACTTTAATCCAAAGGGAAATGAGAGCCAAGTGCTCTGAGGGGGTGACATCAGCCTCAGTGACCTGGCTATATGGAAATGAAGGCTACACGGGTGGCATCAAGAATCAACGCCAAGTGGTTATGACAATTCTGAAGTAATCCAGAGACCTGGACAGATGATTCAGTACACAAGCTTAAATTTGACCATGTTTGCTGGACAATTAAAGTTCATTAGTTCGATAAACTTGGAATAAAAAGCTAGTATCTGACATCTGAACCCTCAATGCCAACTAAAACTTGGATAAATTGTTGCCACCATCTCCCTTTTCTGACTGGGCCCACCATACTGGAGATCACAGCGGGTCAGACAGCATCCATGGAGAGGGAGCAAGCTAATGTTGTGATTCTAGATGACTCTTCACCAGCTCTGATGAAGAATCATTTAAACTCAAAACGTTAGCTTGTTCTCTCTCCATGGATGCTGTCTGACCTGTTGTGATATCCGGCATTTGCTGTCTTCAGTACAGATTCCAGCATCTGCAGTAACTTGTTCCGACTTAAAGACAACAGTACTGCACAACAGTGACTAGGTGCTAGATATATTCCTAAGACAGACATTGTTACTATGAGGTTTATCCTCCTCAAGGTCCACATCTGTTCTACCTTTCTCAACCCAAGGCCTCATGACATGGACAGACTGGGTGGAGCTTAAAGCAGGCTTCAGCGTTAACCCTTTCAGAACCACTACAGCAGGACATGGTGACCATTGTTATAAAAACTCACCTGGTTCACTCAGGTTTTTCATCAAAGGAAGCCTGTCATCTTTGTGTGGTCTGGCCTACACGTGACTCCAGGCCCACAGCAATGTGCTTGACTCTTCATTGTTCTTTCAAAGGAAGCAGGTACTTTGTGGTTCAAGAAGACGGGTTCAGCATCAACTTCTCAAGGGGCAACAAGGGATGGGCAATGAATACTGTGGCCAGTGATTACCCACACTCCCAGAAATGGAAAAGGATCTGTGTCCTCTGTGATTGTCACACCTAGTTGGGAACAGAAGAGTCATCACCTAATTGTATTGGTTGTGTTTGCTGCATTTAAAGGGTTAAATTCACAAGCCTGTCTCTCTCTGTCTGCACTCAGGTGCCCTGCCCTTAATATGTGAGACTCATGTATCAACATAAATGTGCAACTCAATCTCCTCAGCTCCACACCAGACTCCCCTTACTCCAGCAAGAGGAAAGATTGCTCAGTCGAGGTCACGACGCAGGTTAAATGGCAACTAACTTTAACCTCCTTCAGTTAAGAGGTCAAAGGCTATCGGTTAATCTAATTACAGTTTGAATGGTTTATACTGTTAACTCCCTGAACACAAGAGAATCAAATCCCCTCAAGGCCATTAAAATTCTTTTTTAATCCAATGATCTTTTTGTGCTTTCTCAACACAGCAGGATAATTAACCGGGCAACTACACTCATATTTTCTTACGTTCAAACAATTATCGGAGAACTCCAAGGAAGCTTTTCGAAAGTGCTGAGTGTTTTCTGCACAACCAGTCACTTCAAGAATTTTGTCTTATCGGAATTAATTTTGGATTGAGAAAGACTCTGCAGGATGTCTCCGAGGGTGCAGTGTGTTGGGGTGTTGGGGGGGGTGGGGGGGATGCGACAGAATCAAACAACGCTATATCAGGCCTTTCTAAAGATTGTATGTTGGAGGTCGGGTGTTGGGTTGCAGGAGGTACCGGGAGGTCCTGTGATCTCCACCGGGTTTGAGATCCTGAAATGATTTGCGATTGAATGGAGGCAGTTTTTGAAAAAATGACCCACATCTCTATTATTGTTTAGATCAGAGTGGTGCTGGAAAAGCACAGCAGGTCAGGCAGCATCCGAGGAGCAGGAAAATCGATGTTTCGAGCAAAAGCCCTTCATCAAGAATAGAGGCAGGAAGCCTCCAGAGTGGAGAGATAAATGGGAGGTTGGTGGGGCTGGGGAGAAGGTAGCAAAGAGTACAATAGGTGAATGTGGATGGGGATGGAGGTGATAGGTCAGAGGGGAGGGTGGAGTGGATAGGTGGGAAGGGAGATTGGCAGGTAGGACAGGTCATGAGGACAGTGCTGAGCTTGAAGGTTGGAATTGAGGTAAGGTGGGGGATGGGGAAATGAGGAAACTGGTGAAGTCCACATTGATGCCCTAGAGTTGAAGTGTTCCAAGGCTATCATGTCTTTTGTGTCCTTGGTACATCCCAATGTGCTTTATGGTCAATGAAAGGATGTTTTGGAGTGGTGTAGGGAATGCAGCAGCCATTTTGTGCACAGCAAGCTTCCACAGGTAGCGAGAATAGTGATAGGGTGGCATGGTGGCTCAGTGGTTAACGCTGCCGCTTCACAGCGCCAGGGACCCGGGGTCGATTCCAGCCTCGGGCGTCTGTCTGTGTGGAGTTTGCACATTCTCCCTGTGTCTGTGTGAGTTTTCTCCAGATGCTCTGGTTTCCCATAGTGTGCAGAGATGGGCAGATGGGTTAGCCATGGGAAGTGCAGGATTACAGGGATAGGGTGGGTATGGGTCAGATACTATTTGTAGAGTTAGTGCAGACTTAGTGAGTCAAAAAGCTTCAATTTGCACTGTAGGGGATTCCTAATGAAGGGCTTTTGCCCAAAACATCGATTTTCCTGCTCCTCAGATGCTGCCTGACTTGCTGTGCTTTTCCAGCAACATTCTAATTTAGACTGTAGGGGATTCTAGTCTATAATTCTAATTACTGCAGAAGGTGTGAAGTACCTGAAAGGATTAACTGATAACATGAGTTATTCAGATATAATATTCACTCTTCCCGTGAGAGACTAGCCAATTGTTCAAAGTGCTAAACTCTGGGTAGCTAAACAGTAATGGTGTGTTTACCATGAACTTCAACCTGAGATCTCACAAGAATCTGCTCATGGAACTCAATGTACTATAGCTTTAATGTAGTTCTGTTTAAGTGCTTTGTAATAAACCTTTCCTGGTCAACAAGAGTGAGCATCATAGGACACAGGAGCAGACATTAGGCCATTCAGCTGATCAGTGGTGCTGGAAAAGCATAGCAGGTCAGGCAGCATCCGAGGAGCAGGAAAATCGACGTTTCGGCAGGAGCCCTTCGTCAGGGATGAGGTTGAATGCCTCTGGGGTGGAGAGATTTTCCAGCACCATCCTAATCTTGACTCTGATCTCCAGCATCTGCAATCCTCACTTTCGCCTCCCTGATCAGTTTCTCTACCCCATTCTCCTGCTTTCTCCCCATAATCCTTGGCAATCAAGAACCTATCTATCTCTGTCTTAAATATACTCATGATTCAGGGATGCCGGTGTTGGACTGGGGTGTACAAAGTTAAAAATCACACAACACCAGATTATAGTCCAACAGGTTTAATTGGAAGCACTAGCTTTCGGAGCGAAGCTTCAATCACCTGATGAAGGAGCGTTGCTCCGAAAGCTAGTGTGCTTCCAATTAAACCTGTTGGACTATAACCTGGTGTTGTGTGATTTTTAACTTTAAATATACTCAATGACCTGGCCTCAACAGGCTTTCTATTAAAGACTTTGTGTGAACATCCTTTTCCACTTTGTATCAGTAATTAGATTAGATTAGATTACTTACAGTGTGGAAACAGGCCCTTCGGCCCAAAAAGTCCACACCGACCCGCCGAAGCGTAACGCACCCAGACCCATTCTCCTACATTTACCCCTTCACCTAACACTACGGGCAATTTAGCATGGCCAATTCACCTAACCTGCATATTTTTGGACTGTGGGAGGAAACCGGAGCACCCGGAGGAAACCTATGCAGACACGGGGAGAATGTGCAAACTCCACACAGTCAGTCGCCTGAGGCGGGAATTGAACCCGTGTCTCTGGCGCTGTGAGGCAACAGTGCTAACCACTGCGCTACCGTGCCGCCCACTATAGATTACTTACAGTGTGGAAACAGGCCTTTCGGCCCAACAAGTCCACACCGACCCGCCGAAGCGCAACTGACCCATACCCCTACATTTACCCCTTCACCTAACACTACGGGCAATTTAGCATGGCCAATTCACCTGACCTGCACATCTTTGGACTGTGGGAGGAAACCGGAGCACTCGGAGGAAACCCACGTAGCCTCGTGGGGGTCTTTCACCCCGACTTGAATGGGCAGAACGGAGCTCAGTTTACTGTGAGACAGCATTGCCACACACTCCCGTGAAACCAGGTTCGATTAATTGAGGCACAGGATGAGGGCATCACCGGCTAGACCAGCATCTCTTGCACATTCCTAACTGGGCAGGAGGCAGTTACAGGTATCCCCTGCTTTTCGAAAGTTCGCTTTACGCCACTTCATTTTTACACAAGACCTGTTTGGTTAGCCAAAAGAAATCCAAAGAGGATTTTCGATTTTACGAAAAAAGGCAAATTTTTACCCATATAAATTAATCCTTCTTTGCTTTACGCCATTTCAGCTTACAAAACGGAACGTTCTACTTTCAGATAGCAGGGGGAATACCTGTACCATCTTGCTGTGGGTCTGGAGTCACATGTAGGCAAGACCAGGTAAGAACAGAAGATTTTCTTCCCTCAATGGCATTAGTGAGCTAGATGGGTTTTTCCTGACTATCATTTCGTGGTCATCATTAACACCCCAATTTTTACTGGATTCAAATTCCCCCATCTGCCCGGGGTCAGAATTCGAAGCCAGGTCCCCAGAACATTAGCTGGGTCTCTGGATTAACAGTCCAGTGATATGGAGAGAGTGAGAACTGCAGAATCAGAGTCAAAAAGTGTGGTGCTGGAAAAGCACAGCAGGTCAGGCAGCACCGGGGAGTAGGAGAGTCAACATTTTGGGCATAAGGCCTTTGTCAGTCCATTGGTAATATCACTAGGTCACCACCTCACCAGTGATGGTGCCCATTGTAGATGACCTTGAGAGGCTGAGGGTGGGTCGTCTTATGCATTTCCTGTGGCCTGGGTTTCACAACCCTAAATCATATCTGTTTAGCCAGCAGAGTGCTAAAGGGTTAACACACTTGTACGGGTCACAGAGTGAGGTTGCGGGCTGTAGGAGGTGTGTGTTTTTCCTGCAAGCCTATCATCTTGTCCCTGAAGAGCAGTGGGTTTGTTTAATTCCCCGCTGATGCCAGGTCCTGTCAGTGCTAGGAAGACAGATGGCCTGTCTGAGTGATTGACAATATGTTCATTCAATTAGTTGTGCTAGCTCTCTTTAAAAACTCTCTCTGTTCACTTCCAGCACCTTGATGTTTAATAGAACAGTCACCTCCTTGATCACAGTAACTATATGGTTTCTCATTGTATTTCCTTTTGTGCTTAAAGACAGCAATGCTCCAAATTTCAACAAATGGCATTCAACCAGAAATCTTAAGGCAGATTTTTACTTACTGTTGCAAAACAATCAAAACCAGGAGGAGAGTCACTTCAGAACAGAGAGCTGGAAGGGAATGCTGTCTGGTAGGAACTACAGGTATCGAGATACTCAAAAGTCTGACAGACCACTGCGATCCCAACCTTCCTCCAATTCTAGGCTCTTTTGTATTCTGGATTTTTGTCACTCTGCTTAAGTGGTGGCTGTGTCTTCAGTGGACTTAAGCTCTGGAATCCCTGGTGAATCTCCCTATCCCGTCCAATATTTAACAAAAAGTAAGTTACCTGGTCATTATTATATCGCTGTTTCCGGGAACTTGCTGCGTTTACATTAGCAGCCACATTTCCTATTTTGCAATAGTGATTTCACCTTGACAAGTAATTCCTTGCATCTAAAGTACTTTGTGGGGTGCTATGCGGTGCTATGTAAATGCAGATCCCGCACATAAAAATCATAGCATCTCAGGGAGAGTACAGATTGACAAATTGAGGCCTTAAATCCACTCCCCTGCCTGTCCTCTCACACTGCCACTGAAGTAAATACTGAGGATTCTGGAAGTCTGACACCGACACAGAAAATGGTCTGAACCAGAGTCATACCGGACTCGAAGCACGAACTCTGCTCCGAACTCTGCAGGTGCTGCCAGACCAGCTGAGTTTCCCCAGAGTTCCCTGTGTTTGTTCCCTCATGACCATTAACTCCCTCAGAGATTAAAGATCAAACTCAGCCGTGAATATAATCAAAGGCATAACATATTCTGTTCTCTGTGGAAGAGAATTTCTTGGATTCAGGACCAGACAGAGAAGAAATGCCTCTTCATTTCAGTCCAAAACGGAGGCACCTTAACTTTAGCGGTTTGTTTTTAAGATATTTTCAGATCACTTAATTCCAGAATCCCCCCAAACAGGGAAACCATCCTCTGAAAATCTTGCCCATCAGGGCCTCCTCAGGATCTTATGTATTTCCATAAGGTCAGCTCTTATTCTCATGAACTCCAATGGGTATAGGTCCAACCTGCTCAACCGCTCCTTAATAAATGACCCTTTCATCCCAGAAATCCACTGAGTGATCTTTCTCCAAACTGCCTCCAATGAAATAGGGAGGCCACAACTGTACACAGTACTCCAGGTGCAATACTGTCTCACCAACAGCCTGTGCAGTTATGGAAAGACCTCTTTGTACCTTTACACACTGAGCCTCTTGCAGTGGAAAGCCAATTTCTTATTTTCTTTTCTAATCACTTCCTGTCCCTGTCTGCTGTTTTTTGCGATCCCTGTAAGAACTTAGTTCCTTTTGATCACAGCCTCCTGCAATCACTCTCCATTTAAATAATTAGATTAGATTAGATTACATGACAGTGTGGAAACAGGCCCTTCGGCCCAACAAGTCCACACTGACCCGCCGAAGCGCAACCCACCCATACCCCTACGTTTGCCCCTTACCTAACACTATGGGCAATTTAGCATGGCCAATTCACCTGACCTGCACATCTTTGGAATGTGGGAGGAAACCGGAGTACCCGGAGGAAACCCACGCAGACACGGGGAGAACGTGCAAACTCCACACAGTCAGTCGCCTGAGGCGGGATGTTTCAATAGCGACTAAACTTCAAAAACAAGTTCTCCAAAGGCTTTGAGACTTCGGCTGGAGGGGAAAAGGGCTTTATGGCAGCTCAGTGGCTCAGTAGTTAGCACTGCTGCCTCACAGCACCATGGACCCGGGTTCGATTCCAGCCTCGGGCGACTGTCTGTGTGGAGTTTGTACATTCTCCCCGTGTCTGCGTGGGTTTCCTCTGGGTGCTCCAGTTTCCTCCCACTGTTCAAAGATGTGCAGGTCAGGTAGATTGGCCATAAAAAATTGCCCGTAGTGTTCAGGGGTGAGTAGGTTAGCTGGGTTGGCTGTGGGTAGTGCAAGGTTACAGGGATAGGATTGGGGAGTGTGGTCTGGGTGGGATACTCTTCAGAAGGTTGGTGTGGATTCGATAGGCTGAATGGCCTGCTTCCACATCGTAGGGATTCTACGTAAATGCAAGTCTTTCTTCTCCACCCAGGCATACCAGCTTATGACATCTAGATCCAAACAGTCTTCAGATCTTTAATTTATAGGTTGAACCACCTAATCCTGAAAGCAGCCCAATTTGAGCAAGTGTGGAGAGACATCTCGGCAGAATCGCCCACCTCTGAGCTCCCTAAAGCTTCTTTGGTTACAAGGGTTACCCATCAATTTATACAGCAATGAACTGAACTTACATGACATGGCCAGAGGGACTAATGGAACAGCAATTATCCTGGGAGGGGAGGCCAGGAGGAACCCCATGATCTCCCTTCCCCCTCTTCCAAACAAACAAGGAGTGAGGAGAAATTGTGAATCAAAGTCTCAGGGGGACAGCCTGAAATCCCTCCAAACACATCTGGGATGGCTAACAGCAGTCACTGGAGGTTTCTAATGAGGAGCGAGCAGACAGAAGGAATATCCGTCTGAAGGAGAGACAGGCCTTGGCTCTCAACTCACTTCCTTTTGTTTATCACTCCAGTCACTTGCCTGTTTTTCCTCATTAGCTGAGAATTGAAGCCTGCCTCAGTGTGGGACTGTGACTCCTGTTCCGGTCACTGCTGCCCAACTGATAATTGAAAAAAACAACAAATCAATCGAAACAAAAACCCGCCAATTTTGCGTCAGTTGTTCCCCCGGGAGGTACCATCTGCCCGAGGAGAGGAAAGTGATGCAGACCCCACCCTCAACCTCAGAGCGACACTAGCATGACAATTCTTCCGTTCCCGCGCTGACAATCCCAGAATCTTGTGAATTTATTGTTGGAATGGTGGGTGGGAGCAAATTTAATGCAAAACTTCCAAAGGAAATGGAGACCCTACTCGAACCGAGCGAAGGACTACAGGGAAGAGGTGAGGGGGGTGGGATAAATAGGAGAGCCCTATAAAGGAGTCACTCAGGTATGATAGGCTGAATGGCCTGTTATCTGCACTGTCATTGTAAACTGTTATTTATTAGTTATTGAGATGCGATGAAAGCCTCATGCGCAAATGTCCATTCCTCATAGAATGTGGTGATGGGTTGCCTTCGTAAATGTTAGTCCTTGGGTTTTTAGGGCCATATACAGTGCTGTTGGGAAGGGCATTCTGGGATTTTGACCCTCCAACAATTATTGGAACAAAGGAGGCCTTTCAGCCCCTCAAACCTGTTCCGCCATTCCATGAGATCATGGCTGATCTGCGGCCTCACTCTATATACTTGCCTTTGGCCCATATCCCTTAATACAAAAATGGATCTCTCTCAGATTTAAAATAAACAAGGGATCCATCATCTACTGTTTGTGGAAGTGAGTTCCAAACCTCTCAGCCTGTAGCAGTGCTTCCTAACATCTGTCCTGACCCTAATTTTCAGACTGTGCCCCTGCTTCTAGAAACCAGAACCTGTGGTTCACAGATCCAGCACACCACCAGCTTCACAAGGGCTAGAAGCGATGGACAATGCATTTTAGTGACCCCTAGTTCTCAAGTAAAGACCCTGGTCATGGCACTGTCTTTTGCGGGGGAGCTATCATTGTTTCTTCATGCTCACAGCCCACACCATGCTCTAAATAGGCCCACAGTTATTGCTCATCCCTCATCACCCATGGTTAATCTACTCTTTCTTTCCCTGTTGAATAATGCTGATGTAATTCCTGCAAAGCATGTTGTGTGGCTTGGAGAGAAACCGCTAATGGTGTTGTGTTATTGGAAGGAGTGTGATGGAATGCACCCCATTTGCCTGGATGGGTGCAGCCCTGACAACATTCAAGAGGCTTGACACCATCCAGGACCAAGCAGCCTGCTTGATTGGCCCCACATCCACCACCCTCTGCACTCATTTTCCTTCACCATCAATTCTCGGTATCCGCAGAGTGCATTAGCTCCAAGATACACTGCAGAAATTCAGCAAGACTCCTTAGGCCGCACCTTCCAAACCCACATCACTTCCACCTCAAACTTCAAGGGCAGCAGATACATGGGAACACCTGCAAGTTCCCCTCCAAGCCACTCACCATCCTGACTTGGAAATACTGTATATCACCTTTCCTTCATTGTCGCAGGGTCAACATCCTGGGACTTCACACCCGATAGCATTGTGGGACTGCAATGGTTCAAAAAGGCAGCTCACCACCAGGTTCACAAGGGCAAGGAGGCCTAGGCAATACATTTTGGTGACACCCAGATCTGAAGTAAGGTCCCTTGGTCACTGCTTTGGCTTATGTGGGGGAACTATCGTGTTTTTCCATACTCAGAGCCCAGGCTAATAACAACGTGATCTAGTCAATGTTTATTGCTCGTCCCGCATTGTCCAGTGGGCAGTTAAGAATCAATCACATTGCTGTGGGTCTGGAGTCACATGTAGACTGGACCAGGTAAGGATGGTAGATTTCCTCTCCTGAAGGAAATTAGTGAACCAGATGGGTTTTCATGAACAATCACCAATAGTTTTGTGGTCATCATAAGATTAGTTTTTTAATTGAAATCGTACCATTGCTATGGAAATATTTGAGCCCATGTCCCCAGAGTATTAGCTAGGACCTCTGGATTATTAGTTAGCAAAAGGATCAGTAGGCCATTGCTGCCCTCAATTTCCTCAGGTAAGTGTTAGCTCCTGTGTCCATTTAAGAATTACAATGGGGTTGGATCACCGAGGTGCTGGGTTGGTTGATCCTACTGCCGTGATACCGATTGAACAGGAACAAACTTGTTTCGATGTACATAGCTGGAAATGTGTTGCTGGAAAAGCGCAGCAGGTCAGGCAGCATCCAGGGAACAGGAGAATCGACGTTTCGGGCATAAGCCCTTCTTCAGGAAGGGCTTATGCCCGAAACGTCGATTCTCCTGTTCCCTGGATACTGCCTGACCTGCTGCACTTTTCCAGCAACACATTTCCAGCTCTGATCTCCAGCATCTGCAGACCTCACTTTCTCCTCGATGTACATAGCACCTTGCAGGATATCGCAAAGTACTTTTTTGTCACTGTCTTAATGGAGGAATTGTACCAGGCATATTTTGCACAGCAAGATCCCACAAAATGTAATGAGCTAAACGAACAGGTAGCTAACTTTTATTGGCATTGATTGAGGGGTAAATATTGGCCCGTGACCCCAGAGTGAACTCCCTTGGTCGACTTTGAGAAAGTGCTGTGGGAAATTTTACCTCACCAGAGGGGCCTCGGAGTCACATTTTGTCCTGAAGATGTTTCTGGGTGACAGTGAAGCTCTGTGTGTCTGAAGAAGGGCTGTTTTGTGTACCAAAGACCATTTATCATGCTGTCGGTACAAGGTTTTATTTAATCAACACAGTACACTGTAGGGCGCTTCTAACTCTGGCTTGCACTCTGATGAACTATTTACTCGATAAATCTCTGAACTGCTTTATTTGGCTCACCCTGATGCTGAGTGGGCCAGATTTTGTTCAGGTACATAAAGTACAGGAGGTCAAGACCCTGAGAAGGGCCAAAAGGGTAGGATTTTTGTTTTGCTTTGGGGAGATTGGGCTTGTGCCACATATAGTTTTGGCACAGCATGTCTGAATAAAGGAGTCAGGTAAGTCAAAAAACCAATGGCCTCTAAGTTCTTTGGCAGATTTATTCAGTTAGTCCCACTGCCCTGCTCTGTCTCCCCATAGCCCTATCATTTATTCCTTCTCAAGTGTTTATCTAATTCCTTTTTGAGTGTTATTATTGAATCTGTTTCCATCACCTTTTCAAGCAGCATGTTTCAGTTCACATCAACTCACTGCACAAAATATTGCTCCACATCTAGTCTCTGGTCATTTGCCAATTTTCTTAAATCTATGTCCTTTGGTTATTGACCCCCCTGCCTCTGGAAAGTTTCTCTTTATTGACTTCATCAAAACCCTTCCAGGTTTTAAACATTTCTATTTCTCCTTAATCCCTCATTTTCTCTCCTTAACCTCATTTGTTCTAGGGGTAACCATCTCCATTTCTTTAGCCTCTCCCCAAGCAGTCCCTCATGTTTGAGTGTAGCTCTAATGAATCTCTTCTTCAAAACTGAAGACTACACTCCAACTGGGACCTATGTTTTATGAAAGTTAGAAACACAGAAAGTAGGAGCAGGAGTATACCTATTCAACTCTGTGCTGCAGTTCAACATGATTATGCCTGATCATCCAACTCAATCCAATATTCCCACTTTCTCCCCATAGCCCTGAGAACTATATCTACCTTTCTTGAAAGCTTTCGATGTTTTGACTTCAATTGCTTTCTGTGACAGAGAATTCCACAGACTCACCACTCTCTGGGTGAAATAAATTCTCCCTATTGAATCCCTACAGTGTGTAAACAGGCCATTCAGCCCAACAAGTCCACACTGACTCTCTGAGTAGCGTCCACCCAGATTCTTCCCCTATCCCATCACTATAATCCTGCATTTCCCATGGCTAACACACCCACTTCCCTGGATACTATGGGCAGTTTGCTATGGCCAATCCACCTAATCTGTACAGCTTTGGACTGTGGAAAGAAACACACGCAGACGTGGGAAGAACATGCAAAGTCCACACAGTTGCCCGAGGGTGGAATTGAACCCAGGTCCCTGGCACTGTGAGGCAGCAGTGCTAACAACCAAGGAACGAGAGTAGGTCACTTGGCCAAGCTGGTCTGCTTACACCAACCGAGGGGTTTCCTGTCTGTGTCTGGGATAGGGTGCCAGAGAGCCATTTTGTCGGTTCACCTCGAAATGGCGTAGGCCAAGCCATGGGCCTTCAGGGAATGGCCTCTCGTTCCCTCTCCTTGTGAATAGTGTAGTGGGTAGCAGAGAGCTACCACTCCTACTCCCATTTCTGAAACCTGCCTTAATTCCCTGGGGGATTAGACAGGGGAATGCGATTTTTGAGAAGATTTGTAGCTCAGGTTGTGGAGCAGGTTGTAAGTTTGCTCACTGAGCTGCTGGATTTGTTCCCAAACTGACAACAACAAACACATTGATTTGGACTTCATTTACCAATCTCACAGAAAAAGAACTGAAAGTGATATCACCCACCACAACAGACCAAGACACATAAATAGAAAACGGGAACACCAGGGCTTCATCAGAGGATGTTAACTAGCATGGTGACGAAACGTCTGAGAACAAATCTATCAGCTCAGCGAGCAAACTGACATTGGAAGGCTGCACCTAAGACAACACTCACCTGGTGTGCACTAGTTGGTTAACATCGCTACTTTGGCTGGTTCCAGTTCGGTGCACCATTCCTACACCCAGCATTGCTTCCTTTTTAACAAGGAAAGGACTGTTGTTTCGTCAATGCATTGGCGTAGCGTTAGCACCAGGTTCCAGAGAACAGATGTGGGCAATTTACTTTGGCTCTTACCAGCCAAACTTTTCAAGCGATGTGAAGGATTACCAACATCAACACTGAGATCTCATTGGCTGGCAAAAAGAAAAGACTTGAAGAAAGACCTGCCAAAAATGTCCATGGATAGATTTAATAATTTGCTTCATGAAATGTAGTTTGATGTTTCTATAATGAGAAAGCAAAACAAACACTTTTATTGTTAACAAGCCAAAATAAAGAATCGCATCTGGTTAGGCAACTTTCTTTCTCAACTTCAAATTAGTTCTATTTCAGATGTAGTTCATTCTTTAACTTCATTCTTGAACTGCGGCTCAGCTGGCAAGACTGATATTTATTGTCTATTTCTTGTCTCCCTCAAGAAGCTGGAGATGGACCTAGCTCTTGAACCTGTCTGAACCCGTTTGAACCTGTTTAAACCAGTCTGCTCTGCCTATGGGGACAGTCAGGACTTTGGGGATAATGGACTCCAGGTTATGGGGGAAAGTTCTTCACTCAAAGAAGGGTTGAGAATCTTTGGAAAGTTCTATCTCAAAGAGACTATGGATGCTCACACTTTGAGTCCATTCAGGGTTCAGACCAATCGAATTTCAGGATGTGAATGGAATCCAGGGATTTGGGACTAGGCCATGAAAGTGATTTCACGCAGCAGCCCTAAGGGATCGTACATCTGGCATCTTTCCCTGTTTTTAGGTCCCAAGTTTGCAATCTTCGTAAGAGGGCTCCCACAGTCCAATTACATCAGGATTTCCAGGGTTTTGACTAAAGATACAACAGTTAATGATGTCCAAGTCCGGATGGTGTGTCATCAGAATGAAACTTGCAGATAACAGTAGTCAATACACCTGCTGCCCTTCTCTCCTGGATACTGGGACTCATGGGTTGGGAGATGCAACTGAGGAAATCCTGTTAAGTTTCTGCAGTGGCTACAAGAACAGGTAAGAGACTGGAAATTCTGCTACAAGTGACTCACTGCTGGTCTCCCCAAAGCCTGTCCACCATCTACAAGGCACAAGTCAGGAGTTTGATGGAATACTCCCCACTTGTCTGGATGGGTGCAGCTCCAACAACATTCAAAATGCTGGACAGCATCCAGGACAAAGCAGCCCGCTTGTGAGCACCCCCCCCCTGCCCACCACTGGGCGTATCATTAACCCCCCTCCATTACCGCGGCTGCACCAAGATTACTCTGAGAGTGCCTTCTTCCCCAGTGATGTTTACCACTGAGAAGGTCCAGAGCACCAGTGTGGTTTACCCCCCATCCCCAAAAGCATCCCTTCAAGTCACCCCATCCAGACTCGAACATAACTGGATATACTCAAGTAATAGTCAATCCCATGTAAATGTCGACCCCCTATTTTTGACCAATTAATCTGGAATTTTCCATATATCTCGTGTAAAATTCACAGATAACAGATCAACGTTTATGAGTCAGTGTGTCGGCCGTCACGTCCCACTCCAGCCTTCCAGTCTGCCATTTGTTCCACTCTGCTCCCAGGTCTTCCAGTCCACTGGCTGTTGTGTTCCACTCCGGGTTTTCAGAATTACCATAATTCATTTTTCTTCTCCTTATACGTTTAGAAATCAGTTGGGCTTTTGCCAATGATGTGGTATGAATTTTGATGGGCATGAATTTCTGCCCCTCAAAAATAGTATCCATGTAATAGTCAACTCCTTAAATTTAACCTTAGAAAGTAGTCAAAACAATTTGACTATGACTGGAATGTATACAGTATATCACTGCTGCAGGCCCATAGTCTTGGATGCATGGCCTAACCCAAATTATTGGTAGGTCTACTCCCACTGTAGATGCAACACTAGTTCAAGAAAAAGGCTTACCAACACTTACTCAAGGACAATTAAATGCCATCCTTTCCATTGTCACCTATATTTCAGAATCAAAAAAGAAAATGACCAAATAAGCCATTGGGTGTGTCCAATGTGGGTCTTCTGCCTCTACATGACACTCTCCTGGATATCACTTGTTGACATCATCATTAGTATGTGGCTGATTCTCGGAGGAGAAAGTGAGGACGGCAGATGCTGGAGATCAGAGTCAAGAGTGTGGCGCTGGAAAAGCACAGCAGGTCAGGCAGCATCCGAGGAGCAAGAGAATCGACGTTTCAGGCCTAAGCTGTAGGTGACATCACCTGATGAAGGGCTTCTGCCTGAAACATTGGTTCTCCTGCTCCTTGGATGCTGCCTGACCTGCGGATTCTTGTGGAATAGTTACAAGATAAAAGAGGCCACTTGGCCCATCGAGTGGATCCCAGCTCTAGGGCAATTCAGCAAATTGTTTGCTTGTCTATTGTGTGACCACGCTGTCACTTTCAAAAAGGTTAACTTGTCTTTGGTTTTTTTGAAGAGAGTTTGTAAAGGCAGAAATGCCGAAGAGTCTAGGTAGTTTAACAGTTTAATAATGGAAGGGATATGGCCAGTTCTCCCAGTTCAGGTTTATTCTAGTTTTTTTTGGCTGTAGCAGTCACAAGAGGTTTTGAGTACCAGAAGGGTTGTAAGCTTCAGTAAAGGGTTCCTCTGACTTTCTCTATAATCCCTTTCTAGATGCTGTTCCCTCCTGCCTGTAAGAATCTATGTTTGAATTTATCTTTTAGCCAAGAGGTGTGTTTATGGGATGCTACTGTATTGGAACAGTTAATTAGTGATAGTTACTGTATCAGGTCAGTTAAAATTTCCAATAGTTAAGTTATTCTAAATTCTGCTTTCTTTTGTTCATATTTTAACTGTAGTCATAGAGATGTACAAGCATGGAAACAGACCCTTCGGCCCAACTTGTCCATGCTGACCAGATATCCTAAATTAATTTACTCCCATTTGCCAGCACTTGGCCCATATCCCTGTAAACCCTTCATATTTATATACCCATCCAGATGCCTTCTAAATGTTGTAATTGTACCAGCCTCCACCACTTCCTCTGGCCGCTCATTCCATACACACACCACCCCCTGTGTGAAAAAGTTGCCCCTTAGGTCCCTTTTAAGTCTTTCCCCCTCACCTTAAACCTATGCCCTCTATTTTGAACTCCTCTATTCTGGGGAAAAGACCTTGTCATTCATGTCGACCAGATATCCCAACCCAAACTAGTCCCACCTGCCAGCACCCGACCCATATCCCTCCAAACCCTTCGTATTCATATACCCATCCAGATGCCTTTTAAATGTTGCAATTGTACCAGCCTCCACCACTCCCTCTGGCAGCTCATTCCATACACATACCACCCTCTGTGTGAAAAAGTTACCCCTTAGATCCCTTTTACATTTTTCCCCTCTCACCCTAAACCTATACCCTCTAGTTCGGGACTACCCCAAGGAGTGTTTAAATAAATTCTGTTTTGCTTAAAGCTGAGTGGTTTGACCAGCTGCATCACACCTGGAATATCCACTTCACATCTGCCTTTGAATTAAGAAAAAGTTAGAGTCTAGGCTACCTTCTTAAAATAGTTTGAGGGTCCCTGGCCCATAACAGATGCCCTTTTGAAAGGTGTGATGGAGTCTATCTCTACTCCCAGACCCCGCTTTCCAGATTACAAGCACTCACTCTGCAATAAATGCTTTTCCCCCCGATCATCTCTCACCCTGCT
Source organism: Chiloscyllium plagiosum (assembly GCF_037043375.1). NCBI lineage: Eukaryota > Metazoa > Chordata > Chondrichthyes > Orectolobiformes > Hemiscylliidae > Chiloscyllium > Chiloscyllium plagiosum. Next base: position 10,594,933 of record NW_028270162.1, on the reverse strand, counting down.
GCTGTTCACCCTGCAATGATGTCCCCTGCACCTTGAAGGTTTCTCTGCATTTACTCTATCTAGATCGTTCAATGTTTTGAACATCTTGATCATAGCTCCTTGTAATTTTCACTTCTCTAAGGAGAACACCAACGTTTCCAACCTATCCTTAAAACCGAATGTTCCCGTCCTCAGAGCCACTTGAATAGACTCTTTTGTTTTGGCATGTTCTCTGATGCCTACACATCTTGCCTGAATTGGACACAATGCTCAGTCACCTTTATTCTATGCTCCGTGGTGTACTGACTGACCCAGTTTGATTCCAGATCCCTTTAAACTCAGTCTTGCAGAGCGCACGCCAAGTTGCAATCAATCAGTGCAACATGAGCCTTCAAAGTTCGGGTAACCATTCATCTCTCTGCGTTTCTTCCTGCCGCACAGCAAGAAAGCGGTAAGATCCTTTCGATGTCAGTACAGCTCAGTGAAATAATCATAAGAAGATGTACAAGTCGGGGGAATGTCACAATCTGGTTGAAAAATGACTGAATTCATCACTACTGATGGTAAGTGGGCAGGAATTCCATCTAAAGGGAGATCAGGTTGCAAGTTATAATTGTGAGGCCACTGCAGTAGTCCATCTTGTGTCAATGTTGACACTTAGTAGCAATGACAAAAAAACCCTCCATTACTAATTAGTGTATTGGATTGCAAATGGAAACCCTAGAGGGTGGATGGGATAGTCTCTGCACTGAGCCACAATATTTACCATGTCTTCCTCTTATACAATATTCCAAAATCCACTCCTAAACCTCTCAGCTTTATTTTACATCAATGCTTTCCGCATTAATTGAAACCTAAAACATTGAGTTTGGACTGACTATAGTTTTTCCAACCAACGTGCCAAGTGGTAGTAGTTAATACAAAGAATTGCCTTTTATAAGCCGACAGAGCCTTTTAACAAAAGTCAGCGCCTGTCGGTGGTTAATCTTCCTGAGATCATCGGGGAGGATTGACACTATGCCTTTTGGCGCAATGAAGCTACATCATACGTTTGCTATACCCATTACGTTATCCAATATACAAATACACTGATCTACTGGAAGCATCATTTTGCCATTATGAGCCCAGGTTTAGTCTGTTCTATTCAAATAATACCTTTGAGTGCACCTTCAGACATTCCTGTGTCAGAATGTTTAATGTCTGACACTTCTGTTACACAAAGGAAGACTGCATTAAAGTATTTTTTAAAAAACCTGATATGATCGAGTCAGATTACGTGTCAGGGTGTTGGGGTGGGGGTGGTGGAGGGGGCACGATGTTACCTGGATTAGCAGCAGAGAAACATTGTCCTGCAATACCCATTGCAAGCAGGGCTGGAGAGCTGCAGGGGCAAATGGATCCCTCGACAAATACACTGAAGACAAGCAGCCTGTAATGACACTGGCTCTGGGTTGGGATTTACACAGCTACCCCTTCAATCCTTGGCAAGCCAATCAGACGTTTGCAGACTGCTTTTAGGGGTGAACCACTCTCATCATGCAAGCCATTTGTCATCATCTGTTCGCAGCTTTTCAACTGAAAAATTGTCCACCATTTATGGAATTACAGCAAAAATAATTTCACTACAAAAGGCATGTTGAAAGAGGGAGTGTTAAATGTCTTCTCTCTAGCTCAGAATAGATCACATTGAAAGTCATCGAATCCCAAGCTCATCATTAAGAAGCTCTAAGGTGGCATTATGGCTCAGTGGTTAGCACTGTTGCTGCTCAGCACCAAGGACCCAGGTTCGATTCCAGCCTCGGGTGACTGTATGTGTGGAGTTTGTACATTCTCCCAGTGTCTGTATGGGTTCCCTCCAGGTGCTCCGGTTTCCTCCCACAGTCCAAAGATGTGCAGGTCAGGTGGATTGGCCATATTAAATCGTGTCCTGGGATATGTAAATTAGGTGGATTAGCCATGGGAAATACAGGGTAGGGGGTGATTCTGGGTGGGATGGTCACTGTCAAGCTAGTGTGGACTTGTTGGGCCGAATGGCCTGTATCCACACTGCAGGGATTCTATGAATATCAATAAGTGTCCCCAGCATTGAAGGTTCAGTCCTTGCCTTTTTATAGCTGTCATTGGCTCTGTTCAAGGCTGGTTTAGACCGAACTGGCAGGTCTTAATACCTGACTTTGATTTACCTTTGTTGGAGGAGGATGTGAATCCGGTGAGTGTAGGTCGCTCCTCGAGGACTGACTGAACCCATTGCCCTTTCACACCCTCATTCACTCACATTGAAGTGTCAGTCAGTGGCTGTCTCTTGCTAAGACTCTCTATGGAAATCTTCTCAAAGATCCAAGGCCAGAAAATAAATTGCTCCAATGGTCAAACACAGAGGAGGGGCAGTCTGAGTTTTCAGTCGTAGGAGAGCTCTTGCGAAATGCAGTGAATTCATGGTGTGGGTTTCTGGTGAATGAGTGTCCACTAAAAACTTCAGCAAAACATCACGGTGCGAATAGCCCTGAAGGTTGAACATATCGAGTCGCTTTAGGGACATTGTTGGTGCCTCATGCCCATCCAGAGGGGATGCCTGGTAAACTGTGACCCTTGCTTTTGGAATGAAACCCACACTCCCTCCACAGGTAACTTGCCGAATGCTGAGTATATTTTTATCAGGCCATGAACAGTCTTAGCATCCAATGTGGCTGTGCTGGGGAAGGAACTCTTGAGAGACATTGAGGTGCATGTTGTCAGAGGAAGTGAGTACAATTTCGTCATTTAAATAGGTATATGGATGGCTTAGGTATGGAGGGATACAGACCAAAAGCAGGCAAATGGGACGAGTCTAATTGTGAAAACTGGCCAGCATGGACAGATCGGGCCGAAGGGCCTGGTTCCATGCTGTAGACCTCCAGGTTACAAAATTATGAGGGGCATGGATAGGGTAAATAGACAAAGTCTTTTCCCTGGGGTCGGGGAGTCCAGAACGAGAGGGCATAGGTTTAGGGTGAGAGGGGAAAGATATAAAAGAGACCTAAGGGACAACTTTTTCACACAGAGGGTGGTATGTGTATGGAATGAGCTGGCAGAGGAAGTGGTGGAGGCTGGTACAATTGCAACATTTAAGAGGTATTTGGATGGGTATATGAATAGGATGGGTTTGGAGGGATATGGGCCAGGTGCTGGCAGGTGGGACTAGATTGGGTTGGGATATCTGGTCGGCATGGACGGGTTGGACCGAAGGGTCTGTTTCCATGCTGTACATCTCTATGACTCTATCAACTGGGACAAGTTGAGTGAGGAGGCAAAGACAAGACAGGTGAAGGATGATGTGGGGAAATGTGAGGTTGTCCATTTTGGGAGCAAAAACAGGAGGGCAAATTATAATCTGAATGGCGAAAGGTTGGGAAAGGGGGACAGAGGTGTCCTTGTATGCCAGTCGCTGAAGGGAAGCATGTAGCTGCAGAGGGTGATGGAGAAGGCAATTGCGAGAAGATGTGAGTACATTACGACCTTGATTATACGAACATTAGTTATCCGAGTTTCGGATTATCCGAACAAGATCTCAAGGTCCCGTAGAAACGGCATTAGGCAACTCAGCATTCAGTTATTGGTTAAACAGCATTATGGCACGAATTGCCGGATAACTGAGAAATATTCGATAACCAACACTGAAATTACCCCTTGTTTATGATCCGATCGGTTATCTGAATGATCAATTATTGGAACAAAATACTCCTCGCCCATCTCGTTCCGATCATCGAGGTCCTACTCCAGGTCCTACAGTACAGTACAGGAGCGGGAATACCTTGCTGCAATTGTGCAGAGCCTTGGTGAGACCGCACCTGGAGACCAAAACATTGACTGTTTTCAGGAAGGAGTTAGATCATGTTCTTGTGCCTAAAGGGATCAGAGGCTATGAGGGGAACGTGTTGGATGATCAGCCATGACCTTATTGTGGAGGTACCGGTGTTGGACTGGGATGGACGAGGTCAGAATTCACGTGACACCAGATTACAGTGAAACAGGTTTATTTGAAATCACAAGCTTTCGGAGCGCTGCTCCTTCTTCACCTGATGAAAGGGGCTACACTCCAAAAGCTTGTGATTTCAAATAAACCTGGTGTCATGTGACTTCGGACTAATATCTTATTCAATAGAGGAGCAAAGGCCCAAATGGCCTACTCCTGCTCCTAATTTCTAGGTTTCTATAAGGCCAAAGCATTCAGTATCTTGGTCAACAAGAAACTGGAGTGTGCTATGGCCGACAAACAAGGTTTCACATTGGGGCTGTTCCGTGGTCTTTGTGCAATCTGGAGATGTTGCCTGAATTGTGGATAGCCAACAGTTCTGGAGGCAATACGCAGCCTCGCTTGGCACCACTGGGGGCAGGAGAGGCATCTGAAGAGACACTACTCTGCAGCCTACTGGCCATTGAGCTGGTGTGAAATTAAGGCATAGCCCTGGGCAGTCATATTTGTCCCGTGTCTTCCATAGGCCTTCATTGTTCACGTCAAAGGCTTGAGGCAGGTAACTCTCACCATACTGAGGCCCTCGCTCTGTTTGCAGGACCTTTCGTGAGTTTGTAAAGATCACTTTGCCTGTTTTGTGGCCAGGTACACGGAGTCTGGAAGGTGTACAAGAAGATGCAAAACAGGATCAGAAGTTAAATCTGAGACAGATAAATTTTTTTTTCGCAAAGTTATTAAGGGATATGGGCCAAAGGCTGGAATATGGAGATCGACCATGATCTCATTGAATGGCAGAATAGGTTTGAGGGGCTGAATGGCCTGTTCCTGTGTGCCCAACCAAGCCTGCTCTGCCATTCAATGCTAACATGACCAACCATCTGCCTCCACTTAAGGCAATAAGACACATGGATAGAAGTAGGCCATTCAGCCCATTGAGTCTACTCCTCCATTCAATGAGATCAGTGAAACTTCCCCTCTTTTGCAGAGGGGTCAATGGCCAGATTTAAGGTCAGGGGCAGGAGGTTTAGAAGGGATGTGAGAGATTTTCTTCACCCAGAGTTTGGAGGAAATTTGGAACTCATTGGCCTGTGAGGGTGATAGAGGCAGAAACCCTTATAACTTTTAAAAATGAAAGATGTACACTTGTGATGGCAAGGCATACAAGGGCGAAATGGTAGAAAAAGGGATTAGAATAGTGAGCTGCTCATTTTTGACTGGTGTAGGATCAATGGGTTGTTTTCATAGCTGTGGACTCTGTGAGCTTACAGCTGATCTCAACTACCCTCTCGTGCTGGCCCACTGCCAGTACTCCCAGAGATGTTATGTTGCTCCATGTGGGAGCTCCCTATCCACCAACTGGCTGCAGTGTGTCCTACATTACTGTAGCACCTGTTCTTCAAGAATTGATTCCATTGGCTGTAAAGCACTACATGAATGAAAGGTCCTTGCCTTTCTAGTAACAAAACAAATGGTGAAGAAACAGAAACTAAATATCACAGACCAACATGATGCCATGACTGTGGATGGAAAATGTCTGCAGCACTAAATATTAACACATTTTCTCAAATTGTTGGCTGAGGAACATCAAGGCAGCTGCATGGTTTCACCTCCCACCCCATCACAGTAAAGCCCTTTGGGTTTTCAAGGGTTGGAGAGTTGGGATGAGTCCAACACTATCAGGCAACACTGAGTGACCTGGCATCAGACAGGGATTGACAATTGAAACCCTTGTCCTTAACCTCTGACCCCTCTTCCATTCCTCCAATCCCCAGTGGCCAGACCAAATCCCAGCCAGCTCATGACAGCACCTCTTAGCTCATCACCAGGATCTCCACTGACTGATGTGGATCCATTCCAGGCAGAGAGAATTTATCATGGGAAATAGTGAAATGACATTGAAGCTAAATATCACTGGGGGAAAAAAAGGCACGTTACATCTTTCTTTCACTCGAGCTGCCAAACATCCACTGAAAGTTAAATAATTGCCATGTGTGTCCTCACAGAGCAGTATATAAGAAATCACCAAGAAAAGTTGAAGATCCAAACAGTTAGTGAGACCTAAAATAAATTAGGCTGGTGAAATTAATGGGTCTGGAAGCTGGGAAATCCCCAGAACCTGATAAAGTACATTCCAGAGCGTTGAAAGGGATGGCTATAGAATAGAGACACAGTGGACACATTGTTGATTATTGTTCTTTCCCAAATCTATAGATTCTGGAATGGTGACGGCAGGTTGGAAGGTTGCAAATATAAGCCGAGGAGAAAGTGAGGACTGCAGATGCTGGAGATCAGAGTGGAAAAGTGTGGCGCTGGAAAAGCACAGCTGGTCAGGCAGCATCTAAGGAGCAGGAGAATCAAAGCTATTCCTGATGAAGGGCTTATGCCCAAAACGTCGACTGTCTTGCTCCTCAGACACTGCTTGACTGGTTGTGCTTCTCCAACGCCATGCTTTTCGACTGGAAATGTAAGCCCTCTATTTAAGAAAAGAGGGAGGGTGAAAGCAGAGAGCTACAGAATTGTTATCCTAACATCACAAGCAAACCAAAATGCTGGAGTCTCAATATTTTCCTTAACTACTGTTCCAAGATGTTCTTACACCATCTGGATCTTCAACATTTCTTGGTGATTTCTTTTATCTTGTAGCAGGAGGGCTTGAAGCTAGGCCTCCTCGACCCAGATGAGGGACATTACCACAAGAGTCCTCAATGCTAGAATTGATCATTAACTATTTGATAAGTGGGCAGAGTCATGGAGTCAGAGAGATGTACAGCTCCAACCCGTCCATGCCGAGCAGATATCCCAACCAAAACACCTGCCAGCACCCAGCCCATACCCATCCAAACCCTTCCTATTCATATACCCATCCAGATACCTTTTAAATGTTGCAATTGTACCAGCCTCCACCACATCCTCTGGCAGTTCATTCCACACATGCACCACCCTGTGCATGAAAAAGTTGCCCTTTAGGTCTCTTTTATATCTTTCCCCTCTCACCTTAAACCTATGCCCTCTAGTTTCCCACCCCAGGGAAAAGACTTTGTCTATTTATCCTATCCATGCCCCTCAGGATTTTATAAACCTTTTTAAGGTCACCCCTCAGCCTCTGACACTTCAAGGAAAACAGCCCCAGCCTGTTCAACCTGTCCTTATAGCTCAACCCCTCCAACCCTAGCAACATCCTTGTAAATTTTTTCTGAACCCTTTCAAGTTTCACAACATCCTTCCGATAGAAAGGAGACCAGAATTGCATGCAATATTCCAACAGTGGCCTAACCAATGTCCTGTACAATGTCCCTAGGACCTTACCATTAAGTGTATAAGTCCTACTAAGATTTGCTTTCCCAAAATGCAGCACCTTGCATTTATCTGAATTAAACTCCATCTGCCACTCCTCAGCCCATTGATCTATCTGGTCAAGATCCCGTTGTAATGTGAGATAACCTTTTTCACTGTCCGCTACACCTCCAATTTTGGTGTCATCTGCAAACTTACTAACTATACCTCATAAGCTCACATCCAAATCATTTGTATAAATGATGAAAAGTAGTGGATCCAGCACCAATCCTTGTGGTACTCCACTGGTCACAGGCCTCCGGTCTGAAAAACAACCCTCCACCACCACCGCCCTCTGTCTTCTACCTTTGAGCCAGTTCTGACAGCGGTAGTGCTTATTTTTCCCCAGCACCCATGTTGTGTGTGTGTGTGTGTGTGTATAGGTGTAGGGCACAGTGAAGAACAACAAATGTAGAAATCTTTATTCCAATTACCACAACCAGGAAGAAAGGAAACATCCGAGTGGCCAGTGACAAGGGGCAATGCTGTGTGATCAAAAAAAGTGAAGGGAAGGGTAGGGATTAAATCAAAATAGAGTTGGAGAGGGAAATAAAACTGCACGCCCCACGGTGCCCACCTCTCCTGAATACTTCAAGGATGTTGGTAAACACCGAGTGCTCCTTCTCCAGGGACACCTGGGCACGGATGTAACCAGGGAAAAGGCGCAGGCAATTGGCCCTAACAACCCCCTCCATGGCCCCCTGACCTGTTTATGGCCAGTTTGGCCAGGCCCAGGAGCAGACCCACGAGGAGGTCCTCACACCTACCTTACCCCCTCCGTACTGGGTGCTCAAAGATCAGGAGCATGGGACTGAAGTGCAACCAAAAACATAAAAGAAGATCTTTAAGGAAACTAAAAAGGGAGTCAGCATGAATTTATGAAGGGGAAATCATGTGTGACAAACCTAATGGTACTTTTGGAAGATATTGCCTGCAGAATAGATAAGGAGGCATCAGTAAATGCGGTGTATTTAGATTTTCAGAGGGCTTTTGATAAGCTCTTCCACAAGGGGCTAGGGAACAAAGTTCGATCCCATGCGATAGGAGATAATTTCCGGCATAGAGTGAGGATTAGTTAATGGAAAGAAAGCAGACAGTAGGAATAAATGGGTCATTTTCCCATTAGCTGGCTGTGATCAGTGGGGCATCACTAGGGATCAATGCTTGGGTCTAGCAGAGATCCCATAAGGAATATTTCTAAGTTTGTAAAACTGGGCAGGAATGTGAGGATAATGCAAAGAGGTTGCAAAGGGATTTGATGGACTAAGTGACTGGGCAAGAATATGAAAGATGGAAAATACTGAGGATAAGAGTGAGGCTATCCACTACGGTAAGAGGGGCAAAGTTGCAGAGTGTTTCTGAAACAGGTGTGAAGTATTGATGTTCCAAGGGACTTGAATGTTCTTGTTCATAAGTCACTGAAAGCTAATGTGGAGTTGCAGCGAGCAGTTTGGAAAGTATGAAAGAAAAACAATAATTGCTGGAGAAACACAGCAAGTCTGGCAGTATCTCTGGAGTGAAAGTTAATGTTTTGAGTCCAGTGACTCTTCATTAGAACTGCACTAAAGAAAAATCACTGGAATTGAAATGTTAACTCTGTTTCTCTCTCCACAGATGATGCCAGACCTGCTGAGTTTCTCCAGCAGTTTCCATGTTTGTTTCAGATTTCCAGCATCTGCAGTTCTTTGTTTTAAGTCTGTTGGCTTTTATTGCAAGAGGATTGAGTGTAGTGATAAGGATGCCTCGCTTAAATTGTGTAGAATCTTGGTGAGACCTCACATGGAGTACTGTGTGCAGTTTTGGTGACCTTTGCCTAAGGAAGGAGACACTTTTCATAGGGAGAGAGCAGCAGAGGTTCACCAGACAGATCCTGGGTACAGTGGAACTGCCCTATGTGGAGAGATTGAGGAAACTAGACAAGTATTCTCTCCAGTTTAAAGGTGATCTCGTTGAGACTTACAAAATCTTTAAGGGCTCAACAAGGCAGCGGAAGAAAGGCTATTTGCCCTGGCAGAGGGAATCTAAAGGAGAAAGTGAGGGCTGCGGATGCTGGAGATCAGAGCTGAAAATGTGTTGCTGGAAAAGCGCAGCAGGTCAGGCAGCATCCAAGGAGCAGGAGAATCGACGTTTCGGGCATAAGCCCTTCTTCAGGAATGAGGAAAGTGTGTCCAGCAGGCTAAGATAAAAGGTAGGGAGGAGGGACTTGGTGGAGTGGGAGGGGGAGTTAAAGTGTTGGGCTACGGGGTGGTTGGGTTGGTTGGTCCGGGTGTCCCAGAGGTGTTCTCTGAAACGTTCCGCAAGCAGGGAATCTAAAACCAAGACACGCAATCTCAGAATAAAAGCCAAATTACTGAAGACAAAGATGAAGGGAATTTCTGTCATTGAGCGTGTTTCAGAGAGAGATTGGGAGATTTCTAATGCCATGAAGAGATCTGGGGATTGTGTGGGAAAATGGCGTTGAGTTAGATGATCCACCATGATGTTATCGAATGGAGCATCAGGTACGAGGGCTGCATGGCCTACGCCTGGTCCTTTGCTTCCGAGATTAAAACTTTCGTCCTCCATTTATCTTCTGGACTTGAAAGAACACTCTGCAGCCAATGAAATACTTCTCCAAGTGATATCATTATTATAACATATGAAGCTTCAGGCTGAATTGTGCACAGCAAGATCCCACAAACACTTATGAGATGATAAGCGGATAATCTATTTTCGGGATGGTGGCCTAAGGATGAATGTTGACCAGGAGACAGGGGGTACAGCTCCTTGATCTTCCGGGTCATGATGTTGGAATTACGACATTCACCTGAGAGCGAAACGATGCAGCTTATTAACAAAGTAGTTGCTAATATTTAAGCTGCCGTCCACTGTAACCTGATCCCTGGTTTACCTGAAATGGTTGGGATGGTTCCTGGTGATGTTAAGCAAAGCCTGTCCACCATTCACAAGGCCCAAGTCAGGAATGTGACAGTGTACTCTGCCTGGATGAGTGCAGCTCCAACAACACTTCAGAACACCATCTAAGGCAATGATTTACATCACATCCATTACCTTAAACATTCACCTCGCCATCATTGACACCCAGTGGCAGCGTTATGTACCATCTACAAGATGGTAATTGGGAGGTCATGCTGCGGCTGTATAGGACATTGGAATACAGTAGGCAATTCTGGTCTCCTTCCTATCGGAAGGATGTTGTGAAACTAGAAAGGGCTCAGACAAGATTTATAAGGTTGTTGCCAGGGTTGGAGGGCTTGAGCTAAAGGGAGCTGCTGAGTAGGTTGGGGCTGTTTTCACTGGAGTGTCAGAGGCTGAGGGGTGACCTTGGAGAGTTTTATAAAAACATGAGGGACCTTGATAGAGTAAATAGGCAATGTATTTTCCCCTGATGTGGGGGAGTCCAGAACTAGAGGACATAGGTTTAGGGTGAGAGGGGAATGAATTAAAAGGGAGCCAAGGGGCAACTTTTTCATGCAGAGGATGGTGCGTGTATGGAATGAGCTGCCAGAGGGAGTGGTGGAGGCTGGCACAATTACAACATTTAAAAGGCATCTGGATGGGATATATGCATAGGAAGGGTTTAGAGGGATATGGGCCAAGTGCTGGCAAATGGGACTAGATTAATTTAGGAATCTGGCCAGCATGGATGGGTTGGAGTGAAGGGTCTGTTTCTGTGCTGTACATCTCTATTGCATTGCAATAACTCCCCAAGGCTACATTAACAGCACTTTTCAAACCCCTGATCTCAATCACACAGACAGACAGGGGCAGCAGATAAATGGGATTGCCACCACCTACAAGTTCCCCTCCAAGCTGCTCACCATCCTGACCTGGAAATATATTGCCGTTCCTTCAGTGTCACTGGGTCAAAATCCTGGAATTCCCTTCGTAATATCATTGTGGGTCAACCCGCAGCATATGAAATTAATAATGAATGAATATCCATATGCAGCAGTTCAAGAAGGCAGCTCACCACCACCTTCCCAAGGGGCACCTAGAAATGGGCAATAAATGTTGGGCCCAGCCAGCAACCCTCACGTCCCCTGAGTAAATAAATGAAAAATAACTGATGCTCGGATCAATGGAGCAGGCACATACGAGGGCACAGATGCTGATTACACCCAGACACGCTATTGGAATAAATACAGACCCAATCTTCTTGACTGACAGGATGAAGGGTATTCAATCAAATTCTTTCTCCCACTCACCACTTCCAGAAGGGAGAGATATTCTACAAAGAGGAAACTTACAGCAGGGACTATCGCATTTTCCTTCTGATGCAGGGTTTAAATTCTCACTTTAATCCCAGGGTATTTGTTGCATCTTATTTCCCAGTCTCCACCATTAAGAATTTCTTTGAATAATATTCTCTGCCAGTCGCAGGAAACATGTTTTCACCATGGCTTCACATTTCTAATGGACTGCTTCTGTGTCTCGTGTTTCCACAAGGAAATAAGATGAAGACTTCTCTTGTTTTCCAGTGTCCAGATTTATGTGTAAGTGTTTTGTTTCTTGGCCTCGTGTTCAGTCAGTACACAGAGATTTTCACCCAAGTCTGTTTCTCATCACATCTGTTAGCCACTTCTGCCATTGCACCCCCTCCATTCAACTTCCCCCCACCACCACTCTCCTTTCTGTCACCTCTCCAACCCCACTCTCTTCCCTGTCTACCTCACTTGGAACCTCTCCCCTATTTCTTTCCTTCTTCTCATTGCCTGTCCTTTCCATCTCCTTCTATCCCACTCCCTAGCCCCATCCCACTCCCATTTCTCAGTCCTCCATTTCTCTCCCACTGCTCCACCTCTCTGCCCTCACCATCCCTTCCTCCTCCATCTTGGACCCCTGCCTGCACTTCACTCCCTTCCTTTATTCACTAGCCCCCTTTGTCCTCACTCCTCACCCCCCATCCCACCCTCATTCATCTCCTCATCCCCACCCTTCTGTAATGATTGGAATGGGATCAGCCAGGTGGACCTTATATAATCTGAGTTTCCTGATTGGGGCTGTTAACCTGGTCCAATCTGGGAGCCCCAGCTGACAGATAAAGAGGGTGAGTGCCAGAGATACTGACACTCTGGTAACTGTCTCTGACTAAAGTCGAGGGCTGTTTATGCATAAATAAGGGGTGACTAGGTGATGGATACCGGCCTCAGTGGCATTGGTTCACCTTCCAGACACCCCCACCCACTCAGTAACCTCTCTGTCCCATCACCCAATGCTGACGGGCAGGGGCTGAGGACACGTTGCTAGGCAGCCATTTTGTTGAGCGGCCCCTCCCCCTGACGGTGTGTCACATGGCTCTGGGAAAATGGCAGTGGTGAAGGTCCCATTGCATCAAGACCTGACAGAGCCAGGGGCGAAGCAAGCAATCTGTGAGAACTCCTGCTCTCACTAACTACGCAGGACGAGGATCTCTGCTGTGTGATGGAGCTGCCTCAGACTCATGATAGATCGAGCTGGATAGAGGCCACACAGAGACCACAGGTAATTCCTTTAGCACTCCCACCTTCCTTCTCCACATCTGAGACACTGGTCAGGGCGGTACGGTATAGAGCAGGAAGAGGGAGGCAATACGGAAACTGAGGGGAGGTCACTCCCTCTTCCCCACTGCCTCACCTCACCCACTCAAACATCGGAGAGCCCATTAAGGAACATCTGGCCCGACACTCCTGAGAGACTGCAGCTTTCCAAGGCACCACGTGCTGTTTACAAATTGGACACAGCTTCACCGAAAGCACAAATAGATTAACGTTAACAGCTTGTGAGGCTCTAAAATTCCATTTACAATCCAAAGACATTGGCTCCAGTTAGCCCTCGCTTTTACTTCGGGTTATTTTGAAAAAAACACCATTTCCCGGTGGAGGTTGCCTGACCAACAGATATAACTCTCAAAGTAGAGTCAGGCCAAGGAGTGAACACAAGATGTTTTCTTCACAGCAAGTCTGGAACTCTCTCGCTCTATCGCCAAAGCCTGCAGACTGTGTGGTCAATTGACATTTTCAAAACTGCAGCTGATAAATTTTTGTCAGGTTGGAGCATCCAGCATTTGGAACCGAAGCTGGGAACATGGAACTAAGGTATGGGTCGGCTGTGATCTGGCTGATTGACAATCCAAGGAGGATTGAAAGGGTTGAATGGCCAGCTTCTGTTCCGATAGTTCCAAGGCTCAGCAACAAGTTACACTTAATCTTGTCTCAATCAGCCTGCTTTGTGTGCAACACATATCTCTCGTCACAATTCCATGTTGGGATATAACAACCATCTAGCATCTTGTGTGACCACAGACATTGCTGACCCATGTCAAAATGTCTACCCACAGACATTGGCTGCACTTGGGTAACATGGCAAAGGAAGTGCTCTCCAGGTTTCAGGCAGGGGAGTCCTGTTTCACTCACTCACTCACACACACATGCACACACACACACACACACACCCACACACACACAGACACACAGGCACACAAACTCTCTCTCTCACACACACACACACACACACAGACACACACACATACACACTCACACATACACACACACACGCACACACACACACACGCACACACACACACACCCGAACACGGGGACAATTCTTTGCTTCACGGGATATGAGCATCACAGGGTGAGAGGAGAACGATATAAAAGAGACCTAAGGGACAACTTTTTCACGCAGAGGGTGGTACGTGTATGGAATGAGCTGCCAGAGGATGTGGTGGAGGCTGGTACAATTACAACATTTAAAAGGCATTTGGATGGGTATATGAATAGGAAGGGTTTGGAGGGATATGGGATGGGTGCTGGCAGGTGGGACTAGATTGGGTTGGGATATCTGGTCAGCATGGATGGGTTAGACCGAAGGGTCTGTTTCTGTACTGTACTGTACTGTGAGTCTATGACAACCATAAACTTCTCATTCCGAGACACTGATCAAGATTTCAATAAAGACACTGATCGACACTTCTGTTGGACCTTAGAGATTTTCTACGAAGGAGAGAAAAGCCGACTGTCAGCATTTTCTACTGCCTAGCCCATGATGGTTACATGAGTAATAAGCACTAACTATACCAATAAACAGCACGTTGTTCCAAAGGAGCACAGTATAGGCCATACTCAACCCAGCTGTGCTTGGAAAACCCAAAACACAATATCTACAGTTGGATGTGATTGTGCAAATGAGCAGCAGTTGCTGAATAATCCTCTGTGTGTGCTGACTGCTAGACTAACAGACAACTTAAGATGCACTCTAAAACCTGTGAGGTGGTTCAGGTATGCTTGCTAGAAGCAAAATATATTCACACGCAGGCAGCTGTCCTCTGCAAACAAGAAGAATATGTTTAACCCTTGTGCCTTTTTTGAATTAAACTATAAGACCATAAGACATAGGAGCAGAAGTTAGGCCTTTCAGCCCATTGAGTCTGCTCCACCATTTAATCATGGCTGATCATTTTCTCAACCCCATTCTCCCACTTTCTCCCTGTAACCCTTGACCCCCTTGATACTCAAAAACCTATCTCCAACTTCAATATACTCAATGACCTGGCCTTCACAGCCTTCTGTGGCAGTGATTCCCATAGAGTCCCCACTCTCTGGCTGAAGTAATTTCTCCTTATCTTTGTTCTAAAAAGGTCTTCCCTTTGCTCTGAGGCTGTGCCCTCGGGTCCTAGTCTCTCCCGCCAATGGAAACATCTTCCCAACATTCACTCTGTCCAGACCATTCAGTATTCTGCATGTTTCTATTAGATCCCTCTCATCCTTCTAAACTCCATCAAGTATTCAGCCAGAGTCCTCATATGTAAAGCTTTTCATTCCTGGGACCATTCTTGTGAACTTCCTCTGAACACACTCCAGAGCCAGTACATCCTTCCTGAGATATAGGGCCCAAAACTGCACACAGTCTGACCAAAGACTTATGGAGCCTCAGAAGTACATCCCTGCTTTTATATTCAAGTCCTCTCAAAATAAATGCCATCATTGCATTTGCCTTCCTAACTACTGACTCAATTTGCAAGTTTACCTTGAGAGAATCCTAGACTAGAACTCCCAACTCTCCTTGCACTTCAGACTTCTGAATTTTCTTCCCATTTAGAAAACAGTCTATGCTTCTATTCTTCCAACCAAAGCGCATGACCTCACACTTTGCCCACATTGTACTCATCAGCTTAGAGGACCTTAGTTTACCCCATAGAAATTCTTTTTGCCAATCAGAGTCCATGTCTCAAACAAACAGCATTCTTTTCTCCCGTAGAACTAATCACTGCAGTTGTTTGGAATTTGGCATTCTTGCATTTGTCCTGATGAATGCAAGACAAAATGCTTCAGTAACATGTCCCTTTGTCCAGAGATACTAATTATCACCTGAACAATTTGACCTAGATTAGCTAAAGGCAACACCAAGCATGGCTCTGAATTGCACAAGCTGGACAGATACCACCTTCAGTCCTGTCTTTCTTGCAATAGCCATTTGCGCTGTACAAATAGTTTGTTGTCCCCTCTGGCAGTAAGTAAGGGTGGAATAATCTCCAATGTGAGAAATTCACAATGGCCCAAATTAATCCAGAGAAACGACGTGCAAAGTTCCTGGATTTAATTCAACGTTGCAAAAAAACCCTACAAAATTCCACCATTGAAAGCTCCTCTTTGCTGGATTATTGATGGCACCTTTGTGATGGCCCCATGTAGGTAAAGACCATTGAGGTAAGGCAGGCTATTCCACAAGCTTTATCTTCCAAGCATCACATTTGCAGAATTTTCAAGAATTTTAATATCCTCTTGGACATTAAGGAGTTACTAATGGGGGCAGGGATGGTGAATATAAGGTCAGAATTGGAATGAGCAGTTACACAATCTCCCTGAATTAATCATTACACCTGGAGATTTGACCGCCGAGCTGTTAGTAAAGTTGCTGGGTGGCATATGTTGGTGATTAGTGAACAGGACTGGTTTCCAAAAGTGCACCCTAATCCATTCACAGTCCACCCAACGCCCTGTACCAAGAAGGTGAGCAGTTGACAGAGATGTCCATCTCATGCCCTCAGAGTGCAATCCAGTCAAGGTGTCCATGCCAAGGAGAATCCTGTTTTTGTCCATGCCACTGGGAATTCCTTGTTTGAAGTCGCTGGGAGTGGAAACTGACTGGAGAGACAGTAATCCTACCAGCTTTGGATGGACATCGTAAAACAAAAGGCAAGTTGTCAGCTGAACCCTAAAGATTGGATTTCCATCTCCGATTCAGCACAACCAACCCAACATCAGATTTTGTAGAATTTATTAACGCAGAGTGGGCTTTCAGAATGAAAACTGCCTCATTGTCCTGAACAGTGAACAGGTAAGAGAGAGGTAACTGTTGGTACTTCAAACTAAAACCAGATTATATTTCAAATACAAACTGGATTTGTCACCAACATAAAACAGCAGGGCGATTAGTGTGAGAGTTTAGATGCATGACCTTTCATACAATCATAGTCATACAGTACAGAAAAGGCCCTTCGGCCCATTGAGTCTGCAATAACTACCATTAAGGGGAGCTAATCCCAATTACCTACACTTGTCCCATATCCATGAATGTTAGAGTGGTCAAGAATGCATATGGCACACTTTCCTTCATACAGGGTATTGAGTATAAGGGTTGGCAGGTCATTCACAGTTGCATAAGACTTTGGTTCGGCCACATTTGGAATACTGTGTACATTGCTGGTCGCCACATGGCCAAAAGGATGTGGATGCTTTGGAGAGGGAGCAGGTGAGATTCACCAGGATATTGCCTGGTATGGAGGGTGCTAGTTATGAAGAGAGGTTGAGTTGATTAGGATTATTTTCATTACAAAGATGGAGTTTGAGGGGAGACTTGATTGAGGTCTACAAAATCATGAGAGGTATAGACAGGTTGGATAGCAAGAAGCTCTTTTCCAGAGTGGAAGACTCAATTACCAGGGGTCATGAGTTCAAGGTGAGAGGAGAAAAGTTTAAGGGAGATATGTGTGAAAACTTCTTTACACAGAGAGTGGTGGGTGCCTGGAACGCGTTGCCAGAGGAGGTGGTGGAGGTGGGAACGATGGCGTCATTGAAGATGCATCTAGACAGATAGATGAATGGGCAGGGAGCAGAGGGATGCAAATCTTTAGAAAATAGGCGACAGGTTTAGATAGAGGATCTGGATCGGCGCAGGCTTGGAGAGTCGGAGGGCCTGTTCCTGTGCTGTAGTTTTCTTTGTTCTTTGTTCTTACGATATTTGAAATACTCATCCAAATATTTTTACAAGGTTGTGCATTCCAGATTCCCACCACCCTCTGAGTAAAAACTTATTTTTTTCCCCAAATCCCCTCTTCATCTCTTGCCCCTCACCATAAAACGATGCCCCCTCGTGATTGACCCCTTAACCAAGGGGAACAGCTGCTCCCTATTCATCCTGTCCATTCTCCTCAGAATCTTATACACCTCAATCTTTTCCCTTCTCAGTTTCCTCTGCTCTAAGGTAAACAATCCAAGCTTATCTAGTCTCTCCTTTTAGCTCAATTGGTCCAACCCAACCAATACCCTGGTGAACTTCCTCTGTACCTCTCGAATGCTGTCACTTCCTTCCTGTAGTGTGGTGACCAGAATTACACACAGTTCTCCAACTGTGGCCTAACCAATGCCCTGTACAACTCCAACATTATCTCCTTGCTCTTATAGTCTATGCCATGAGCGATGAAAGCAAGTGTCCCATAGGCTTGAAGGTAGGAGACAGGGTGATGGTGGAGGGTTGCTTTTCAGACTGGAGGCCTGTGACCAATGCTGTGTCACAAGGATCAGTGCTGGGTCCACTGCTTTTCATCAATTATATAAATGATCTGGCTGTCGATGTAGGAGGTATGGTTAGTAAGTTTGCAGATGACACTAGAACAAGTGCTGCAGTGGACAGTGAAGAAGATTATTTCAGAGTACAATGGGACCTTGATCAGGTATGGGCCGAATGCTGGCAAATGGGACTAAGTCAGATTGGGATGTCTAGTCAGCGTGGACGGGTTGGGCCGAAGGGGCCGTATCTATGTTGTATGATTCTAATGTGCCTTAATTATCCTATGCACAATCTCTGCCGACTTTAGGGATCTCTGAATAATTACCCCAAGATCCTTCTGTTCCTCTGAGCTACCCAGGGTCCTGCCATTCATTAATTACTCACTGGTGTTGTGTGACTTCCTCCTTATTCTCTGTAAGGATTGGAGTGAACTTACCTTTAAGTCTTTATCTCTGCATAGAGAGCGCGAGAGGTGATCAAACAGGATTTCTGACCTTGAATTCTGTTTTATGCACTCATATCTCTGAGTCAAAATGTTGCATGTTCAAGCTCTCCTTCAATATTTTGAGGGTTTAGCCTAGATTGACAGTGCACTGCAGGACTGAGGGAAATCTGTGTTGCTGGAGGTGCACCGTCTGTCTTATATGACCTCAGACCGATGCTCCATTTTCTCTCTCCGGTGAATGTAACAGATCCCTTGGAGACTATTTTGAAGTAAAGCAATTTTTATCTCTCAATAATATGCTCTAAATAAAAGGTGCTCAATGATGCATTGCCGTCTGTAGGAGTTTGCTAAAGCCAAATTGACTGTGACTTTTCCTACGTTATAATCAGTGATGACATCTGCGATAGTGTTTCACTGACTATAAGATCTCTTAGATTGGCTAGCCAAATGCAAAGTTAAAAATCACTCAACACCAGGTTATAGTCCAACAGGTTTAATTGGAAGCACTAGCTTTCGGAGCGCCGTTCCTTCATCAGGATGCATCAGGAAGGAACGGTGCTCCAAAAGTTAATACTTCCAATTAAACCTGTTGGACTATAACTTGGTGTTTTGTGATTTTTAACTTCGTACACTCCAGTCCAACACCAGCATCTCCAAATCATAGCATTGCTGCCTTATAATTCAGAGTTCAGATGAAGGCCTGTGAATACTGGGGCATGTAGTGGCCCTGAGGGGTACTATGCAAATGCAAGTTTCTTTTCTCCAGGAGTGATGGGGCAGGAAATGTGAAGATACCCAAAATTGGGGTGGGGGTACGGGGTGGGGAAGAAGAAAAGACATGAGGCGACTGCAAAGGAAAGAAACAACGTGCATTTGTATAGCACCTGCATGTTCCTAAATCACTTTGCAACCAATGGAATGTTGGGATCGCAAGAAGGGACTCTGGAGGGTGAGTTATTGGTTTGAAGACTGTGCTGTGGTGTTCGCTGTGTGAAATCCATTCACCTGGATGACAGCTGAGTTGGTTTTTGGACCAAATTTCCATTCCTGACAGAAGACCCGCTCTAGGGTTTGGAAAGCACCGAGTGTTTTGTTAAATCGTGCCTTGCCTCAACTTATTCCATCATGAATTTCATCACAAAGGGCCTGGAAGGATTGGTCGAAATTTGAAACAGTCATATCTGAATTGCCCAACAGTGAATTAATCAGCTTCACATCATTTAGCTCCATCGAAAGAAGCACAGTAAATCAGGGAGATTTAATTTTTATTCATTGCCACCTTTTTGGATAACCCACTATTTAATTACATTATTGATTCCATTACAAGGATAGAAACAATTCTGTGATATTAGAAAGCTTTGGCCTAAGGATCCAGAATAGGCCTTTTAGAACTGAGATGAGGAGGAATTTCTTCACCCAGACAGTGATGAACCTGTGGAACTCTCTGCTACAGGAAACTGGTGAGGCCAAAACATTGAAGATTTTCTAGAAAGAGGTATTTATAGCTCTTAGGGCTAAAGTGATCAAAACATGTGGGGAAAAGCAGGAACAGGGGACTGAGTTGGATGATCAGCCATGATCATATTGAATGGTGGTGCAGGCTCGAAGGGCCGAATGGCCTCCTCCTGCTCCTATTTTCTATGTTTCCACGGTTTTTGTGAATGGTACTCGGCTTAATGTTGTTCATTCAAATATTTGCAATTGGCATTTCTTTCTAAGTGCTTTGTACATGCACTGGATTAAACAAAATATGTGTTAGGGACCAGGACAGACCCCATCAACACAGTTCAAGAAGATAGTCCAGACCCTAACTTTGCTAGCTGTTTTAAGCAGGTGTATAATGGATATTCCAGGAGTGATGCAGCTGGTCAAACCACTTCGTTTTGAACAAAGCAGAATTTATTTACAGACTATCGGATGAAATACAAACAAAAGAGAACAGAATACAGAATTAAAGAACCTCTCCGAAATCCTAACAGACTATCCTAACTTAATGATGCTGTTCCAAATTTCTACAACAATCCCCATAAACACCCCTTGGCAAAAACAAAGGTCAAATCAGACACAGGGTCTTACAGGAGAGAGAGACATGGCAGAGAGGGATTCAGCGTGGAACACCTTCTTCCACTGAGCTGTTTATTTTGGATTCCCAACTGACAACTGAACAGCAGCCTCAAAAAACTGACTGCTTGCTAAAACCAAACCAAACAGGAGAAAAACTGAACTGGGAGAACTGGCCATTCCCCTTTCATTGTATAAGTGTTGTTTAAAAACTTAAAAGCTTCTTCAAGTTGATAAACCCAGACATTTTGGAATCTATGCATTTATAACCCCTCTGAGTAAAACACAAAGCACAACTTAACCTTGTTAAAGAAGCAGCATTGTCACATATTCAGTTGTTAAAATGCAGATGGAATAACAGAGAGAAATGCCCAATGTCAGCCCTTGTTTTGGCTCAAAGCTGAACCCTGTTGGAAATTAATCTCTCTGTGTAGAACGGTATCTAACTCACAGTTGTCAGTCCCTAATAGGAGTAAAAATGGGGACAGCCAGCTCCTCCTCCCTAGACACTGTTCAGTTATTTGTTGTGTGAAGGTTTCAGGACCCTGGAGCAACCTTCTAATGAAGTCACAGATGCACAACACTGGGTATAAATAGCACAGAGTGGGCATTGGTGGAACACACTAGGAGGAGGACACTGGAAGTTTATACACGGCTCTGGAATCTCATGACAATTGAGCCCTCAGCTGAAAGATTTCTATCAACATATTGACATGAGCACACAAAGAGTACAGATTACTCCATACCCAATGTAACAATCAGTTACTGTACAGACAACAGAGGGATTGGCAAGGCCTGATGAACAGGGCAACTCTGGGTGCTACCAAAGTACAACAAGCACTTGGTTTAATAGCAAGATCTCCACGGGACTGGCTGTAGATGAGGAAGAGGAGCAGTCACGAACAGATTCCAGGGAGCGATGATGCAAAGGTCAGCAAAGAATTCATTACGAGAAGCTACCAGACTACAATTGGGTAATTAAACATTGATCCAAAGTTAATACTTTGTGCACAGATCCTTCAGATATTTTGACGATATTAGAAAGACGCTTTATAAATATAATGACTTGGAGATGCCAGTGTTGGACTGGGGTAGACCAAGTTAAAAATCACACAACACCAGGTTATAGTCCAACAGGTTTATTTGGAAGCACCAGCTTTCATCTGATGACACCACCTGATGAAAGATCAGCGCTCCGAAAGCCAGTGCTTCCAAATAAACCTGTTGGACTAAAACCTGGTGTTGTGTAATTTTGAACTATAAATATAATGTTTCTTTGGCTTCCTAATATCATAAGAAGAGTCCTGTAAGGGATTGATTGTAGTAATAAAGTGATTCTCTTAGAAATGGTAATGATGGTAGATTCTCCTGTTGCTTTGACAGGTGACTGATCAGCAAAATACAAAGGAAACAACTGCTTTGCATTCATGATTCATGTGTGATATCTGACCAAGTTTTAATTTGCATCCTGATTACAAATGAAGTCAATGTTGGTGACTGGGTGGGGGAATTGGCTTTGTGCCATGCTTTCAGCATGGGGTCTGCAAGGTTTTATAGAGTCATAGAGTCATACACCATAGAAACAGACTCTTCAGCCCAACCAGTTCATGCTGACCATTCATCTCAACGCCTTTATAATTCGATCTGAACCTGGCTTTAACCCATTCAAAACCTACTTACCACTTCCCTGGAGTTAAAACTGGGTTCTATAACTCTATGTTGAGGCTTAAACAGATCATTTGAAAGGAGACTCTATTTTATTCTGTGCATCCAAGAGGTACTATATAACACTGACCCCAGTAACTCAAAAATATGAGTCAACCTTTGGCTTTTGTGAAGCCATGATATCAGATCCATCACCATCTGGGATTTGCCAATTTGGATTGCAGGAATCCCTGGAGTTTGTCACATGAAAGTGGGTCAGGTTGGAGGCTGGTTAGCTCAACTGGCTGAACAGGCAGTTTGTAATGCAGAGTGAGGCCAACAGGGTGAGCTTAATTCTTGCTCCAGCAGAGTTTCCCATGAAGGATTCTCTTCCTCAACCGCTCCTCTTGTCCCTTAATTAAACCAGCACCAGTCATCTCTCTCACTAATCAGAGAGCAGCCCTGTGGTGTGGTTAGACTGCAGCAAATTTACCTTTATTCACCAAAATGAAACCAGGAATGGAAGGGTTAAAATGAGGACAGCTTGTGTGTTCTCATGAGGTTCAAAGGTGGCTGATCTAATTGTTTAAAATAACAAAAAGATTTGGTTTTGATTTGATTTGATTTATTATTGTCACATGTACCTCGGTACAGTGAAAAGTTGGGTTTTGCATGCAGTCCAGTTGCATGCAAAAAGTTGGGTTTTGCAGTTTGATATGCAATCATACCATATAAAGGGCATTAGGGTAATAGAGCTGAGCGAGGGATACCATGTTACAGCTGCAGAGAAGGTGCACAGAGAGCGAGATCAACATTTAAATTTAAAATTTGAGAGGTCCATTTAGAAATCTGAGGACATCGGGAAAGAAGCTGTTCTTGAATCTGTTGTGTTTTCTATCTTCTGCCTGATGGAAGAGGTTAGAAGGGATTCTAACTGGGGTGGGATGGGTCTTTGATGATGTTGGCTGCCTTCCCGAGGCATACATGGATGGAGGTTGGTTTGTGTGATGGTCTGGGCTGTGTTCACAGCTCTCTGTAGTTTCATACGGTCCTGGGCAGAACAGTTGCCGTACCAATCTGGAGAGAATGCTCTCTAAGTGTAGATACACAAAATAGCCTCTTCACTCTGGTAGGTGGACAATGAGGAGAGAAATCAGATGCTGTTTGTCAAGGGAAGTATAAGTTGCGGGGAGGTTAAAACTTTTCTTTCATGGGATGGTAAGCATTACATTTATTATCCACCCTTACTCGTTATTGGGAAGCTGATGGTAATGACTATTTGTCCACTTATGGAGGAGCTGGAAATGTGTTGCTGGAAAAGCGCAGCAGGTCAGACAGCATCCAGTGAACAGGAGAGTCGACGTTTCGGGCATAAGCCCTTCACTTATGGAGGAGCCAGTTATCGAACACACAATGTGCTGTGAACATAACTGTGGCAATGACTTGCTTCCTAAAGGTCTGTGAGACTTAAGAACTAGGAGCAAATGCAGGCCATTCAGCCCCTCAAGCCAGCGCCTCTATTTGATACGATCATGACTGATCCCATCTGGGCCTTACTTCACTTTCCTGTCTCCCTCCATAGCCTTTTAACCTGCTATTGATTACAAATCTGTCTATCTCCTCTATCAGTTTACTCAGCATCCCATGTCTTCCACAGTGTTGGGAGAGGGTGGGATTCCACAGTTTTTGACCCTTTGAGAGACAGGGACTACTTGCTCTGGATGGATCCAACAGTTACACATGAAATGCCTCTGGAACATCATGAGTATCAAATGACTATAAGAACTAAGAACAGGAGGAGGCTATTCAGCCCCTTGAGCCTCCTCCACCATTCAACGGGATCATGGCTGGTGTGACATTCCTTGGACATGTTGTTGCCTTCCAAATCTGTGCAGAAATTTCCAGAACTCTACATTTGTATGTCTGTAGGAGGGCAATATTTCCAAAGCCAAGGTCCTTCAAAGATCAGAGACATTTGGAATTGATAACATGCACTGTCTGAGCCCAGATTTTTACAGCTTTTACGAAAGACCTACATTAGTACCTGTTTTGGCTAACCTAAAAGAAATCCATAGAGGATTTTTGCATTTATGAACAAATGCAACATATTTCCCATATACATTAATGCGTCTTGGCTTCATTCCATTCCGGCTTACAAAAGGTTCCATAGAAACACTCTACTTTCAGATAGCGGGGGATACCTGTAACCTTCGAGAGAAAGTGAGGGCTGCAGATGCTGGAGATCAGAGCTGAAAATGTGTTGCTGGAAAAGCGCAGCAGGTCAGGCAGCATCCAGGGAACAGGAGAATCGACGTTTCGGGCATAAGCCCTTTTTCAGGAGGCTTATGCCCGAAACGTCGATTCTCCTGTTCCTTGGATGCTGCCTGACCTGCTGCGCTTTTCCAGCAACACATTTTCAGCAGCGATACCTGTAACCTGTTGGACTATAACCTGGTGAGGTACGTTTGTGATCTCTTGTTAGAATATAGCCAGGTATGGTAAGTTTGTGATAAACCTTTGGACGATAACCTGGTGAGGTATGTTTGTGATAACCTGTTGGACTATAAGGTAAGTTTTGGCATTGCCTGTGAAGTCAGGCAAGGTGAGGGAGTTCTCAAAGGCCAATCTCTGGAATGGGGCACTGACTGGGGGAAACATGGAGGCTGGGGAGTGATCTGAAGGAGCACTCTCCCTTCTTACAGCCAGCAAAAAGGGCTGAGGTCGCAGGGCAAAGCCAGGAGGTCCCAACAACTCCTGACAATTGGCCCTTGTTCGAGCCTGGGGGTCCAAAGCCACAACAGATTGTTAGTGCAGGCAGGAAATGGCCAGCTTCGATGGTGAGGGTAAATCGCAATGATATCTTGAATCACTGTGGCCAGTGTGGTACAGGCCCTCCCACTGACCTTTTTCTATGTTATGGTGCAGTGACGATGAGGGAGCCGCTTTTGAGATTACCCACACTCAGTCCCTGGAGGCATCACACAGGCTTTGGCTGTTTTTTGTCAGAATGGTGTGGAGTAGCCAATGTCAGTGTGTGAGTAAGAGGGAGAGAGAAAGAGAACCCACATGAAAAACGATAGTCTGCATTTTTTCACTTCAGTGCTCCATGATTAATGAGTGCAGGGCTGTTGAAACATAGGAAAAGAATTGAAATAATGTGCACTGTACATAGTGCCATGTGCAGGAATGCAAACAGCAGACTCTGTGCTGGACTGAAACAATGATGCGAGACAGACATCTCAACAGGTTTTTGTTCTGACCATTCATAACCGTAACCTCGAGGCAAGGCAGAGTAGAAGTTTTCGTTTCGTTTGGAGCTGGACTGCTATTTGTTTCGATAAAGCCAAATAACAAAAAAAAACCCTCTTCTCATTCCACTCTCTGCTAAAATTCTCTCGATTGAAGAATGTGAAGTATCAAGGGCCAACTCCTTCTCTGTTGCCAAACCGGATTCCCCACGGGGAGGTGGGGGTTGGAATTTGAGAGAATTGCATCATTTTGCGAAATAAAAACTGGCTGTTCCTGGTTACGTGACTCACAATCACAGGCCAGACTCAGCCACAGAGAAGGCTGCACCCCCTCACAGCAGACACAATGAAGAGGACATGGTTACCTTCATCACAGACACACAGAATGTTATTTTTAACTTCGCTCAGCACAGTAGCTGGGGAGATGGAGAGCTGATCAGAGGGATACACCCGGAGAGTCCTGGGGAATTATGAGCTGGTTTGGTAGGAGACTGCACGCTCAAGGGCTTTGGAGAGGGTGGAGATGGCAATTTCAAAGGACAGAGGGGTGAAGGGTCAGGTCTTCTGAGGTCAGGGTCAATGATGTTAAAAATCACACAACACCAGGTTATAGTCCAACAGGTTTGTTTGGAAGCACTAACTGTTGGAGCGCTGCTTTTGGAACAGTGGTCTGAAAGTTAGTGCTTCCAAATAAACCTGTTGGACTATAACCTGGTGCTGTGTGATTTTTAACTTAGTCCACCCCAGTCCAACACCGGCTCCTCCACATCAGTGTCAATGATAGCAAACAGAGAGGACTGAGAATCTCCAACACTTTTCATTCATGGGATGTAAGTGCCATTGTTTGGGTCAGGATTTTATTGCCCATCTCTAGTTGCCCTCTTGAGATGGTGGAGGTGAGCTGCCTTCTTAAACCACTGCAGTCCATGTGCTTGTGGGTAGACCCACAATGCCCTGAGAGAGTGAATCCCAGGAGTTTGACCCAGAGATAATGTCAAGCCATGAAATAACAATTTCCTCACACGATGGTTTGAACTAACCTGTCCATTAGTTATAAAAAATACCAAATTCAGAGCAATAGGCTGCATGATCCAGAGCAAAGTATTATCCAATTGACTCTTTCTGTGCACAGAACACTGTGACGATGGACAGACTGGGTGACCAATGGAGTCAGTGAAGGGGAGTGGCCAAAAGAGGCAGGAGGCCATGTGAAAAAACCTCCAGCATATCCCCAGTTCGAGTTGGAAACCTCTTTAGAGGTAACACTATCTCTACTCTTCTCCCAGGCCCCAAGCACAGATGATCACATGACAGTGAGGTTGCACTGACATTCTTATTTTCTTTGATTGTGGGATATTAGCATCTTTGGGAAGACCAGCATTTTGCGTACATCTCTAATTGCCCACAAGAAGGCGGTGGTGAGCGCCTTCTTGAACTGCTGCAATCCTTGGAGTGTGGAGTCACGTATTCAGGGAGGGAGATCTGGGATTCTGACCCAGTAACAGTGAAGGGGCAGCAATATAGGTCCATGTCAGGATGATGTGTGGCATAGGAGGGTAGCAGGGTCAACATTATATTGAAGTGGCGTGTGTGCAGACGCTCCAAGATTCCGTGCACAGTAATCAACACGGAGATACCTATCAATGTGGCATTGATCTCTGGTTCTGGAGGTTGCTGTCTTCCACAGGCCTCAGAAGCCAATGTATCTGAAAGATCATTAGAGGGAATGCTCGTCAGGGTGCTCCCATTCATCTGCAACCCTTATTTCTCCACATGGTAGAGATTACCATGGTTGGCATATTGGCTCAGTGGTCAGCACTGTTGCCTCATAGTGCCATGGACCCAGGTTCAATTCCAGCCTTGGGTGACTATCTGTGTGGAGTTTGCATAATCTCCCCATGGGTTTCCTCCAGGTGCTCTGGTTTTGTCCCACAGTCCAACGATGTGCAGGTTACGGTGGATTGACCATGCTAAATTGCCCATAGTGTTCAGGGATGTGTCAGCTAGGTGCATTAGTCAGGGGAAATGTAAAATAATGGGGTGGGGGAGTGGGTCTGGGTGGGATGCTCTTTGGAGGGTCAGTATGGACTTGTTGGGCCAAATGGCCTGTATGATTATAGATTTGTAAGGTGCTGCCAATGGAGTGGCTGCTGTGGATCTTATAGATGGTTCACACTGTGCATTGGTAAGGGAGGAAATTAATGTTGAAGTTGGTGGACAGGGTGTCAGTCAACCAATCTGATTTATCCTGCAGTGTGTCCAACTTTGAGAGCATTGTTGGAGCTGCACCCGTCCAAGTAAGTGGGGAGTATTCCATCACACTTCCGGCTTATCCTTTGTAGATGGTGGGCAGGCTCTGGGGAGTCAGGAGGTGAGTGACTCAGCACAGAATTCCCAGCCTACAACCTGAATAATTTCATACTGAAGCCTTGCTGAGGGACGCTGCTCTGACCAGGACCCGAAGCCTCGCTGAGAGATGTCACTCCGAGCTGGGATTGGATCAGGTCCTGCGGTGGAAGGTCATGATGTAACCTACTGCAATGATCAGGCCACTCATGTCCATTGTACTGTGATGCAAGAATCTGAGCCAGGTTAAACTGGGATTAGGATGTGTACCAAACTGAGCAGAGAGATCTGGAGTTTGATGCTTTAGTCCGCGCTCGGGGATATTCAGACCTACCTTGGTTGCACTTGCTGATTACTACCATGTGAACGTGTTGGAAAGTGTCTCTTAGCTGATGGTTCACCTCTGAACACCTCTTCTTATTGAATTCTGAGATGCTGCTTATGACGTGGCTGTGCAAGTCTCTGAGCCAGGCTGAGAACCTCATTAGCAACAGAGTTTTGAATGGTCCTGATAGCACTGGAACGTTGTCCTCTCTGACTTGGTGGTAGCACTGTCAGAAGGCTGTGCAACTTCGACAGAAAATCTGTTCCCAGCGCAGTACTGAGGGAGTGTTTCATAATCTCTTCTTTCGTTCAAACATCATTGTTGCAAAGTTTTCAGATGGCACAATGATGGGTGGAGGGACAGGTAATGTTGAGGAATCGGGGAGGCTGCAGAAGGACTTGAACAGGCTAGGAGAGTGGGCAAAGATGGAATTCAATGCAGGAAAATCTGAGGTTGTGAACCTTGGTAGGAAGAACAGAGGTGTAGACTATTTTCTAATTGGAGACAGAATGTGGAAATTGGAAGCACAAAGGGACCTGGAAGTGTTAGTTCAGCATTCTCTTCAGCTTAACATGCAGGTTCAGTTGGAAGTAGTAAAGTAAATGCAATATTAGCATTCATTTCAAGAGAGCTAAAACACAGGAGCAGGGATATACTATTCAGACTGTACAAGGCTCTGGTCTGACCGCATTTGAAATATTGTGAGCAGTTTTGGGTATTGAATCTGAGGAAGGATGTGTTAGCCTGGGAGGGAGTCCAGAGGAGGTTTACAAGAATGACCCTGGGGATGAAGGGCTTGTCATATGAGAGCAGTTGAAGACCATGTGTCTGTACTCTATGGAGTTTAGAAGGATGAGGGGAGATCTGATTGAAACTTACAGAATACTGAGAGGCCTGGATTGTGTTAACGTGGAGAAGATGTTTCCACTAGGAGAGACTAGGACCCAAGGACACAGCCTCAGAGTGAAGGGATGACCCTTTAGAACTGAGATGAGGAGGAATTTCTTCAACCAGAGGGTGGGGAATCTGTGGGACCCATTGCCTCAGAGAGCTGTGGAGGCCAAATCACTGAGTGTATTTAAGACAAAGGTAGATAGGTTCTTGATTAGTCAGGGGATTAAAGGTTACAGGGAGAAGGCAGGAGAATGGGGTTGAGAAATGTATCAGCCAGGATTGAATGGCAGAGCAGACTCGATGGGTCGAATGGCCCATTTATGCTCCAATGGAAGTGCGAGGTGAAAGTGCAGAATTGTCCAGAATTGGTTTTACAGCTGAGGTTCACTATGAGAACAGAGTCTCCCAAACATGTGGTCCCCTCCAGGGTCAACCTCCAGTGCCTGTGCAACTATAGCCCCCCAATCTGAAGTTAGCAGCCTCAGGGGGAGATTGAGAAGTTTGATGCATCTTACTATCACTTGATAATTCCCCTGTTTGAGGCTCCTTGTAAGATTGTACATCATTAAAAATAATGCATGATATGACATTCCTGTCAGAATAATCTGTTATGTTTAGCTAAGATGGTAGAATGAGCAGTTCAATATGAGTGTGTTAACTCTATATTTATTGCAAAAGATGTGATTTCACTCCTCTGTATTTTACCTTGCTGTGTATTTACAATGATATAAAACCCTCATTAATCATCAGAACCATTTATCATGTCCTTCACAACCTCCCATATTTACTTTAAGGGAACATACATTAATATATCATACAGATGACTAATTATCGCAAGAGCTTGATGAAAATATATGGTTCTGAAATTACAGGTTATATGAACATGATACATTTCTCTTTTTGAAATAAGCTTCCAACAGTTCTTAAATCATTTGTTCCGCTAATCACTGCGATTGGAGCAGTTCCACTATAGCACTGCAACAGGAGCACAAAGATAATTTGTTGCTTACACTTCATAGCCAGTAAGGTCAATGTGAGAAGTTGTTGTGACTGAGAAGATAAAGGAGTGAAATACATATTTATATAATCTGTTTGTCATCCATAGATGCCTCAAAGGACTTCACTGCAAATAAAGTGGAGTCTCTGATATAATGTAGGAAATATAGCAGCCAATTATTTCACAGCAAGCTCTCACGAGAAGCAAAGTTATAGCGAGTCATAGAGAGTCATGCAGCACAGAAACAGACCTTTCAGCCCAACTTGTCCAAGACGGCCAGATTTCTTAAAATGAATTAGAGCCATCTATCTCTTTTTGGCCCATATTCCTCTAAATCTATCCTATTTATGTACCTATCCTAAAGTCTTTTAAATGTTGTAATTGTACCAGCCTCCCCCACTTCCTCTGGCAGCTTGTTCTATACATGCACCACCCTCTGTGTGAAAAAGTTGCCCATTAGGTCCCTTTTAAGTCTTTCACCTCTCACTCTGAACCTATGCCCTCTACAATGTGGAGGTGCCAGTGTGGGACAAAGTCAAAAGTCACAAGTCACCAGGTTATAGTCCAACAGGCTTATTTGAAATCACAGATTTTGGGGTGCTGCTCCCTCATCAAATGAAGTCACTTTACCTGATGACCCAGCAGTGCTCCAAAAGCTTGTGATTTCAAATAAACCTGTTGGACTATAACCTGGTGTCGTGTGACTTCTGACTGTGCCCTCGAGTTTTGGACTCCCCCACTCTTCGGCTATTCACCTTATCCATGCCCCTCATGATTTTATAAACCTTGACAAGGTCATTCCTCAGCCTCAATATTCCAGGGGAAAATGTTCCAGTCTATCCATCGTCTCCTTATGACTCAGAACCTTCAATCCTGGCAATGTCCTTATAAATATTTTCTGTACCCTTCCTAATTAACAAAATCCTTTCTAAAGCAGGGCGACCAGAATTGTATGCAATATTCTAAACGTGGCCTCAATAATGTCCTGTACAGCCGCAACAATGATAAACTCCTATATTCAATTCTCTGACCCTAAAGACTCCAGAATTATGTCGTTATAATACTGATGAATATTGGCCAGTCAGCAATGGGTCCTCCCCAACTCTTCTCCAAATCTGTGCCAAAGGGTCTTGTACATCGATCAGGGAGGGCAGACGAGGCTTCCGTTTAGTGTCTCACCCGAATGACCCTCCTGTTACAGTGTAGAGTTCTCTCTGTACTATACTGGAATTTCAGTTCACTGGAGTGTGTCATGACCCCATAGCCTGCTGACTCGGAGGCAGAAATACTGAACTACAGAGCTCATCATTGACTGAGTTCATAGGCAGACAATATTTTCCAATGGAATAACATGAGGGTTGTGTTTACGATTCCCCAATTTTGACCGTTTCCTTCCGGATTATAGGCTTCTCTGTTCAAACACATTTATGTGCTCAGACGTTCTGAATATACAAATATCTGTAGCTGCCTACAACTGAATACATGAACAATGTCTGGGTCGGGAGGGCTTTTGAATTTTCATGCGTTTGTTTATCCTAAAGTCAGACGTGACTTTCACTGGCAAGACCCACATTTGTTGCCCGCCCCCTAGTTGCCCTTGAGTTGAGTGGCCTCACGATATTTCAGAGGGCAGTTAAGAATCAGCCACATTGGTGGAGACACAGGTAGGCCAGGCCAGGTAAAGGGGTGCTTTTGGTGCAGTGGTAGTGTCTCTACCTCTGAGCTAGGAGCTCCGGATTCAGGTCCCACCTGCTCCAGCAGCATTTCCAAACAGGTTGATTAGAAAATATCTAGGCCAGACCAAGTGAGGACAGCAGATTTCCTTCCCTAAAGGACTTCAGTGAAACAGATGGGTTTTTAATGACAATCGAAACATGGTCACAATTAGACTCGTTTTCTTCTAAAAATCTGGAATTTTATTGAGTTCATGTTTCACTACTTGTCATGGAAGGATTCAAACCCTGGGCCAAGGCTTTGGATTATTTGGCCATTGATGTTACCACAACTCTACCATCTCCTGTATCCAAACTGTCAGGTACAAAATAAGGCCCAAACCTCCACTCAGTTAAATCATTCTTTGGATCAAATGTGAAGTTATTTTCGTCAATTGTAAAGGACACAAACAAAGTGGGCCGTGAGATATTATATACCAAGTCAGCATGTTGTTTTACATCTGATACCAGATTTATGCCTATTGGAGCCAGCATTTGTATGCTTATTAAAATAAATTCATGGGATGTGCATGTCATTGGCTGAATCAAAATGTTTTGCCCCATCCTGAATTGCCCTCACTGGTGGTGGTGTGTTGCCTTCTTGAACCATTGCAGTGTACACTCTGTTCCAATGTACACTTTGGGGGTGTACACTCCTAATACTATTAGGGAGGGTGTTCCAGGATTTTGACCCACTAACACTGAAGGAACAGCGATATATTTCCAAGTCAAGGTGGTTGAGTGGATTGGAGGGGAACTTGCCAGTGGTGATGTTCCGATGTATCAGCCACCCTTGTCCTTCTGGCTCGTAGGGGTCTGGAAGGTGCAGTCGAAAAGGTAGGATTCAACCATCTCTTTTAGACAATGAAGCCCACACCTTGAGATACGCAGCAGCTCATTCCTCGACTTGATTGATTGAATGGTCCTGCCAGCAGTTCCAGGATACTATCTTGGTCGGCCCAAAGCGATTGCATTTCGTTCTGTAACAGGAACAGCACTCAGCAAGGTACCTCACAAAAGGTTAAGTCGTAAGATAAGTGGCGATGATGTTGGAGGTAGGGTATAGGAATGGATAGAGAATTGGCTCATGGGCAGGAATCAGCAAGTGGGGATAGGGAGCTATTTTTCAGGCTGGTGATGCATGACCAATGGGGTTCCCCAGGGATCAGTGCAGGGACTGTAACTGTTTACAATATATATTAATGGCTTGGAGGAAGGAAGCCAATGCGCTGTCGCCAAATTTGCAGACGATACCAAAACAAAGTGGAAATGTGGGATACAAGTGGAGAGAGGGATACAAACTGTTCACAGGGAGATATTGATCAGTTAAGTATGTGAGTAAAAATTTGGCAAATGGAATATAATGTGAGAAAATGTGAAGTTGTTCGTTTTGGAGAACAGAGAACAGAATATTATTTAAATGGAGAAAAACTGCAGAAAGCTGCAACACAAAGGGTTTTGGAGGGACTTGTGCATGAAACACAGGAAGCTAGCACACAGAGGCAGCAGGAAATCAGGAGGGCTGATGGAATTGTGGCCCTTATATTTCAAGGGGGTTAGAGTATGAGAGTAGGGAAATCTTACTGCAACTGTACAAGGTGCCGGTGAGACCACATCTGGAGCACTGTGAGCAGTTTTGGTCCCTTTCTTTAAGGAAGGATATTATTTAATTGGAGGCAGTTCAGAGGAGATTCACTAGGGTGATCGCCGGTATCAAGAGATTGTCTTATGAACAGGTTGGGATTGTACTCACTGGAGGTTAGAAGGAGAGATGATCTCATTGAAACATACAGGATTCTTAAGGGGTTTGACAGGGTCAATGCTGAAAGGATGTTTCCCCTCATGGGAGAGTCTAGGACCAGAGGGCAAAGCCTCAGAATAAAGGGACACCATTGTAAGACTGAAATGAGTTGACATTTCTTCTCTCAAAGGGTTTTGAGTCTTTGGAACCCTTTGTCACAGAGAGCCATGGAGGCAGAATCCTTGTGTATATTTAAGACTGAGACTAGATAGATTACAGAATCATAGAGTCATAGAGATGTACAGCACATAAACAGACCCTTCGGTCCAACTCATCCATGATGAGCAGATATCCTAAATTAATCTAGTTCCATTTGCAAGCAGTTGGCCTGTACCCTTTCTGTTCATATACTCATCCAGATGTCTTTTAAATGATGTTATTTTACCAGCCTCTACCACTTCCACTGGCAGTTCACTCCATATATGCACCACCTACTGAGTGAAAACGTTGGCCCTTAGGTCCCTATTAAATATTTCCCCTCTCACACTAACCTATGCCCTCTAGTTCTGGACTCCACAAATCCAGGGAAGAGACCTTGTCTATCATGATCCTCATGATTTCATAAACCTCTATAAGGTCAGCCTTCGACATCCCAGGGAAAACAGCCCCACCCTATTTAGCCTCTCCTTGTAGCTCAAACCCTCCAAACGTGGCAACATCCTCGTAAATCTTTTCTGAACCCTTTCAGGTTTCACAACATCCTTCGGAAAGGCGGGAGACCAGAATTGAACGTAGTATTCCACAAGTGGCCTAACCAGAGTACTGTAACAGGACCTCTCAACTCCTGCCCTCAATGTTCTTTATCAGGCATGAAATCAAGGGTGACAGTGAAAAGGTGGGTAAGTGGATGTGAGGAATGTCAGACCAGCCATGATCCTATTGAATGGTGAAGCAGGCCCAAGGGGCTGAATGGCCTCCTCCTGTTCCTATGTTCCTATATCCTATATTTCAAACACAATTTCAAAGGCACTAAAAATGACAGCCATACCTTCAATTACCTGGGCCCTAAACTCTGGAATTCCCTCCTTAATCCTGCTCACCTTTCTACCTCTGTCCCCTTCAAGCTCCTCTTCCAATCCTACCTCTTTAACCATGCTGTTGGGGCTATGTCTTAATATTTCTCCAAAGCTCTGTCTGACAGTGTTCCTGTAAAGGATGTTGGAGTGCCTTTCTGTGTTAAAGGTGCTATACAAATGCCATGCGAAATGTGGCAGCGAACTTCCAATCTCAAAAAAACATATTTTTCAAGCAGTCAGCTCAGGACGCTGCTGCGTTCCAATTTCAAGACCATCCTGAGCAACGACAGGGTAATGCATAATCTGCTGAGGTCTGAACAGAGACTGATTGTGTGGGATCTTTACTCCTGGCTAGGGTAAGGGGAGGAGCTGCACTAAATCGGGACATCACTTAGCCGATGAGGAAGAGATTCCTCTTATCTGCTTCCTGGCAGGAACCTCTGTTTAATGGTGAAGAATGATGGACTTTGAAAGTAAGCAGAGTGTGTGTGTGGGAAGCTTTAGTGTGAGGGAGCAGGCCATGCTACGTTTGCATTTTAAGTGCAAAGGTGGAAAAAATACATTGTGACGATTGAGCATTGAGTCATTGACGAGCCCACGTGTGTTAATAGCTCCTCTAACTGCAGAGACTCACTTCGAAACTGAGGGGGCTGTGACTCAAAACATGCAATTTATTCCCCAATTAACTAATTTCAAAATGCTTCTTTTTTCCTACTTTTTTTCCTGCAAAGTGCTGATTATTTGGATGGCTATTTTGCCAACACGGAGGAGTTAAGATCCAAAGTGAGCAAGGCGTCTGAACGGCTCGGGATGGGGATGTTTCACAAATACATCAGTGGTGATCATGGGAAGGCAGCTCTGACACTAAAGACCCTTTACGTCCAATTGATTAGAGGACCTCGATGGTCACCTGATCTCTCCTTCACTGTGAATTTGGCCAGTTAATACTGACTGTCACTTCAATTATATTCACACAAGTACAATGCGATAACACCGTAAGAAATAGGAAATATTTTATAGGAAACAAAAATTTGGGCGGAACGGTGGCTCTGTGGTTAGCACTGCTGCCTCACAGCACCAGGGACCCGGGTTTGATTCCAGCCTTGGGTGACTATCTGTGTGGAGTTTGCACATTCTCCCCGTATCTGCGTGGGTTTTCTCTGGGTGCTCCAGTTTCCTCCCACACTCCAAAGATGAGCGGGTTAGGTGAATTGGCCATGTTAAATTGCCCGTAGTGTTCAGGGATGTGTAGGCTAGGTGCATAAGTCAAGGGTAAACCTAGGGTAGGGGAATGGCTCTGGGTGGGTTACTCTTCAGAAAGTTGGCACAGACTTGTTGAGCTGAAGGGTCTGTTTCCCCACTGTAGGGATTCTATAAACAGGAGTAAACCATCCAGCCCCTTGTGCCTGTTCTGCTTTTCAATGAGATCTTGGCTGATCCATGGGCTATTACCTGCCTTTGGCTCATATCCCTTCACACCTTTGCGTAACATCTCAGATTTAAAATGAACAACTGACCCTGCATCCATTGCTGTTTGTGGAAGAGAGTTCCAAACCTCTCCCACTCTTTGTGCGTGGAAGTGCTTCCTAACATCTCTCCTGAACGGTCTGGCCCTAATTCTCAAACTATGCCCCTAGTTCTAGAATCCCCAACCAGTCTCTTCCTATTCATCTCTTGAAGACTTCAATAGGATTAGCTCTTAATCTCCTAAATTCTAAAAAGCGGGGGCCTGATTTGTATAATCTCTCCACATAATCTCCAAAGTCCAGAGTGTTCAAGAGACCACAGCAAAGAAATCCAGGAGGGTCATGGGTCTGGTGGGGATTACAGAGGTAAGGAGAGTCATAGAGTCATAGAGTTATAGAGCTGTACAGCACAGAAACAGATCCTTTGGTCCAACCCGTCCATGCCGACCAGATATTCCAACTCAATCCAGCCCCCCCTGCCAGCATCCAGCCCATATCCCTCCAAACCCTTTCTATTCATATACCCATCCAGATGCCTTTTAAATGTTGCAATTGTACCAGCCTCCACCACATCCTCTGGCAGCTCATTCCATACACATACCACCCTCTGTGTGAAAACGTTGCCTCTAAGGTCTCTTTTACTTCAATCCCCTCTCACCCTAAACCTATGCCCTCTAGTTCTGGACGCCCCCACGCCAGGGTAAAGACCTTGTCTATTTACCCTATCCATGCCCCTCATGATTTTGTAAATCTCTATAAGGTCACCCCTCAGCCTCCGACGCTCCAGGGAAAATAGCCCCAGCCTGTTCAGCATCTCCCTGTAGCTCAGACCCTCCAACCCTGGCAACATCCTTGTAAATCTTTTCTGAACCCTTTCAAGTTTCACAACATCTTTCCGATAGGAAGGAGACCAGAATAGCACGCGCTACTCTAACAGTGGCCTAACCTATGTCCTGTACAGCCGCAACATGACCTCCCAACTCCTGTACTCAATACTCTGACCAATAAAGGAAAGCATACCAAACGCCTTCTTCACTATCCCATCTACCTGCGACTCTACTTTCAAGGAGCTATGAACCTGCACTCCAAGGTCTCTTTGTTCAGCAACACTCCCCAGGATCTTACCATTAAGCGTATAAGTCCTGCTCCATCTACCATTTCTCAGCCCAATGGCCCATCTGATCAAGATCCCGTTGTAATCTGAGGTAACCTTCTTCGCTGTCCACTATATCTCCAATTTTGGTGTCATCTGCAAACTTACTAACTATACATCCAAATCAGTTATATAAATGACGAAAAGTAGTGGACCCAGCACCGACCCTTGTGGCAATCCACTGGTCACAGGCCTCCAGTCTGAAAAACAACCCTCCACCACCACCCTCTGTCTTCTACCTTTGAGCCAGTTCTGTATCCAAATGATGAGTTCTCTCTGTATTCCATGAGATCTAACCTTGCTAACCAGTCTCCCATGGGGAACCATGTCAAATGCCTTACTGAAGTCCACATAGATCACATCAACCACTCTGCCCTCATCAATCCTCTTCATTACTTCTTCAAAAAACTCAATCAAGTTTGTGAGACATGATTTCCCATGCAAAAGCCATGTTGACTATGCTTAATCAGTCCTTGCCTTCCAAGTACGTGTAAATCCTGTCCCTCAGGATTCCCTCCAACAACTTGCCCACCGCTGAGGTCAGACTCATTGCTCTATAGTTCCCTAGCTTGTCCTTACTACCCTTCTTAAACAGTGGCACCACGTTAGT
The DNA here is from genome assembly GCF_037043375.1 of Chiloscyllium plagiosum. Taxonomy (NCBI): domain Eukaryota; kingdom Metazoa; phylum Chordata; class Chondrichthyes; order Orectolobiformes; family Hemiscylliidae; genus Chiloscyllium; species Chiloscyllium plagiosum. Next base: position 10,557,181 of record NW_028270162.1, on the reverse strand, counting down.
CAGCCTCCAGTCTTGTGGCACTTCACCTGTGACTATCGATGATACAAATATCTCAGCCAGGGGCCCAGCAACCTTCCCACAGCTCTCGGGTACACCTGATCAGGTCCTGGGGATTTATCCACTTTTATGCACTTCAAGACATCCAGCACTTCCTCCTCTGTAATTTGGACATTTTTCAAGATGTCGCCATCTATTTCCCTACAGTCTATATCTTCCATGTCCTTTCGAGGACATGATGGGACTTTAAAATAAGATGTCACTGAACCGAGAGGAGGTGCATGTCAGTGAGCACAGGGGTGATGCATTAAATGGACTAGCTATGAGTTAGGACATGGGCAGCAGTGTGTGTGTGTGTGTGTGTGTGTGTGTGTGTTGGGGGCTGGGGGGTTGTGGGACAGGGTGTGGGGGCTGCATCAATAATCCAAAGAAGGTGAACTCAGATCCCCTTTTGAAGGTAAATCCAAGACTGCAAAATCTTACACAAAGTTGACACCGGTAAAAGTGGGTGCCAACCTGTCGAATTGTATAAAAATGCAACTGGCCCACTCACAGCGAAGACAGTCTGGTGTCTTTAACAACACAAACAACAACAGAAATTACAGGAAAAGCTCTGCAGGTCTGGCAGCATCCGTGAAGAGAAAGCAGAGTTAACCTCTCGGGCCCAGTGATCCTTCCTCAGAACCAGTGTCTTTAGCTAGTCTGGGCCGACATATAACAATAATGTGGTTATTGTTTGAACTGCCTCACTGGTTGTTTTTCCACCTCCTCGAGGAAACTGAGGGGTGGGTAAGAAATGTTGATTTTTGCCTCTGATGTCCATCTTTCAAGCATGAACAGGTTTCTCTGCAGAGGAACTAAGGACTGCAGATGCTGGAGATCAGAGTTGAGAGTGTGTTGCTGGAAAAGCACAGCAGGTCAGGCAGCATCCGAGGAGCAGGAAAATCCATAGTGTAAAGGTTCCTTAAATCTGCCTCTGTGTTTTTTTAAAATGTTTTTTGATTAATTAATTTTGTGGGCTGTGGGTGTTGCTGGCAGGGCCCAGCATTTACTGCTCGTCCCTAATTGCCCCTTGAGAGGGTGGGAGGTGAGCTGCCTTCTTGAACTGTGGCAGTCCGCCTACTGTGGGTTGACCCACAATGTCATTAGAGAGGGAATTCCAGGAATTTGACCCAGTGACAGTTCGAAGTCAGGATGGTGCGAGACTCGGAGGGGAATGTGTTCTGTGTATCTGCTGCCCTTCTTCTAGATGGAAGTGGTCATGGAAAGTGCTGTCTGAGGATCTTTCGTGAACTTCTGCAGTGTTGATTTTATTGATTCATTGGATGTGGGTGTCATTGGCTGGACCAGCATTTATTGGTTGTTCCTAACTGCCTTGAAGAAGATGGTGGTGAGCTGCCTTCTTGGACCACTACAGTCCTTGGGTATCGGGGCACCCACAATGCTGTCAGGAAGGGAGTTCCAGGGTTTTAACCCAGTGACAGGGAAAGGACAGCAATATAGCAAGATTAGCGTGACTATTGGCTCTGGATGTAAGTTTGCTCGCTGAGCTGGAAGGTTTGTTTTCAGACGTTTCATCTCCATTCTAGGCAACATCTTCAGTGAGCCTCCGAATGAAGCACTGGTGGTGTAGCCCGCTTTCTATTTATATGTTTGAGTTTCCTTGGATTGGTGATGTCATTTCCTATGGTGACATCATTTCCTATGGCGATGTCATTTCCTGTTATTTTTCTCAGGGGTGGTAAATGGGATTCACATCACTGTGTTTGTTGATAGAGTTCCAGTTGGAATGCTTTTGGCTTTTACCTCCACCCTATTTTTTAAATTTGTTCACAGGATGAAGGTGCCATAGGCTGGGCCAGCATTTTATTGCCCATCCCTAATTGACCAAAGGGTGTCAGATACATTGCTGTGGTCCACCCGCTGCAGAGTGGGGAGGGTAAGTCAGAGGATCTCCTGGTGGGTCTCCTCCTGGGCCTAGCCAGGTTAGCCATAAACAGGGCTGGGCAGTGGCCCGCGGAGGGGGTCACTAGGGCCTGCCCCTTTTCCGCAGTTACATTTGGGCCCGGGTGTCCCTGGAGAAGGAGCACGCGGTGTTTACCAACACCCTTGAGGTGTTCAGGGAGAGATGGGCACCGGGAGGTATGATTTTGATTTAATCCCTGCTCTCCCCTTCACATTGGCATTGCCATTGGGAGGGCACTGCCTCCTACTGGCCGCTTGGGTGTTTTTTTTCCTGGTGGTGGAACACGAATAAAGTTTTCTGCACTCGCTGTTTCATCACTGTGTGCTACACCCGCATACACGTTCCTGGTGAAGGGTTTATGCCTGAAACATCGATTTTCGTGTCATTAGACTAGCTTTTAATTTCAGATATTCATTGAATTTAAACTTCCCCATCTGTCCTGGTATGATTCAAACTGATGCTCCTGGAACATTAGGCTGGGGTTCTGGACTGATACTCAGACACTGGTCACCACCTCCCCAAAGTTGCCCTCAGGATTACTAGCTCAATAACATTCCCATTTACCCCTCTATCCCACCTTCCCCTTTAATATTTTTCTTTAATTGGACTGTTATGATACGGGTGGGTTTGGAAGCCAGACCTTCTCGCCCAGAAGTAGCGACCCAATCACGGAGCTCCAGTACCCTGAATACTCCTAGGAGGCAGGATGATGTAAGCATGCCCTCCCCCCACCCCCCACCCAACCCTTTGCTAATTAGGAGATGAAAAAGTTTGCTGAAACATTGAAGAGTCAGTTTCCCAGTGCGAGATAAAACCAGGAAGAAAACCTCATCCATTTCAATGACGTGTGCAGAGGAAGTGATCTTTCATTGTTTAATACATAAAGATCTGAAAGCATCGATATAAACAGTGCAACAGCTGTCTGAGAGGTAACTCACAAAGGGTTTGGTTCACCCCTATTGTTGGAGGAAACTACATCTCCTATTATTACTCATGTTCCTACAAAAGCCCATAACAAGATCTGTCATCGTATAATATACAAGGCCACACTAGCATCTTTAGTTTAATTACTTTGCATCAGAAACTATTTGTACTGCACTGAAAGCTTGATACAATTAACCTTCCAGACAAACAGCCTGGGCTCCAGATCGTGTTTCCTGTCTATTTGCCTTGGACGATCTTATGGGAGTGCTGGTGGTTCATTCTGTACTCTTTCCAATGGGTTAGTAAGCAGCCCATTGTCAGCCTGACACTGAATTCTGATCAACAACAGCCCGCGTTGAGACACCACTGAATCGCGTTACTGAGTGACAATTGCAGGTGTAATCACAGACGGAAACTCAACTTCCTTAAACACAGGATGGCAAATATTAAAAGAAAAACCCAACCAGCAGGCTAATCCAATTAGGAGCATTCTTCTTGGTCTCGCCTATTGTCCTGGCACATTTACAAGCGATTAACACACGTGAACATGTTGATGAGGGCTGTTCCTCTCCACCCCCTGTCAGACAAGGGGCCAACTCTTAAGTTTTACTGTTTGTCAAACCTGCTCCAGGGGCAGCTGGTTGCACCAGTGCCAGAGTAGCACCGGGCAAGTCAGGGGAGAGTCAATAAAGTGATATGACAGTTTCCATATGGCTGGATTGATGCCCCTTCACACTCTCAGTTACAAAGCAAACAGTCACCAACATCTGTGTTGGACATCCCTGTGGGGTACAGCTTCCCTGTGGGGTACATTCAGAAAAAGCAGCAGGAATATGTCATTTGGCCCCTCCATCTTGGCCCACCATCCAAGAATCTGCCCCAAGTCCCAACTCCTCTCACCTGCTGGCTCCTCACAGTCCTCAACTCCTCGATATTTTAAATATCTCTCTCTCTCTCTCCCTCTTCTTTAAATACTTTCAGTGCTCTAGCCTCCACAACTCTCTGGGGCAGAGAATTCCAGACATTCACTGTCCTCTGGAAAAAGAAATTCCTTTGCAGCTCAGTGAACGAATGAGTGAACTAAATGAATGTCCCATCAGTCTGTAACTTAGCTCAGGATTCTTTCACATCTTCTCAACAGGCCCATGCATATTTCGATAAGATCCCCCTATTCTTCTAAACTCAAATGAGTAAAAACCTAGTCTGTTTAGCCACTCTTGCTAATTAACTCCTTCATCCCAGGAATTGGTGCACTGAATCTCTTTTGAACTGTATCCAATGCTGCTTTGGGTGACTCAGTGGTTAGCACTGTTGCCTCACAGTACCAGGGACCCAGGTTCGATCCCAACCTCAGGTGACTGTGTGGAGTTTGAACATCCTCCTTGTGTCTGTGCGGGTTTCCTCTCACAGTCCAAAGATGTACGGGTTAGGTGAATTGGCTGTGCTAAATTGCCCATAGCGTCCAGAGATATGCAGGAAGGTGGGATAGCCATGCAATGTCCCAAGAATGGGGTGGGCCTGGGTGGCTTGCTCTTCAGAAGGTCAGTGTGGACTCGATGGGCTGAGTGGTCTGCTTCCACACTTGAAGGATTCTATGGTACAAGTACATACTTTCTTAAATACAAGGACCAAAACTACACAAAGTACTCCAGTTCAGCCTCACCATCATTCTGTACAGTTATAACAAAACTTCCCTATTTTTCAACTCCAACACCCAAGAAATAAAAGCCAAAATTGTATTTGCCTTCTTAATTACTTGTACTCACATGACAATATTTAGTGTTTCGATCACAAGAACATCTAGATCCTTCTGTGCTGCACTCATTTGGAGTCTCTCTCTGCACTTTTGACTCTTTCTCCCAAAGTGCATGACCTCACACTTTCCGACATTTAACTCCATCTGCTGCTTTTGCCCTCTTGCTCCACCTACCCATAATCCCTTGCAGGTGCCTTTGGTCCTCATCATGACATTTTTTTCCCAACTATTTCGTATCATCAGTAAATTTGGGCACATTACTCTGCAACCAAATCATTAATATTGATAGTGAATAATTGAGGCAATGGGACTGATCCTCATGGAACTGCAGTAGTTATGTCTTTCCAACCTGCAAAAGCCCCATTAATCCCAGCTCTCAGACTTCTGTGTGTTAATCAACCCTCAACCCAGGCTAGTACATTACCGTCAATAACCCATCAAATATTGTTTTATGCAGTAGCCCTTTAAGTGACACCCGACTGAATGCCTTGGAGTCATAGAGCTGCACAACATAGAAACAGGCCCTTCAGTCCAATTCGTCCGTGCCGACCAGATATCCTAAATTACTCCAGTCCCATTTGCCACATTTGGCCCATGTCCCTCCAAACTCTTCCTATTCATATACCCATCCAGATGCCTTTTAAATGTTGTATTGTACCAGCCGCCACCATTTCCTCTGGCAGCTCATTCCATACACACACCACCCCCTGTGTGAAAAAGTTGCCCCTTAGGTCCCTTTTAAATCTTTACCTTCTCAACTTAAATCTGTGAGGAAAAGACCCTGACTATTCACCCCATCTATGTCCCTCATGATGTTATAAACCCCTATAACGTTACCCCTCAGCCTCTGATGCTCCAGGGAAAACAGCCCCAGCCTATTCAGCCTCTCCCAATAGCTCAAACCCTCCAACCTTGGCAACATCCCTCACCTTTTCCTCCGCTACATTGATGACTGTATCGGCGCTACCTCGTGCTCCCACGAGGAGGTTGAACAGTTTATCCACTTTACTAACACCTTCCGACCTCAAATTTACCTGGACCATCTCAGACTCCTCCTTCCCCTTCCTAGACCTCTCCATTTCTATCTCGGGCGACCAACTCAACACAGACATTTACTATAAACCGACCGACTCCCACAGCTACCTAGATTATGCCTCCTCCCACCCTGCTCCCTGTAAAAATGCCATCCCATATTCCCAATTCCTTTGCCTTCGCCACATCTGCTCCCAGGAGGACCAATTCCAATACCGAACAACCCAGATGGCCTCCTTCTTCAAAGACCGCAATTTCCCCTCAGACGTGGTTGACGATGCTCTTCACCACATCTCCTCCACTTCCCGCTCCTCCGCCCTTGAGCCCCGCCCCTCCAATCACCACCAGAACAGAACCCCACTGGTCCTCACCTACCACCCCACCAATCTCCAGATACATCATATCATCCTTCGTCATTTCCGCCACCTCCAAACAGACCCCACCACCAAGGATATATTTCCCACCCCTCCCCTATCAGCGTTCCGGAAAGACCACTCCCTCCGCGACTCCCTCGTCAGGTCCATACCCCACCCCCAACCCAACCTACACTCCCGGTACCTTCCCCTGCAACCGCAAGAAATGCAAAACTTGCGCCCACACCTCCCCCCTCACATCCCTCCAAGGCCTCAAGGGATCCTTCCATATCCATCACAAATTCACCTGCACCTGCACACACATCATTTACTGCATCCGCTGCACCCGATGTGGCCTCCTGTACATTGGGGAGACAAGCCGCCTACTTGCGGAACGTTTCAGAGAACACCTCTGGGATACCCGCATCAACCAACCCAACCGCCCCGTGGCTGAACACTTTAACTCCCCCTCCCACTCCGCCAAGGACATGCAGGTCCTTGACCTCCTCCATCGCCAGACCATGGCAACACGACGCCTGGAGGAAGAGCATCTCATCTTCCGCCTAGGAACCCTCCAACCACAAGAGATGAATGCAGATTTCTCCAGCTTCCTCATTTCCCCTCCCCCCACCTTATCTCAGTCCCAACCCTCGGACTTAGCACCACCTTCTTGACCTGCAATCTTCTTCCTGACCTCTCTGCGCCCACCCCCTCTCTGGCCTATCTCCCTCACCTTAACCTCCTTCCACCTATCGGATTTCCAACGCCCCTCCCCCAAGTCTCTCCTCCCTACCTTTTATCTTAGCCTGCTTGGCACACCCTACTCATTCCTGAAGAAGGGCTTATGTTCAAAACGTCGATTCTCCTTGGATGCTGCCTGACCTGCTGCGCTTTTCCAGCAACACATTTTTCAGCTCTGATCTCCAGCATCTGCAGCCCTCACTTTCTCCTAACATCCTTGTAAATCCTTTCTGAACCTTTTCAAGTTTCACAACATCCTTCGTATAGCAGGGAGACCAGAATTGAATACAGGATTACAAAAGTGGCCTGTACAGCCGCAACATGACCTCCCAACTCCTGTACTCAATGCACTGACCAATAAAAGCAAGCATACCAAATGCCATGTTCACTATCCTGTCTACCTGCGACTCCACTTTCAAGGCGCTATCAGCCTGCACTCCACGGATTCTTTCAGTGACTCTTTGAGAGATACCAGCTGAAGAAAAAGCATCTCAGAAATGCACAGAAATTTGATAAAAGGAACCGAGTTACGGCTGTGTCAGCCTGAAGGAAAGCCTTTATGTGGAGGTTGTGGTGTCTCCTCAATGAAGGATGGGTATTTGTCAGGGTATATCTGAGATAAAAGAAGTCGCATGGTATTCATAATGAAATCTTTCCAACTATTGTGTCGAGTGTAATACAATTTTTTCTTGTTTGATGAGTATTTTACTTTTTGTGCTTAATGTACACTGGCAGCCTCTTGTGAGTGTGTTCAGTAACTGAGCTTTATGGTCAAAAGAATCAAACTTAGTCCCTACAAGCCAGGTTTCACTCTGGGATCTGGCTTATCAGGCAAAAAGAACAGCACTATAGCAATTCTAACATCTCAGGATGTCTCAAACGGACAATGAAAGACTTTGAAAGTCTTGTGATGGCTGTAATGTAGGAAATAAAAGCAGAAAACTGCTGGAAACACTCAGTAGGTGGGGGTGGTACATTGATAGAGAGAAACTGTTCCATCAGGAGGGGGAATAAGCCGTAAGAAAGTGGTACAGTGCTTTACATTATTGTGTTAGCTAGGTGCTAACTGGATGTGTAAATGTGCTAGGGGCCCTCACACATGGGCACACCGAAAGCTACGTGATATATAGGTATATCTGGAACAACCTGAGCTCCATTTCACAGATGTCTGTGCCCCTCAATATCCGGGCTAGAGAACGACTCCTATTGTAATACGTGCAGGACACTGGCAAATTAGCTTATGATACCCATCCCAAAGAGCCCCAGGGTAATTTTGGGGTGATGACGGCCTAATGGTATTATCGCTGGACTGTTGATCCAGAAACCCAGGTAAGGTTCTGGGACATGGGCTCAAATCCAACCATGACTGATGGTGGAATGTGAATTCAGTAAAACAAGTTGAGAGTGTAGTGATGACCACAAATCCATTTATGATTGTCAGAAAAATCCAGCTGGTTCATTAATATCCTTCAGGGAAGGAAGCTGCCATCCTTACCTGGTCTGGCCTAGACATGACTCCAGACCCACCGCAATGTGATTGACTCTTAACTTCCCTCTGGGTAATTAAGGATGGGCACTAAATGCTGGCCTACTCAGTGATGCTCACATCCCATGGATGCATTAAAAAAATGAACATATGAAGTGGGACCAGGACTAAACATAAGCTAGACTGTGTGGGGGTAACAGGTTTACCCTTCCTGATGGTCCCCAATAGTGCAGTTGCGTTTCAGAGACAAGATTGCAATTTTGATAGGAAAATCTCTGATGGGTTAATGTTGGCAAAGTGAAAATGTAACTTGACTCATAATCCTAAAGCCCATGCCCAATGCTCTGGGGTCATCGGTCCAAATCCCACCACAGTATGTGGTGGCATTTCAATTAAAGGTAGTCTCATTAATGGTGTGAAAACTCCTGGTTCACTAAAGTCCTTCAGGAAATAAATCCTCCACCCTTACCTGGTCTGGCCTACCAGTGACTCCAGACCCACAACAATGGGATTGACTCCTAACTGCCCTTTGAAATGATTTTATAAGCCATTCAGGTCAAGATGAATCAGGGAATGAGCTGGTCATGCCTGTGAAATAATAAAGGAACCAATAATAGCAGAAATAAGGTAGTATTCAATTCATCAATTTATTTCATGAGCTTCTAAACCTACAAGCTTAGGATTGTCAGTTCACTATCATCAAAACGACCCTTTTGTTCATCAAAGCCAACAATCAGATGGTTCATGAATTGCAAATTATTCGTTTAGTTAAACATATATTTTTGTATATTTATCCGCTGAGTAAATGAAAAGCCTCTGTGCAGTGACCTTTAAACACTTGGCAAAGGTCAGAGTGGCAAGGATCAGGTTTACATTGACTGTCACTCACCTCATGATGGACAAGTGTTGGATATGGGCAGATGAGTTGTCATTGTATCCCGGTTCAAGGCCCAGTCATTGCTTCTGTCAAAGCAGCGAAGAAAAAAACTCGGAAAGTCTTAGGACAAGAAAGAAATGGAAACATTTCTGAGCGAGATGCTGAGTGAGTGGGTATTAGGTTCAAACCCTTGCAACTGTAGTTGGAAAGCTTGTCATTGATACAATGGTCTCTTTCCACTCTCCTTGATGAAGTGCCAAGTATCAACTAGTAGGACATGACCCAAGGTTGCAAACAGAATGACAGAAGATGCATTGAATGGAGGAGCAAATGATGACACTGCCGGGACAGGCTGAATGGTTCAAAGTTTAGGATTTTGGGATTTTTTTTAGGATATCAAAGAGGCCACAGAAAGCATTTGTTCATTTCTTCATTTGCTGTGACACTTGGCAGGAGCTGGAGATGGAGTTTGAAGTGCTGCTTTGAGTCTTCATGTTCACTTCCCTTGAAGAAGAATTCCGTCTTTATAAAGGATCTAATGTGAGCATAAAGGTGCTATATGAAGACAAGATTTTTCTTTCAAGCATCTCTACACAGTGTTATGATAGATTAGGATTGTTGGGGTCATTTTGCAAGCCTTCAATTCTGAGTTATGTCGGATGAGAGTTTTGGTTGGAGTTAGGAATATAACATCCTGAACAGCTTATGTTACTTGGTGACCCATGCACCCACTTCCCAACATGGCCCCCCCCCACCTCTCCCACCCCCCTCCCTCTCCCCCACCACCTCCCCCCCCACCTCTCTCTCCCCCCCCCACCTCTCCCCCCCCCACACCTCTCTCTCCCCCCCCACCACCTCTCTCTCCCCCCCCACCACCTCTCTCTCCCCCCCCACCTCCTCCCCCCCACACCTCCTCCTCCCCCACCTCCTCCCCCCCACACCTCCTCCCCCCCACCTCCTCCCCCCCCACACCTCCTCCCCCCCCACACCTCCTCCCCCCCCACACCTCCTCCCCCCCCACACCTCCTCTCCCCCCACACCTCCTCCCCCCCACACCTCCCCCGCCTCCCCCACCTCTCCCCCCCACCCCTCCCCCGACTTCTTCCCCCCACACCTCCCCCTCCCCCACACCTCCCCCCCCCAGACCTCCCCCCTCCCCCACCTCCCCCACCTCCCCCCTCCTCCCTCTCCCCCCCACCTCTTCCCCCCCCACTTCCCCCCTCCCCCCCACCTCTTCCCCCCCCACTTCCCCCCTCCCCCCCACCTCCCCCCCCACCTCTCCCCCCCTCCCCCACCTCTTCCCCCCCCCACTTCCCCCCCTCTCCCCCCCCCTCCCCCACCTCTTCCCTCCTCCCTCTCCCCCCCACCTCTTCCCCCCCCACTTCCCCCCTCCCCCCCACCTCCCCCCCCACCTCTCCCCCCACCTCTCCCCCCCTCCCCCACCTCTTCCCCCCCCCCACTTCCCCCCCTCTCCCCCCCCTCCCCCACCTCTTCCCCCCCCCCACTTCCCCCCCTCCCCCCCTCCCCCACCTCTTCCCCCCCCACCCCCACCTCTCCGCCCCCTCCCCCACCTCTTCCCCCCCACACTTCCCCCCCTCCCCCCCACCTCTCCCCCCCACCCCCCCACACCTCCTCCCCCCCACCTCCCCCCCCACCTCCCTCACCTCCCCCCCACACCTCCTCCTCCCCACCTCTCCCCCCCACCCCTCCCCCCCACACCTCCTCCCCCCCACACCTCCCCCCCCACACCTCCTCCCCCCCACACCTCCTCCCCCCCACACCTTCTCCCCCCACACACCTCCTCCCCCCCACCTCCTCCCCCCCACACCTCCTCCCCCCCACCTCCTCCCCCCCACACCTCCTCCCCCCCACCTCCTCCCCCCCCACACCTCCTCCCCCCCACACCTCCTCTCCCCCCACACCTCCCCCGCCTCCCCCACCTCTCCCCCCCACCCCTCCCCCGACTTCTTCCCCCCACACCTCCCCCTCCCCCACACCTCCTCCCCCCCACACCTCCCCCCCCAGACCTCCCCCCTCCCCCACCCCTCCCCCGACTTCTTCCCCCCACACCTCCCCCTCCCCCACACCTCCTCCCCCCCACACCTCCCCCCCAGACCTCCCCCCTCCCCCACCTCCCCCCTCCTCCCTCTCCCCCCCACCTCTTCCCCCCCCACTTCCCCCCTCCCCCCCACCTCTCCCCCCCTCCCCCCCACCTCTCCCCCCCTCCCCACCACCTCTCCCCCCCTCCCCCCCACCTCTCCCCCCCTCCCCACCTCTTCCCCCCCCTTCCCCCCCCTCTCCCCCCCTCCCCCACCTCTTCCCCCCCCCACTTCCCCCCCTCCCCCCCTCCCCCCCCTCCCCCACCTCTCCCCCCCCTCCCCCACCTCTTCCCCCCCACACTTCCCCCCCTCCCCCCCCCACTCCCACCTCTCCCCCCCCACCTCCCCTCCCCACTTCCCCACCTCCCCCCCCACCTCCCCCCCCACTTCCCCACCTCCCCCCCCCACTTCCCCACCTCCCCCCCCCACTTCCCCACCTCCCCCCCCCACTTCCCCACCTCCCCCCCCACTTCCCCACCCCCCCCCCCACTTCCCCACCTCCCCCCCCCCCACTTCCCCACCTCCCCCCCCACCTCTCCCCCCCCCACCTCTTCTCCCCCCCCACCTCTTCTCCCCCCCCACCTCCCCCACCTCTCCCCCCCCTCTCCCCCCACCTCCCCCACCTCTCCCCCCCCTCCCCCCCCCCCCACGGATAGGCACGTGGGGAAGGATGGTTATGCTGATCGGTTTCGATCAGAAAGGATGGGAAGAGGCATGAAGTAGTATAAATGGATGGATTGGTGGGCTGAATGGTCTGGTTCTGTGTTAAATATTCTATATAAATCAATGTCAGTCCTGGGAATCAATACCCTTTCTACACTAGCCTTCTCACTCCCAGAGTATCCTTGGGATATGTCCTTGGCCTCCCCTCTTCCCCATGGATGGAAGTCTTTTGGAGACATTTTGCACTTAGGTAATGCCCAGCTCTACCTACTCTACCACCTCTTCCAACCCCTCGGCCCCCCTGCAAGATGAAACTCAGGTCCAATCTTGGTAGAAATGCAAGTTCCTCCTGTTAAACGTTGGGAAGAGTGAAGATATCATCGTCTGAATGTGTCATGAGCTTCAAACTGTGAAGTTGATTTGACACCATGTCTCACGATCGTGTGTCAATCTTCCAGCCTCTGTCTCATCCATCACAAACACTGGTTTTCTGCATCTCTGTGAAGACTAGCTTTGGAGACAGACTGGAGGAGGTTCACTCAGCTGATTCCTGGAATAAAGGGATTGTCTTATGAGAAAAGGTTAATGTCAGAAGTCAAACAACACCAGGTTATAGTCCTACACAAGCTTTCAGAGTGCTGCTCCTTCGCCAAGTCATCTTTCGGGGTACTGTATTGGCATGAAGGGAGGATTGATTAACTAACAGAAGAGAAAGAGTTGGGATAAGGGATGGCAACCTGTAACTGGTGAAGTGTCACTGGGATCTGAGATGAGGAGGTATTTCTTCAGCCAGAAGGTAATAAATCTGTGGAATTCATTGTTCAGAAGGCTGTGGAGGCCACATCATTAAGTGTCTTTAAGATCGATATAGATAGGTTCTTGTTAGTAAGGGGGTAAAAGGTTACAGGGAGAAGGCAAGAGAATGGGGTTGAGAAACAAAGTGGCTATGATTGAATGGCAGTGCCGTCTCAATGGGCTGAATGGCCTAATTTTCCTCCCTTATCTTATGGTCTTAAGGATCAGTGTTGGGGCCACAATTATTTATAATATACATTAATTACTTGACTTTGCGCTATTGGCAAATTTGTGGATGACATAGAAATAGATGGGAAGGCAAGTGATGAGGATGACTCAAAGAGTTTCCAGGAGGCAATGGATAGGATAAAGGTGTAGGCAAAAACCTAGCAGATGGAATATAATTGAGTTGATGCAGTTTGGCAGGAAGAATAGAAAGAAGAGCTGAATAAAAGGAGATAGACTACAAGAAGCTGCGCCACAGAGGGAGGAGGCACAAAAGAAAGTAAAATACTGTGGTTCTGGACATCTGAAGAGAAACTCAGCAGGTCTGGCAGCATCTGTGAAGACACAAATAGAGTTAACAATCTGAGTCCCATGACTCTTCTTCAGAACTAAAAGGTATTGGTAAATAGGTTTTTTTAACACCGTTGGCAAGGCCAGAGGAGGAGCAAAAGGGCAGATACTGGAGAGTCGAGAGTGTGGTGCTGGAAAAGCACAACAGGTCAGGCAAGATCCAAGGAGCAGGAGAGTCAATATTTCGGGCATAAGCCCTTCATCAGGAATGAAGCTTGTGAGCCTTGGGGGTGATGAGATAAATTGGAGAGAGGGTGGGGCTCGGGGGAAGATAGCTGAGAATGGTGAATGGAGGTGGGGGTAATGGTGATAGGTCGGAGGAGAGGATGGAGCGGATAGGTGGGAAGGAAGATGGACAGATGGGTCAGGTGATGCTGAGCTGGAAGTTTGGAACTGGGGTAAGGTGGGGGGAGGGCAAATGAGGAAACTGGTGAAATCCACATTGATGCCCTGGGGTTGGAGGGTCCTGAGGTGGAAGATGAGGCATTCTTGATAAGGGAGTGGCAATGGAGGAGGCCCAGGATCCGCATGTCCTCGGCAGAGTGGGAGGGGAGTTGAAGTATTCTGTCACGGGGCGGTGGGGTTGATTGGTGTGGGTATCTCGGAGATGTTCTCTGAAGTGCTCTGCGAGAAGGCACCCGGTCTCCCCAATGTAGAGGAGACTGCATCGGGAGCAACAGATGCAATAAATGACATGTGTGAAAGTGCAGGTGAAACTCTGCTGGATTTGGAAGGCTCCTTTAGGGCCTTGGACAGAGGTGAGGGGGGTGGTGTGGGTACAGGTTTTGCAATTCCTGCGGTGGTAGAGGAAGGTGCAAGGAGGGGAGGGTGGGCTGGTGGGGTTGGGGGTGTGTGGACCTGATGAGAGAGTTGCGGCGGGAATGGTCTTCACGGAAAATGGATAGGAGTGGGGAGGGAAATATATCCCTGGCGGTGGGGTCCGTTTGCAGGTGGCGGAAATGGTGGGGGATGATGCGATGTATACGGAGGTTAGTGGGGTGGATGGTGAGGATCAGGGAAAGGGGTCCTGTCCTTGTTGCGGTTGGAGGGGTGGAGGGGTGGGAAGTGGATGACATGTGCTGGAGGGCATCATCGACCACGTGGGAGGGGAAATTGCGGTCTTTAAAGAAGGAGGCCATCTGGTGTTGTCTGTGGAAATGCAAAAGACACTGTTAATGGTGGAAATAAAAAGATGAAATATGGGCATAAATGAAGGTATGAAAGGGAGAAAACTGATTCTCTTTACGAAGTGCAAAGTAGACACAAATCCTTGTCTCAGTGCGAGTATTGAAGGTGAAACAATGCCTCTTTGTCATTGATACATTCCTGTGGGATAGATGGGGGTGATTCAGTATAATGCTAGCTCAAGTTGAATAAATGAAATTAATTTAATTACTCATTCACCTTGCACTTTCTCCTTGTTTGGCCAAAGATCTCAACGATTATGTTAATAGAATCATAGAGTTAAAGAATATATAATCAAGCCCTTCTGCCCACCACGCCTATGTTGACCGATAAGTATCAAACTACATCAATCCCATTTTCCTGCACTTGGTCCGTGGTCTGGTAAACCCTGGCACTCAAAGTGCTCATCCAGATTCTTCTTAAATATTGTCAGAGTCCCTGCCTCCACCCCCCTCCCAGGCAGCACAGTTCCATATTTCTACCACTGTCTGGGTGAAAAAGCTTTTCCTCAGATCCCCTCTAAACCATTTATTCCTCACCTTGAACTTTGTTCAGGAAGGTTCTTCAAATGCTACTCGTTTTCTGAGGTCGCAGCCCATTTGAACACATTTCTGATGTGAAAGAAAGTTAAATTTACCGTGAAACTGACCTGTGAAACTGTGAGATGGTTCAGCATAGTTTATTTTTAAAGACTTTGCCAGTGATTGACGTCTAGGTCAGTCAGAGATGGAGGGCCTTATGAGAAACGTCTGCTTTTGCTGATGAACCCGTGTTCAACGGTATTAGCAAAATAGAAATGTGGCTGCAAGTTCCCACTCTGAAATAGAGAGCCAATGTTTTTTTTTTCATTTGCAGTCAGGCTGAAACAATTTTTATACACCCCTCAGTTATTCTGATTTATTGAAGACTTTACATCTATGTGTTTGACGGTAACTCATAGCCTGATGTAACTACTGTGACCTCAGAAATATTTGCATGTAATTACACGATAGGGCCTGAATCGTAAAATTCACGATCACAACTTCATGTTACCTCCAGCAGCTGACGCAGCTCTGCAGTTCATCAATAGATGGCAGCGTGGATATTCTCTGAGAGGACAGTCTCCAGTTTCCATAGTAATATCCAGCACCCAATGTAATCTCCAATCTTCCAGCTCCCACTATAATATCCAAACCTCACACTATATTCCCCAACTCCCACACTGTAACCTCTAATTCCTATTTTAATATCCAGCTCTCTTTGTAATCCCCATTTCGCAATGTAATCTCCAGACCCGTGTAACCTGTAGCTCCCACTGTAATTATACTTAGATTAGTTACAGTGTGGAAACAGGCCCTTCGGCCCAACAAGTCCACACTGACCCACTGAAGCGCAACCCACCTAGACACATTCCCCTACATTTACCCCTTCACCTAACACTACGGGCAATTTAGCGCGGCCAATTCACCTAACCTGCACATTTTTGGACTGTGGGAGGAAACCCACGCAGACACGGGGAGAATGTGCAAACTCCACACAGTCAGTCGCCTGAGGCGGGAATTGAACCCGGGTCTCTGGTACTGTGAGGCAGCAGTGCTAACCACTGTGCCACCATGCCGCCCACATTTCCCAGATCCCAGACAGCAATCCCAGCTCCTACACTGTAATTCCCAGTTCCTACTTTGTAATCCCAGTTTCTACACTGTAATCCCCAACTCCTACTCTATAATCCCCAGCTCCTACACTGTAATCCCAGTTTTTACACTGTATTCCCCAGCTCCTACACTGTAATCCCCAGTTCCTACACTGTAATCCCCAGTTCCTACTCTGTAATCCCAGTTTCTCCACTGTAATACCCATCTCCTATACTGTAATCCCCAGCTCCTACACTGTAATCCCAGTTTCTACAGTGTATTCCCCAGCTCCTACACTGTAATCCCCAGTTCGTACTCTGTAATCCCAGTTTCTCCACTGTAATCCCCAGATCCTACACTGTAATCTCCAGATCCTACACTGTAATCCCAGCTCCTATACTGTAATCCCCAGATCCTATACTGTAATCCCCAGTTCCCACTCTGTAATTAAAGTTTCTAGACTGTATTCCCAGCTCCGACTCTGTAATCCCCAGATCCTACACTGTAATCCCCAGATCCTACACTGTAATCCCCAGCTCCTACACTAATATCCCCAGCTCCTACACTGTAATCCCCAGATCCTACACTGTATTCCCCAGCTCCAACACTGTAATCCCAGCTCCTACACTGTAATCCCCAGATCCTACACTGTAATCCCCAGCTCATAAACTGTATTCCCTAGCCCCTACACTATAATCCCCAGTTCCTACACTGTAATCCCCAGCTCCTACACTGTAATCCCCAGCTCCTACACTGTATTCCCCCAGTTCCTCCACTGTAATCCCCACTCCTACACTGTAATCCCATATTTTACACTGTAATCCCAGCTCCAACACTGTATTCCCCAGCTCGTACACTGTAATCCCCAGCTCCTACACTGTATTCACAGCTTCTCCACTGCAATCTCCACTCCTACACTATCATCCCCTGCTCCTACAATGTATTCCCAGCTCCTACACTGTAATCCCAGCTCCTACATTGTAATGCCCAGCTCCTACACTGTAATCCCAGCTCCTACAATGTATTCCCAGCTCCTACACTGTAATCCCAGCTCCTACACTGTAATCCCCAGCTCCTACACTATAATCCCAGCTCCTCCACTGTAATCCCCACTCCTACACTGTAATCCCAGATTTTATACTGTAATCCCAGCTCCTACACTGTAATCCCAACTCCTACACTATAATCCCCAGCTCCTACACTGTATTCCCAACTTCTCCACTGCAATCCCCACTACTACACTATCATCCCCAGCTCCTACACTGTAATCCCCAGATCCTATTCCCCAGCTCCTACACTGTATTCCCCAGCTCCTACACTATAATCCCAGCTCCTACACTGTAATCCCCAGATCCTACACTGTATTCCCCAGCTCCTACACTATAATCCCAGCTCCTACACTGTATTCCCCAGCTCCTACACTATAATCCCAGATTTTACACTGTAATCCCAGCTCCTGCACTGTATTCCCCGGATCCTACACTGTAATACCAGCTCCTACACTGTAATCCCCAGCTCCTACACTGCAATCCCAGCTCCTACACTGTATTCCTGAGCTCCTACACTGTAATCCTTAGCTCCAACACTGCAATCCCCAGCTCCTACACTGTAATCCCCAGATCCTACACTGTAATCACAGCTCCTCCACTGTAATCCCCAGCACCTACAGTGTAATCCCACCTCCTACACTGTAATTCCAGATTTTACACTGTAATCCCAGTTCCTACACTGTAATACCAGCTCCTGCACTGTATTCCCATCTCCTACCACTGTACTCCCAGCGCCTACACTGTACTCCCAGCTCCTTCACTGTAATCCTTAGCTCCAACACTGCAATCCTCAGATCCTACACTGTAATCCCAGCTCCTCCACTGTAATCCCCACTCCTACACTGTAATCCCAGATTTTACACTGTAATCCCAGCTCCTACACTGTAATCCCCACTCCTACACTGTAATCCCAGATTTTACACTGTAATCCCCAGCTCCTACACTGTAATCCCAGCTCCTCCACTGTAATCCCAGATCCTCCACTGTAATCCCAGATTTTACACTGTAATCCCAGTTCCTACACTGTAATCCCAGATCCTCCACTGTAATCCCAGATTTTACACTGTACTCCCAGCTCCTACGCTGTATTCCCCAGCTCCTACACTGTAATCCCCAGCTCCTACACTGTATTCCCCAGCTCCTACACTGTATTCCCCAGCTCCTACACTGTAATCCCAGCTCCTACACTGTTCTCCCAGCTCCTACACTGTAATCCCCAGCTCCTACACTGTAACCCCCAGCTCCTACACTGTAACCCCCAGCTCCTACACTGTAATCCCCAGCTCCTACACTGTAACCCCCAGCTCCTACACTGTATTCCCCAGCTCCTACACTGTAATCCCAGCTCCTCCACTGTAATCCCCAGCTCCTACACTGTAATCCCCAGCTCCTACACTGTAATCCCCAGCTCCTCCACTGTAATCCCAGCTCCTCCACTGTAATCCCAGCTCCTCCACTGTAATCCCAGCTCCTCCACTGTAATCCCCAGCTCCTACACTGTAATCCCCAGCTCCTACACTGTAATCCCCAGCTCCTCCACTGTAATCCCAGCTCCTCCACTGTAATCCCCAGATCCTACACTGTAATCCCAGCTCCTCCACTGTAATCCCCAGCTCCTACACTGTAATCCCCAGCTCCTACACTGTAATCCCCAGCTCCTACACTGTAATCCCAGCTCCTACACTGTAATCCCAGCTCCTACACTGTAATCCCCAGCTCCTACACTGTATTCCCCAGCTCCTACACTGTACTCCCAGCTCCTCCACTGTATTCCCCAGCTCCTACACTGTAATCCCCAGCTCCTACACTGTAATCCCCAGCTCCTACACTGTAATCCCAGCTCCTCCACTGTAATCCCCAGCTCCTACTCTGTAATCCCAGCTCCTACACTGTTCTCCCAGCTCCTACACTGTAATCCCCAGCTCCTACACTGTAACCCCCAGCTCCTACACTGTAATCCCCAGCTCCTACACTGTAACCCCCAGCTCCTACACTGTAACCCCAGCCCCTGCACTGTAATCCTCAGCTCCTACACTGTAACCCCAGCCCCTACACTGTAATCCTCAGCTCCTACACTGTAATCCCCAGCTCCTACACTGTAATCTCAGCTCCTACACTGTAATCCCAGCTCCTACACTGTAATCCCCAGCTCCTACACTGTAATCTCAGCTCCTACACTGTAATCCCAGCTCCTCCACTGTAATCCCCAGCTCCTACACTGTAATCCCAGCTCCTACACTGTAATCCCCAGCTCCTCCACTGTAATCCCCAGCTCCTACACTGTAATCCCCATCTCCTATACTGTAATCCCCAGCTCCTACACTGTAATCCCCAGCTCCTCCACTGTAATCCCCAGCTCCTACACTGTAATCCCCATCTCCTATACTGTAATCCCCAGCTCCTACACTGTAATCCCCAGCTCCTCCACTGTAATCCCCAGCTCCTACACTGTAATCCCCATCTCCTATACTGTAATCCCCAGCTCCTACACTGTAATCCCAGCTCCTACACTGTAATCCCCAGCTCCTACACTGTAATCCCAGCTCCTACCACTGTAACCCCAGCTCCTACACTGTATTCCCCAGCTCCTACACTGTTCTCCCAGCTCCTACACTGTAATCCTCAGCTCCTACACTGTAACCCCAGCTCCTACACTGTATTCCCCAGCTCCTACACTGTATTCCCCAGCTCCTACACTGTATTCCCAGCTCCTACACTGTAATCCCCAGCTCCTACACTGTAATCCCCAGCTCCTACACTGTAATCCCCAGCCCCTACACTGTAACCCCAGCTCCTACACTGTATTCCCCAGCTCCTACACTGTAATCCCCAGCTCCTACACTGTAATCCCCAGCTCCTACACTGTAATCCCCAGCCCCTACACTGTAACCCCAGCTCCTACACTGTATTCCCCAGCTCCTACACTGTAATCTCCAGCTCCTACACTGTAATCCCCAGCCCCTACACTGTAACCCCAGCTCCTACACTGTATTCCCCAGCTCCTACACTGTAATCCCCAGCTCCTACACTGTAATCCCCAGCTCCTGTACTGTAATACCAGCTCCTACACTACAATCCTCAGCTCCTACACAGTAATCCCAGCTCCTGCACTGTATTCCCCAGTTCCTACACTGTAATCCCAGCTCCTCTACTGTAATCCCCCCCAGCTCCTACACTGTAATCCCAGCTCCTACACTGTATTCCACAGCTTCTACCACTGTAATACCAGCTCCTACACTGTAATCCCAGTTTCTACCACTGTAATCCCCAGATCCTACACTGTTTTCCCCAGCTCCTACCACTGTAATCTCCAGCTCCTGCACTGTACACCTGTACATTTTGCTAAACTCTGGAATTCCCTCACCAAACCCTCTCTGTCTTTGATAAGACACGTCTCAAAACTTATCACCGTGTCTCGGCTTTTTGACATCTGTCCTAATATTGTCTTTCAGTTCGTGTCTCGCTCTGTTCTGTTGACGAGTCACGAACTCTGGTCAGACATAACCCTGGGGGTTCCATCACATGACCACCTGCCTCACTCTGAACAAGCACCTTTTCATTCATGACCCCTCCCCCACCAACTTGACCATCTTCAACCTTATGGTAATTTAATGAACATACATCTGCAAAGAAATGGGGTCAACACAATCTCACCTTGACACTCTGATGAATTTTCACCTGCATCTTGCTCACAACAATCTCCCACAGCTTAATTAATCTTTAAAATTCCTGTGGACTCCAAGGCAATCTAGAGAGTTGGCAACCCTGGGAATGAGGTAGTTTGGGGGTCACTTCACTCCATTAAAGATGTGATGGCTATTGTTGCAGATTTGAGAGTTGGAAGATCAGCCATGGTTGTGATGAATGGCGGAACAGATTCAAGGGGCCAAATGGCCTCCTCCTACTTCTTTCTTCTATGTTTCTATTTTCCTCTTAAACTCATCAGGACAAGTACCAAGCTGAAAGGTCTGTAATTCATTGGGTTTCAATATATGTTTACAGTTTGGGTTTTAAAATAGTGGCATATGCTGTTGGTTACTCTCTCCCTCACGCACACATATACACACACACTCTCACTCTCTCTCCCTCACACACACTCACTCCCTCTCTCCCCCTCACATGCACACACACACACACTCTCTCTCCCTCCCTCACATGTGCACACATACTCTATCTCTCCCTCACATGCACGCACACACACTCTCTCCCTCACACACACACACTCTCACTCTCTCTCATCCTCACAGGCAAACACATACTCTCTCTCCCACACACATATATATACACACTCTCTCTCCCTCACACTCATGCGCACATACACACTTTATCTCTCCCTCACAAGCACACACACACATTCTCTCTCTGCCTCACACGCATGCACACACACTCTCTCTCCCTCACAAGTATGCACACACACATTCTCTCTCCCTCACGTGCACACCCACACACACTCTCTTTCTCCTTCACATGCACGCACATACACTCTCTCTCTTCCTCACATGCACACATACACCCTCTCTCACTCACATGCATGCACACACACATATAAGTCTATGGGAATAATTTACATGTGCAGAATTTGCACTTGCAGATGCATTTTTTTTTCAAAAAGTGTACAATCTGCAAACAGTCAATCCATATGATATTTTATAACTTCCTACTTTGGAAATAGAACCAGTCTGACTCAAGATTGGGACACAGACAGACTCTAACCTCGCACCTTTAATGCATTGTCTGAGCTGAGATGTCACTTTTTTTTATAAAACCTTAAATTATTTCAGGAATGCTTTTTGTTACTCATCCACAAGATGAGGGTGTCACTGGATAACCAGCAATTAATATCCATCCCTAATTGCCCAGAGGACAGTTAAGAGTTAACCACATTGCTCTGTTACATGTAGACCTTTCTGGGTAAGGATGGCAGTTTCATTCTCTAAAGGACTTTAGTGAACCAGATGGGTTTTTTTCAGGACTCTTAATTCCAGATATTTATTGAATTCAAATTCTACCATCTGCCATGATGGGATTCAAACACGGGTCCCCAGAACATTACCTGGGTCTCTAGATTAAGAGTTGAGCGGTAACATCACTAGGCTATTGCCACACTGAGAGCCTGATGGACTTGGCTTTACTGAGCAGCAGCATACCTTAAATACTGCACTGTGTCCATCCAGAATGTCAACTGATGTCTCACAATCCAGAAGCTTCTGACTGGGAGGCATCAGGGAGTCAAGGTTGACTTGTGCAGTGTATATTGAGGGAAATGAAAGAAGTTCTGGGATTTACATATTAGTGAACCGAAACTTACAACCCATTCTAAAAGATGAATGACTTAACAGCAAACTAGGTTTGTTCAATATCGTCAGTTATATGACACTGTGATCTTTTGCTATAAATTCTGTGTCTTAGGATTCTGCTCCACAACCACCTGATGAAGGAGCAGTGCTCTGAAAGCTGGTGCTTCCAAATAAACCTGTTAGACTATAACCTGGTGTTGGGGTGGTTTTTAACTGAGGTCGAGGAGTGAATGCTGTAGACAGCGATAAAAGATGTGCATGTAAATTCCTGTTTGGCTGGAATGTGAGGATCAACATAGTCACGTCGCCAATGTCAATCACATAATGATTCCCAACTGCTGGGTCAACTCTGTTAACAGTCTCCTTGGTATCTGTGGTTGTGAACCAGGTGTGGGCATTAACCCACATGGTGAGATGGAGCCTGGCACCATCAACACCACAAGCTATGACATTGTGCTTTCTATAAGGAGTCCCTTATGCAATCAGATGGACTGTTTGTGGATGGATTGCCATTGAAATGATACACAGCTCCCCATAAAACACACATCATAAAATACTGCTGCCAAGTGTGCTGGATAACCTATATATAGTAATGGATGAGAACAGCTGAACACAGGCAGGTCTGAGATGTATTTCCCTCAATATACACTGCTTAAGTTAACCTTGACTCCCTGCTGCCTCTAAGTCAGAAGTTTCCAGATTGTGAGACTTCAGTTGACATTCTGGACAGACACAGTGCAGTGTTTAAGGTATGCTGCTGCTCAGAGGAGATATTAAAGTGAAGCTCATCAGGCTCTCTCAGTGTGGTAGGAACGATCCCACTGCACAACTTTGAAGAACAGCAGTTGAATTGTCCTGGCAAACATTCTCAAGCCAAACCCCCCCCCCCCCCCCCCCCCCGCCATCTCCAGAGTATTTATCTTACTGCACTGGATGACACTTGCTGATGTGCGGAAATCATTTGCCATGTTTTATAGAATCAGGGAAGGATTATAGTACAGAAGGAGGGCATCCAGCCCACTGTGAGGAGGACTGCTGGAGAATCAGAGTCAAAAAGGGTGGTGCTGGAAAAGCATAGCCGGTCAGGCAGCATCCGAGGTGCAGGAGAGTCGGCATTTTGAGCATAATCTCTTCGTCAGGAATGGCTTATGCCATAAACGTCTACGCTCCTGCTCCTCAGATGCTGCCTGACCTGCTGTGCTTTTCCAGCACAACCCTTTTTGTTTCAGCGTACTCTGTCCATGCTAACTCTCCCCAAGAGCAACTAACTTAGTCCCAGCTGTCCTCACTTTCCTGCAGCCGTTCAATTTTGTTTTGTGTTTGTTTATTTTGAAATCCCCATTTGTAACCATCTCCACCACAGTCTCATCACGTCACCATCTTTATCAGGGTTCAAAGGTACTTCCTTTACAAGGCAGTGCTGTCTGGTGTCATAAAGGGTGCTACAGAAATGCACTTGTTATGTCACGAGGTTTCGTTATGATTACAGAGTGAAAAATGATTGTCTTTGACCATTGGGCCCAAAGACCAGAGGTCATAAATTCAAAATCACTGGCAAAAGGGGCAGTGAGAAAGGCCATTGTGAAGAATTGTTGGGATCTGGAAAGTTCTACTAGAAAAGTAATTTTAGAAGGAAGTGGGCGAGTGTTTACAGTGAACGGCCTCCAGGTTTTTGGACAAAAGGCTGGGGCTGTGAGTTGCAAAGTGGCATTTCTGTTATTTGAAGAACTAGCACAGATGTGACAGCAAGAATGGCCTCATACCAGAGTAGGTTTGTGTTGTCCCTGTGATTGACACAGCTCTGTAGCTACAGTAAATTCAGGCCAGGAGGGGATGGCCTAGTGGTATTATTGACAGATTGTTAATCCAGTAACCAAGGTAGTGTTTTGGGGATCCAAGTTCCAATCCCATCAGGGCAGGTGGTGGAATTAAAAGTTTAATGATGCTGCTTTTTTATTTAGAATCCCTACAGTGTGGAAGCAGGGACTTTGGCCCAACAAATCCACATCGACCCACCGAAGAGTAACCCACCCAGACCCATTCCCCTACCCTATTATTCCTACATTTCTCCCTGACTAATGCACCTAACCTGCACATCCCTGGATACTATGGACAATTTAGCGTGACCAATTCACCCTAATCTGCACATCTTTGGACTGTGGGAGGAAACCGGAGGAAACCCACGCAGACACGGGGAGAATGTGCAAACTCCACACAGACAGTCACCCGAGGCTGGAATCGAACTCAGGTTCCTGGTGCTGTGAGGCAGCAGGGCGAGCCACTGAGCCACCACGTCACCCTGATTGCTTGGGAAAAGATCAATCTAGTTCACTCATGTCCTTCAGGGAAGGAAATCTGTTGTCTCTATGTGGTCTGGCTTACACATGACTCCAGACCCCCACAGTCATGTGATTGACTCAACTGACCTCCAGGCAGTATCAAAAAATCCGTACAGTGTGAAAGTAGGCCATTCAGCCCATTGAGTCCACACTGACCCTCTGAAGAGCATCCCTCCCAAACCCATCCCTCTACCCCATATTTCCCATGGCCAATCCAACTAGCCATGCCATTGATGGGCACCATGGCCAACCCACTTGACCTGCACATCTTGGGACTGTGAGAGGAGGGTGGAGCACCTGGATGAAACCCACACAGACATGGAGCGAATTTGCAAACTCCACACAGATAGTCACCCAAGGCTGGTATCAAACCCGGTTCCATGGCGCTGTGAGGCAGCAGTGCCAACCACCGTGCCACTTTGCTACCCTAGTCAGCTAGACACATGTCCTGTGAATGAGAATCTTTTAAAAAATGGGGAGCTGAGGCTATGTTTCAGGTTTTGTGCACAAAGTCTCATCCATTGATGCTCTGTGAGTCAAAAATCCAGAGGCATTGTCAGTGGGATTTCCCCCTTTCAGAATCACAGAGCAATGAGCTACCTTGGTCCCATTTCCCTACATTCACCCTCCTGACAGGGAAGCATTTTTTCTGGGAATTGGAGCCATAAACATGGGAGTAATAGTGCACCTTCTGATTCCCACTGCCTCCCCAGCCTGACCTCCGACTCCCAGCCAGGCTATTCCAGTCCCTCTTCTTCTCCCTTCTCATCCCCACCCTCTAACCCAACATCTGATTCTCACCTCCCCCATCCAATCCCTCTCCAGCCCAACAACTTGTCTGCGTAGATGTTCCAGCCTGAGACCAGTCAGTAAGCCTGAAGGTAATGAAGGGAGATTGTGTGACTGAAGGCTGAGTTTATGTCTATACGTTGCGCCATACTCACCATCACCTCCCTGTTACATACCCTCCCAAGCTGCACATATACTGACCACCCCTTCATTGTCATGGAATTCCCAACAGCAACATCGTAGGAACATCTTCCCTGCAGCTCAAGAGCAATTAGGGACAGGCTACAATTCCTGGACCTTCCTAAAGCTCTGTGCAGCCAATGGAGTTCATTTGGAGTGCAGTCACTATTCTAACATAGGCAACAGGGAAGCCAAGAGCATCTGATAACAGGGAGTCAGCTAGCTCAGTTGGCTGGATGGCTGGTTTGTAATGCAGAGTGACTCTGAACAGCGGCAGCTCAATTCCAGCACCAGTTGAAGTTATCACCAAGGTCCCACTTTCTCAACCTCACCCTGATATATGGCCACCTCCACCCAGGTTTAAAGACTGATCATCTCTCTCTCTCTCTCTCTCTCTCTAATGTGAGAGTGGGACTAGGGCAACTTTACCCATTGCATAGCCAGTTGAACAGACATGAGCTGGTACACAGATGATGAACCAAGCAGCCTCCTTCTGTGCTTATCACCATTCTACTTCAAACCACAAGGCAATTGTAAGCAGCTGGACTGCTTCTTTGCTCCGATGAAATTGGTTGTGCGATGAATTCAGTGGGAACCTGGCTTTGGGTTGATACCTAGGCTGAAAGCTTACTCCTTTGACAGTGCAGCACTCTCACTGTTCTGGCATTGCTTTGTTGACCTGGATTTTTGTGCCCCAGTATCTAGGTGGGACTCGAACCCATGACCGAAGCTCAGAGGTGAGAGAGCTACCCACTGGGACACAGTTGGAATGGTCAGGTAGGTAGAGTATCAAGTCAGGGTATAAAAGAGCTGGAGGATCAAGCTTCGACAATGAGATCTCTAAGATGTGACTGAGACCTCTACAGCTCCACCTTCCAGCATAACTGTTAAAGATAATTCATTCATTCATAGAATCGCTACAGTATGGGAAACAGGCCATTTGGCCCAACAAGTCCACACTGACCTTTCGAAGAATAACCCACCCAGACACACTCCCCTATTATTCTACATTTATCCCTGACTAATGCAGAGGTGGGTACTGCAGATGCTGGAGGTTAGTGTCAAAATTAAAGTGGTGCTGGAAAAGCACAGCATGTCAGGTAGCATCCGAGGAGCAGGAAAATTGATGTCATTCCTGATGAAGGCCTTCTGCCTGAAACGTCGATTTTCCTGCTTCTCAGATGCTGCCTGACCTGCTGCGTTTTCCAGCATCACTCTAATCTTGACTGTGACTATTGCAGCTAAGCTTACACATCCCTGAACACCAAAGGCAATTTCGCATGGCTAATTCACCCTAACCTGAACATCTTTGGACTTGTGGAAGGAAACGGAGCACCCGGAGGAAACCCACGCAGGCACGGGGCGAAAGTGCAAACTCCACATATCAGTTAAAGCTTTACACAGGGTCATTGAATCATTGGCAGAGTTTGGTAAAGGAGGACATTAGACCCATCCTTCTTGTACAAGTTCTTTCAAACAGTAACAACAGCTAGTTCCACTCCATTTCTCTGCCTTAGGCCAGCATTGGTTTCTCTTTCCAAGTATTTACCCAGATCTCCTGGGTAAGGTTACCGCTAAGTCCATGCCCATTATCCAGCGTGCATTCCAACACCAACAACCATTTATTTGGAAATACCTTTGCTCATGCCACCTCTGGGCCTTTTGCCAAGCACCTTAAATCCCAAGCCTCTGGTTAATATTTTTCTTTTTACACAACTTCCTTCCTACTGCCAAATCATTCATTTTCATTGCTTACCCACCACCAAGTAGTCAGCCATGTTTTCCAATCGATTAATTTAGTGCAAAGCTCATTAAGGGGCCTCCTCTACTGCCAAATCCTGGCCACCCGATGCCTGGTTAAAGAACTCCTCATCTTCCGCCTTGGGATTCTCCAACCACACGGCATCAATGCCGACTTCACTAGTTTCCTCATTTCTACTCACCTCCATCTCATCCCAGATCCAACCCTCCAACTCGTCACAGTCTTCTTGAACTGTTCATCTTCCTTCCCACCTACCTGCTCCACCCTCCCCTCTGACCTATCACCATCACTGCCCCCCAACCTGCATCTTCCCAGTTACCTTACTCCCAGACCCACCTCACCCCCCCACCTATTTATCTCTCATACACCCAAAACGTCCATCTCTACCTCCTGAAGCTGCCTGGCTTGCTGTGATCTTCCAGCCTCCTGCTTGTCTACTTTGGATATAGACTTGATTATTTTCTACACCTGTTTGCGACATTTTGAAGATCTGTGCTGCTGATCGCCCAAGTCTCTTTGGACGTCCGCTGCACTTAACTTCATACCACCTAGAAGGTACCCTGATCTACCCTTTTCAGACCAAAATAGCTAACCTCACACTTGCTTACACTGAACTCCACTTGCCACAGTTTTGCCCATTCACTTTGTCTATCAATATCCCTTTGTAATTTAATGCTATTATCTACACTGACACTGGACTCAGGGTGTCATCAAATGTGGACTTTGTATGCCATTATTCAAGCTGGTTAATAAATATTGTGAATAATTGCAGCCTTAGTACAGATCCTTGTGTGACTGGTCGCCTGTTGCCAATTTCATTACCTATCCATTAACCCAACCATCTGTCACCTGACTCTCATCTAATAAAATAGGGCACATCATCCCCTCCAGTGCCCACCTTATTCCAAAAGGTTGATACTGCATGCTTCCTTGCAAGGGCACCCGGGCACCTATGTAATAGTGGAAGAGGGGCAGGCAGTTGGCAGATATGTCTCCTCTGTGACCCACTGCCCGGACCTCTTTCTACCCATCCTGGCTAGGGGCAGGGGCAGACCCACCAAAATCTGCCAACATCCTGCCCCCACCTCCACACAAGGTTCCCAACGATCAGGAACGTGGGGCTGAAGTGCATCCAAAAGTACAATAAATAACTAAAAAGGAGGGGGGGAGGAGCAGTCTCCCACAACCGAGACATACAGGGCCCACACACTGCACAGAATAACGACAGGGTGACTCCATGGACCACCGTAGTCTGCTTTCACTGTGGGACCTCTGCATGCAATACCCTCCAAAGTCCCTGGTTATGATATTTTCCAATTGACCTGTTCAGAGATTTTGTTACATAGCTCTGTGGCAGGTGGGGCTTGCCTTGAGCGTCCTGGTCCAGGGGTATGGACACTACCATCACAACGCAAGAGCCCACACGGCCCTGATTATTGATACCTCAGCCACTGGAAACAGCTTCCCTTGACTTCCCATCTGAACCAACTTGATGGAAACAACTTTATCACATCTCCCACTTGCCTGAAGCCACCATATTGTGAAATTCATTGGGAATATGTGGCTCCAGTAAATTGGGATTGGCTTTATAACAGTCAGTTACACAATCACACCCACTCACATGTCTCTCCATGGGTGTTGTGTAACCTTTTCATCAGTTATATGGAACACTTGTATTTAAATGTTACAATTATCTCAACTTTCAGCGTATTTCGTAATTACACAAAGCCTTTAAATGGGACAAATTTGCATAATTACGCTTGTCAAAGACGTTGGTCTAATCTGGCGAGACGTTCAGTGATCAACACTGTGTGGGCTGGAAGTGCTGAGCACCAGGAATTGTTTGTTTTGTTTTTCAAGAACAAGCCTATAACATTTGACCTGCATTTATACAGCACCCTTTTACAATCGCAGGATTTCCCTGACTCCCTTAAAACCTATGATCAGTGCAAAGTAAGATCCCACTGTCCGCAACACAATTTTTTTTTAACTCGTTCATGGGATGTGGGCAACCTTTAGTGAGGTCACTATTTATTGCCCAGAGGGTAGTTTGAGAGCCTTAGAGGTTTACAGCATAGAAACTTGCCCATTCTGTCCCGTTTTCACAACTAGATTAGTCCCATTTCCCTGCGTTTGATCCATATCACCGCATGCCTATCCCATCCACGTACCTGCCTAAATGTTTCTTAAATGACAAAATGGTCCTCCCATCTACCACTCCCTCTGGTAGCTTGTTCAAGCCACTCACCACCCTCTGTATGAAATAAATTGCCCCTCTGGACATTTTTGTATCTCTCCCCTCTCATGGTAAACCAATGCCCTCTTGTCTTAGATTCCCCTACCGTGGGGAACAGCTGTTGGCTATCTACCTTATCTATGCCTCTGATGATTTCATAGACCTCTTGTAAAAGGGTGCTGTATGAATGCAGATTGAATGTTATGGGCTCTATAAGGTCACCCCTCAATCGCCTACCTTCCAGGGAAAAACATCCAATCGCTCCTTATGACTCTCCTTATACCTTCTAGTCCAGGGAGAATCCCAGTAAATCTTTTCCGCACTCTTTCTAGTTCAATAATCTTGTTAAGATTCAACCACATTACAGAGGGTCAGGGGTCACATGTAGGTCATACCAGGTAAAGATGGTAGTTTCCTTCCCTGTAGGACATTAGTGAATCCAGATGGGTTTTTACAACAATCGTTGTCTGGTCACAGTTAGACTAAATATTCCTTCCAAACTTGGCTGAATTCAAATTCCACCATCTTCCAGGGTGGGAATTCAAACCCATGACCCCATAACATTAGCCTGGGGTTCTGGATTGCCAGGCCACTGACATGACCACTATGACCACCTCCTCACAAACAGCCTGTGTGTGTGATGTTGGTTGAGGGATAATATTGAATGAGGCACTGTTCCTGTTCTCCTTCAATAGTGTGTGCATCACAGTTGAAGGTGGGCTGAGATACGAAAGCAAGGCCTATCTGTCCTCTGGCTGATGTAAACAATCGTTCAGCTGTATATTGAAGCAGCAGAGCAGAGTTACTCTCATTGCCCCAGCCAATGTTGATTTCTTAGATGATGCAAAGTCGCCATTGTGCAAGTCTCTCGTGAAGCAGAAGGTTGGTGGTGGTTTAACCTGAGAGTCACCATGTCTGGGGCGAGGGGATACCTTGGGGAGGAGAGACCTTCACGGGTAACCTCAGTGGGTGTGGGGATTAGATGCTGTTACCATCCGGCCAACTGAGCTAACCTGAAAATTGCTGCATACACACCCTCCAGCAGCTCACACCTCACCCTGACAAGATAAGATTTTAAATCAAAGCTGAATAACCCGCTATCCTATTGTGTCAACATTGATATTAATGCCAAGAAAAATGCTTTAATGTATTACTGCATTCAGACCACACAATGTGGGATTTTAAATTTATAGACTATGCTAAATCATAGTTTACACTTGCAGCTTATAATGTACATAGGCTGTAATATTACAGCTTCCACCTGCTACATTCCTCCCAGTACATCTCTATTTCAAACCCTTTGTGCTAGTTCTGCATCACTGTTAAGTAAGCCTTGCTCTAAACCCTATCAAGCTGACATCTGCATCCAATACTGTAACAGTGATATAATGATATCTTTGTACCCACTCTGGTAGAAAGATTCTCGAAAACCTGATACCCCGAGTGTTTTCTTTTGACTGCAGTCGCTTGGAAACCAAATGATTTCTTAACTCCTGCAAATGAATTTTCAAGGCGCCTTTTCTGCATTTTTGACAATTGAAAATGGTTTAAAGTTCCTTTCTGCTGCATTTCTTTCAGGAATAAAGGAGAATTGATCTGAGAGACGGATCAAGTGAAACTTTAACGCATCAAGGCAGCACACAAACCCAACGCGAATCTCTAATATAACCCGAGAGCTCACACTGGGGCTCAAAGCTGCTCTAAATTACATTTGGCGTCTGCAGGGGTGGGGGTGATGGGGGTGGGGGTGGGGGTGTCGGGGGGGGGGGGGAGGAGGTGGAATCCATGTTGCACTGAGGGAAGCAGGCCAATGACTGAGAAAAAGCTCGCACTTCTATAGTCCATCACGGTCTCCACGGTGCTGTCACTGATCTAATGGGTACAAGTGCAGCAGTGAAGCAATGCATGGGAGCACATATACATACCAGAAATACACATGTACACATTTAGAGTCTGGAGAGCTGAGGGAGCACATATACATACCAGAAATACACATGTACACATTTAGAGTCTGGAGAGCTGAGGGAGCACATATACATACCAGAAATACACATGTACACATTTAGAGTCTGGAGAGCTGAGGGAGCACATATACATACCAGAAATACACATGTACACATTTAGAGTCTGGAGAGCTGAGGGAGCACATATACATACCAGAAATACACATGTACACATTTAGAGTCTGGAGAGCTGAGGGAGCACATATACATACCAGAAATACACATGTACACATTTAGAGTCTGGAGAGCTGAGGGAGCACATATACATACCAGAAATACACATGTACACATTTAGAGTCTGGAGAGCTGAGGGAGCACATATACATACCAGAAATACACATGTACACATTTAGAGTCTGGAGAGCTGAGGGAGCACATATACATACCAGAAATACACATGTACACATTTAGAGTCTGGAGAGCTGAGGGAGCACATATACATACCAGAAATACACATGTACACATTTAGAGTCTGGAGAGCTGAGGGAGCACATATACATACCAGAAATACACATGTACACATTTAGAGTCTGGAGAGCTGAGGGAGCACATATAAATCCCAGAAATACATGTGTACTCTTTTAGAGTCCAGAAAGATGAGGGAGCACATATACATACCAGAAATACATGTGTACTCTTTTAAGTCCAGAAAGATGAGGGAGCACATATACATACCAGAAATACATGTGTACATGTTTAGAGTCCAGAGAGTTGAGAGTGCATATATCAATAGCAGAAATACATGAGCACACATTTAGAGTCCAGAAATATGAGGGTGCACACATAGATACCAGGAATACAAGTGTGCACATATAAATACACATGTACACATATAGAGTCCAGAAATATGAGGGTGCACATCTAGATGTCATAAACACAAGCATGTGCATATAGATGCCAGAAATACATGTGTATACATATAGATTCCCAAAATGCATGGGTACATATATAGATTCCAGAAATGTGAAGATTGAAAATGAAACAAGAAGAGATCAAATCTGTTGCTGTGACTAACCTGAATGAGGAAGTATCTCCCTGGGTATTTTTCCAGCATATGAATTTCAGATCATGCACCCACTGCTGACAGAGGATTCTTGTCCTCCATAGATCTGTAGCAGCTGACACAGAACACAACACCAAAACCCCAGCCTCCACTAGTTTAATTTCAACATCTCGGGCACACACATGTCTCACATATCATACACATCTCTCATACTCCACACACATGTCTCTTACACCACACACTGTCTTACACACAACACATACATGTCAGACACACACATCTTAAACCTCTCATGTACTCTAATAGCAAGCTAAATACATCCACAAAGAGCTTTTCATCATGCAGCACTGTCCATCTAAAGAAAGAAAGAATTGGCATTTATATAGCGTCCTTCATACACCAGGAAGAGGCCATTCAGGCCCTTGAGCATGATTTACCAATCAATCTGACCATGGCTAACCTGTTTCATGACACGGGATTTCATGAAGTACATTACAGCCAATGAAATACTTCACAGAGTGTCAGTACTGGTGTAATGTAGTAAAGATGGCAGCCAATTGATACAAGGTAAGCTCCACCCAACAGCAGTGTCATCAATGATGGGTGATCTTCCCTAGCCCTTCCTGCTGGTTGTGATATATTTATGAAGGAGGAGACTGGCTGAGCTCTCCTGTGCCTGTTTACTCAAGGCTCTCCTGAAAGGGTGAAGTGGCCTTGAGTTACCTCCTCATTTCCAAGGCAGTCATATCTGGCTGAAATGTACCAACAAAGTGAACATCAGTCTTGCTACGGATCCATAGCTTTCTCCCAAATACAACATTTGGAATTGTCGACTTGACTCGCTATTTACCATTCACTGTAGCTGGGTGATTCAAGTTTAATCTGTCGCAAATATTTACACTTGAGCCAGTGTGACAAATCGCAGCCAGACCACACTATTTAAAGCTTCTTCAGACTTTCATTTATTCATGTCCAACACATTGGATGGAAAGGTTTTTCTCTATTAAAACTGCATTCCATTTCTAATTATTTCATGATTACAATAATATCGCTTGAAATGTGTCCTGATCTTTCTGGTGTATATAATACGGTAAAGACAGTGTGACCAAAGGAAATAGGAACAGGGAGTAGGCCATTCTGCCCCTCGAGACTGCTCCACCGTTCAACAGGATCCTGGATAATCTGACATTCCTCACGTCTGTTTTCCTGCCCTTTTCCTGTAACCCTTGATTCCCGACTGACCACAAACCTATCTCAGCCTTAAATGTGCGCAAGGACTCTGCCCCCTCAGCTTCTGTGGCAGAGTTCCAAAGACTCACAACCCTCTGAGAGAAGACATTCCTCCTCATCTCAATCCTAAATTCGCACCACTCTTCTTCCTCAGCTGGCTCAGGAAGGTTGGTATGTTCATAGGACTCTCATCAACTTCTACACACCACCATTGGGAGCATACCGTCCACCTGGGACAGCAACTGCTCTGCCCAGGACCGTAAGAAACTACAGATGGTGGTGTGCACAGCCCAGACCATCACGGAAGCCAACCTCCCATCCATGCACTCCAATTACACAGCTCACTGCTGCAGAAAGGCTGCCAACATCATCATGACCCATCACACCCTGGTAATGATGTCCCACAACCTCTTCCATCAGGCAGAGGACACAGAAGCCTGAACCCGCATGCCCTGTGCAATATAACCTGTATGCCTCTGTCAAAGTCTTTTTGAGCTATACATCCTTGTTTACTATGATCTGCCTATACTGCTCATAAACAAAGCTTTTCACTGTACTTCGGTACACATGACAATAAATCAATCAATCATCAATTTATTCTGAGACTATGATATTTAGTCTTAGACTCTCCCATGAGAGGAAACATTCTCTCAGTATTTATCCTGTCAAGCCCCTTAAGAATCTGATATGTTTCAATGTGATCACCTCTTCAGTGAACAGAGTCCCCTCCGTTGCTCAGAAGACAATCCCTCCATACTGGGGCTCATCCTAGTGAACCTTTCCTGAGAAAATATTGTCATAAAGCAATATGTACTCCATATCCTGGGTGTTATAGATTCAGAGTACCTGTTACACTCCAATGCTGCTTAAGGACTAGTTACTACCTCAAATGATGCCCTTCTCAAGGGAACTGGGGACGGGCAATAAATTCTGGGCCAATCAGCAACACCTACATCCCATGAATGAATAAATGTAAGTAGAGTGAGTTAGGGTGATGGGATACAAATACAGTGTTCCACTCGTCACCAATTCTTTTGAGAGCTGGGGGTGAAACAGGTCATTAAAAAAGATCCACAGATACATTGGAGTGTGTGTTCTCACCAGAGGAGAGAGGACTGCCCATCAACAATGGCCTTTGGGATTCATCTGCTCCTGGATGATCTGAAACAGAACAGAAAGCTATGATGCGATAGGCGTATTTGGATTGGCAGATTTTAGGGTTTTTCAGTGAGCTGGCTGTTCAGGAAGGACTGGCAATCCAAAGCACTCAGCTCCTTTATCTCTCAGCCAAGGTGATACTGAATTACCTGAGCACCTTTTCTCTATGTTCATTGCTGACAGGATCCATATAAGCTGGCTGGGCTCCCTTTCATAGAATCATAGTATCCCTATAGTGTGGAAGCTGGCCATTCAGCCCACAATGGAGTCCACACGGACCCTTCTGAAGAACCACCTGCCCCATACCCTATTTCTGTAACCCTGTGTTCCACCATGGCCAATCCACTAGACTGCATATCCCTGGACACTATGGGCAATTTAGCACGGCCAATTTACCCTAACCTGCAGGCGTTTGGGATTTGACGTCATGTTGTATGTAGCTTGATACTGATACCATCTCCACCTGTTGACCGATCCCAAAAGATGGAAAACAAGAACAAAATGAGAAAAGAAAATGAAACACACCTGCTCAAATAAAACTCCACAAAGCCACGACTAAGAACTCAGACTGTGCTGGATATTTCCACAGGGACTGGGACCCCAATATGGAGTCAGTCTGGAGCCCAGACTTGGTCAATACTGAAATGGGCAGTTACTGTAATGTTCGGGGAGTTGGAGACCATGGGGAACTGCCAGGAAAGTGTGGTCCTGTCACAGAATCCCTACGGTATGGAAGCAGGCCATTCAACCCATCAAGTCCAAAGCGCATCCCACCCAGACCCACCTGATTCCTGTAACCATGCATTTCCCATGGCTAACCCACCTAGCCTGCACATCCCTGGGCACTATGGGCAAGTTGGCACAGCCAGTCCACTGTAACCTGCACATCCTTGGAATTGGGAGGAAGCCCACACTGACACGGGGAGAATGTGCAAACCCACACTGACACGGGGAGAATGTGCAAACTCCACACTGACAAGGGGAGAATGTGCAAACTCCACACTGACACGGGGGGAATGTGCAAACTCCACACTGACAAGGGGAGAATGTGCAAACTCCACACTGACACGGGGAGAATGTGCAAACTTCACACTGACACAGGGAGAATGTGCAAACTCCCCACTGACACGGGGAGAATGTGCAAACTCCACACTGACAAGGGGAGAATGTGCAAACTCCATACTGACATAGGGAGAATGTGCAAACTCCACACTGACATGGGGAGAATGTGCAAACCCACACTGACACGGGAAGAATGTGCAAGCCCACACTGACACGGGGAGAATGTACAAACCCCACACTGACACAGGGAGAATGTGCAAAGCCACACTGACAAGTGGAGAATGTACAAACTCCACACTGACACGGGGAGATTGTACAAACTCCACACAGACACGGGGAGAATGTGCAAACCCACACTGACACGGGGAGAATGTGCAAACCCCACACAGACACGGGGAGAATATGCAAACCCACACTGACACGGGGAGAATGTGCAAACACCACACTGACACGGGGAGAATATGCAAACCCACACTGACATGGGGAGAATGTGCAAACCCCACACAGACACGGGGAGAATATGCAAACCCACACTGACACGGGGAGAATGTGCAAACACCACACTGACACGGGGAGAACGTACAAACCCCACACTGACACGGGGAGAATGTGCAAAGCCACACTGACAAGTGGAGAATGTACAAACTTCACACTGACACGGGGAGATTGTACAAACTCCACACAGACACGGGGAGAATGTGCAAACCCACACTGACACGGGGAGAATGTGCAAACCCCACACAGACACGGGGAGAATATGCAAACCCACACTGACACGGGGAGAATGTGCAAACACCACACTGACACGGGGAGAACGTACAAACCCCACACTGACACGGGGAGAATGTGCAAACCTACACTGACACGGGGAGAATGTGCAAACCCCACACTGACAAGGGGAGAAAGTGAAAACCTACACTGACACGGGGAGAATGTGCAAACCTACACTGACACGGGGAGAATGTGCAAACCCCACACTGACACGGGGAGAATGTACAAACACCACACTGACACAGGGAGATTGTACAAACCCCACACTGACACGGGGAGAATGTGCAAATCTACACTGACACGGGGAGAATGTGCAAACCCCACACAGACACGGGGAGAATGTACAAACTCCACACTGACACGGGGAGATTGTACAAACTCCACACTGACAAGGGGAGAAAGTGAAAACCTACACTGACACGGGGAGAATGTGCAAACCCCACACTGACACGGGGAGAAAGTGAAAACCTACACTGACACGGGGAGAATGTGCAAACTCCACACTGACACGGGGAGATTGTACAAACCCCACACTGACACGGGGAGAATGTGCAAACCTACACTGACACGGGAGAATGTACAAACCCCACACTGACACGGGGAGAATGTACAAACCCCACACTGACACAGGGAGAATGTGCAAACCTACACTGACACGGGGAGAATGTGCAAACCTACACTGACACGGGGAAAATGTGCAAACTCCACACTGACAAGGGGAGAATGTGCAAACCTACACTGAGACGGGGAGAATGTGCAAACCCCACACAGACACGGGGAGAATGTACAAACTCCACACTGACACGGGGAGAATGTACAAACCCCACACTGACACGGGGAGAATGTACAAACCCCACACTGACACAGGGAGAATGTGCAAACCTACACTGACACGGGGAGAATGTACAAACACTCACTGACACGGGGAGAATGTGCAAACTCCACACTGACACAGGGAGAATGTACAAACACCACACTGACATGGGGAGAATGTGCAAACTCCACACTGACACGGGGAGAATGTACAAACACACACTGACACGGGGAGAATGTGCAAACTCCACACTGACACAGGGAGAATGTACAAACACACACTGACACAGGGAGAATGTGCAAACACACACTGACACGGGGAGAATGTACAAACACACACTGACACGGGGAGAATGTGCAAACTCCACACTGACACAGGGAGAATGTACAAACACATACTGACACGGGGAGAATGTGCAAACACACACTGACACAGGGAGAATGTGCAAACACACACTGACACGGGGAGAATGTACAAACACACACTGACACGGGGAGAATGTGCAAACTCCACACTGACACAGGGAGAATGTACAAACACATACTGACACGGGGAGAATGTGCAAACACACACTGACACGGGGAGAATGTACAAACTCCACACTGACACGGGGAGAATGTGCAAACTCCACACTGACACGGGGAGAATGTACAAACACACACTGACACGGGGAGAATGTGCAAACTCCACACTGACACGGGGAGAATGTACAAACACACACTGACACGGGGAGAATGTGCAAACTCCACACTGACATGGGGAGAATGTGCAAACTCCACACTGACATGGGGAGAATGTACAAACACACACTGACACCGGGAGAATGTGCAAATCTACACTGACACGGGGAGAATGTACAAACTCCACACTGACACGGGGAGAATGTACAAACACACACTGACACGGGGAGAATGTACAAACACACACTGACACAGGGAGAATGTGCAAACTCCACACTGACACGGGGAGAATGTACAAACACACACTGACACAGGGAGAATGTGCAAACTCCACACTGACACGGGGAGAATGTACAAACACACACTGACACGGGGAGAATGTACAAACACACACTGACACAGGGAGAATGTGCAAACTCCACACTGACACGGGGAGAATGTACAAACACACACTGACACGGGGGGAATGTACAAACACACACTGACACAGGGAGAATGTACAAACACACACTGACACCGGGAGAATGTGCAAACTCCACACTGACACGGGGAGAATGTACAAACACACACTGACACAGGGAGAATGTACAAACCCCACACTGACACGGGGAGAATGTACAAACACACACTGACACAGGGAGAATGTACAAACACACACTGACACCGGGAGAATGTGCAAACTCCACACTGACACGGGGAGAATGTACAAACACACACTGACACAGGGAGAATGTACAAACCCCACACTGACACGGGGAGAATGTACAAACACACACTGACACGGGGAGAATGTACAAACACACACTGACACGGGGAGAATGTACAAACACACACTGACACAGGGAGAATGTACAAACCCACACTGACACAGGGAGAATGTACAAACACACACTGACACGGGGAGAATGTACAAACACACACTGACACAGGGAGAATGTACAAACACACACTGACACGGGGAGAATGTACAAACACACACTGACACAGGGAGAATGTACAAACACACACTGACACGGGGAGAATGTACAAACACACACTGACACAGGGAGAATGTGCAAACTCCACACTGACACGGGGAGAATGTGCAAACCCCACACAGACATGGGGAGAATGTGCAAACTTCACACAGACACGGGGAGAATGTGCAAACCCACACAGACACAGGGAGAATGTACAAACACACACTGACACAGGGAGAATGTGCAAACTCCACACTGACACGGGGAGAATGTGCAAACCCCACACAGACATGGGGAGAATGTGCAAACTTCACACAGACACGGGGAGAATGTGCAAACCCACACTGACACAGGGAGAATGTACAAACACACACTGACACGGGGAGAATGTGCAAACCCCACACTGACACGGGGAGAATGTGCAAACTCCACACAGACATGGGGAGAATGTGCAAACTCCACACAGACATGGGGAGAATGTGCAAACTCCACACAGACATGGGGAGAATGTGCAAACTCCACACTAACACGGGGAGAATGTGCAAACCCACACTGACACGGGGAGAATGTGCAAACTCCACACTGACAAGGGGAGAATGTGCAAACTTCACACTGACATGGGGAGAATATGCAAACCCACACTGACACGGGGAGAATGTGCAAACTTCACACTGACATCGGGAGAATGTGCAAACCCACACTGGCACAGGGATAATGTGCAAACTCCATACTGACACGGGGAGAATGTGCAAACTTCACACTGACACAGGGAGAATGTGCAAACTTCACACAGACATGGGGAGAATGTGCAAACCCACACTGACACGGGGAGAATGTGCAAATTTCACACTGACATGGGGAGAATGTGCAAACCCACACTGACATGGGGAGAATGTACAAACCCCACACAGACACGGGGAGAATGTGCAAACTTCACACTGACATGGGGAGAATGTGCAAACTCCACACTGACATCGGGAGAATGTGCAAACCCACACTGGCACAGGGATAATGTGCAAACTCCATACTGACACGGGGAGAATGTGCAAACTTCACACTAACACGGGGAGAATGTGCAAACCCACACTGACACGGGGAGAATGTGCAAACTTCACACTGACATGGGGAGAATGTGCAAACCCACACTGGCACGGGGATAATGTGCAAACTCCACACAGACAGTTACCCTGACTGGAATCGAACCTGGATCTCTGGCGCTGTGAACTACTGTGCTAACCACTGAGCTGCGCCAAGTCAAAGGTGTTGTATTCCTTTGTACAATGAGGTGATTTGCTGAGTCATGGGTGTGTCTTTAAATGTGATTTCTCAAATGCACATGTGGTACTGTGGCTGACTGCTCACAAACACAGCCAAAATAAAAAGCGACTAATTTAAAATTTACTCTGGATTAATTTCCCTTACGCTCCGGCACTGTAGGGGTCTCTGCTTGGAAAGGTGTTAAATGAAGTGTGAGTAGTACATGCTTTGTATCTGTGCTTTCCAGTACCACAGGATGTCAGGCTTAGCTCAAAGGTAGAGCTGCTAGCTAGCTAGACAAGGGCTCAGGTCTCACCCTAGAAACTTGAATGTTGAATTCAGCTCTCTGGTGAGGAATGCTGCAGTGTTAGTATTGATGGCTTTTTGAGGCATGTTCATGTCTGCCCTCTCGAGTAATGGTGTCACAATATCGGTGAACAATAGTGCAATAATCCCTGGTGTTCTGACTAGTATTTATTCTGCAACCAGCAGAATCAAAAATGGACTAATCTTGTATTACTGTTTGTGGGAACCGCAACGTGTGAAAATTGACACGTGTGATTCCCACTTTACTGCAGTGACCTCAAAGTTAAAAAAAGTCTGGGTGCGTATTCTGTAGCATTCTGAAGCAGGACAGAATGCGGATGAGAAATTTCTCCTTGACTAGTGAACATAATTTCCTCAAGTTTTCAATTGCTTCCCTCTAGAATTAAAAGGCAAGATTTGTTTTGATGGCCTCACAACCTGTGCTATAAATAGATAAAGAACACATTGATATTTTATCCCTGGCAGAAGAATCAGGAACTGTGGCGTCCAATAGGTGCACTGTGACAGGACCGAACTGAACCTGCTCCTCCCTCACTCTTTAATTGCAAAGTGCAGTTTTTACAGTGAGTCGCAATTGTTTTTGTAGCAATCTGCTGTGGTCATTTCAAACTGGCTGGACCAGCATTCAGTCTAAAGAAGGCAGGTTCCTGCTGTGAATCTTGCAAGCTTCAGTGTTCCCGGATGTGTTGCAGACAGGCGAGTCTCA
The DNA here is from genome assembly GCF_037043375.1 of Chiloscyllium plagiosum. NCBI lineage: Eukaryota > Metazoa > Chordata > Chondrichthyes > Orectolobiformes > Hemiscylliidae > Chiloscyllium > Chiloscyllium plagiosum. The sequence continues at coordinate 10,515,496 of NW_028270162.1, read as the reverse complement.
GTCTTCGCGTGTTTGGACAAGTCCCTTCAGTAACCACTCAGGACTCTTTTCACAATTATACGGATCTGCTCAGCACACACAGAGACACACGCATACCACATCAAAATGTCCAGTGGGGAAGCCCAGCTTCTCAGGATATTTCTTAGTACAAAAGGATAAAGGAATAAGGAAAAAGCCATTCAGCCTTTCAAGCCTTTTCTGTCATTACCTTGAGGTGGCTCTGTGGTTAGCTCTGCTGCCTCACAGCGCCAGGGACCCATGTTCTATTCTACCCTTGGGTGACTGTCCAAGTGGAGTTTGCACGTTCTCCGTGTCTGCATGGGTTCCCTCCGGTGCTCTGGTTTTCTCCCACAGTCCAAGGATGTGCAGGTTAGAGTGGACTGGCCATGCTAAATTGCCCATAATGTCCAGGGATGTGCAGGCTAGGTGGGTCAGCCATGGGAATTGGAGGGGTCGGATGCTCTTTGGATGGTCAGTGTGTACTCAATGGGCTGAATGGCCTGCCTCCACACTGTAGGGATTCTATGATTCTGGTTACTCCCACACTATTGTTGTATTCTATGGTTCTCTGAGTTGTCACCCATTCTAAGGAAACATATTCTTCTTTAGCTAATACAGACACCAAAACGGTACACGGTATTCCAGGTGTGAGCTCAGCGAAACCTTCTACAGTTACAGCGAAATGTTCTTGATCATTATCACAAGCCCCATGTAATAAAGATCAACATACCATTTCTCTTCCTAATTATTTGTTGTAACTGCGTGTTAGTTTCCTGCAAATTGTGAACAAGGTCCTCCAAATCCATGTATCATTCTGTCGTCTTTTTGCATAGTCACGTAACTGGTCCACATCCTCTTGTGACAACCCCATGGCTCTCTTGCCAATCCAGGTTTGGAGTGAACTCAGATACATTACACCTGCTCTTCGCTTCTAAGTCATTCACACAGGTTTTAACCAGATGTGGCCCATTGCACAGACCCTGGTGGCAGTATGGTAGTTCGTCACGCTGAGATAGATTTTTCAACAGTTGGGGAATCAAGGATCATGGGGAAAAGTGGGAAAGTGGACATGAGGACTTTTGGATCAGCCATGATCCCATTGAATGGTGGAGCAGGCTGGAGGGCTGAATGGCCTACTCCTGTTCCTGTTTAGAGTCATAGAGTCACAGAGAGGGACAGCATTGGAACAGACCCTTTGGTCCAACTCATCCATGCCGACCAGATGTCCCAAACTAATCTAGTCCCAGCACGTTTTGAGAAGATTTGTAGCTCAGGTTGAGGTTCTGGATGTAGGTTTGCTCACTGAACTGGAAGGTTCATTTTCAGAACCCTTGGTATCACAGTAGTCCACAAACCCACCAACACACTAAAACAGCAGCTAATGAATTTGAAAGACCCTATACAGACAATGGGCAAAACTAATGTCATTTACAAAATACCATACAAGAACGGTAACAAACACTACATTGGACAAACAGGCAGAAAACCAGCCACCAGGATACATGAACATCAACTAGCCACAAAATGACATGACCCTCTCTCATTAGTATCCTTACATACGGATGAGGAAGAACATCACTTCGACTGGAACAACACATCCATCCTAGGACAAGCCGAGCAGAGACATGCACAAGAATGCCTAGAAGCATGGCATTCCAACCGGAACTCTATCAACAAAACACATTGACTTGGACCCCATTTACCATCACCTGAGAAAAAGAACAGGAAATGACATCACCATAGGAAATGATGTCACCACAGGAAATGACATCACCAACCTGAGGAACCCCAAACATATAAATAGAAAGCAGGAAACACCAGCAGTGCTTTGTCCACAGGTTCACTGAAGATGTTACCTAATATGGTGATGAAACATCTGAAAATGAACCTTCCAGCTCAGTGAATCCATAATCTAGCCCCATTTTGGAGCACTTGGCCCATATCGCTCCAAACCCTTCCTATTCATATACCAATCTGGATGTCTTTTAAATGTTGTAATTGTACCAGCCTCCACCACTTCCTCTGGTAGCTAATTCCATACATGTACATGTACCACCTCTGAGTGAAAAGGTTGCCCCATAGGTCTCTTTTATATCTTTTCCCTCTCACCCTAAACTTATGCCCTCTAATTCTGGACTCCCCCACCCCAGGGAAAAGACTTTGTCTATTTATCCTATCCATGCCCCTCATGATTTTATAAACCTTTAGAAGGTCACCCCTCAGCTTCCGACGCTCCAGGGAAAACAGCCCCAGCCTATCCAGCCTCTTCTTGTAGCGCAGATCCTCCAACCCTGGCAACATCCTTGTAAATCTTTTCTGAACCCTGTCAAATTTCACAACATCCTTTAGCTAGGAGGGAGACCAGAATTCCAACAGTGGCTTAACCAATGTGCTGCATAGCCACAACATGACCTCCCAACTCCTGAACTCAATACTCTGACCAGTAAAGGAAAGCATACCAAATGCTTTCTTCACTATCCTATCTACCTGTGACTCTACTTTCAAGGAGCTATGAACCTGAACTCCAAGGTCTCTTTGTTCAGCAACACTCCCTAGGACCTTACCATTAAGTGTATTAATCCTGCTAAGATTTGCTTTCCCAAAATGCAGCACCTCACATTTATCTAAATTAAACTCCATCAGCCATTCTCAGCCCATTGGCCCATCTGGTCAAGAGCCTGTTGTAATCTGAGGTAACCCTCTTCGCTGTCCACTACACCTGCAATTTTGGTGTAATCTGCAAACTTACTAACTATACCTCTTATTCTCGCATCCAAATCATTTATGTAAATGCCAAAAAGTAGAGGGCCCAGCACTGATCCTTCTGGCACTTCATTGGTCTCAGGCCTCCAGTCTGAAAAACAACCCTCCACCACCACCCTCTGTCTTCTACCTTTTGCCAGTTCTGTATCCAAATGGCTAGTTCTCCCTGTATTCCGTGAGATCTAACCTTGCTAACCAGTCTTCCATGGGGAACCATGTCGAACGCCTTACTGAAGTCCATATTGATCACATCTACCATTCAGCCCTCATCAATCCTCTTTGTTACCTCTTCAAAAAACTCAATCAAATTTGTGAGACATGACTTCACAAACACAAAGCCATGTTGACTATCCCTAATCAGTCCTTGCCTTTCCAAATACATGTACATCCTGTCCCTCAGGATTCCCTCCAACAACTTGCCCACCACCAATGTCAGGCTCACTGGTCTATAGTTCCCTGGCTTGTCCTTACACCTTTCTTAAATAATGGTACCACATTAGCCAACCTCTAGTCTTGTGACACCTCACCTGTGACTATCAATGATACAAGTATCTCAGCAAGAGGCCCAGCAATCACTTCTCTAGCTTCCCACAGAGTTCTAGGGTACACATGATCAGGTCCTGGGGATTTATCCACCTTTATGCATTTTAAGACATCCAGCACTTCCTCCTCTGTAATATGGACATTTTTCAAGATGTCACCATCTATTTCCCTACATTCTATATCTTCCATCTTCTTCTCTACAGTAAACACTGATGCAAAATACTCATTTAGGATCTCCCCCATCTCCTGCAGCTCCAAACAAAGCTCTCTTCCTGATCTTTGAGGGGCCCCATTCTCTCCCTAGTTACCTTTTTGTCCTTAATGTATCTGTAAATTCCCTTTGGATTCTCCTTAACTCATGTTCCCTTTTAGCCCTCCTGATTTCCCTCTTAAGTATACCCCTACTGCCTTTATACTCTAAGGATTCACTCGATCTCTCCCGTCTATACCCGAAATATGCTTCCTTCTTTTTCTTAATCAAACCCTCAATTTCTCTCGTGATCCAGCATTCCCTATACCTACCAGCCTTTCCTTTCACCCTAACAGGAATATACTGTCCCTGCACTCTCGTTATCTCATTTCTGAAGGCTTCCCATTTTCCAACCGTCCCTTTACCTGCGAACACCTGCCCCCAATCAGCTTTCGAAAGTCCTTGCCTAATACCGTCAAAGTTAGCCTTTCTCCAATTTAGAACTTCAACTGTTAGATCTGGTCTATCCTTTTCCATCACTATTTTAAATCTAATAGAATTATGGTTGCTGGCCCCAAAGTGCTCCCCCACTGACACCTCAGTCACCTACCCTGCCTTATTTCCCAAGAGTAGGTCAAGTTTGCACCTTCTCTAGTAGGTACATCCACATACTGAATCAGAAAATTGTCTTGTACACTCTTAACAAATTCCTGTCCACCTAAACCCTTAACACTATGGCAGTCCCAGTCTATGTTTGGAAAGTTAAAATCCCTTATGTCATTTCAGGAAGAAAACCTGCCAACCATACCTGACCTAGCTTAAATATCTGTCGCAACATCAATTTGTAAAATGGGATGCTGATATGCTCTCGCCCCTTTTACAGACATTACTGCACTTTAATGACAGTAATTCTTTGTTAAATGACAGCAGAGGGGGTTTCCTGCAGCAACATTAAATACATTGTTATGACCAGGTCAGAAAGGATCACTTAGTTGAAAACAAAAAATGCTGGAGCTCACAGTGGGTCAGGCAGCATTCATGGCGAGAAAGCAAGACAATGTTTCAAATCTGATTTCGAAATGTTAGCTTGCTCTCTCTCCACGGATACTGCTTGGCCCACTGTGATCTCCAGCATTTTTTGTTTTCGGTTCTGATTCCAGCATCTGGACTCGTTTGCTCCTACAGGATCATTTAGTTCCCTTCTTTCTCACCTTCTCTTAATCTACAGCAACAAATATTGCTATTCCTTTTCAACATGTAGCTAAATCATTAGTTAATTCAAAATGTAACAAAATCAGAAGGAAGGAGGCAGTTACAATGTTTTCTTCAGTGAAAGAATGAGGAATTTTATCATCTCCTAAACCCAAGGAAAACAAATCAAAACCAACACTTAACACGTGCAGAAACACAAGCATTAGGTTTAAAAGGGAGAGTGTCCCTCCTAACGTCAGAAGTAAGACTATTACACCCTGAACCTCAGGCAACACCTTCAAATATTTAATACAAACAAAATACTGCGGATGTTAGAAATCTGAATCAAGCATGGAAATTGCTAGAGAAACTCAGCAGATCTGGCTGCATCTGTGGAGAGAGGGAGAGAGAGAGAGAGGGAGCAAGTGTCGATGTTTTAGGTTCAGTCTTCAGACTAGGCTGTGGAGTTCAGAAGCTACAAATATTCATTTGAACTGATGCAGGGAAACAGTCAGGTATTCCAGATACGATGGTGTGACAAGGATGGGCCATCATAAATGTGTCAGGCTGAATGGCCTCTGCCAGTGCTGAAAGTTTCACGATTGAATTATCAAGCTTCAGAAAATTGCCTTCATTAAGACTGGTGGAAAACAATGAGCTCTGTTTAACTCAGTTCCAGACCTTTGTAAACCTCTCATTGGGAATATCACTGTATTAGCAATTAGATTATTCAAACTGAATGCATTTTTGTCATTCAAACTGTTTTCTGTTATTCGATAAAAACCAATGCAGTAAAACTGCTGAGGGATGTACCTCTTTTCCATGAGCAGTAGGATTCTGAGGTAATTGTAGGGATTTAAGTTTGATATCAAGTGTGTGGTTTTGAGTTACTGAAATGTCAACTTCATTCTTTCTCAAACCATTAGAGAGATTTATGATAACGCAATTAGTACCTGCTGAAATATTTTGATGACACATCGATGGACGCATTGTAATCCCTGCTGCTTTGTGGACCAAGACAGCGAATGAGGAACAAATTATAGACATATCTGCAAGTCGTCATTGTAAACACTTTTTAAACTGCACGCACCAAGCTGCAATTAGCACTAAGTCATCAGAAAGCTCACATGAATTTCAAAAATGGCAAGTCTAAGATCAGACAAGGCAATCGTCATCTTTAAAATTCCATTCAGGAGAGCTCACTCTCTGCAAAAATAGCTGCCGTTATTATAAAATTATGGAAAAGGAGATCAACTGTACCAGGTCTTTGAAATAATTAAGGAATTAATTAAAGTAGAAGTAGAGGAGGTGTATGTACTTGTGGGAGAGACCAAGACAATTGTTCATCAACATAAGATAAACACCAATAAATTCCAATTCAGGATAAACATCTTCACCCAGACAATGCTCTTCTTAAAATTCATACAACCCCTGCAGTGGGAAAGCAGACCATTCAGCCTATCGAGTCCAAACAGACCCACTGAAGAGCATCCAACCCCTCCATCTGATCCCTGCATTTCCTATGGCCAATTCACCCTAACCTGCACATCTTTGGATTGTGGGAGGAATGCCCACACAGACATGGGGAGAATGTGCAAACTCCACACAGACAGTCACCCAAGGCTGGAATTGAATCCGAGTCCCTGGCACCGTCTGGCAGCAGTGCTAACCATTGTGCCACCCCATGAAATTCTTTTATGGAATGTTGGTGTTGGTGGAAATGCGAGCAATTGTTGCCCACCCCTAATTGCCCTTGATCTGAGGCACGTGCTCAGCATTTCACAGCAGAGTTAAGCATCAGCTTGCTGTGGGTCTGGAGTCACATGCAGGCCAGACTGGGTAAAAATGGCACATCCCTTCACGGACATTAGTGAACCAAATTTTGGGGGGATTGTGACAATTGATGGCAATTTCATGGTCAATGTTAAAAAAGATGAGCTTTCTAATTCCAGATTCATTAACTGATTAAAATTTCACCAGGACCTGTTGTGGGATTTGAACCCACATCATCAGACCATGGGCCTCTGAATCATTAGCTCAATGCCACCATCTTGCCTAACTTTAAGGTTTGAACAGGTAGGAGTGGAGACAAGGGTGCATTTAAGAGGCAGTTGGATAAACACATTAAGGAGAAATGTTTGTGTGGTTCGATGAAGGAAGACAGCAAACAGCTGGCGTGGAATGCAAGTTCCATTAACTAGTTGGGCTGAATGGCCTTTTTATTCTACATAATGCAGAGTAAGACCAGACCAGCTGGAATGTTTCTTCAAGCTGGGACTATTGGGACTGTATGTTCCAATTCTCTGCTGAAAGAGTCAGCGATGACATGCCTGAGACAAGCCTGCCCAGGGGATACCGAGAAAGCTTGTGTTAATTTTATTGACTTAATGTTTCTACATCAATCCTGCCTCTGTCTGGAGGATAACTCTGCGTCACACATTTGAGGTTGAAGATTAACAGGAATGAGGATATATTCCCTTTACATGCATGCCCCTGTACCAGTAAGTCATTATCTTAAACATAGAGTTATCACATCACATCAGGTGTCTATTTGACCCATCATGTCTTTGCTAGATTTCCAAAGGGGAATTACTGCTGGAAAGTTCACTGTTTGCCTCCTTTTCTTGGCTGGTGGCAGCAGGTATCTACTGAGGAACCAGGATTTAGTTGATCCTTTGCAGGAGAGAGTTAGCCATCCACAGTTAGAAAAAATGCTAACATTGAAAGGAGTGCTCTTTCATCAAAGAGAGGGAGAGGTGGTAGTTTAACCTGAGAGTCACCATAACTCAGGTGAGGTTGAGGAGGAGACTGACCTCAGTCAGTCTGGGAACTAAACCCAACTGCTGACATCACTCTACAACCAGCCATCCAGCCAACTGAGCTGGGGAAGGTCAACCACAGAGCAGCCATTACAGCTAAGTGCAATCCCAAAACCGCGACACATCAAGTAAATAGGAGCAGGAGTAGGCCATTCGGCCCCTCCAGCTTGCTCCATCATTCAGTATGATCATGGTTGATCGTCCAGCTCAGTCCCCTGTTCCTACTTTCTCCCCCATACTCCTGGATCCCTTTCGCCCTAAGAACGATACCTAACATTTTCTGCAGTGATCACCAGAAGGAAAAGTATCCCTGGTTATTTGACCTCTCAGCCTCCTGCCCTCCCAACTGCACTCCCTCATCACTCGCCGAGAACTGTCTCAGGCATTAGCCGTCCCAGATGACATTGGTTAAAGCGCTACAGGTCAGGGGTCAAAGTTGGAATGCTCCAGTCTGATTACAGCACTGGCCAATTTCTCTATCTCCTAAATCACTGGCAGAAATGTCAACCTTGTTTTTTTCTAATCTGTCAGAATGAAAAATTGTTCATTCCTCCTCACACACGATAGCAAAACAGGACCAGATTCCACTGAACTGTCGATTGAAAATCGACAGCGCAAAATACATACACAATGATAAATATGAAGCTATTCAATGCAAATAAATTCAGGAGAGGTTTCTGCTAGTGGGGGGATGGGGGAATGTAAGAGCGAGGGGCATGGTGATAGAATAGTCACACTAATCAATCCAATCAGGAGAACTGCCCAGAGAGTGCAGAGAATGTTAAACTGTAGCCACGAACTCAAGGGAACAGTACAGAAGCAGATCAGGAGAAGCTCGGTTAGTACATGAGGGAGAAACGACAATGTGTTGATGGGGTTGAAGGACGTACAATGAATGGCCACATGGAGAAGTTGAGGAGGAACAGGTGTACGTTCTGAACACAGAGGCAGGAAGAGAGCGAGACCAGGAGATAAATGAAAAGTTGCTTCTTAGGTTCACAGGGAAAGTTGCTCTCAGCAATGGTCTGTCAATCCTATGCGATCCACAAACCCTTCACACTATATCCCACAAACCACCCTGACCCCAGTTCCTTTTATATTTGCCTCGGTGACTCGCTGCTTCAGGTTGGTTGGAAGCTGCTGCCATGCCAATGCCCAAAGCTCTGTCATTATCTTCCTGGTCACATGACACCACGTTATAGTCCAACAGGTTTATTTGAAATCCCTCCACTTTATCTGATGAAGGGGCAGCGCTCCAAAAGCTTGTGATTTCAAATAATCCTGTTGGACTATGACCTGGTGTCATGGACTTCTGACTTGGTCCACCCCAGTCCAACACTGGCACCTCCACATCATTTCCTCTCTCACCTTCTCTATCTCACCCACCCTTCACAGTTCTCCTTCAAGCTACCTCTCTGACCAAAACCTTTGCCATATGTTGCACTATATCTTCTTGGATACTTTACTCTGTTAAAGTCGCTGCATAAATGTAAGTTGTTGTTGCTGGTCAATGCATCCAATATTTGACTGATTCGTATTGTTATGTTAGAGTTGCTCAGACAGTATCCTGCTCCTCCAGCAGAGCTCACAGATTAATGGCAATCTGGATTGAAACATTGCTGGGGAAAAGCAGCAGCACAGACTGGCTGTCCTCAGAAAGCTTTATTGAAAGGAGGTTGCAGTTTGACAGAGAACTGTAGGTCCTGGGACTTCACTTCCCACTCGCTGCTGATGAGACTCCGCACTGAGGGTGTGACACTGGGCCAGGAAAGACAAGAAGGTTTGGGCCCTCCTGCTTACTGTGTATCACTCAGCTGCCCCATTCCAACATTACAGCTGTAACTACAATTCAAAAAGTCCACTCTGGGCTTTAAAACACTTCAGGATATTCTGAGTTTGTGCAAAACACGGTATAATTGTACATTTGTTCTTTCTCTTTTAATCAAATGTATTGGAGGTTTGTGAGCATGTGCATCAGTGAGAGTGTATGTGAGTAAGTGTTTGTGTGTGTGTCAGTATGTGCATGTGATAGTATCTCTGAGTGCATGTGTGAGTGTGTATGTGCCAGTATGAGTTTGTGAATATATGTGTCATTGTGAATGTGTACCAGTATGTGTATCTGTGTGTCAGTGTATGTGTATGTCATTGCATCTGTGTGTCAATGTGAGTGCATGTCTAAGAATGTGTGTGTGTGTGTGTGTGTATGTGTGGAATCAGAGTGTGTGTCTGTGTCAGTGTAGATGTGTCAGTATGAATGTCTGTCAGTACATGTGTCTGTGTGCCAATGTGAGTGTGTGTATCTAAGTGTCAATTTAAGTGTGTATTAGTGTGTGTATGAGTGTGTGTCTGTGTCAGTGCATGTCTGTGTGAGTGTGTGTGAGAATATATATGTCAGCATGATTGTGTTTCAGTGTGTGTGTCTGTGTGTCAGTTTGAGTATGTGTGTCAATGGGTGTGCATCTTTGAGTATATTGTCCACAGTTTATTTTGTTCCTGGAGTCTGTGTGTGCCCCACAGTATAGATCATAGTGATGCTGCAGCAACACTACCTCCCATGTAGATCAAAGGTTAGCCTGCCTCAAGTTAAAGTGAAGTATGATCATTTGATAATATGATCATTTGCATCTTTTACACATTTCAGCTCAGTATTTTTGCCATTGCATTAATCAGCCCTCTATCTGCAGCCTCCACTGCTCCCCACACAGCTTATTACTTTGGGGTGTATTTCCTTACTTGTGATCTGTTCCCAATTCCACATGATACACAGAGACTCCAGCACAGAAAGGGCCATCAGCTTAACAGGTCCATTCTGCTGTTTGTCCTCCTCAACACGCCTCCTCTCTGCCTGTCTAAGCTCAATCCATGTCTTTCTCCCTCATGTGTTTGACTAACCTCCCCTAAAAAGCCTTGTTGCTATTTTAGATTACATACCGTGTGGAAACAGGCCTTTGGCCCAACAAGTCCACACCGACCCGCCGAAGTGCAACCCACCCAGACCCATTCTCCTACATTTACCCCTTCACCTAACACCACGGGCAATTTTAGCATGGCCAATTCACCTGACCTGCACATCTTTGGACTGTGGGAGGAAACCGGAGCACCCGGAGGAAACCCGCACAGACACGGGGAGAATGTGCAAACTCCACACAGCCTGAGACGGGAATTGAACCGGGTCTCTGGCGCTGTGAGGCAGCAGTGCTAACCACTGTGCCGCTATTTGTCTCAGGTACACCTTGTACACATTCCCCCTTGTGACCACTCTCTGGGATTTCTGATCGGGCTTTGTTTGTGACTCCCCAGTTATGGCTCACGTTCTGAACTTGACCCCAAATGGAAACATCTTCTCTGGGTGCACCGTGTCAAACTCCTTTCATATTCTAATAGAGCTCGACCAGCTCGCTCCTCAGAAGTGAAGTGAATCTGCTCAACATTCACTGATACTTACAACCTGATTTCTCCTAAAATACTGGGGGAGTTGGTTAGCTCAGTTGGCTGGACTTTTAGTGTGTGTTTCAAGTTACACGGGCTTCGATTCCTATTTCAGCTGAGGTCAACTTGGGAGCCATCTCTTCATATCAGCCTGAGAACAGAAGCAATTGTGCAGCATCCCTGGTCAGAAATTGCCAATGGAAACAGCTCAGGACTGAAGCATCTGCAGACAATAAGTGGAGCCAGACGAGCAAAACATATTCCCAGGAAATGAAAGGACTGGTGATGCTGAAGTGTCATTTTGAGGTAAACAAGATAGGCCAGAATGCATCGCTCATCTGGTTTACTGGGTATAACCTGCCTTCAGCCAATGATCACACAAACGAGTGAGTACTTGAAAACCCAAGGTACCCGTTCAAAGTAGCTTCGCAGGACGGAGAATGCTCTCCAGTCTTTGTTTGGAAGAATTCCATTCTTGGACATGTGGTGTGGCCTTGCTGTGTTTGATGTACCTGTGTAGGTGGAGCTCCCTGTCACCTGAATCAGCAGGAAGTCCTGCCTCTCTCCAGGGTCCTGACCTTCATCCTTGCAAAATGACTGGTTCATTGTGAGAGGTTATGGCCTGTCAATCATCACTGACACAGGATCTGACCTCGCATGACCTGCCAGTACAGAGGATTTTGGAAGATGATTGATTATGTTGGGATGTACTACCTCGAAAGCTCAAACACTTTAAAAATAAATAAACTTTGGAAGCGGAGGAAAATGGACTTTTATATTGCTCTCACTGTCGATCTCTATTTTTCTTAAAAGCTGTTTGATTTTTGTAAAGCTCCCACTGGCCTCTGACATTTTAACGTCAGCTCAGGGCCAATTGTGCAAGTGTTCAGTCAGGACAGCTCACTCTCGTTGTTCACACCCCCCTCCCCGCCCCTTCCAATTTCTCTTCTTTAAATATTGCCAATATTGATTTAATCTTAACCAATGTTTCTTTCGAAAACCTCAGATGGATTCTGGCTTCCACCATTTTGTGATCCTTTGCGTCTCTGAATCTCCAAGGGTCAGATTTAATTAAGGCAGCAGGTACACAATTTGTCCACCTCCCTATCCCACCCCACCCTCACCCCACCCACACTCCCTCTCTACCCACACACCCCCTCTCATCCCACATACCCCCTTCCTGCCCACACACCCCCTCTCTACATACATACCCTGTCCCCAACCACACCCCTATGCCCATTCCCTAGCCCCACTCCTAGACCCCCTCCCCGCCCACACACCCCCTCTCTACCCACATGCCCCCATCCCACCCACATACCCCTTCCCCTCCCACCCCCCACAGACACCCATCCCAACCACATACCCCCTTCCCACCCACACACCACCTCCCTGCCCAATAACCCCCTCCCCTCCCTCACACCCCCCTCTACCCACATATCCCCTCCCCACCCACATACCCCGTTCCCACCCACACACCCCCTCCCTCCCATACACCCCCCTCTACCCACATACCCCCTTCCCACCCACACACCCCATCTCTACCCACATATCCTGTCCCCAATCACATCCATATGCCCCTTCTCTAGCCCCACCCTAGACCCCCTCACCCCACACGCCCTGCCCCCCACTCTGTCCCCACCCCCACCTCTAGACCCTCTCCCCCTCCCTATCCACACACCCTATCCCCACCACTCTGTCCCCACTCCAATCCCTAGACAGCCCTCCCCCTCCCCACCCACACACTCTGTCCCACCTCCCACTCTGTGCCCAATCTCCACACATCCCCTCCCAACCATACACCCCTCTCTAAGCATACACCCCTTTGCACCTTCCACTCTGTACCCACTTCCAGCACACCCCCTCCCCACCCACACTCCCCTCCCCACACACACACCCCTCTCTACCCACACACCTCCTCCCCACATACACTCCCCTCCCCACCCACACTCCCCTCCCCACACACACTCCCCTCCCCTCCCACACTCCTCCTCCCCACACACACCCCCCTCTCTACACACACATCCTCTCCGCACACACACACCCCTCTCTACCCAAACACCCTCTCCCCACACACACTCCCCTCCCCACACACACACACCCCTCTCTACCCACACACCTCCTCCCTACATACACTCCCCTCCCCACCCACACTCCCCTCCCCACACACACTCCCCTCCTCCCACACACACCTCCTCCCCACACACACCCCCCTCTCTACCAACACATCCTCTCCGCACACACACACCCCTCTCTACCCAAACACCCTCTCCCCACACACACTCCCCTCCCCACGCACACACCCTCTCCCCACCCACACTCCCCTCCCCACACACACCCTCTCCCCACCCACACTCCCCTCCCCACACACACACCCTCTCCCCACCCACACTCCCCTCCCCACACACACCCTCTCCCCACCCACATTCCCCTCCCCACACACACCCTCTCCCCACCCACACTCCCCTCCCCACACACACCCTCTCCCCACCCACACTCCCCTCCCCACACATACACACCCCTCTCTACCCACACACCCTCTCCCCACCCACACACCCTCTCCCCACCCACACCCCCCTCCCCACACACACACCCTCTCCCCACACACACTCCCCTCCCCACCCTCACACCCTCTCCCCACCCACACTCCCCTCCCCACACACACACCCCTCTCTACCCACACACCCTCTCCCCACCCACACACCCTCTCCCCACCCACACTCCCCTCCCCACACACACATCCTCTCCCCACACACACTCCCCACCCCACCCACACACACCCTCTCCCCACCCACACTCCCCTCCCCACACACACACCCCTCTCTACCCACACACCCTCTCCCCACCCACACACCCTCTCCCCACCCACACCCCCCTCCCCACACACACACCCTCTCCCCACACACACTCCCCTCCCCACCCTCACACCCTCTCCCCACCCACACTCCCCTCCCCACACACACACCCCTCTCTACCCACACACCCTCTCCCCACCCACACACCCTCTCCCCACCCACACTCCCCTCCCCACACACACATCCTCTCCCCACACACACTCCCCACCCCACCCACACACACCCTCTCCCCACCCACACTCCCCTCCCCACACACACACCCCTCTCTACCCACACACCCTCTCCCCACACACACACTCCCCTCCCCACCCACACACACCCTCTCCCCACCCACACTCCCCTCCCCACACACACACCCCTCTCTACCCACACACCCTCTCCCCACACACACCCCTCTCTACCCACATACCCTCTCCCCACCCACACTCCCCTCCCCACCCAAACACCCATTCCCCACCCACACCCCCCCTCCCACTCTGTCCTCACCCCTTCCCCTCTCCAACCACCATCCTCTCCCCACCCCCAACCCCAAAGCCCCTCTCCACCCAGTCTCCACTCCCACTCCAATTCTGTCCCCACCCTCCCTCCAGACATTCCCCTCACTACCCACACACCCTGTCTGCACCCCCATAGCCCCTCCTCACCCTGTCTCCTCCCCCAACTCCCCAAACTCTTTCCCCACCCTGCCTCCACCTCCGTCCCCACCCCACCACACTCTCTCCCCACCTGCCTCCACCTCCATCCCCACCCCACCACACTCTCTCCCCACCCTGCCTCCGCTCCCACCTCTTCTCCACTGCCTATACCACTCCCACACGCCTTCTCCCTATCCCCACACCCACCCTTCCCACTCTCTGGCACTGCATTCCAGACCTTGAGCACTCACTGAGGAAAAGGAAAGGAATTTGTCCTCAAGTTGCCTTAGATTCTTTTTATGCATCCCTTTAAGTCGGTGTCCACGGTGCTCACCCCCTTCCACTCCCAGGAACCCCTGACCTTGCGTTGACCTCCCATCCCCAAGTGGATCCCACTTTAAGAACTGAGTCAATGGGAGACAGAACAGTGAATGGCATTTTCATTCTGATTGTACATTTTGTGGAAGATCTGACGGGAAAAGACTGAATCTTCCAAATTCGTCTTGTAGTTAAAAAGCTCCAGGTTCAACTCATAGATTAATCTACCTTTTCACACAAATGTGGCAATTTGATGACTCAATCCCCACTGTTGAGTATGTCATTGCTGCAATGAAGGAGATTGGTCATTTGTGACAATAGCTTCTCAGGTTTGGAGATGCCGGTGTTGGAATGGGGTGTACAAAGTTAAAAATCACACAACACCAGGTTATACCTGAGAACACCAGGTTCTCAGGTGATAGCTATGAGTAAGTGAGAGATGCTCAAAAATATTTCTTGAAGATTTTCTGTGGACATGATCTTGCTGGTCTGAGGGGAAAGGATCATGAAAATACCCGCCACAATTAGTTTCACTCAGTTTTACAGGATAATAAAATCTGGGAATATTTCAGAATGTGAAGTGTTCGCTTTAAGAATCGTCACATGATATGTGCTTTCAGGGATGAGAAATGTCTGTTTTTGAGGATTGATTGAAGAAGTTGGGACTATGCTCTCTGGAGGGAAGACGGCTCAGAGGACATCTAAAAAGGGTTTTCAGAGTCAGTAGGCAGAGCTTTTCCCAGTCGGAACAGAGTAAAAGGACAAGAGGGCATAGATTGAAAGTGATGTGCAAACGAATCAAGGATGATGTGAGGAAGAAATGGTTCTCACACAGCGAGTAGTTAAGGATGCAGGAGTCCTGATCAGGGGCTTTTGCCCGAAACGTCGATTTTCCTGCTCCTCGGATGCTGCCTGACCTGCTGTGCTTTTCCAGCACCACTCTAATCGAGACTCGAGTAGTTAAGGATGCTCTGCCTGGAAATATGGTGGTCGTAGGTTCAATTGAGGCATTCAAGACTGCATTGGATGACTATTTGGATAGAAATAGAGCACAGGGAGATGGGGAAAGGCAAGAGATTGGCTCTAGGGGATAGAACTGTTGAAAGCATGATGGGCTGAATGGTCTCCTTCTACACCATAGCAATTCTGTATAAAACCTGCCTATTAAAGTTATGTTTTCCTATTGCCTGTACAATAAGAAAACACGCCTGTACATTTTCCCTTAACACCAGTGGCTACTCATTAAAGACAAGGGGTTGATTTGGTAGAAGGGTGTGGTTATTGCAGCATGAGCCAAATGGAGGGGGATTTCTAATCTCCCAAAGAGTTCTCCCATGAGGTTTGAAGTCGTGTACTGTCCGAATGCGATAGGATACAGATTCCAATCAGGAGTCCAGTCCAACTTGTACTCAAGTCCAAACACAACACAGGACAATAGTCAGTAACTGCTCATAAGTCCAGGAACCGTCGGTACATCAGATCTTTAACATCACAGGCCCCTTATGGGATCACGTTCCTAAGTCCGAAAATTTGTAAGTCAGACATTCCTAAACTGGGGACCCCATGTAGTGGGATTTGAATCAGCTGGTGGGGGAAGCTGCTAGCACTACGACAGGAAGGAGGGGGGTGGGTGGAGTTGAAATGCAGGAAGAGGTAATGTAAGTAAAGGCAGAAATCCTGGAGAAACTCCACAGGTCTGGCAGCATCTGTGGAGAGAAAAACAGAGGTAACATTCCACTGTAGGAGAGATGGTGGCCTTGTGGCATTAATGCTGAGCAATTAATCCAGCCACTCAAGTAATGCTGAAACCAAAAGAGAAAATGCTGGAAAATCTCAGCAGGTCTGGCAGCATCTGTAAGGAGAGAAAAAAGCTGACGTTTCGAGTCTAACTGACCCTTTGTCAACTTTGACAAAGAGTCAGTTAGACTCGAAATCTGTTCAGTTTTATTTCTTTGTCACAATTGGTGCAACTGAGTGGCTTGCTAGGCCAGTTCAGAGAGCAGCTGAGAGTCAATCACGTTGCTGTGGGTCTGGAGTCACATGTAGGCCAGACCTGGTAAGGATGGCAGATTCCCTTCTCTAAAGGACATTAGTGAACCAGATGGGGTTTTCCAGACAATTGGCAACCATTTCATGCTCGATGTTATTTTGTTGAATTTGAATTCCACCATCTGATGTGGCAGGATTTGAACCCCAATCACCAGAGCATTAACTGGGTCCCTAGATTAATGGGTCTAGCAATAATGCCACTAGGCCATCACCTCCTCTAACCTCCTCAAAAAGCCAATGGCTGCAGAATGTTTGAATATGTTTAAGGCAGAGGTAGATAGATTCTTGATGACCAAAGGGCTGAAAGATTATCAGGGGATATACAGGAACATGGAGTTGAGGATAAGATCTACTCAGCCATGATCATATTGAATGGTGGAGCAGGCTTAAGGGGCAGATTGGTCTTGTTATTTCTTTGTGTTTTGATATGATCTTACATGAAAGTAATAGCTCAGATTCAACCTTGCAAGACATTGAGGCTGTACAATGTAATTTTCAAATAGAATTAGGGGCTTGAGGAAGTCAAATGCAATGTTAATGTGAGGGAGCCATGGGCCTTGGAGAATAGGGGAACATGATTACTGATTGGAAAAAGCCTACATTTCCCCAGAAATAAAAGTCAGTTGAAGATGTGAGGATTGACTCCCCTGTTTTAAAACTTTCCCCCAACTGACTTGACAGAGGCCTTCAGGATTATGAGTGTAAATGACAAGAAAATACAATAGACAATAGACAATAGGTGCAGGAGTAGGCCATTCTGCCCTTCGAACCTGTACCACCATTTAATATGATCATGGCTGATCATCCTTAATCAGTATCTGTTCCGGCCTTATCTCCATAACCCTTGATGCCACAATCCTTGGGTGCTCTATCCAACTATTTCTTAAATGAATCCAGAGACTGGGCCTCCACTGCCTTCTGGGGCAGAGCATCCCACACAGGCCGACTGATTCCATCAGATGCAAACTATCAAGGATGGGACCCAAATTTAAGATGGTCGTACAAGATGGTCTACCCACAGCACATGGACCGCAATGGTTGAAGAAGGCAGCTCACCACCACTTCCCAAGGGGCAACTAGGGATGGGCAATAAACGCTGATCTAGGCAGCGACACCCGCGTCACAAGAGAAAGTGAGAAAATAAACAACGCACTAAATTTAGGGAACAACTTGCTTCTAGCCTGGGGCACTAAACAATCCCAATCTCCAGCAGGCAGCACATTCCCATGATGCCTCATGATGAACCATTGTCTTTGATCGTAGCTTCATAGAATGTTACATTGTGGAGGAAGCCATTTGGCTCATCTGCCTGGTCCCAGCTCGTTGAAAGACCTTTCCAATAGAGCTGTGCCAACACTCCTTAAACACGAAGTGGTTCCTCTTTTGTTTAGGTATTTACACAATTCCGTTTAGATAGGGAATATTAAATCAACCTCTCCCCTGCCCTTTTGTGCAGTTCAATCTGGATTAAGTGAAGCAATTAAAGCTTTGTTTTGAAATTAGCCTCAATTTAATGATGAATGTACCCGTGGGAATGATGCCACATATTTCCTCTGATTGGAACCTTACAAGTAGTTGGCAAAGCAGAGCTTCCATTCACCGAGACTGCAGCTGTGCCAGTTGGGCACTAAGAAGAGAATTGCTAGAGCTTGCCAGCTTTGACACAGAGGAACGAGCTCCCAGATCTACCTTCCAGGTTCAAGCCCCTATCTGGGAAGAGCTGTCAGTTGTAAGGTTAACGATAATCGTATTGCCTCATGTGTATTCAGTCAGAATAGGTGGAGTTTGAAGAGCGAGTGGAAAATAAGCACAGCTCCTGACAGCAGAAAGCCAAAATGGAGCCTCATGGGTGGGCTTGACACAACACAAAGACTTCATTCATTAATTGGCTCCTTGCTTTTCTGTAAAGCTCCTGATCATTGGACCCCTCTCTTAGATGATAACAGATATCTGTTTCAAGTGCTCACGAACAATACAAATTTAAATGTTTCTCTGACAAAGCCCAAAAAGACTATCCTGTAACGTTGCAATCTTGCTGAAAACTGAGCTCCAGAAATAGATTCTCCACGTTTTTACTTCTACAAAGGAATGTAGCCCAAAGGTCCTCAAATGTCATTCCTTCATTTCCCTGAGTGAAGTGCACATACACTGAGGGTGGTAATGTTAAATCGCTCTTGGCTAAGTCAGACACAGCACTTTTAAATCCAGACAATGAAAGGTTTGGCTACACTAAAAGAATTTGACAAAGATATTGGTGCAAACATAAAATATATTAGCTCCCGGCCCCAACACACTTCACATTCATTCACAGTATATGGGCATCACTAGCTGGGCCAGCATTTATTGCCCATCCCTAATCACCCAGAGGGTATTTAAGAGTTGACCACATTGCTGTGGGTCTGGAGTCACATATTGGCCAGACCAGATAAGGATGTCAGATTTCCTTTCCAAGAGGACATAAGTTTATCCGATGGGGTTTATGACAATTAACAACGGTTACATAGCCATCATTAGATTGGCTTTTTATTCAATGAAAATGTTATCACTTGCTGTAGAGTGTTACCACACAGAAAAAGGCCATTTGGCCCATCGCGATTTGAACTCACGTCCCCAGAGGATCATGGAGTACTGAGACAGGGGTATTACCACCGCATCACCACTTCCTCACTGTGGAGGGTGGTGTTGGTTTAGCTCAGTGGGCTGGATGGTTGGTTTGCAAAGAGGTGTGTCACCAACAGCAGAGATTTGATTCCCCTCACCAGCTGAGGTTACCATGAAGGACTCTCCTTCTCAATTTCTCTCCTCACCTGAGGTGTGGTGACCCTCAGGTTAAACCACCACGAGCCATCTCTCTCTCTAATGAGACAACAGCCCTATGGTTTGGTAAGACTATGGTGACTTGGTGATGGGATGGCAGCGTTCAACAGCTTGCATTTATGTAGCACCTGTTAACTTAGTAAATCATCAGGTAGCTACACAGCAGAGTCAGCAACAGTTTGACTCCAGGTCATGTAGGTAAGATGAGCATCAATGGGTGAGGTTTAAAGGACCTCATAGAGGTTTATAAAATCATGAGGGGTATGGATAAGATGAATAGCTATGATTTTTTCCCAGGGTAGGGGAGTCCAACATTAGAGGGCATAAGTTTAAGATGAGAGAGAAATGATATAAAAAGAATCTGAGAAGTAACTTTTTCATGCACAGGGTGGTGCGTGTATGGAATGAGCCGCCAAAGGAAGTGATGGAGGCTGGTAACAATTGCAAAATTTAAAAAGCATCTGGATGGGTATATATATGGGCAACGTGCTGGCAAATGGGACTAGGTCAGATTGGGATATCGGTCAGCGCAGATAAATTGGACCAAAGAGACTGTTTCTGTTCTGTACATTTCCATGACTGTATCAGTGTCTAAAATGATGGGAGAGTTTGAGGAAGTGGAGAGGGTGATGGAGGGAATTCCCAGATTCAGAGTCTAGACAGTGGAATGTCACTACAGTAATGGTAATTTTCTAATGTATTTCATTGGCTACAGAACACTTTGCAATGCTCAGAGGTCACAAAAGGCATGATACAAATGCAAGTTCTTTGTTCAGGTTGGTCGTCATTTACTCCTCACACATGTAAAAACAAATTTGATTCGTTTCATGTGAGATCCCATTTATAACTCCCTAGCCCTAAGCTCTGGAACAATCGTATACTATTGAAATGTAATAGCTGCAAGAAATCTAGATGTAAATGTGCAATCTTAGGAGACGTAGCAATATGCACACTGCTCCCAATCCTTATCTTGCATCTTGGGAAAGTTTTAATGACATTAAAGACACTACATCAATGCAGGATGGTGGACCTACCCCACTGTCTTGTGGTTAAACACTTCAACTCCCCCTTCCACTCCACCAAGTGCATGCAGGTCCTGTGCCTCCTCCACCGTCAAACCTTAACCACCCAACACCTGGAGGAGGAATGCCTCAGGACCCTGCAACCACACGGGATTAATGTGGATTTCACCAGTTTCCTCATTTCCCCTCCCCCCCCTTATTCCAGTCCCAAGCCTCCAACATGGCATCACCCCCTGACCTGTCCATCACCTTTCCCATCTATCTCCTCCACCCTCCGCTCTGACCTATCGCCTTCTCCCTCACCTTCATCTACCTATTGCATTCCCAGCTACCTTCCCCCCAACCCCATCCCTCTCCCATTAATCTCTCAGCGCCCCAGGCCCACAAGCCTCATTCTTATGCCCGACACATCGATTCTCCTGCCCCTCGGATGCTGCCTGACCTGCTTTGTTTCTCCAGCAACACACTCTCAACTCTGATCTCCAGCATCTGCAGTGCTCACTTCCTCTAGAGTGGTGGACCTGACTGCCTTGACCAAGCGCCTCAGATCTCCAGCATCTTTCCTCATGAGTGCACCATCATGGAGATGGCATGGTGGCTCAGTGGTTAGCATTGCTGCCTCACAACACCAGAGACCCAGGATCGATTCCAGCCTTGGGCAACTGTCTGTGTGGAGTTTGTACGTTCTTGGGAATTTGCATGGGTTTCCTCCCACAGTCCAAAGATTGGTGGATTAGCTACGGTTAAAGATACCCTCCAATGCATCTCGTCCACATCCCGCCCCTCCACCCTCAGACCCCATCCCTCCAACCGTAACAAGGACAGAATGCCCCTGGTGCTCACCTTCCACCCTACCAACCTTCGCATAAACCAAGTCATCCGCCGACATTTCTGCCACCTCCAAACAGACCCCACCACCAGAGATATATTTCCCTCCCCACCCCTTTCCACCTTCCGCAAAGACCGTTCCCTCCGTGACTACCTGGTCAGGTCCACGCTCCCCAACAACCCAACCTCCCTGCCTAGCACCTTCCCTGCCACCGCAGGAACTGTAAAACCTGTGCCCACACCTCCTCCCTCACCTCCATCCAAGGCCCCAAAGGAGCCTTCCACATCCATCAAAGTTTTACCTGCACATCCACCAATATCATTTATTGTATCCATTGCCCCCGAAATTGGGGAGAGTGGACACCTCCTAGCAGAGCGCTTTAGGGAACATCTCTGTGCCACCCGCACCAATCAAGCCCACAACCCTGTCGCCCAACATTTCAACCCCTCCTCCCACTCAGCCGAGGACATGGAGGTCCTGGGCCTCCTTCACCGCCGTTCCCTCACCGCCCGACGCCTGGAGGAAGAACGCCTCATCTTCCACCTTGGAACACTTCAACCCCAGGGCATCAATGTGGACATCACCAGTTTCCTCATTTCCCCTTCCCCCAACTCATCCCAGTTCCAAGCTTCCAGCTCAGCACTGTCCCCTTGACATGTCCTACCTGCCTATCTTCCTTTCCACCTATCCACTCCACTCTCCTCTCTGACCTATCACCTTCATCCCCACCCCCCTTCACCCATTGTACTCTTTACTACCTTCCCCCACCCTCCTTCCTGACCTATCACCTTCATCCCCACCCCCTTCACCCATTGTACTCTTTGCTACCTTCCCCCACCCTCCTCTCTGACCTATCACCTCCATCCCCACCCCCCCACTCACCTATTATACTCTATGCTACTTTCTCCCCACCCCCACCCTCCTCCCATTTATCTCTCCACTCTGCAGGCTCTCTGCCTCTATTCCTGATGAAGGGCTTTTGCCCGAAACGTCGATTTTCCTGCTCCTCGGATGCTGCCTGACCTGCTGTGCTTTTCCAGCAACACACTGATCTAGAATCTGGATTAGCTATGGGGAATGTGTCAAGGGATGTGCAGGCTAGGTGGGCCAGTCATGGGAAACGTGCGGGATGCTCTTCGGAGGGTAGCTGTGGACTTGATGGGCCAAATGGCCTGGCTCTGCACTGTAGAGATTCTATGATCTTTTATTGTTCCATGTAAATTTGAGCAGACAGCAACAAAGCTTTCAGTTTTTAAGAACCAATATCATTGCCTGATCCTCATCTTTCAGTTGGATTGACAGGTACATTAGGTTGTTTTCAAGCCTTCTAATTACCTCAGAGAGTAAGGTTCTACACAGATTGCTGCCAGTTCGCCACGGGCATCTTCCAGTTCAAAGAGAATTTCTTTGAATTAAAGAAAGAGCACTGTCCTTGTTTGTTGAAAATGTTCCGGCTTGTTCTGGGTTTCTCAAAATGAGACGATCAGAGAAAGGTAAATCCCAGCCTTTATGTCAGGGCATCTGATCACCTTATGCATCTAGATAAACAATCTTTGTTTAGTTTAGTTCAGGCTTTAGCTGTGATTCATCAATTAAAAACTCTCCGTCTCCCCTAGACGGGAAGAAGCTGCCAATCCAAGGTAGCATCTACCCTTAGAGGCGAACGTCCTCTGCAGGTTGAACTGGTAAAGGTGTTGTGCACAATAACAACTCCATCATCAGTTGGAGTTATACAAAGTCAGCAGTTCGGGGAATCAGGTCAGGCACGGAAAGGGGCTGCTTGTTAATGTCGGTCAGAGGTCTCGGGCAAATATGCTCCTCTCTGTATTGCTCAATGAAGACGGTTAAAAGGGGGTTTGTGAAGTTCAGGGAAGGGTTTCAGCATAGTCCGGGGTGGGGGGGGGGGGGAACGGGAGTGTGGCTAACATGTGGAAACGGCCTGTTGAGGTATTGCAAGGTGAAACAAGACATGGAGGCTGTGTGTGTGTGTGTGTGTGTGTGTGTGTCAGTGTGTGTGTCAATATGTGTGTGTGTATGTCAGTGTGACTGTATGTGTGTGTGTGCACGCACGCATGTCAGTGTGTGAGTGTGACTGTGTGTGTCAATGTGACTGTGTATTCGTGCATTTGTTTCAGAGTGTGTTTGTGTGACTGTGTGCGTGTGTGTGTGTCAGTGTGTGTGTGTGTCTGTGTGACTGTGTGCGTGTGTGACTGTGTGCGTGTGTGTGTGTCAGTGTGTGTGTGTGCGTCAGTGTGACTGGATGTGTGTGTGTGTGCGCGCTTGCGTGTGTCAGTATGTGTATGAGTGTGTGCGCCACGCACGCGCATGTGTGTGTCAGTGTGTGCGTGTGAGTATCAGTGTGACTGTGTGCGTGCATGTGTATGTGTCCGCGTGTGCATGTGTCAGTGTGTGTGTGCCTGTTTGTGTGTGTCAGTGTGTGTGTGGGCGTGTGTGTCACTGTGACTGTGTGTGTGCGTGTGTACGTCTGTGTGTGTGTGTCAATGTATCTGTGCGTGCGTGTTTGTGTGTGTGGGTGTGTGGGCGTGTTTGTGTATGTCTGTGTGCATCTGTGTGTGTGTCAATGTATGTGTCTGTGTGTCAGTGTGTGTATATGTTAGTGTTTGTGTGTGTCAGTATGTGTATATGTCTGTGTATGTATCAGTGTGCATATATGTCAGTGTTTGTGTGTGTCAGTGTGTGTATATGTCAGTGAATGTGTGTGTGTGTCAGTGTGTGTATATGTCTGTGAATGTGTGTGTGTGTCAGTGTGTGTATATGTCTGTGCGTGCGTGTCATCGTGTGTATATGTCAGTGTGTATATGTTAGTATTTGTGTGTGTGTCAATGTATGTGTGCATGCCTGTTTGTGTGTGTGGGTGTGTGGGCGTGTTTGTGTATGTCTGTGTGCATCTGTGTGTGTGTCAATGTATGTGTCTGTGTGTCAGTGTGTGTATATGTTAGTGTTTGTGTGTGTCAGTGTGTGTATATGTCAGTGAATGTGTATGTGTCAGTGTGTGTATATGTCTGTGTGTGTGTCATTGTGTGTATATGTCAGTGTGTATATGTTAGTGTTTGTGTGTGTGTCAGTGTGTGTATATATATATATCAGTGTTTGTGTGTGTGTGTCAGTGTGTGTATGTGTCAGTGTTTGTATAATTGTGTGTCAGTGTGCGTGTCAGTGTGTGTATATGTCAGTGTTTGTGTGTGTGTCAGTATGTGTATATGTCAGTGTTCGTGTCTGCGTCAGTGTGTGTCTCTGTCAGTGTGTGTCTCTGTCAGTCTGTGTGTTTCAGTATGTGTATATGTCAGTGTTTGTGTCTGTGTCAGTGTGTGTCTCTGTCAGTGTGTGTGTCTCTGTCAGTGTGTGTGTTTCAGTGTGTGTATATGTCAGTGTTTGTGTGTGTGCCAGTGTGTGTAAATGTCAGTGTGTGTGTCAGTGTATGTATATGTCAGTGTTTGTGTGTGTGTGTCAGTATGTGTATATGTCAGTGTTTGTGTGTGTGTCAGTATGTGTATATGTCAGTGTTTGTGTGTGTGTGTCAGTGTGTGTATGTGTCAGTGTTTGTGAGTGTGTGTGTCAGTGTGTGTATATGTCAGTGTGTGTGTCTCTGTCAGTGTGTGCGTGTCGGTGTGTGTATATGTCAGTGTTTGTGTGTGTGTGTCAGTGTGTGTGTGTCAGTATGTGTATGTGTCAGTGTTTGTGTGTGTGTGTCAGTGTGTGTATATGTCAGTGTGTGTGTGTCAGTATGTGTGTGTGTGTATATGTCAGTGTTTGTGTCTGTGTCAGTGTGTGTCTCTGTCAGTGTGTGTGTCTCTGTCAGTGTGTGCGTGTCGGTGTGTGTATATGTCAGTGTTTGTGTGTATATGTCAGTGTGTGTGTGTCAGTGTGTGTATATGTCAGTGTTTGTGTGTGTGTCAGTGTGTATATGTCAGTGAATGTGTGTGTGTGTCAGTGTGTATATATGTCTGTGTGTTTGTGTCAGTGTGTGTATATGTCAGTGTGTGTGTATGTCAGTGTTTGTGTGTGTGTCAGTGTGTGTATATGTCAGTGTTTATGTGTGTGTCAGTGTTTGTGTGTGTGTCAGTGTGTGTATATGTCAGTGTTTGTGTGTGTGTGTCAGTATGTATATATGTCAGTGTGTGTGTATCAGTGTGTGTATATGTCAGTGTTTGTGTGTGTATATATGTCAGTGTTTGTGTGTGTGTCAGTATCTGTATTTGTCAGTGTTTGTGTGTGTGTGTATATGTCAGTGTGTGTGTGTCAGTGTGTGTATATGTCAGTGTTTGTGTGTGTGTCAGTGTGTGTATATGTCAGTGTTTATGTGTGTGTCAGTGTGTGTATATGTCAGTGTT
The DNA here is from genome assembly GCF_037043375.1 of Chiloscyllium plagiosum. NCBI lineage: Eukaryota > Metazoa > Chordata > Chondrichthyes > Orectolobiformes > Hemiscylliidae > Chiloscyllium > Chiloscyllium plagiosum. Next base: position 10,489,687 of record NW_028270162.1, on the reverse strand, counting down.
TGTGTGTGTGTGTCAGTATGTGTATATGTCAGTGTGTGTGTATCAGTGTGTGTATATGTCAGTGTTTGTGTGTGTGTGTATATGTCAGTGTTTGTGTGTGTGTGTGTCTGTGTGTGTGTCTGTGTGTGTATATGTCAGTGTTTGTGTGTGTGTGTATATGTCAGTGTTTGTGTGTGTGTCTGTGTGTGTGTATATGTCAGTGTTTGTGTGTGTGTGTATATGTCAGTGTTTGTGTGTGTGTGTCTGTGTGTGTGTATATGTCAGTGTTTGTGTGTGTGTGTGTGTCAGTGTGTGTATATGTCTCTGTGTGTGTGTCAGTTTGTATATATGTCAGTATTTGTGTGTTTGTGTGTGTGTCAGGATGGGAACCTGGTGTGCAGGCAGAGCCTGGTTCACCATGAGCTGTGTTCACTGCCATCTCTGGCATTTATTGGACAACAGTACAACTGTACAACAGCAGAGTGAACCCCCAGGATGGACAGGGTGGGGGGGCAGTGTTGGTTTGATTGTGAAAACGGAAGATCCGCATCTCCTGGATACTCTGACATTGAAGGGTCAAATACATGAAGCACATGCTGACAAACTGCAGCTCCATTTAAACTGCAATCATTCCATCATCGCACACACAGCCAATGTGCTTGAAAAGCTGATCAAAGGTGATTTATTCCATGCTATTGGAAATTGAACACAGGCGACTCCCTGCGGCTATGAGGATGATGTGAAACATCACACAGCACCAGGATATAGTCCAACAGGTTTATTTGGATGCATTAGCTTTCGGAACGCCGCTCCTTCGTCAGGGAGCTGTGGAACAGGATCATCTGTGTCTAATGATTCTGCTCCACAATCACCTGATGAAGGAGCAGCGCTCCCAAAACTGGTGCTTCCAAATAAACCTGTCGGACTATAACCTGGTGCTGTGTGATTTTTAACTTTGTCCACCCCGGTCCAACACCGGCTCCTCCACATGATGGGGATGGCAGCAGCTGTGAAGCTCTCAGTGAGAGGTTTCTTCCAGGACGTGAAGGGTGACCCGTGTGGGATCTCTCAGTCGCCTACTCACACATACACCATGAGGAAATACGGTGTGACCTTGAACACTTGGCAAGTGTTCAAGGTCACACCGTATTTCCTCATGGTGAGATGGGTGCTGCAGGCCGGGCAGCAGAATTCAGGGACATAGTTGGCATCGCCTAGGTACAGGGAGTCAGATGGGGCACAGAGAGGGCTTGGTCACAACACTGTGGGTGAAACTCATCAACGGGAAGGGGTTGCCTCCCGGTAATGTGCAGGCAATCTGGGATCACCGTTACCATCTTCCCAATGGGTGTGCCCACCACCCTGGCAATTGCCAGGTCTCCCACATCCTGGAGTGCTCTCAGGTACCTGGAGTGTGTGAGGGTCCAACGTTGTTTCCAGGTTCCTGACACCATTGTACCACCCCCTGACCCATGTGGAGCTGATTCACTCAGGGCCAGATAGGGCAGACGATGGAGCGTGGTTCCGCTGCTCAGACCGGTCTGTGGGCCGGAGGCAGGGGGTGCGTGAGGTGTCCTCCAGTTAAACCATGTTGGAGTGCGCCTCATCATCCTGATGTGCTGAGCTTTAAACAAGTGACTGACCTGGATGCTGAGGCACCGGGGAATAGGAGCAGGCTCCTGAGGAGGGGTTGGGGGGGGGGCACTGAGGAGGGGTCACTAAGGAGGGGAGTACTGAGGAGGGGGGCACTGAGGAAGGGGAAGTGAGGAGGGGAGTATTGAGGAGGGTGGCACTGAGGAAGGGGCAGTGAGGAGGGGAGCACTGAGGAGGGGAGTACTGAGGAGGGGAGTACTGAAGAGGGGGAATTCAGGAGGGGGGCACTGAGGAGGGCAGTACTGGGAAGGGGAGTACTGAGGAGGGGGGAATTCAGGAGGAGGGCACTGAGGAGGGGGAATTCAGGAGGGGAGCACTGAGAAGGGGCAGTGAGGAGGGGGGAATTGAGGAGAGGAGTACTGAGGAGGGGGGCACTGAGGAGGGGAGTACTGAGGAGGAGGGCCCTGAGGGGTTGGGCACTGAGGAGGAGGGCTCTGAGAAAGGGGGCCCTGAGGAGGGGGTCCCTGAGGAGTAGTGCACTGAGGAGAGGGGCCCTGAGGAGGAGAGCAATGAGGAGGGGAGCACTGAGGAGGAGGGCAATGAGGAGGGGGGCAATGAGGCGGGGGTCACTGAGGAAGGGGGCCCTGAGGGGTTGGGCACTGAGGAGGGGGGCTCTGAGAAAGGGGGCCCTGAGGAGGGGGTCCCTGATGAGTAGGGCACTGAGGAGGGGGTTCCTGAGGAGTAGGGCAATGAGGAGGGGGGCACTGAGGAGGAGGGGAATGAGGACGGGGGCACTAAAGCGTAGGGCACTGAGGAGGGGGTCCCTGAGGGCACTGAGGAGGGGGTCCCTGATGAGGAGGGCAATGAGGAGGGGATTCCTGAGGAGTAGGGCAATGAGGAGGGGGGCACTAAGGAGGAGGGCAATGAGGAGGGGGGCACTGAGGCATAGGGCACTGAGGAGGGGGTCCCTGAGGGCACTGAGGAGGGGGCACTGAGGATGAGGGCAATGAGGAGGGGGTCATTGAGGAGGAGGGTACTGAGGAGGGGGGCTCTGTGGAGTAGGGAGCTTTCCTTATGGGGCCAGCTGGGGCCAGTGCAACAAGCCAATCAGGAGCTGACTGAGCCCCGGTATCAGGTTATGTCACCTGATGCTACAATAATGGTTTCCAATAACATTTGATCTTTTTTTGATTTGATTTATTTACTGAGAAATTACAGGGGTATGCAGTGGCAATGAAGAGTCCAACAGACATTCCTTTTTACAACTAACTATTATGTACAAATATTATATTCCTTGGGCCACTATTGTGTTACAACAACAGGGATGTTTCTCAGAGAGTGTCATGCTTCAAGCAATCTGGGGTAAGATGGAGTATGAGTTTTATACAAGTTCATGCCAAATCCTGTGGATGTTGAAATGTACCCTTAGGTTACATGCAGTGCCGATTTCATGAACATGTCGCATACTGACCGTGAGACAACACAAACTATGATTAAGAACTCTGCATTTAACAGGCTCAATGTCAGTTGGTGCTGTGGGATCAATACCAGCCCATTAACTCTAAATTTATAGCCATTTATCTAAAGGTGAAAGTACCCTGAAGATGGAGGGATGGATGAAAAACTTGAAGGACAAAGGAGATATATTTTTCCAATTGGGATGTGGTCCTGGTGGGATGAATCCCAATTCTAGAAGCTGCTTCATTTTTTGGTTTAAGCAGTGAGAAAGAAGTCAGTCTCCCTTCCAGAGTGGAAGTGTTTTAGCAGAATCCTTTGCAAAGTGGCAGCATATTTGATCATGTTTCAAATTCAGTTTGCCTGAAAGAAAAGGCTTCAAGTCGCAGAACATAGAAACAAGAGGAGGCCATTCGGCTGCTTGTGCTTGCTCTACTATCCAATTCGATTTTCGTCTCAGATCAGGCACCTGTCCCACATTGCCCATTAACCAGATGCCCTTTCTTCATTAAGATCTATTAATTTCATTTTTGGTATTTTTAATTGACCCTGAGCCTTAACAGCTTATCGGGGGAGAGTTCTGGTTTTCCACCTCTCTTGGTGTAAAGGAATACTTCCTGACATCACCCCTAAACCATCAAGAACATAAGAGCTAAGACCATTCAGTCCCTTGAGCCTGTCCCACTATTTAATATGATCATGGCTAATCTCATCTCAGCCTCAATTTCCCTTTCTTGTCCACACCCTTTATCCTTTAACCCATTACTAATTAAAAATGTGTATATCTCCTCCTTAAATATACACAATGTCCCGGAATCCACCGCGTTCTAGGTGTTCCACAGATTCATGATCCTTTGAGAGAAGTCCTTTCCTCTCACCTCTGTTTTCGGTTCTCAAACCTGTTCTCAAACTTACTGCCAGAGGAAATAAGATTCTTTCTATCGAGCCTAATAATTCCTTCACTTTGCCAAAGTTCCTGCTTTTACTTTCTCACTTGGCTATTGTTTCGGATGATTTATAATGATTTTACTTTACAACATGTTGGCGTAGTTTGCAATTATCTACTTTGATGTGGTAAGTCTGATAGCATAATTGTCACTGTGTAGCACTAATTTAGTTTAATGTATTACAGCAGTTAATGACTCTCAGACAAGAGAATGGCATTGTTTGATATATTTTAACAATGTGTTTTCAGTTAGTTAAAGCAGTAAAGCAGAATGAATACATGACTTGCATATAAAATTATGCTTCCTCTCTGCCCAATATCACTCAGTTGTAACTCAGTGGTTGGTGGTGGGTGGTGGTGGAGGGACATAGTTTGGCATAGATAGTGGAGGGGCCAAGGGTGTCATAATGATGATGTAATACTAACCACTGCCAACATGTGGCTGGGTAGATAATTGCCACTCTCCCCCTTTCTGACAGGGTCTACAAAGTGTACTCTGTGTAAAGTTATAGAGGAAGGTTACTGGGTAGTCCAGTAAGAAGCTTGTCGTGATTATAACGGGGTCAACCAGGTGAACCTCATGAGTTTTCTGACTGGGGCTGTTACTCTGGTCCAGTAAGGGAGCCCTGGCTGACAGATACAGACAGGACTGTCAGAGGTTCTGTTCACTCTGAGAGCTGAGTCTGAGGGAGCTGGATCAGTGTCAAGGACTCTCCATGTGTAACTAAAGGGGGACCTGGAGACAGGATACCAGCCTCTGTGGAGTTATTTCAAGGCTCCTGACTTAAACAAGACGTAGTAACAACCAAATGTCTGCTCTCCTGCTGAAAGTGCTAGCTTCCAGTAGATTCACTGGGATCTGTTCACTTTGCTCTGAATCCACACTTAGACTTAACAAATCAAACACAGCAAGCATAGATCACATACTAGACCCACATAATCAAATGCAGAACAACTGGTCACTGTTCTCTTTCAGATCCTAGCCTGCTGAGCTCAGCTTAGCATTTTCTTTGTTTTTATTTCGAACTTGCTGTGAAATGGGAGGGGTGATTACCAGCTACAAGATACACTGCGCCAAATCTTGGAGTTTACATCCAAACTGCAACTTCTACCACATTGAAGGATAAGCGCAACAGGGGCATGTCACCTAAATGTTAAATAAAAACCAAAAAAACTGCAGATGCTGCAAATCAGAAACAAGTACAGAAATTGCCAGTAAACCTCAGCAGATCTGATAGCATCTGTGGAGAGAAATCAGACTTAATGACCCAGAGGAAGGATCACTGAACCCAAAACATTCATTCTGATTTCTCTCCACAGATGCTGCCAGACTGCTGAGTTTTCCAGCATTTCTTTTTTGTTATCGCTTAAATGTTCACTTCTAAATCACACACCACCTTGACTTGGGACCATATCACCGTTCCTTGACTGTCACTAGATCTAAATCCTGGAACTCCCTCCAAACAGAGTTAAAAATCACACAACACCAGGTTATAGACCAGCAGGTTTATTTGGAAGCACCAGCTTTTGGTAACTTCTGGGGCAGGAACATCTTATGATTCTGCTCCACAACCACCTGACGAAGAAGCAGCGCTCCGAAAGCTGGTGCTTCCAAATAAACCTGTTAGACTATAACCTGGTGCTGTGTGATTTTTAACTTAGTCCACCCCAGTCCAACACCGGCACCTCCACATGATGGGCATGGCAGCAGCTTTGAAGCTCTCAGTGAGAGGTTTCTTGCAGGATGTGAAGGGTGACCCATGTAGGATCTCTCAGCCACCTACCCACACATACACCTGGCCAGCGACTGATACCAAGTGTTCAAGGTCACACCATGAAGAATTCAGGGACATAGCGGGCGTTGCCCAGGTACAGGGAGTCCAGTGGGGCACAGAGAGGGCTGGATCACAACACTGTGGGTGAAACCCATCAACAGGAAGGGGTTCCCTCCATAGCTGCCTGATGCAGGAGCGGTGCTCTGAAAGCTTGTACTTCGAAATAAACCTGTTGGACTATAACCTGGTGTTGTGTGATTTTTAACTTTGTACACCCCAGTCCAACACCGGCATCTCCAAATTATTACACAATGGAGCTGTGCTTTTCTTATTCATTCATTGGATTACTGGCTAACCCAATATTTATTGCCTGTCCCTAGTTGCCCTTGAGCAGCTCCAGTGCTTGGATGTATGTCCACCCACAGAGCTGTTGGTGACAGTGAAGGAACAGCGATGTATTTGCAAGTCAAGATGGTGAGCGGCTCGAGAGGGAACTTGCACGGGGTGCTGTTCCCTCATAATTGCTGCCCTCGTCCTTCTAGATGGTAGAGGTCATGGGTCTGGAAGGTGCTGCTGACAGAGACTCGGTGAATTTCTGCAGTACATCCTGAAGAACCTACACACTGCAGCAACTGAGTGGCCATGGCGGAAGGAGTGAACGGTGAAGGTGTCAATCAAAGAGGTTGCTTTGTGTCGATCTTCTTGAGGGTTGTTGGAGCTGTACCCATCCAGGCAAGTGGGGAGTGTTCCATCACACCCCTGCCTTGTGCCTTGTGGATGGTGGACAGACCTTGGTAGGGGGAGTCAGGATGTGAGTTACTCATCACATGTTTGGTTGCCTCTCTACTACATGCGATGGACTGCAGCGGTTCAAGAAGGTAGCTCACCTAAACCTTTACAGAAGTAATTAGAGACAGCCAAGAAAAGCTGGCCTTGCTACTGACACCCACATCCAATTTCAGTTAGATCTGAACCGTACAAACCCTGTCAAGTCATTCTTTCAGGTGCCATATACTAAGGAAGTCCCTTTTCAGGCTGGAATGACTTCAGCTGCCAGGCATAGCATAATGTTTCCGATCCGAGTGAAACAGTACGCCCACACAAGATGACTTTAGAGACAAAATGACCTGCCTCTTGTCTATTAGAAATGATACATCTTTATTTTGGTACATTTGTTAAGACAGAGCAGTAATCTAATCTTAGAACTTTGCTCTTTTAGGTTATGATGGTACCTTGATTGACTATTGCTTTGTAAATCTTGTGGATGTATTCATTGTCCTGTACACTCTGTAACCATGAATGTGGGTTTAAAGGTGCAACATCCCTGATCTTGTTGTTTCCCTCCAGTTGGGGTGGAGTTGGATTGGTTCCAGTTTAACCACTTACCCAACCCAGTCCCTTGAAATACAAAGTGGGATTGAGTTGTCTTGATTGACAGAATATTTGTGATGACCTCTCCAAGGCCCATGGGGAATCATTAATTAATCTCCTTGTGAAGCTCATTGCGTACCAGTTCCCTTGGCGACGGGCAATGGCTTACCCTGCTGGAACTCATCAGAGGAGCCCTTTATAAAGCAGATCCAGATTATGTTCACAGTTTATCATTCAAACTCGTCCATTTCTCTTTGGGGGCTTTTGTGGTACAGTGATAGTCTCCCTACTTCTGAACTACAATACCTGTTTCAGAGGTAAATAATAGCATCCCGACCAGATTAATGAGAGAAAATATCCTATAAAACTGATCCTGGGTTCGTTTGTGGTGCACTGGTAATGTCCCTGCCCCTGGACCAGGAAACCCAGGTTGAAGTCCCACCTGCTCCACGGGTGTGTGAGCATATTTCCATTCCAAAAATGGATTAATTTGTCTGTAATAGCTTTGCATTTAAATATCAAATTGGCCCCACGAGTGATTTACTGGTTAATAGCTAAAACCAAACAAAAGGTCCCAATGATTTGGTGGTGAGTGAAAACTCCATGGTTGTGTATGATGACATTTGCAGAGATAAAACAATATTAGAAAGAATAAAACAAAGCAGTCACCTTTGTCGGTATGTGGCTTTACACTAATGTTTTAGTTGACCACATAGGTGATTTACTGCTAGCGGTTAATAGTGAAAATAAAGAACGTGTCACTGGTGATTTGATGATGGGGAGAATGTTCAGTTCTGTGTGAGAGCGCATCTGGATACAAAGCAGATCCAGGCAGTGGGCTGTTCAGGGCGTCCTATCTGCCAATTCTCTGCCCCTCTTCCGCGGTTACGGTCGTGCCTGGGTGTCCTTGGAGAAGGAGCACTTGGTGTCCCTCAATGTTCCCTTTTAGAGAGAGGTAGGGAATGGAGTGCTTTATTTCCCTCTCCACCTTGTGAGGTGAGAGTGACAGCCCTGACATCAAGGCTGCATTCAACCGAGTGTGGCATCAAGGTGCCCTCGCAAAACTTGGAATCAATAGGTATTGGGGGCAAACTATCCGCTAGCTGGAGTCATACCTGGCACACAGGAAGATGGTCATGGGTGTTAGAGGTTAGTCATCTCAGCTCCAGGACATCTCTGCAGGAGTTCCTCAGGGCAGTGTCCTAGGCCCAACCATCTTCAGCTGCTTCATCAATGACCTTCCTTCCATCATAAGGTCAGAAATAGAGATGTTTGCTGATGATTGCACAATATTCAGCACTACTTGTGACTCCTCTGATACTGAAGCAGTCTGTGTCCAAATGCAACAAGAGCTGGACAATGCCAGCTATGACTATCACCAACAAGAGACAATCTAACCACTGCCCTTTGACATTCAATGGTGTTACCAGCACTGGATCCCCAACTATCAACATCCTGGGAGTTATCATTGATCAAAACCTTAACTGGACTCCCCACATAAACACAGTGGCTGCAAGAGCAGGTCAGAGGCTGGGAGTATTGCAGCAAGTAACTCCCCTCTTGACTCCCCAAAGCCTGTCCATCATCTACAAGGCACAAGTCAAGAGTGTGATGGAATCCTCCCCACTTGCCTGGATTAGTACAGTTCCATCAACTCAAGAAGCTTGACACCATTCAGGACAAAGCTGCCCACTTGATTGGCACCGCATCCATAAGCATCCACTTCGTTCACCACCATCATTCAGTAGCAGCAGTGTGTACTATCTGCAAGATACATTGCAGAATTCACCAAAGATCCTCAGACAGCACCTTCCAAATCCATGACCACTTCCATCTCAAAGGACAAGGGGAACCGATACATGGGAACACCACCCCCATCAAGTTCCACTCAAAGCCACTCACCATCCTGACTTAGAAATATATCACCATTTCTTCACTGTTGCTGGATCTAAATACTGGAATTCTCTCCCTAATGATATTTTGGGTCTACCCACAGCATGTGGACTGCAGTGATACAAGAAGGCAGCTTACCATGACCTTCTCAAGGGGCAATTAGAGATGGGCAATAAATGCAGACCAGTCAGCAATGCCCACATCCCACAGAATGAATAAATTTAAAAACTCCATTTTGATGTAGCCCTGTTCCACTCTTCCTAGCTCCCTCTCCCCTTTGATGGTTCACCCTGTAGCTAGCATGTTCTGCATGTACATATCCAATTGGCTACGCCGGTGGTGGTTAATAGTCAAAAACAGAAACAAAAAATGTTTTGGGGATTTGGTGATGGGAGAAAAAAAGTTCAGTTGTGTTTAAGAACACTTCCGGAAATTTTTTAAAAGGTGGATTAATTGCCCTTAAAATGTTTTGTGGATGAATTATTCAATTGGAAACATGGGTGTTATACCGGTGATGATTGGCAGAAGAAATACAAAATCCATGGGTGTTTTGATGATGGAAAAGAAACGTTCATTTGTGTGAAAGATGGCTTCTGGATGTAGGAGAAAATGATATAATTTATAAAGCAGCCTTAGGATGGATCTACAGAACTGTCTGTCTCGACCTGAGACCAGCCAATGCAAGCCACCATCGAGTCGTAGCTCTCTATGACATTCAACAAGAAGTGATGTTCCTTTCCCATCAGGCTTCCTAAGTTATCATGCTATTTGCAGATATACAGCAATCGCACAGTAAATTGTGCTGGTCTTGTGGCCCAGTGGTAATGTCCTTGCCTCTATACCAGAAGGTCCACTCTGGCCTTGAGATGTTTTGTAACTGTTCTGATCAGATCAATTGAAACAGCTGAGGTGACAATTCAATTTGATGCAGGAATAGTTATGTCTTTTTTCATTTCCAACTGTGAGAGCTATGTTCTGAATACTGAACCCAAAACATTTTTCTCCACACATGCTGCCAGACCTACTGAGCTGCTCCAGAAATTTCTATTTTTGTTGCTTTATTCCAGCATCCGTAGTTCTTTTGGTTTTTCATTTAGCAATAGTTATGTTGACTTCTGAATTCAATCCAGTAGTTAATTGGCTGGGCAGCACTTCAGAATGTATTGAAGGTTATTCTAGACAAGTCAATATTTCTCTGCAGAGACAATGGCTACGTAACATTTTTGCCGGACGTTTAATCCAGGCAATAATATCCTGGGGACCTGGGTTTGAATCCCACATCAGGTAGTGGAATTTGAAATCAATAAAAATCTGGAATTCAGGCTCTAATTAAGGTGATGGATCAGTTTTTGGGAATAACCATCTGGTTCACTAATGTCCTTCAGGGACGGAAACCGCCGTCCTTACTTGGTCTGGTCTACATGTGACTCCAGACCCACAACAATGTGGTTGACCCTTAATTACCCTCCAGGATGGGCAATAATTAGCCAGTGATGTCCTCATTCTAAGAATTGCATACAATATTCCAAAAGTGGCCTAACCAATGTTCTGTACACCTGCAACATGAGCTCCCAACTCCTGTACTATACGCTCTGACCAATAAAGGAAAGCATACCAAACACCACCCTCACTATCCTATCTACCTGCTACACCATTTTCAAGGGACTATGAACCTGCGCTCCTAGGTCTCTGAGCAACACTCCCAGGACCTTACCATTAAGCATATAAGTCCTGCCCTGATTTGCCTTTCCAAAATGCAGCACCTCACATTTATCTAATTTAAACTATATTTGCCACTCCTCAGCCCATTGGCCCATCTGATCAAGATCCTGTTGTAATCTGAGGTAACCTTCTTTGCTGTCCACTACACCTCCAATTTTGGTGTCATCTACAAACTTGCTAACTGTACCTCTCATGCTCACATCCAGATCATTTATATAAATGATGAAAAGCAGTGGACCTAGCACTGATCCACTGGTCATAAGCCTCCAGTCTGAAAGGCAACCCTCCACTAGTTCGCTCTCTTTCGAAAAAATGAAAAAAATTGATTATTGAGAATTTAAAGATAATTGGAAATGATCTGTGATTCATTTGAACATACACCCTCCCACCCCCCCCCCCCCCCCACCTCCCCACCCCCACCTCTGCAAAGCCCCTTCATGCCACTCATCATCCTGACTTGGAAATATATCACTGTTCCTTCACCTTCACTGAATAAAAATCCTGGAATTCTCTCCTAAGGTCAACCCACAGCAGCGGTTCAAGGAGGCATCTCGCCACTGCCTTCTCAAAGGGGCAACTAGTGACGGGCAATAAATACTGGGCCCAGCCAGCAATGCCAACACTTCCTTGAGTTAATAAAGTTCTCATCATTACTAGGCTTTGAAGAGTCAAAGGTTAAAGAACTTGGGTTGTACTGGAGTAGCTGAGGTGAACCATGGTGATGCCTGTGTGAGTGAAAGGGAATCTCACTCAGAGTGGGAGAGAATAGGAAAATATGGGTAACTTAATAAGTCATGATGGGAATAAGCTAGTGAGGATCCTGGATCAATTCCAAATGGTCTACCTGAGTGCTAAAAAATCGCTGTTTATTTTGCTACTTTGCTTCATTTAAAAATAACAAGGAAGATTGAAAAGTAAGAACTGAATGTGCTGATGGAATAGCTCAACAATTTTGGAAGGTACTAAAGTCCACTAAGACACCTCTGTAATGGGATGTCAGGAATGCCTGCAGTCTGTGCTGATAAGGAACCAGCATCCCGACCGGAACCATCAAAATGATAGAGCAAGGAAAAATAAAGATGAAAAATGGAAGGGGAAGTGGCTTGAAGTTCATTCCTGGCTTTTCCTGAAGTTCAGTACTGCCGCCAAAGGCCTGTTTTCAATTAAACCTCTGCCCTTGCAGAGATTGTGATAGCTCCATTGACAAATTGGCCAGTGGGAGACAGCTGGCCAGTCCAACTGACCCCTGTCCCTCCCTCTGCCAAACCTTGCTGACTTCAACCCGACAACAGCAGCCTCAGCAACTCTAACCCCATGTTACATCCTCGATGACAAATCGATCCTGCAGCCACACGAATCTTCGTCATGCACACGCGTGGCATGTGTGTGTTGTATGTGTGTGCACATGTTTGTGTGCTTGCGAATACATGTGTTTGTGTGTGCCTGTGTGTTTGTGCACGTGTGTGTATATCTGAGTGTGTGCATGTGTGGCGTGCACACGTTTGTGTTTGTGTGTGCGAATGCCATGTGTGTGTACACGTGCCAGAGTATGTGTGTGCATACTCTGTGTGTGCATATGTGTGCTGTCTGCACGTGTGTGTGTGTGTGTGTGTACATGTATCTGCGTGTATATATGTGTGCATGGGATTGTGTGTATGTCTGTGTGTACATGTGCACAAATGTGCTGTACACCATTAGTATGAGAGTTGGGAAGGGGGATTTAAAGTTTTAGGAAATAGGTACCAGGGCTGGTAACTTCTCCACACTCTCTCTGGTCCTTTAATTCCACCTGAGAGGCTCACTGAACCTTGCTTTAACATCTCATCTGAAAGGCAGCACCCCTGGCAGAAGAATCACAAACAGTTGGTTCGCAGGTGCAGCGGGTAATTAGGAAGGCAAATAGAATATTGTCCTTCGTTGCTAGAGGGATGGAGTTTAAAAGTAGGGAGGTTATGTTGCAGCTGTATATGGTGCTGGTGAGACCACACCTGGAGTACTGTGTGCAGTTTTGGTCTCCTTTCTTGAGAAAGGATGTACTGGCACTGGAGGGGGTGCAGAGGCAGTTCACTAGGTTGATTCTGGAGTTGAGGGGGTTGGCTTATGAGGAGAGATTGAGTAGACTTGAGACTATAGTCATTGGAATTTAGAAGAATGAGAGGGGGGGATCTTATACAAACATCTAAAATGATGAAGGGAATCATTAAGATGGAAGCAGGGAGGTAGTTTCCACGGGCGGGTGAAACTAAAACTAGGGGACATCACCTCAAAATAAGGCGGAGCAGATTTCGGACTGAGTTGAGGAGGAACTTCTTCGGACTGAGTTGAGGAGGGGCTACCATGTCGAATGTTTTAAGGTAAAGATAGACAGATTTTTGGACAGTAAAGGAATTAAGGGCTATGGTGGAGCTGAGGCCACGTAAATATCAGCCGTGATCTTATTGAATGGTGGAGCAGCCTCGAAGGGCCAGATGGCCTACTCCTGCTCCTAGTTCTGAAGTTCTTATAATAGAGCTGCACTCCCTTAGTACTGGACTGCAACCTAGATTGTGTGCTAACGTTTCTGAATTAGAGTCGAACACCCAACCTCCTGAGTCGAGGGTGGTCTCAAATCTTTGCAGGAGACGTCATCGTTCATTAATAAACTGATAAAGGTCAAGTCAAGGGAGTTCTTGATGCGTGAACATCCAACTTACAAACGCGATCCCATACAGCAGTACATTAATACTCGTTTTAAAGGTTCGACATATAAATATTTCCTTGTACTGACAAATGGCTATTTCATATTGTCCTGTATTATGTTCTGACTTGTGCACACATCAACTTCTGAACAGACTCAAAAACCGAACCCAAGGACAGCCTGTGGGTATAAACATGTACTCAAAATGTTTGAATGACATCTGCTCCATTCGTTCATTCACTCCCCTTTGGTGTCTCTGTATAAAGGAGAAGAAACGTGCGGGTTAATAACTCAGCAAGTGAACGGATACTTGAATAAAGGAAGTCAGTTGCTGCTGACAAAGTAGCGACATTTTCGTGACCTTTGACTGGTGCTGCCCATAATTCCATGACCGTTAACCTGTCACAAATGGAAGAGGTAAGGCAATGAGTTTTGGAACGGAGAGAGTTGCAGTACACCCTGCTTGAGTGAGTGTGTGATGAGTGATTGTGCTCCTGAAAATGAGCAAAGTCGGAGGCAGGTTTTGTTGCTGGCAGTTTTATTAATTGCAGCCGGCCCTAATGCACTTTCTGCACTTGGAGTTGAAGTAACCAGAGATATAAAAAGTTAAAGCACCACAAATGACTTACACTTTAAAAACTAAACAAACCACAGTTAGTAGCATTTTTTCAAAGGAAAGGTTAAAAAGGCTGTGCAATAAATTGGACGGAGGTTGCACAGTTAGTTTAAGCTGTTGATTGTAGCCGGATCAGAGATAGACACAGACTGAGTAGCCAATCTATTCTCTATCTGCAACAATCGCTTGCATTTATAGAGCAGCCGCAATACAGCAGAACATCCAGGCCATATTTTTATAAAATCAACAATGCTTATGTGGTTGGCTGGCTGTGTTTTGGTCCAGATTTTTATTAAATTCAAGTTTCGCCATTAGTCCTGATGAGATTGTACCCCAACCCCTTAACCTGGAGTTCTGGTCAAGTGATTAACATGATGTAACACTTCCTTCATGATAACACTTTGTGATGATACTGCTCCTTTAACAAGGTTATGTTGTCCTTAGTCTTTTTGAAAAGGAGTTATAAAAGGCAGAGGTGCGGACATGACCACTAGAGACTGCCTGAGTCAACAATCAGAGGAGGCCTTTAGGATTTTTTTCAAAACAGTTGTCCGATGAAAGGGGAGTTTCTCCCAGTTCAGGGATCTTGCTAATTTGGTTTAGTTTTACCTGTCAGAAGTTAATAGGACAGAAAAACAGCTACAATGAAAAAGGTTCCACGTTTCAGCAAATGATCATTGATTGATCCTCTCTCTTTCTCTCTCTACGGGTGGCATGGTGGCACAGTGATTAGCACTGCTGCCTCACAGTGCCAGAGACCCGGGTTCAATTCCCACCTCAGGCAACTGTCTGTGTGGAGTTTGCACATTCTCCCCGTGTCTGCATGGGTTTCTTCCCAGAGTCCAAAAACGTGCAGGTTAGGTGAATTGGCCATGCTAAATTGCCCGTGGTTTTAGGTGTAGGGGAATGGGTCTGAGTGGGCTGTTCTTCGGAAGGTCGGTGTGGACTTGTTGGGCCGAAGGGCCTGTTTCCACACTGCAGGTAATCTAATCTAAACATCTCTCCTCTAAGAACCTGAGTTTGAATTTACCTTTATTGTCAACGGGTGTGTTTATGGGGATATTGCAAGAAATTGGAACAGCATCATTAAATTGCGATAGAGTCAGTTGGGTTTTCAGATATGTTAAGTTATTCTATTTTCTGTTCTCTTTTGCTCATATTTCATTCGGTAGTCTGTAAATAAATTCTGTTTTGTTTCAAACTGAGTGGTTTGACCAGCTGCATCCCTCCTGAAACTCTACACCTGCCTGAAACAGCTAAAAATCTTAAGGTCTGGGCTACCTTCTTGAAATGTTTTGAGGGGGTCTGGCCTGGTCCATAACAACTTCTCCTCGAGAGAGTAAAGTAACGCTGCCATTGTTCCACTCTCGCGTTAGAAAGAGAGATACGACTGATGTTGAGCTTAACCTGAGGGTCAATGCCAACATTCCCTGTAAACTATGTGGCTGTGCAGGAGCCTAGCTCTCCATGATTCTGTGCAGAGTAATTACCATTGGCACGCCAATCATGGTCTTATCACTGCTGCCACCCTGGGTGAGAAAGTTACTTGGAATGTTGGTACCCACACCTCAGGCAAAGGGGGGACATTGAGCATCTCGGACCCCCATCTTAGCCGGTGCAGTCATTGAAATCATGCTGTTAGCATCCAGTGTGCATTACAAGCCTGGAATCCGAGCTCTCTGTCCCCTTCCTCACCCTGAGGTAAAGCCAAGGGCTACAGTTTAACTCGCTGTAGAGGTGCAAAAAGGTTTATAGTGCGTCAGGCTGTGTTCAGAGGTGATTTTCAATCCATTACTTAAAACCACCATGGATTTTTCCTCTCAGGTCTTTCTACAAGCCTTCAATGCTGAAAGTATTTGTTTATTGTCTGAGAGGTTTAACTTTCGAGCATAGAAGAGCTGAAGAGACATTGCCCTATGTTCCTCATCCAACTGGACAGCAGTAGGTCAGGGTGGTGAAGGAGACCTTCATTGGTCAGTCCATTGGGTATAGGAATTGAGAGGTCATGTTGCGGTCATATACAAGACATTGGTGAGGCCATTTTTGGAAGACTGCATGCAATTCTGGTCTCTGTCCTACAGGAAGGATGTTGTGAAACCTGAAAGGGTTCAGAAACAATTTACAAGGATGTTGCCAGGGTTGGAAGATTTGAGCTATAGGGAGAGGCTGAATAGGCTGGGGCTGTTTTCTCTGGAGCATGAGAAGCTGAGGGGTGACCTTACAGAGGTTCATAAAATCATGAGGGGCATAGATAGGGTAAATAGACAAGGACTTTTCCCTGGAGTTGGGGAGTCCAGAACTAGAGCTTTAAGGTGAGAGGGGAAAGATTTAAAAGGGAGCTAAGGGTAACTTTTTCATGCAGAGGGTGGTACGTGTGTGGAATGAGCTGCCAGAAGAAGTGGTGAACGCTGGTACAATTACACCATTTAAAAGTCCACTGGATGGGTATATGAATAGGAAGGGTTTGGAGGGATATGGGCTAACTGCTGGCAAATGGGACTAGATTAATTGAGGATATCTGGTCAGCATGGATCAGTTGGACCGAAGGGTCTGTTTCTGTGCTGTATGACTCTATGACTTTAAAAGAAGCCAGCTCACAACCAGCTCCTCCAGGGCCATTAGGGATGTTCCAGTCAGACCAGGTCACATTCTCTCTATAAGTAAAACAAATTCAAACAAGTGAGCCTGTGACTCAAAGGAGTGCATGCAAATTTTCATCTCAAAGTTATAAATGGATGCAGTCTTAGGGATATATACTGAATTTAAGAAAGGCCTTAAAGATGGATTGGAGTGCACTGTATGACGGATGTACTGGGGAGAGAAGCTATCAGTGAGGCTTAAAGCCTTGTTGAACTCCCACAAATCCATCATTGCTGGCATTAGGACATTTTCTCAAATTTCATCATTGCCAAACTGCAGGATGGTAATCCCCCCGTCCGAAAAGAAGAGACAGGAATTTAAAAAGATCCCATGCAGTAAACTATGTGTGTGACATCTCAGGCATTGTGACTTGTGATATAACAAGTGGTATCTATCTGTCGTTCTCGATTACCATGCATTAGATTTAGATTTAGGTTTCTGTTTGGTTGTCACACGTACTCAAGTACGGGGTACAGGACTGCAGTGCAAGGTGTACCAATGTTGCCATCTTGGGTATAAAATACTTAGGTACGAAATCTTAGTTACAGAAGTTGAAAAATAAAGAAATAAGTTAAAATGTCAAGCAGTACAGTCCTTTCTTAAGCCAGGGGCCTGCAGACTCCCCAAGCTGGGCTACTCCCAAGAGGGAACAAATACAGAGGTTGCTGAAAAAGCAGGTCTGTAAAGAAACATCAGAGGGAACATTTCAGGTCTGGTGACCCTTCTTCAAAACTGAAGGTAGATAAGAAAACATTGGCTTAAATGCAGAAGATAGAGTGGAATTAAGGAGTTTACGATAGGTCGGGATAGATCCCAAAGAGAGAAAAGGACAGTTGGAAAGACAAAGGAGTGGATAACGATCTGGCTGGAGGATGAATTAACGCGGACTGTTGGCGAGGGCTCACCGTCCCATGCGCTGGGTCAACACCTGCCCGTGTTCGCCAACCACCTTCCCCACTGACTGTGGCTGCTGACCTCCATGGGACACGCCAGGCCTTGCTGCTGACCACCACAGCCGCCATCTTTCACCGCCAAATGTCACCTCACCGCTGCCACTATCTTTCACCACCAAATGTCACCTCACCGCTGCCACCATCTTTCACCACCAAATGTCACCTCACTGCTGCCGCCATCTTGGCTTGTGCTGGGCCCTGGCCACTGCCACTGCCACTCTCCCTCGTTGCCGTGTTAGCCACCTCACTACAGAGTCCCATTCTGGTACCGCTCCGGACATTGATAAAGCAGCAATGCCGCTGACCATGACCACCTGCCTTGTAGCTGACCATCAAAGGTACCCCCCCCCACACCCCCCCACATCCCGCCACCACTGCCTCCATGACTGAGCTCCCTCCAGAAGGTCAGTGGAGAAAAAAGAAACCAAAGAACCAAAAGAGAGAGAAAAACTCTCATCGTAGATCTCATCACTGTTCCTGACAGGTTCTCAAAGGCAGTATTATAAAAGGAGCAGCCTCTTACCTATCCTGAGATAGTAGCTAACAGGAACGAGATAAAACCAGCTTCCTCCAGCACATACCATCCTGCTGAAGGTCAGGGCCCAGAGATGGTCCACTCACGGCTGATTTCACAACCGACTCAGTCAAAGGAAGTCTGTCAACATTGGTCATACTTCAAGAATAAATTCATCACATCTGCTCAGCAGTACACAGGGATAAGCAGTCACTGGGCCGTGTGGAATATTCTGCATCGAGTTAACACCACGGAGAGTGGAAACAGTAGAGCAGAGAAATTTTACACGGTAGATTATGAGGACGGGTGCAGCGTCTCGGAGTTGGCTGGTGGTAGATCTTCAGCCATTGGGAAATGACATGCTGGAACCATTTGATGCCCCCACTAATGAGGCAGCCTTCATTCTGACTGGTATGTTTGACAGGAACACTCAATACTCAAGCACAAACCAGAGGGCTCTCTC
The DNA here is from genome assembly GCF_037043375.1 of Chiloscyllium plagiosum. Taxonomy (NCBI): domain Eukaryota; kingdom Metazoa; phylum Chordata; class Chondrichthyes; order Orectolobiformes; family Hemiscylliidae; genus Chiloscyllium; species Chiloscyllium plagiosum. Next base: position 10,471,090 of record NW_028270162.1, on the reverse strand, counting down.
CTCACTGTTACATCTCAACATTTTGCAGCTGTTGACTTGTCTATTCAACATTGTTCCTGTTTTTTTCTACACATTCCCCTTGCATTCTGTCTCCTGTTCCCTCCTTCCCTTCACTCAGGAGCCACACCCCCTTTGCTTTATTCTTTCGATGGGATGTAAGTGTTGTTGGCTGGACCAGCATTTATTATCCTTCCCTAAATGCCCTTTCATTTCAGAGGACGGTTAGGAGTGTTATAGACCACACCAAGTCCCCTCAAAATATATCAAAAAGATAACCTATGCCCTAACTTTTCTTATTTTAAAGACAAATGCAATCCAGAAGCAATTTGATTGATCAAACTACCAGACTTGAAATAAAATTCACTTAATTCCAACACCACAGTTAAAATACAGCAAAAGAAAGAAGAAGTTGCAGTAATTTAATTCTACTGGAAAACTTAACAGATTATTTATTCAACACCCCTTAAACACAGTCTTGGTAAAGACAAATTCAGTAAAAAAATTGTCTCACGTAATTCCAGCAGTAGGAAAAGAATCCCGACTTTTAGCTTTAATAGATAGAGGACAAACAACATCCATATGCAGCTTCAAGACCCCAGCCACTGCCACTGAGAAACTAAAACTAAAATTCCTGGCTCTGTGGGAGATTGACCCCACCCATTCAGGCTGCTTCTATTCTTCCAACAAAAAAGAACCCAAGACCTCTCAAGCTGTTCATGTTATTTGATCCAAATAGACAGCTCAGCACTTCTGCATTAAAACCTCCCTACAAACAAAGAAAGGAACAAAATACATCTCTTAAAGCCATAACATCATCAGAAGAGTCACCCGCATTGCTATGGGTCTGGAGTCACATGTGGGCCAGACCAGTAAGGACAGCAGATTTCCAATGGTGATGGACATTGGCGAGCCAGATGGGTTTCAATGATAATTAGTGACAGGTTCATGGTTGAGATGAGCTATCGATTCCAGATATGTTCAACTGAGTCTAAATTCCACCAGCCGCTGTGCCTCTAGAGCACTATTGGATTGAATGATATTGCCACAATTTCACCACCTCACCCTGAATTTTCACCCATTCTCTGCCCTCCCCTTCAAAGCCCATACTCTTGTGTGTGCCCCTTCCCTTCCATTGCCCATTTCCAATCCTCTCCACATTCTTGCAAGATGCTGACCATGCTTTTGATTTCTCTCTCAACCCCTCTGATAGTCTCCCCCGCCTCCGTGCATATACTTCCTGTCGAGGTCTCACTCCAGGGATTCAGGCAGTTCCACCGGGACCCCACCTCAAGTCATCACCGCTCTCAAGTGAGTCTGGATGGTGAGTGTGAGAAAGCTGTTGGGGTGTAGAGAGCATTCCTGGGATTGGGGGCAGGTCACTGCTTTCCCCTCATGGTTAAGAAGGCAACAGGATTGCAAACAGAGGCAGAAGCTCTGGCTGCTTCATCCTTTGAATAAAAATCTAATCCAAACCTTCTTTCCCATTGCCACCCAGGCTAGGATATTGAACCCTGGACAGCACAGGAGGAAGTGAGGACTGCAGATGCTGGATGATCAGAGTCGAGAGTGTGGTGCTGGAAAAGCACAGCAGGTCAGGCAGCATCCGAGGAGCAGGAGAATCGACGCTTCAGGCATAAGCCCTTCATCAGGAAAACGTAGGCTTGACCCTCAGCTTTCTAGAGAGGTCGGTGTCACACTAACAGCTATCACTGCTAACTGAGCCAGTGTGAAAGAACAATTAGCCCAACTAACTCACTCCAAAACACTAGTTGCCCTTGAGAAAATGATGATCAGCTCTTATCTGAACTGTTCCAATCCACGGGGTGAAATAGATTCCAGAAAAAAGGACTGCATTTGTAAAGAATGCAAGTTTCTACTGGAATTACAGAGTTTGCAAAGCTTTCCTGAGAGAGGCCACATAGTCCAGTTTGTGAGTGTACAAAATAGATTGGTTTTCAACATGAACAGTCAGGGTCCAAACATGCCACAGAGCAACAGCTCTTTCCCTCTCTCTGAAGTCCCTTTGATCAAAACTTGTGGGTTGAACATCTATTGAAAGACCTCATTACTGTAAGTGGAGGGCTTTTAAAGGCAAAGTCTGAGTCTGCATCATTGTCCCCAGAAAAAAAGGTCAACCACTCATAACTGATCCAGATAGCAAGCCCCCAGGACCAATACTCTGTCTGGAAAATAGCATTGGCTGCCGAACAGCATTTTGTGAACAGCTCTCTATTATGACTTTAACTATTAGTTAGTCTAAGCTGTGTGGATAATGCCCTGCAGAGGGTATCAAACCTTTTTGGGGAGGGGTATTGTTGTGTGCTTGTATTTCACTGCTTGTCATAAACATGTTTAGGCATATGTGTGCCCTCATGGCTTATTGTGATTGTTGCTATCTGTCAAAACTTGGCTGTTGGCCAAAAGCAAATGAGATGAAGACACTCTCTTCAACAACAGTACATAATTTATGGCTGTTTGAATTTTTCAGTCAACACTTCTGAATTGTTAAGCACATTATATTAATTCATTGCCCCATAAATACTCAGTCATTCTCTTTGGCAATGTAAAGAGTCACCATTCAGTCCATTTCCCTCAACAGAGCATACTATTATGGACCAGACCAAACACCCTCAAACTATTCAGAAGATTGGCTGGACCCTAACGTTCTTATTTCAGAGGTTAATGTAAGGTGCTGTGTTCCAGATGCAATTCAATTGGTCAAAGTACCGGATTTAAAACAGATCCCACTTTATTTATCCACTGTAGCTAAAATACAACAAAAGAAAGAAGGAATTGGATTAACTGAGCTCTACTGGAAAGCGTAACAGAATAATAGATATTGTAAATATTACCAGTTAACTGTTCCAATACAGAGGAACCTCGATTATCCAACTTTCAATTATCTGAATTTCGGAATATCCGAACAAGATCTCAAGATCCCATAAAAACATTACATCAAAGAGGTAGGTGTGTTCGGATTACCTGAACTGAAGAACATGTGAAACTGCTGGCAAAAACAAAGAAACACAAGCAGCTCATGCATCGGCGACTGGATATTGTTAGGTAAGGGTTAGCTGCACAGCCCTTTGCAAAAGTAAGTGCTTTATTCCCAACACTTGACTGGGCCATTCATGAAAAAAAGTGGCAGAGGAAATAAACACATATGTGAGCTGGTGCTCTTACCTTGCTATTTCGACACTAAGTTCAGCGGAAAGTGACAAATGCTCTTGTGATTGTAGAAGCTGTTCGGGACCTTGGTTAATGCTGGAATTTCATATACTTATATGATGGTAAGGGTTTAGTCCTTCTCAGTTTAACCTGCAATTTGCAGAATGCAAAGTTTGTTTAAATAGCAGACTCATCACAATTATAGATTTAATCAAACTCTCTATTAGATCAGTATGGCTTCTCTTGTTTAAGGTCAAATTAATTATCTGAATAATAATTATCCGAATGAAATACTGCCCGCCCATCTTGTTCAGATAATCAAGGTTCATCTGTATAGCAACATCCCATAAACATGCTCTTGGCAAAAGCAAACGCAGAACAGGTTGTCTCACATGCAGTTCTCCAATCAAAGAGGAAAGAACAGCAAAAGACAATACTGAAAGAGAAAGAGAACTCCAACTTGCAACTGTAGCAAAGAGATATGTGGCAGCCTCTGCTAAAGATCCTGTTTCTTTGGGGGTTTGACCACACCCAGTCAGGCTGCTTCTATTGTTCCAACTTTTTTAAAAAAACCCAAGGCCACACAAGCAGTTTTGGTAGACCGCTTGCCACCTCTGCCTTAAAACCTCTCTTCAAAATAAAAACCAGGACAAAATAACTTCTTAAAGTCGCAGCATGATCATAATATACAGAGGCGTCTTTGTGTATATGAGCGTAAATAATGGAATGTGGCAGGACAAGTGGAGAGAGCAATTAATAAAGCATACAGTGTCCCCAGCATTATTCATAGGAGAATGGTGTACAAGGAGGTGGTGTTGAACTTGTACAAGACACTTGTTAGACCTCAATTGGAGTATTGCGTACAGTTCTGGGCATTACATTTGGGAAGGAATTTAAACACATTGGAGGGATTGCAGGAGCAATTTACAAGAATGATTCCAGGGACGAGGAACTTCTGTGATGAGGATAAAGTGAAGAAGTTGGGACTGTCCTCCTTAGAAGGAGGCTAAGAGGAGATTTGATAGGGATTTTCAAAATTATGTGCGGGCTGGAAAAAACAGATCAGGAGAGACTGTTCATGCTCACAAAAGGAATGAGAACAAGAGGGTGTAGATTTAAAGTAATGGGCAGAAGAAGCAAGGGCAATATGAGAAAAAAGCTTTTTCATTCAGCGAGTAGTTAGGGTCCGGAATGCACTGTCTGGAAATCCCGTGCACAATAAAGCTGATTCTATCCCTTCTCACAGATGCTGCCCTGGCCCGTTGAGTAATTCTTATAATTTTTGTTATTTTACTCGGCATTCGCTGCATTGTTTGCTGCTCATTCTAGCTGTGCACAGTAAACATTGTCCCCAAACAAGACTCTCCCCAAAAGAGAGGGTACAGGATGCTTATAAGTTGTAAGACACCTTGTCATCCACCATAGCCCCACACTGTCATCCCAGAATGAACTGTTCCCAGGGTGCAGTTTTAACTGGAAGCCTGTTTTAGCATCAGCCTTTGATAGTATCAGCCATTGATTACACATTCCTGCAAATGATCTTCAAACAAAACTCCTCAAGGGTAGAACCAAACAACTGATGATGTGGAGGGTGTTGGCATTGGATTGGTGTGGACAAAGTCTGAAGTCACATGACACCAGGTTATAGTCCATTCGGAATCACAAGCTTTTGGAGCAACCTGACAAGGGGTCAGTGGTTCGAAAGCTTGTGATTTCAAATAAATCAACTAGACTATAACCTGGTGTTGTGTGACTTCAGACTGCATACAACTGGTGTACAGTGCGAAAAAGTCCATCAAAGTGTCTCTACTCTGTCCGTCTTCTTTCCTACCTATCTGCTCTATCCTCCCCACCAACCTATCGTTATCAAACCCCCCCCCCACCTGCATCCACCTATTACCTTCCCAGCTACCTTCCTCCCACTCCCACCCCCACCCTCCTATTTATCTCTCATCCCCTCCTTCCCTCCACCACATTCCTGGTGAAGGGCTTACGCCCGAAACGCCAACTCTCCTGCTCCTTGAATGTTGCCTGACCGGCTGTGCTTTTCTAGTGCCACACTTTATTGACTGTGCACACAGCCCCTCAGGAGAAGTGTTCTCAGAACCAAAGGGAACCAGGTTACAATGATCAGCATGAAAAAACAACTTGTTTTGACACAGTGAGTGTTTAGTGTCTGGAATGTGCTGCCTGATGGTGTGGTAGACCCAATGGTGGCCAGGTGTCTGAGGAGAGAAAAATATAATTGTGGGGCTACGGAGAGAAGGTGGAGAGGCATGGGACGAGCTGACTTTCCCCTTACAGCCAACTAGCGCCAACACAATGGGCTGAATGGCCTCCTGCTGTATGAACGTTACATGATTTTCAAAGTGTTGCAGCCCGAGGTGCTGCTCCGGACTCTGGCAAAAGGGCTACAGACCTCTACAGGCCCAGCCTAACAGTGAAGCCACTGCAGAGATAGTGGTGTGGGGGATATGATGTCTGCCATGCAGCTCCCAAGTAGCATCTATTAATGACTTTCCTGAAGGTAAATCCCACTGTCTCACATGAGAAGGAGCAGGTCCAGCGATAAAAGGAGCCACTTCTTGGCCCTGTTCTCAAATCCCACTGTCATCAGCTTTTTAATGACTTCCACAGTTTGGCGCGAGGGAATGAGGGGGAAGTTAACGCTGGGGAACATGACTCTGAGGAATAACGGCACATGGAATTCACAATAAAATGGAGAAATGCTCAAAATGCTGAAATATTCTGCTCCATCTATAATTAGTAACACGTCACACATGTTACAACAGTTGATTCAGATATAAAAGGAGGGAAAGGTTATATATATTTATGCTGTAGCTGGTTTGTAATTACTCCATTCTGATTGATCCCAGACCGAGACACACATAACTTCAACTTCAAAACTGAAACTGACTCAAAGGCAATGTTCAGGGTGTTTCCTTTCCATTCCAATTGTATAAAATTCCCAAGCCAAGTATAACATTGAGGACCTAAATCCCCATCCAAGTCACTAATGTTCCCTGATTACTCATTGTTTTGTTGTGTTTCTCATCAAAGGGCCACTGGCAAATCTCAGTCCAGATGTAGCAACACATTTAATGCATCGAATCACATTTGGTGTAAAGTATGTTTCGTATTAAGTGGCTTCGCTTTGTTTAGAGAACATGGGCCCAGAATTAATAGTGCGGGTTACCAGCTGTAGCGATGTTTATTCATTCCTAATGAAGTCTCTCAGGGATGTTGTGCCCAGGGGCCTCTGCCTGCCTTGGGATAGAACCACACACTCCCATCGGAAGCTACTGCAGGTTGGAGGTTATCAGTCTGGCTCATGGTATTCCACACTTGCATGTGGGAGTGAGAGAGAGCAACCAAGGTTTCCCAGAGGGTTTCCTGGGATGGCAGGACTGACACATGGAGCAAGACTAGATCAATTAGGACTATAACTGATCCAACTGCAACTGACTACAGTTTGGCAGTACAGTGGCTCAGTGGTTAGTGCTGCTGCCTCACAGTGTTAGCGAACTGGGTTCGATTCCTGCCATGGGTGGCTGTCTGTGTGGAGTTTGTACCTTCTCCCCTTGTTTGTGTGGGTTGCCTCTGGGTACTCCAGTTTCCTCCTATGGTCCAAAGGTGTGCAGGTTAGGGTGGATTGGCAGTGCTAAACTACCCCATAGTGTGCTGTATGGATTAACCTTGGGAAATGCAATAATAGCAGGTTTATTGAAATTGCAAGCTTTTGGAGCTCTGCTCCTTCCCCACGGGTGCTGGAGAGGAATAAGACACAGTACTCATAAGCAAAAAGTTAACAACTTTAAAACCAGCTGCCCTTGTTGAATCCTTTAATCTGTTAGGAGGTAGACTGCTAATTAAAATGCAAAATCCAGGGATAGGGTAGAAGAGTGGGTCTGGGTGGGATGCTGTTTGGAAGGTTTGCATGAATTCAATGGGTAGAATGGCCTGCCTCCAACACTGTAGAGATTCTATGATTATTCACTGGAACAATGAAGGGGGATATCATGTAACTCTACAAAATTCTCACAGAAGCAGACAGGGTAATTCAGAGAGGGTGTTCTTATTGACCAGGGCTCACATTTTCGGGATACAGAGGATTGATTATGAGGAGAGATGTCCTCAACCAGGGCAAGGGAGACCCTGTGGAATACTCTACCACAGAAAGCAGTTGAGACAAAAACATTGACTGTCTTGTCGAAGGAGATAGAGATATTTCTTTGGGCTAAAGGGATCAAAAGGGTGTGGGGAGAAAATGGGAACAGGGCGAAGGATGATCAGCCATGATCGTATTGAATCATGCTCCTGGTTTCTCTGTTTATATACTCTGTGAGTAAAGGATTCATGGAATCATCTTCCACTCCCTTCCCTGCATAATTTAAATTTGACCCACTTCCTATTAAAAGCACCATGACCCACTTAACCCAGGTCTTTCTCAATAGGGATGTTAATGTCCTTCATGTTACACTGTGCATCACTGGAGTCTTAACAGGCTGATCGAAACACCATGGGCAGCCTATTTTAGTGGATTGCCAGCTTGGCTCACATTGTGTCACAGAGTCATGGTATTTGAAACAGTTTCCAGGAACAATATGTTACGAATCTGATCGGGGATCAGGTTATTTACCATTTGGAAATGCACAATGAGGCAAGTTTAATAAATAATCTCAGGGCAAGAGATCCCTGAGAACACAATCAACAAAACAAGGAAGATTGAGTTTTGAGAAGATTTGTAGAAACAAACTTTCCAGCTCAGCCAGCAAACTTACATCCAAAACAAGGTAGAATTTAGCATTGAGTTTGGGAGCGAGAAACTGGGATCAGGAATAACTGTGTTAAACTTCGTTTTCCTAATTATCTATATCTGCAATGTAATGCAACTTTTTGTTTATTTTCTCTATATTTAAGACTTGTACCTAGGTATTTTGTACCTAAGATGATGCTATGTGTTGGTGACATTGTATACTTTTCAATGTACTCCTGTCCTTCGTAACTTGAGCACACATGACAATAAACCTAATTCTAAATTCTGAACTTTACTAAGGGTAAATACAAAGGAAGGAGGGCAGAATTAGCTGGTTGTGGACCGGGAATGGAGTTTAAAAGAAATGACAATTGAGGAGCAATAGCAGATGTTGATGAAAATTATTCATGCCTTGCAACAACCCATTGAGAAAGAAGCAATAAACCAATTATAGTTAACGAAGGAAATTAAGTATGGCATCAACTGAAGGAGAAAAAGCATTAAATGTGTTAGTGATTGGCCATAGAAAGTCAGAGAATTGGGAAAGTTTACAAAAACAATAAAAGATAGCCAAAAAAATCAAAGAGGGAGAAGATGAATTTTGAGCATATATTAGAAGAATCCTTTACCAAATGAAGAAACAAACAGAGAAACCAGGAACAGAAGTAGGCCATTCAGCCATTCAGCCATTTGAGCCTGCTCTACCATTTAATACTATCATGGCTGCTCATCCTTCTCAGTTATATTAAGCTGGACAGAAATATATACACTATAAAAGGAAATGTGAGGTCAAAAGCAAGATAGGACATTTAGAGAATGAGACTGGGGGAATAATGGGAAACCATTATTACTGGAAATGGCAGAGGAGTTGAATAAATGCTTGCCTGACTCTTCACAGGCAAAGCCACTTATAGAATTACTGAATAATAAAAGGGGCAAGGAAATAAATATGAAACTATAACTAAAGAAAAAGTGTTAGGGAAATTAATGAGGCTAAAGGCCATTAAGTCCCCTAGCCCCTGACAGGATGCATGCTGGGCTATTAAAGAAATCAACTGCAGACATAGTCGATGCAGTGGTAATAATCTGAGGATTCTGGAAAATTCTGAGAGTTGGAAAACTGCCAATGTAGCATCTTTGTCCTAATAAAGGGAAGGAGATAAAAATAAAAGCAGGAAGGTTAGGCCAGTTAACTTAACACCTGTTATTGAGAAAATGTTAGAGTCTGGTATAAAGGATGTGAGAACATCATGTTTAAAAACACATCATGTGATCATGTCGAGACAACATGACTACAAGAAGGTGGAATCACGGCTGACAAATTTATCAAAATTCTTTGAGGAGGTAACAAGCAAGGGGGAGCCAGTATATCTAACATGTTTGGATTTTCAGAAGGTGTTTGATAAGGTACTGCACATTCCACCACTTATTATGAAAATACGCCGTGGTGTTGGAGGTTGTATATTAGCATGGATAGAAGATTGGATGACTGAGTTGGGATAAAGGAGGCATTTTCAGGATGGCAACATGTAATTTATGTGTGCCACAGGGATTAGTGGTGGGGCTACAATTATTTATAATATATATTAATGACTTGGATCAGCGAAGTGAATGTACTGGAGTCCCATGTTCGTGGATGTCACAAAGGTGGGTGGCAAGGCAAGTGGTGAGGATGACACAAAGAGTCATTAGAGGGTTAGAGACAGGATAGTGAGTGGGCAAAAATTTGGCAGATGGAGCATAACGTGGAAAAATAGGAGGTTATGCACTTTGGCGGAAAAATAGAAGAGTTGAATATTATTTCAATTGAGAAAGACTGCAGAAAGCTGAAGGAAATGTGAGCCCAAAGATGTGCAGGTCAGGGGAATTGGCCATACTAAATTGCCCGTAGTGTTAGGTAAGGGGTAAATGTAGGGGTATGGGTGGGTTGCGCTTCGGCAGGGCGGTGTGGACTTGTTGGGCCGAACTGTAAGTAATCTAATGTAATCTGATCCTTGTGCATAAGTCACAAAAAGCCAGCATTCAGCTTTACTGGGTTATAGGGAAGGCACATGGAATGCTGGCCTGTATTTCAAAGCAAATGGAGTATAAAAATAGTGAGATCTTATTAAAACTATACAAGACAGTGGTTAGACTGGAATACTGTGAACAGTTCTGGTTCCCTTCTTTCAGGACAGGTGGACTGGCACTGGATGCAGTTCAGAGAAGGTTCACCACGCTCAACCTAGAGGGTTCTTCTTATGAATTCAGAAGAATGAGACGTGACCTTATTGAAACACTCAAGGTTCTGAGGGGACTTGAAAGGGTGGATGTCTAAAGGTTATTTTCCCATGTGCGAGGATCTAGCACCAGAGGACATCATCTCAGAATAAGGGCTCATGGTTTAAGGTCCAGATGAGGAGAAATATCTTCGCTGAGGGGAGTGAATCAAGGGAATTCTTTACCGCAGAAGGCTGTTAAAGCTGGGTCAGTAAGTATATTCAAGGCTGAGATAGGAAGATTTTTAATCAGGAAGGGAATCAGGGGTAAATACAGAAAAGCGGAGTTGAGGATTTGAAGATCATTGAATGGCAGAATAGTTTCAATGGGCAGAATTTCTGACTTCTGCTCCAACATTGTATGGTCTTAGCACCATCTCCAAAGCCTTGTAGTCCTTCCTGAGGTATTGGTGTCCAGAACTGATCCACAGTAGAACAGCAGAGACTCATTCTATGTGTTATAAAGGTTTGGCATAACTTCATGCTACGTGAAGAATAACACGATGAGTAAAAGTTGTCAACATCAAATGTTGTGAGGGGTACTTGACAGGCTGAGTGGATGGATCCCTCAAATGGGTGATCTACCACGAGGCATTGCAATGTAAAACTGAGGTCTCCCAATCAAGACTGAGGTGAGAAGGAATTTCTTCCCTCAGGGCGTCATTATCGTTGGAGAACAGAAGAAGCTGATAAGATAAATGGGCATTGTGATGATGAGCTGAAAATGTGTTGCTGGAAAAGCGCAGCAGGTCAGGCAGCATCCAAGGAGCAGGAGAATCGACGTTTCGGGCATGAGCCACAAACCTGACTGCTCCAGCCGACCCATTATTTCAGCCTGCTCCTGCCCCACCGAACTCATCACTGCATACCTCGACATGGTCCTGATCCCCTTAGTCCAAGAACTCCCCACCTACGTTTGGGACACTTCCCACGCCCTCCACCTCCTCCATAATTTTCACTTACCCGGTCCCCAATGCCTTATCTTCACCATGGACATCCAGTCCCTGTACACCTCCATCCCCCATCACGAAGGACTCAAAGCCCTCTGCTTCTTCCTTTCCCGCCGTACCAACCAGTACCCTTCCACTGACATCCTCCTTCGACTGACTGAACTGGTCCTCACTCTGAACAACTTCGCTTTCCAATCTTCCCACTTCTTCCAAACCAAAGGAGTAGCCATGGGCACCCGCATGGGCCCCAGCTATGCCTGCCTCTTCGTAGGATATGTGGAATAGTACATCTTCCACAGCTACACTGGCACCACCCCCCAACATTTCCTCTGCTACATCGATGACTGTATCGGCGCTGCCTTGTGCTCCCACAAGGAGGTTGAACAGTTCATCCACTTTACTAACACCTTCCACCCCGACCTCAAATTTACCTGGACCGTCTCAGACTCCTCCCTCCCCTTCCTAGACCTCTCCATTTCTATCTCAGGCGACCGAATCAACACGGACATTTACTATAAACCAACCGATTCCCACAGCTACCTAGACAATAGACAATAGGTGCAGGAGTAGGCCATTCAGCCCTTCGAGCCTGCACCGCCATTCAATATGATCATGGCTGATCATTCCTAATCAGTATCCTCTTCCTGCCTTATCTCCATAACCCTTGATTCCACTATCTCTGAGAGCTCTATCCAACTCTTTCTTAAATGAATCCAGAGACTGGGCCTCCACTGCCCTCTGGGGCAGAGCATTCCACACAGCCACCACTCTCTGGGTGAAGAAGTTTCTCCTCATCTCTGTCCTAAATGGTCTACCCCATATTTTTAAGCTGTGTCCTCTGGTTCGGCACTCACCCATCAGCGGAAACATATTTCCTGCTGCCAGAGTGTCCAATCCTTTCATAATCTTATATGTCTCAATCAGATCCCCTCTCAGTCTTCTAAACTCAAGGGTATACAAGCCCAGTCGCTTCAGTCTTTCAGTGTAAGATAATCCCGCCATTCCAGGAATTGACCTCGTGAACCTACACTGCACTCCCTCAATAGCCAGAATGTCTTTCCTCAAATTTGGAGACCAGAACTGCACACAGTACTCCAGGTGTGGTCTCACCAGGGCCCTGTACAGCTGCAGAAGAACCTCTTTGCTTCTATACTCAATTCCTCTTGTTATGAAGGCCTGCATGCTATTAGCCTTCTTCACTACCTGCTGTACCTGCATGCTATTAGCCTTCTTCACTACCTGCTGTACCTGCTTCTACATCTCCTCCCACCCTGCCCTCTGTAAAAACACTATCTGATATTCCCAATTCCTTCATCTCCGCCGCATCTGCTCCCAGGAGGACCAGTTCCAATACCGAACAACCCAGATGGCCTCCATCTTCAAAGACTGCAATATCCCACCAGACATGGTCGACGGTGCTCTCCACCACATCTCCTCCACTTCCCGCTCCTCCGCCCTTGAGCCCCGCCCCTCCAACTTCCATCAGGACAGAACCCCACTGGTCCTCACCTACCACTCCACCAACCTCCATATACATTGTATCATCCGTCGTCATTTCCGCCACCTCCAAACGGACCCCACCACCAGGGATAAATTTCCCTCCCCTCCCCTATCAGCGTTCTGAAAAGACCACTCCCTCCGTGACTCCCTCGTCAGGTCCACACCCCCCACCAACCCAACCTCCACTCCCGGCACTTTCCCCTGCAACCGCAAGAAATGCAAAACTTGTGCCCACATCTACCCCCTCACTTCCCTCCAAGGCCCCAAGGGATCCTTCCATATCCGCCATAAATTCACCTGCACCTCCACACACATCATTTATTGCATCCGCTGCACCCGATGTGGCCTCCTCTATATTGGGGAGACTAGCCACCTACTTGCAGAACGTTTCAGAGAACACCTCTGGGACACCCGGACCAACCAACCCAACCACCCTGTGGCTCAACACTTCAACTCCCCCTCCCACTCCACCAAGGACATGCAGTTCCTTGGACTCCTCCATCGCCAGACCATAGCAACACGACGCCTGGAGGAAGAGCGCCTCATCTTCCGCCTAGGAACCCTCCAACCACAAGGGATGAACTCAGATTTCTCCAGTTTCCTCATTTCCCCTCCCCCCACCTTGTCTCAGTCCCAACCCTCGAACTCAGCACCACCTTCCTAACCTGCAATCTTCTTCCTGACCTCTCCGCGCCCACCCCAACTCTGGCCTATCACCCTCACCTTATTACCCTCACCTTAACCTCCTTCCACCTATCGCATTTCCAACGCCCCTCCCCCAAGTCCCTCCTCCCTACCTTTTATCTTAGCCTGCTGGACACACTTTCCTGATTCTTGAAGAAGGGCTCATGCCCGAAACATCGATTCTCCTGCTCCTTGGATGCTGCCTGACATGATGCGCTTTTCCAGCAACACATTTTCAGCTCTGATCTCCAGCATCTGCTTTCTCCATTGTGATGATGTCACTGGTCTAGTGATCTACAATCCCCAGCTCATGTTCTAAGGACATGGTGGCTCAGTGGATAGCACTGCTGCCTTTACAGTGCCAGGGACCCTGGTTCGATTCCAGCCTCAGGTGACTGTCTGTATGGAGTTTGTGCTTTCCTCCCACAATCTGAAGATGTGCAGGTTTGGTGGGTTGGCAGGTCAGGCAGCATCCAAGGAACAGGAGAATTGATGGTTCGAGCCTCAGCTTGTCATCAGGAATGTATCCAATTAAATCTGGAATGAAAAGCTATCGTGATGGTGACTGTGTAAATGGAAATTGTTGTAAAACCCATATGGGTCACTAATGTCCTTTAGGGAGGGAAGTCTAGCCTACATGTGTTTCCATACCCACAACAATGTGGTTATCTCTTAAATGACCTCTGGGGCAATGAGCCAGCCAGTAACACCCACATCCCATGAACAAATTAGAAAACTACATATTCAAGACGGAGTTAGACAGACTTTTGTTTGACAAACAGTAGAGTAGAGTAGCTTTTTATTTGTCATTTCTACCACATATAACAGATAAGGTATAAACGAGACAGCGTTCCTCCGGCACCGAGGGTGCTACATGGACACCACAGTACACGGCATAAAGTGCATAAAAAGTGCAAATCATGCAAGTTACACTGTAATAGAAGAATGATAAATAATAGACATTTTTCTAGTAACAATACGAATGAATTGCAGGTGAAAGAGTCCGATTATACTGCATTAAGGCAGATGGCTTGGGGGAAAGAAACGGTTGCAGTCTGGCCGTGAGACACCGAATGGCTCCAGATGGCAGGAAGGAGAAGCATTTGAGTGAGGGCTGTGTGGGGGGGCCCTCCGCAATGCTGTTAGCCTTGCAGATGCACTGTTTGGCATACATGTCTGTAATGGAGGGAAGAGAGACCACGATGATCCTCTGAGCTGTCCTCACTATCTGTTGTAGGGTCTTAGTGCAATTCCTGAAGAAGGGCTTATGCCCGAAACGTCGATTCTCCTGTTCCTTGGATGCTGCCTGACCTGCTGCGCTTTTCCAGCAACACATTTTCAGCTCTGATCTCCAGCATCTGCAGTCCTCACTTTCTCCTCTTAGTGCAATTCAGAGACATTGCAATTCCCAAACCAGGCAGTGATGCAGAAGCTCAGGGTACTCTCAATGAACCCTTTGTAGAATGTGGTGAGGATGGGGGAGGGTGGGAGGTGGGCTTTCCTCAGTCTGCACAGAAAGTAAAGATGCTGCTGGGCTTTCTTGGCTTTGGAACTGGTGTTGAGGGACAAGGTGAGTGAATAAAAAAGGCTAAGTAGGAAAGTGGGCTTAAGGCCACTGTCAGATCAGCCTACGATAGTACTAAATGGGAGAGCACACTCAAGGGGCCAAAGGGAAATTATAATCTGGAAGCAGTCTGTAAATGATGGGTGGGAGAAGGTCTACAATGGATCACAGAAGAAGTGAAAGACTGAGGATGAGGAGAGAACCCAGTGCTCAAAAGCATTGTCTATAATTAGATATCACGAGAGTGGAAACTAAGGAGGTGAGTCCCAGTGAGAAGTCTAAGGGAGCTGAACGGTTCGAGTGAAGACTGATGTCGATCAAGGCAGAGGAAGGGGAATGCACCAAGTCACCAAGATGGACATCGATTATTCTTCAAACTGAGCTGTGAAATTCCTAATTCATACTTCCTCCAGAGAATGGAATTTGAATGAATAAATGAGGCCATTAAGCAGTTATTGGTCAAATCTGTGAACTAACTGGATTACTTATCAAGATTAGTGATGATTGGAGTTACTGCTCAATCACTGACATTGTAAAACGATATGAAATGCAAAATGCTGCACTCATCCGAACAGTGGAGATCTTTCACAGATTGTAACTGACTTCTCAGAGATATATTAGTGCAGCGGAGCCACTGATCTCAGTCAACCTGTTACTGAAATCAAAACAAAAATTCAAGTGTTGACAACTGACACATCAATAGTCCTAAACCAAGATAATTCAGGTCAAAGCAGTGCCATTGATTAGCTTCCTATTCACCACCTTCAACATCTACTCTCCACGCCACCTCCGCCCCACCCCACCACCCCACCCCCAGCGTTGCTCAGAGACAGCAGTGTGTGCCATTTACAAGATTACCTGCAGCAACACACCCAGGCTCCTTCGACAGCACCTCCCATGACCTTGAGCACCGAGATGGACGAGACAACGTGCTAGTCCCTCTCTGACTCTGAAATGTATTGCCATTCTGTAACCATCACAAGTTCAAATTCCTGAAACTGATCCCCTCTGATAGCACTGTGGCAGTACCTGACCCACACCGAATGTAGCAGCCCACTGCCTTCTCAAGGGCAATGGGGCAGGGGGTGGCTATAAAAAACACTTTCATCACACGAGTCCATTTTAAAGAAGTTGTTCTATTTGTGGGGAAAGAAGAATGACAGCTCGCTTGAATGTGCTTATTACAGATTGGCTTTGGAGCCTGTTATTTATTAAGCTAAATTGCTAAAGGTAGGGCTAGCTCCATCACCTATGCCTGGTTTCCTTGCGGCCATGCAAGAAATCATGCTTGGTTTCACATCGGTTGGTGCCTGGTATTACTCCTGCATTGTTTGGGCTTGTCCATCTAATAAAGAAACCGTTTTTTAGGTGCCAGTCAAGTAAGTCTGCCCTGACACCCTGTCCAGAAGAAAATATTCCTGTTGGCTTTGGGAACGGCTATGTTGATAGGGGCTACACCCCAGGATGAAGTAATTACAAGTGTTCTCGGACTGGAAAGGGAAACAATAGCCCTTTCTGTCTGAACTGATGAGACAGGTGAGTGAACGTCAATGACTTTCACTCACGGTGGAAAGTTCTTTATTCATCGTCACTGTTAGGAAAACACAAGGCTTCAGTTCATAGCAGCCTGTTACACACAGAGCTTTGTGCAGGGATCAAGAGGGAAGTCTAACAGTAAAACACAGACTGATTAGATCACTGAAAGCCAGAGACCTGAGAGTGCGGTGTAAGATCTTAACAGAAGCGAAAGACTTGGGTCGTCAACATTTGAAACATCAGCAGAGGATAAGACTTCACTCCTGCCCAGTTTAAAATGAGACACAGTTAACAAGAAAACTACATCCTCAATGAGAACTCTATACCCAATTGTTTTTGGACAGCCTGCACATGCACTGTAATGCTTTTGGGAGACTTGCATTTAAATGTTACCTGTCACATCCTGAAGCATCGTCAAGCCATTAAGTGACTCATGAGATTAACTCTTGTTGAAATGTAAGGAATGCAGCAGTTAGTTTGAATGCAGTAAGCTCCCAAAGCCACAGGGGGAGAATTTGTGATGTTCACCCAAGAAATTAATAATCGCCATTTCTCTGGTGGTGGTGGGGGGGAGGGAGGGGGGGAGTGAATCACCATGAATTTCCTTAAAATCGTAGTGGTTAGCACTGCTGCCTCACACCACCGGGGGCCCGGGTTCAATTCCCGCCTCGGGCGACTGTCTGTGTGGAGTTTGCACAATCTCCCCGTGTCTGTGTGAGTTTCCTCTGGGTGCTCTGGTTTCCTCCCACAACCCAAAGATGTGCAGGTTAGGGTGGATGAGCTATGGCAAATGCAGGGTTACAGGGATAGGGTCTTGGTCTGTGTGGGACACTCTTTAGAGGGTCGGTGATGGCCTCAATGGGTCAAATGGCCTGTTTCCACACTATAGCGATTCATGAATCTATGCACTGGTTTGACTCATCCATTCAGTGGAATATGGACTCAGAAGGAGTCCCTCGCAACTACAGTAGAATCATGATATCCTGATGTTTGTGGTCAGGTCCGAGAGTGGAACTTTACACAGAACCTTCTGACTCAGAAGCAAGCACGTTAGCAATCGTGGATAACCAGTCGATGGTGCATTGGCAATGTCACTGGGCTGGAATCTGAGGTCTCAGGCTAATGTTTGTGGGGCATCTATTCAAACTCCACCACTGGCATTTACATTTTTAAACATTTGGAATTGAAAGGTAGTCTCAGTAATGGTGACCATCTTAAGTTGTGGTCAAATCCTGTTTGGCTCATTAGTATCCCTTCAGGGAAGGAAATCTGCCATCCTTACCTGGTCTAGCCCACATGTGACTCCAAATTTCCACCAGTGTGGGTTGACTGTGAGATGGCTCAGCAAGTAATTCAGTGCAAGGGCAATGAGGAATAGGCAACAAATATTAGCACCCATCCTGCAACTCACCCACTAACCCATCCTGCAACTCACCCATCCACTCACACTGCAACTCACCCATCCACCCACCCTCTGCAACACACGCACCCACTCACCCAATCCACCCATCCACCCATCTGCAACCCACGCAACCACCCACCCTGCAACTCATCCACCCACTCAACCTGCAGCCCACCCACTCACCAAACACACCCACCCTGCAACCCATGCACCCACCCACCCTGCAACACACCCATGGACTCACCCAACCCATCACACACCCTGCCACCCACCCACCCACTCACCCAACTCATCATCCACCCTAAAACCCACCCATCCACTCACCCAACCCACCCACCCACCCTACAACCCACCCACCCCACAATCCATCCTTCAACCCATGAAGGAATAGACAGCATTGCTGCCACGAGATTACTAGCCTCCAGTATGCTGTCCACATGTGCAGTAATTCGACCGTTTTCATGCTGGCATCATTCTCATGTGTCTGTGCTCCACTCCTTCCTGAGTACTGCCCAGATCTACAGGCTGTGGTATATGTGCCATCTAACCAGAGCTTTATAGCGGCATCACGTTCATCCCTTTATATCCCAGCTCACTGTGATAAAGATCAAAATAGCTCCCTAAACTGCTGCAGGGTTTAAATTGAATGCTATCGTTCAGTCATAGAGTCATGGAGATGTACAGCATGGAAACAGACCCTTCGGTCCAACCTGTCCATGCCGACCAGATATCCCAACCCAATCTAGTCCCACCTGCCAGCACCTGGCCCATATCCCTCCAAACCCTTCCTATTCATAAACCCATCCAAATGCCTCTTAAATGTTGCAATTGTACCAGCCTCCACCACATCCTCTGGCAGCTAATTCCATACCCGTAACACCCTCTGTGTGAAAAAGTTGCCCCTTAGGTCTCTTTTATATCTTTCCCCTCTCACCCTAAATCTATGCCCTCTAGTTCTGGACTCCCCGACCCTAGGGAAAAGACTTTGCCTATTTACCTTATCCATGCCCCTTATAATTTTGTAAACCTCAAAGGTAACCCCTCAGCCTCCGACGCTCCAGGGAAAACAGCCCCAGCCTGTTCAGCCTCTCCCTATAGCTCAAATCCTCCAAAGTCGTTCAATGAATTGAGGCCACACCAAAATGAACAACTGATACAGTGCCAAGGCCAGTGAGCATGAGTGGTGTAGCATTATGCTAAATAGCTGACGCTATAGATCATCGGCAGCAGTTTAACACTTCAATAAAACATGTTTCACTATTCAGTCATCGATCATTTGCGCAAACAAACCCCACTAATTTTTTTAAAATGTGATGCTTTGTCAGGCCAAAAGAACCAATAGGAAATGGGGACATGAGTAGGCCATTCAGCCCCTCCAGCCTGCTCTATCTTTCCATAGGATCATATTCCTCACGTTCACTTTCCTGCCCTTTCCCTGAATCTTGCGATTGATCAAGAATCTCTCTGTCTCAGCCTTAAATATACACTAGGACTCTGCCCCCTCAGACGTCTCTGTGGCAAAGCAATCCAAAGACTCACAACCCTCTGAGAGAAGAAATTCCTCCCCATCTCAGCCTCACATTGGCATCCCATTATTCACCTGCACCTGGACCCTTCCACATGGGGAAAGGACCTCTCAGCGTTTACCCTGACAAGTCCCGTAACTTTCAATGAGATCACCTCTCATCCTTCTAAGTTCCAGTAAGTAGAATCACAACCTGTTGCTCCCAAGAGGTGTGTATGTCAGTGGAAGACCCTGTGCCATTTAAGCCCTGAAACAACTAGAGACTGTCTCCCAATGGAAACGTCAACAACAACAATGTGCATTTACGTAGCACCTTTTCACAGAACAAACCACCGCAAGGTACTTCACCAGAGCGTTATTAAACGCTGAGCCCGATCAGGAGGTATTATGCAGGTGAGCCAAAGCTCTGTAACATCACATAATTGAGGAAGTTTCTGAGTCAGTGAAACTTCCCAAGAGGCTGAACAGAATTGCAGATGAGCTCCCCACATCTGTAAGCGGGACCTTAAGGTGACAGGAGGAAAACCAATTGCTCATAGCACTGCCTGAACACCGTCTCAAAGCACAGATCCTTGTCAGATGCTGTCAATTGATGAATTTCAGAACACGTAGCGAACGATCTGTCAGGGTTCAGAGACCATGGCTGAACATTCAGCAATTTTCCATCAACTCTTTTACAACTTTTAAAAATAATTTTAGACATATTACTGCTCAGTATCATGGAAGTGGATGTCCTGCATGTTTTGGACACAGTGAAATTTTAAATACACTTAAAAAAAGCTCAGGCAGAGATTTAGTTCAAGTTGATGCAGATTAGGAAGTGCTATTGAGGGTGAGAGATTTAAAGGGAACATTACGTGTGGGTTATTGGAATACAAAATGGGAAAATCCCAAATGGCCCATTGAATATTGGACTGCTGAATGGACCTCTCTCATTTCAAGCTAATGTTGATCTTGCTTACGTGCGGCTCCTGTGCAGCTATAACCTTGTAATCCTCACTATGTCTAAACATCCTATGTCCTTACATGTTATGATCTGCCTGTACTTCCTAATGAAGTGCTTATGCCCGAAACATCGATTCTCCTGCTCCTCGGAT
This sequence comes from Chiloscyllium plagiosum, assembly GCF_037043375.1. Classification (NCBI taxonomy): domain Eukaryota; kingdom Metazoa; phylum Chordata; class Chondrichthyes; order Orectolobiformes; family Hemiscylliidae; genus Chiloscyllium; species Chiloscyllium plagiosum. The sequence continues at coordinate 10,450,650 of NW_028270162.1, read as the reverse complement.
GCTGCCTGACTGTTAGTGCTTTTCTAGCATCACACTCTCAACTGCCTGTTCTACTCGCAAAACAAAACTTTTCACTGTACTTAGTACATGTGACAACAATCAATCAAATCAAAAGAATACCCTCTCACTCCGCACTGCACACAGTCAATGGCATGGATTCCTTGACTCACTGTCACATCTGTGAGTGGTTAAACTCGATGTACGATCTAACCCTTTAATCCTTGCTCTAAAATAACAGAGAAGCAATCAATAAGGGATGCCCTCCTTGTTTCATTACTTTTCCTTTCTTCCAAGTCCAGCACAGAAACAATTTTTTACAAAGGTTGATAGTGGTCGCCACTCAAGAGTATTTTTTATGAAAGTTCTTTTTAATTGAATTTGTGTCTCAACATCTGTCCCCATAATATTAGCGTGCATTACCAAAACAGTGCTGGAAAATGGGATTAGATTTGGATAAGTGCTTGTTTTTGACCTACACAGATTCATAGAGTCACACAGCACAGAAACAGATCCTTCAGTCCAACCAGTCCATGCCGAACATAATCCCAAACTAAACTAGACCCAGCTGCCTGCGCTTGGCCCATATCCCTCCAAACCTTTCTTCTTCAGGAGCTTATCTAAATGTCTTTTAAACACTTAGCTGTACCCGCATCCACCACTTCCTTTGGAAGTTCACTCAATGCATGAGCCATCACCTGTGTAAAAAGATTGCCCCTCATGTCCTTTTTAAATCTTTCTCCTCTCATCTTAAAATATGCCCCCAGTCTTGAAATCCCCCACCCTAGAGAAAAGACACCTGCCATTCACCTTATCTATATCCCTCGTGATTTATAAATCTCTATAAGGTCACCCCTCAACCTCCTACTCTCCAGAGAAAACAGCCTCAGCCTATCCAGCCTCTCCTTATAACTCAAACCCTCCAGTCCTGGCAACATCCTGGTAAATCTCTTTTGAACCCTCTCCAGCTTAATAATATCCTTCGCATAACAGGGCGACCAGAAATTCAAACAGTACTCCAGAAGAGGCCTCACCAACATCCTGTACAACCTCAACATAACATCCCGACTCCTAGACTCAAAGGTTTGAGCAATGATGGACCAAAGGGTCTTTTTCTATGTTGTAGACCTTTATCACTCTACGACCACTATATCACCACTTCTCCCTGTACAGGGTCTAACTAATGGGCTGAATAGCCTATTTTTCTCTGGAAAATTCCTACATTGTATCCAACAAGATTCCAAATGATATTTCTAAGGTCTGAATTAAAGCGGGAGATGCACAAGGTTGTAATAGTGAAGTGAATCTTACAAATGATTTTTGTAACTCCCGGAGGGAGTGAACAGGTTATTGTTGGAGTGTCTATTATCAAGTTTACCATCTGTCCGCAAAATATTGAGCAAGAGTTATTTGTATCATCTGGAAAATTAAACTGTGGAAAATTAACAGATTCAGACCAAAGAAAACATGCTGCCAAGTCATGCTAGACAGCCGAGTGAATTTGACCAGATGCTTATATTTTTAGTTCTTATTTTTTACACAAAGTAGCTGGAAGCAAGTCAGTCTCTTTTTATCAAACAAATTTACCATCCAGCAAATGGAAACGTTAACCCATGAGTGAATACATAGTCACGTGCAATTTAATCCGGAATGAGATGGGGAGTTTGTTTAGCAGCAAATTGGACATTGGGTTTGAAGTGTTGAGTGTGAAAGCACATGGGGAAGGATGTGCCAGAACATTCCTCTGTCAAAATAAATATAAACCAGTTGACATGCCGAAAATGATGTACAAATGTCTCTGTTTCCATATTCAAACTCTGACTCTCTCGCAATTCCAACTGTGCGGTTATGTGTAATTCAGACTTAGATCCGCAGTCACCAAGTTTTCAATATTTATCATATTGTAATTCTCATCACACCCAGCTAATTCTCAAGGCCTTTCTCTCCACACAATCAGCCCTGGATTTTTTCTTAAGTCAGGGTACCTCCCACCCCACTTGCCCTTGAATGGAAGAGGAGATTGAGATTTCTAATAGCTGGAGTTTCCCTTTACTCAATTGAGGACTTTTCTCACTCTCCAAGCAACGCAACCCAATGCTTGTGTGTTCCATTGTTTGTGCAGAGAGTTTCACAGCTAATGTTCACAGGATGTGCTCAGAAATCCCATCAGCTGACGGTCCATGTTGAGGGCAGCCAGCTCTCTGATTTATGTCAAGCTCATATTTCCTTATTGTTTAAGTCGTGTACTTTAGCTCCATTAGGGGAGTTCCTCTGAAACCAGCCTTTTCATTATGAGTTGCTCCAGGGTTGGTGTGCTGAGAAATGCATGTGTTAATGGCCTTCCCTGACAAATTAGACCGTTTGAGAGCATGTACCGGGGGGCTGCTTGCTTCGCCAGGTGCTACCCTGATCTGCTGGCATTCGGCAAGGTCGCCAATTTGTGATATTTTCTCCTTCGATTGCTGAGTCGACAGATGATCAGGTAAATCAAGGAAGGTGATACCAGAAAGATGCAGAATTTTGGTGTCTCCCTGTCAGCCCCAGGATAATGTGATCTATTGCCAACACCAACCCCAAGGCCATGTGAGTGATCTCAAAGAGCAAAGGGCCATGTTGGTCAAAATGCTCGCTCTTAATTTGTGTACCAATCTTCCCCACCCCCCCACCCCATGAGGCCGATTCCAGAGTTCCAGCAACAGCCGTCAATGCCTGAAGGGGCCGACAACAACACCTAACATTCTTGCCTCAGAGAGTGAATCACAGAATCTCTATAGTGTGGAAACAGGCCATTCAGCCCAACAAGTTCACACCCACCCTCCGAAGAGTAACCCACCCAGACCCATTTCCTTCCCCTATTACTCGACATTTGCCCTGACCAATGCACCTAACCTACACATCCATGAACACTATGAGCAGTTCACCCTAACCTGCACATCTTTGGAATGTGGGAGGAAACCAAAGTGCACAGAGGAAACCCATGCAGACAAACCCCACCTCTCAGTTGCTCGAGGCTGGAATCGAACCCAGGTCCCTAACACTGAGAAGCAGCAGTGCTGACCACTGAGCCACGGTGCCACCCAGGGTGCTGCCAAGTACCTGAAACACTTGGCCAGGAACAATCATGCAGCCACAGAGAAAGGCACATTGCGAGACTTACTGTTGTCTGTGGGAACTGACTATGATGGGATTGGCCACCACGTTTACATATCAAACAAGAAAGTAACTCATTGCATGTACAATGGTTTGTAATCTGACTGAGAGCTCCTGAAACGATGCTGCTTTCAATACACTGTTTTGTTTATTTATTCTTGTCATATAGGGCAATATTGGCAGTTATTGACCACCCCTTGAGAAGCTGGCAGTGGGCCCTTTTGATGAATGTGCACTCATAGAGTCACAGAGATGTACAGCTTGGAAACAGACCCTTCGGTTCAACTCATCCATGCCGATCAGATATCCCAACTTCCTTTGTGCTTCCAAAGGATTTCTCCAATGGGTATAAACTGCACTCATCTAAGAGTAAAGGGCTATGATGTATTAAGAAACAAACATTTGGTGAAATTGGAAGATTTTCCCACAAGCCTATCTCTCGGCACATGAGCAGATGCTGAGCATGAGCTGTGACTCAGTGAGTAACGAGTGCCACCTGTCCCAGAAGGTTGCCAGTTTAAGTCCCATCTTCAGAGTTTGGCCAACACTACAGAGGGAGTAAAATCAAATTATAGAATGGCAGCCCAGATGGTTTCCAATCAGCCCATCATGTCCATGCTGACCCTCTCTGCCAGAGAGATCTAGTTTATCCCACTCTCTCCAGCCACCTCAGTCAGCTCTTTTTCCAAGTCTCCCTCTCAGGAACATTGCTCCAGTTTTACCATCTTGTCTATATCATGGACACCCCTCATCCCTGGAGTTTTGCACTGTTTGGATAAGACACGAAGACACTAAAGCAACAATCCACTCCCCCCTCCTCCTGCCGATGTAAAAGACACTCTGTTTCCCACTTATGTAGCATTATTCTCCCTAACCATCTCCATACTACAGTGCCTCAGCCAAAACAGATCTCCCAACAGATGTTCTGGTCATGATTGCTTTGCTGTTTTTCGGACCTCACTGTAACAGTGTTGGCTGACATTGTTCCCATGTTACTGCAGAGACCATCATTTGTGTGGAATGTCCTGAGGTTGTGAAAAAAAGATGCTACACAAATGTCAACGTTGTCCTTCTTTCTTTGCCATTCACTAGAATTAAACAGCCATAGAGACATAGATTAGATTAGATTACATTACATTACAGCGTGAAAACAGGCCCTTCAGCCCAACAAGTCCACACCGACCCACCGAAGCGCAACCCACCCATTCCCCTACATTTACCCCTTACCTAACACTACAGGCAATTTAGCATGGCCAATTTACCTGACCTGCACATCTTTGGATTGTGGAAGGAAACCGGAGCACCCGGAGGAAACCCACGCAGAGACAGGGAGAACGTGCAAACTCCACACAGTCAGTCGCCTGAGGCAGGAATTGAACCCGGGTCTCAGGCGCTGTGAGGCAGCAGTGCTAACCACTGTGCCACTGTGCCAGGAAAGAATTAAAAGTGGCAGTTAAGTCTTCAAAGAGACAATTCCTGTGTGAAGCTAGGACCAGCACTAACATATCCTGGTTGTGTTCACATTCCTTCAATTTCAATAAACTAAATATATACATGTTAAAAATCATCTGCTCAGCAAATGTCAGAGGAATGAGTGACTGCATTCCTACATTGCTCCTCAAACTTCATATCCTCCATCACCAACATCTTGTTTTGCTGTTTTCTTGAATCAGATACTCTTCAATATTCCTCCACAATATTGCCCGTTTCAGCCACTGTATTAGCTTATCAGCTGCTAAACCCCTCATCCATCATCCTGACACCTTCAGAGTTAAGCATTCTAATTGGCTTCTGGTTGCGTTCTGATTTTGTAACTCCCAACATTTAAGTTCAACTCCCTGCATTACCATAATTGTCTCAATCTACAACTTCATAAACATAAAAATGTAACTCTCTGACTCTATGTCTCTGTAACTCTCCGACTCTGTGACTCTGTAACTCTCAGTGATCCTTCAATTCTGGTGCTTCTGCATCCCCAGTTGAGTCATAAACATTCAGCTTTCTACATCAATCTTGCATTGCGATATGGTCCTTAAACTCATTTACTTTAATGCACCTGTCCTAATATCCTTTTATGTGGCTTGGGTTCAAACTTTTATTTTCTAACTCTTCTATGAAGTGCTTGGTATGATTGATACATTAAAGGTTAACCATAAGTCCAGGGAGATGACAAACTGGCTGAACAATTCTAGCTACCCTGCTGAAGTAATGCCACATTATCAGTTTCCAACGCTTACAGAGTTTTGACATCCTATAAAATCTACATTTTTTTTCAGCATCCATTTTCATTTCATAACAATAATTTTCTTTATAAGGTTTCCTTGATGGCTCAGCATGTGTCTAAACCAGATAAATCCACTTTTGACCACCCCACACACCCCCTCCAAATTTGGTGCAAGCTGAGTTAATCTATCTGTGACAGTGACAGTGTGATTGTATAGTGCCACTGGTCATGGCGTACAGTCCAAGGCTGTTTCCTTTTTGGACATCAATATCACATGCATAACCTTACTGTTACCTGTGGTCAAGTCTCTCACATGAAGAGAGATTGAGTAGACTGGAACTATGCTCATTGGAATCTAGAAGAATGGCGGGGGGGAACCTTTATAGATACGTAAAATTATGGAGGGAATAGGTAAGAAAGAAGCAGGGAGGTTGTTTCTATTCGCAGGTAAAACTAGAACTAGGGGACATAGTCTCAAATTAAGGGTGGGGGGGAAGATTTAGGACTGAGTGGAGGAGGAACTTCACCCAAAGGGTTGTAAATCTATGCAAATACCCTGCTCAGTGAATGTTTTTAAGGATAGATAGATTTTTGAACATTAAAATAATTAAGAGTTATGGTGAGTGGGCAGCTACGTGGAACTGAGTCCATAAAAGGATCAACCATGATCTTAATGAATGGTGACACAGAATTAATGGGCCATAGAGTCGGAGAGTTACAGAGTCATAGGGTCAGAGAGTTAGAGTCACAGAGTCGGAGAGTTACAGAGTCATAGAGTCAGAGAGTTACAGAGTCATAGGGTCAGAGAGTTACAGAGTCATAGAGTCAGAGAGTTACAGAGTCATAGGGCCATAGAGTTATAGAGTCATAGGGTCAGAGAATTACAGAGTATAGAGTCAGAGAATTATAGAGTCACAGGTCAGAGAGTTTTACAGTCATGAGGTCATAGAGTCACAGAATCATATAGTCAAAAAGTCATAAAGTCAGTGAGTTATAGGGTCATAGACTCAGAGAATTATAGAGTCACAGAGTCAGTGAGTTACAGAGTCACAGGGTCAGAGAGTTACAGAGTCAGAGAGTTATACAGTCAGAGAATTATTGTCACGGAGTCAGTGAGTTATAGAGTCATAGGGTCAGAGAGTTATAGAATCACAGAGTCACAGTCATATAGTCAAAGAGTCATAGAGTCAGAGAATTATAGAGTCACAGAGTCAGAGAGTTTTACAGACATAGCGTCATAGAGTCACAGAGTCATAGAATCAGAGAGTTATAGAGTCATAGGGTCATAGACTCATAGAGGCAGAGAGTCAGAAAGTTATAGAGTCATAGGGTTATAGTATCACACAGTCACAGAGCCGCTGAGTCATAGAGACACCAAGTCATAGAGTCACAGAGTCACAGAACACAGAGTCTTAGGGTCATAGAGTCACAGAGTCATAGAGTGACAGAGTCACAGGATCATAGAGTCACAAAGTCATAGGGTCACAGAATCATAGAGTCACAACAGAAATAGCTGGAAAAGCTCAGCAGGTCTGGCAATATCTGTAGAGAGAAATCAGAGTTAATGTTTTGGATTAAGTGACCCTTCCTCAGTTCTACTGAGCTTTTCCAGCTATTTCTGTTTTAATTCCAATCTGTTTAGCTTTTGCTCATAAGACCATGTCTTCATGCTGGGCAGCATCTGTGTGGGCCTTCTCTGAACTGCCTCCCATGAAACAATATGGCCAAGCAAGCCTCTCACTTCAAGGCCAGGGCATCAAATACTGGCCTTACTGGTGATGCCCAGCTCAGCTCTAATGAAAGAATAAAACAGCAGGCAATGACAGCAAGATAATATTGTGCTTCCCTATAGTAAATTAGCTCAAAGCCTATTGTTCCATCAGATCATTCATAACAATGGCTATCCCGTACAGACCCAGAGAACTGGGAGAGAGCCGAGATTCAAACAGCGTTTTGCACCCATGAAACATAGTGAAGTGACAGCAAACACAGCAATAAAAGCCATTGAAGGATAAACCTGGCATAGCTCCTTAATTTAACTACTGAGCTTGTTTGTTCAGCTTGATTTCTGGCAAATAATTCAATATTACGAGGACTCCACCATATCAGATAAACCCTTGGCCAAATTACAATATAAATTTAAGAAGGAAATGGATTTTGACTTCCTGTGACTGAGATGCAGGTGCACCACCAATAGCAGAGACGGTCTCAAAAGGTCTTACAGCCTTCTCAGATTGTTGCTGTTCCTCAGCAGTGGACACAGAGTTAATTGTAAAAAAGTGTGATCTATGGTTTGGATGCCTCAAATACCAGATTCATTACAGTTCCTGAGAGCACATAGAGAGTTAATATTTGTTATGGACTGCTTCCAGAATAATCAAAACTCTAACAAACATTACTGTCAGAGTACTATATATCAATGTTCATCAACATGGGATATGTTTACTCAAGCCAAGATTAAAAAGACAATGCTAATCTTTAAGGGAATTTATTTTCTTAAACAGCTTAATTGTCCCTCCACTTAGTAATAGGTTATGTTAGATATGCACTTCAAAGATTTGGGCCTGATTCAGGCGAATTGAGCCATTTATTTTGTTTGCTCTACGGACATGAGCAATGTACAAGTATTCACTGACATCAGGAGGGCAAAAAGGTGATATGAGATAGCTTTGGCAAATAGTATTAAGGAGAATCCAAAGGGTTTTTACAAATACATTAAGGACAAAAGGGTAACTAGGGAGAGTATAGGGTTCCTCAGAGATCAGCAAGGCGGCCTTTGTGTGGAGCCGCAGAAAATGGGGGAGATACTAAACGAGTATTTTGCATCAGTGTTTACTGTGGAAAAGGATATGGAAGGTATAGAATGTAGGGAAATAGATGGTGACATCTTGCAAAATGTCCAGATTACAGAGGAGGAAGTGCTAGATGTCTTGAAACGTATAAAGGTGGATAAATCCCCAGAACCTAATCAGGTGTACCCTAGAACTCTGTGGGAAGTTAAAGAAGTGATTGCTGGTCCTCTTGCTGAGATATTTGTATCATCGATAATCACAGATGAGGTGCCAGAAGATTGGAGGTTGGCTAATGTGGTGCCACTGTTTAAGAAGGGCGGTAAAGACAAGCCAGGGAACTATAGACCAGTGAGCCTGACCTTGGTGGTGGGCAAGTTGTTGGAGGGAATCCTGAGGGATAGGACATAGATGTATTTGGAAAGGCAAGGACTGATTAGGGATAGTCAACATGGCTTTGTGCGTGGGAAATCATGTCTCACAAACTTGATTGAGTTTTTTGAAGAAGTAACAAAGAGGATTAATGAGGGCAGAGCGGTAGATGTGATCTATATGGACTACAGTAAGGCGTTTGACAAGGTTCCCCATAGCAGATTGGTTAGCAAGGTTAGATCTCACTGAATACAGGGAGAACTAGCCATTTGGATACAGAACTGGCTCAAAAGTAGAAGACAGAGGGTGGTGGTGGAGGGTTGTTTTTCAGACTGGAGGCCTGTGACCAGTGGAGTGCCACAAGGATCGATGCTAGGTCCTCTACATTTTGTCATTTACATAAATGATTTGGATGTGAGCATAAGGGGTACAGTTAGTAAGTTTGCAGATGACACCAAAATTGGGAGTGTAGTGGACAGCGAAGAGGGTTACATCATTACAACAGGATCTTGACCACAGATGGGCCAATGGGCTGAGAAGTAGCAGATGGAGTTCAATTCAGATAAATGCAAAGTGCTGCATTTTGGGAAAGCAAATCTTAGCAGGACTTATACACTTAATGGTAAGGTCCTGGGGCATGTTGCTGAACAAAGAGACCTTGGAGTTCAGGTTCATAGCTCCTTGAAAGTGCAGTCACAGGTAGATAGGATAGTGAAGAAGGTGTTTGGTATGCTTTCCTTTATTGGTAAAAGTATTGAGTACAGGAGTTGGGAGGTCATGTTACGGCTGTACAGGACATTGGTTAGGCCGCTGTTGGAAAGATGTTGTGAAACTTGAAAGGGTTCTACAAAGATTTACAAGGATGTTGCCAGGGTTGGAGGATTTGAGCTATAGGGAGAGGCTGAACAGGCTGGGGCTATTTTCCCTGGAGTGTCGGAGGCTGAGGGGTGACCTTATAGAGGTTTACAAAATCATGAGGGGCATGGATAGGATAACTAGACAAAGTATTGTTCTTTGGGTGGGGGAGTCCAGAACTAGAGGGCATAGGTTTAGGGTGAGAGGGGAAAGATATAAAAGAGACCTAAGGGGCAACTTTTTCACACAGAGGGTGGTACGTGTATGGAATGAGCTGCCAGAGGAAATGGTGGAGACTGGTACAATTGCAACATTCGTAAGGCATTTGGATGGGTATATGAATAGGAAGGGTTTGGAGGGATATGGGCCGGGTGCTGGCACGTGGGACGAGATTGGGTTGGGATATCTGGTCGGCATGGACGGGTTGGACCGAAGGGTCTGTTTCCATGCTGTACATCTCTATGACTGTATGACAATTGGTGACTGTAGCAGGTCATGAATGGCCAGGCACATAGTGCTGGGCTGAAGACACATCGAGGGAGCTGGCATAAGGCCTTTCCTGAAGGACTCTCACCATCCATTTGGGGTTTTTTAATGCCAAAGCCAACAGCTGGCCTCAAATTCTTTACAAAAACAGACTTAGCGCCTGACTGGAATCAGGAGTTTCAGGGTTCAATCCCACCATGGCCTTGTGATGAGGGTAAATATTCCCAAGAGGAGAGACATGTTATTGCAGATCTTCATCCTGCCTGCATCAGGACTCATTTCAAAATGATTGTAACAATTTGTACGGGGGGAGAAAAGCGTTTTGTTCATTTTGTTCATTCATGGGATGTGGGCGTCACTGACTGGGCCAGCATTTGTGGCCCATCACAAATTACCCTGGAGATGCTGTTGGTGACCTGGCTTTCTGAACCACTGCAGCCTTTGGAGGGTAGGGACATTACTGTGAGGGAGGGAGCTCCAAGGTTTTGACCCAGTGACAGTGAGGAAAAGGCAAATCTGCATAAAGAATATCAAAGAGAGAGACTTACAGGTGGTGGTGTTACAATGTATCTGCATTGAATGGGAGTCATCACTGATTTGGAAGGTACTATCTGAGAGGCTTTGGTGAACTTCTGCAGTGCATCTTGTAGATAGTGCACACTGCTGCGACTGAGTGTCTGTGGTGGAGGGACTGGATGCTTCACAGAATCCCTACAGTGTGGAACTAGCCCCTTCAGCCCAACAAGTCCACACCAACCCTCCAAAGAGTAACCCACCCAGACCCATTCCCCTACCCTATTTCTTGGCATTTCACCTGACTAATTACCTAACCTACACACTATAGGCGATTTAACATGACCAACCTAGCCTGCACATCATTGGACTGTGGGAGGAAATCCACACAGACATGGGGAGAATGTGCAAACTCCACACAGTCACCCGAGGCTGGAATCGAACCTGGGTCCCTGGCGCTGTGAGGTAGCAGTGCTAACCACTGAGCCACCGTGCCACCCCATGTGGATGTGGTACCAAACAAGGAATATCCAGACAAGTGGGGAGTATTCCATCACATTCCTTATCATAGGTGATGGGCTTTGGGGAGTCAGGAGGTGAGTTATTCGCTGAAGTGTTCCTAACCTCTGACTTGATTTTGTAGCCACCATATTTGTACAGTGAATCCAGTTCAGTTTGTGGGCAATGATAACCCCCAGAATGTTGATTTGTGACAAGCCGACTCTGATTGGCTGAAGTTTGGCAACGAACAAGGCAAAGCAAAACCACCCAGGTAATTCAAGAAAAGTCAAGGACTGAACTTATTCCTTTTGTTTACAGAGAACAGATTCTTGGATAATAATGTACATCATTTCTAGAAAACATTAAGTGAGCTACATTACAAGCCCAATTAATTTAATTTGGTCTTAGTGCAATCTGGCAAGTGTTGTACAAATCATATCTAACAGCCAACATATTAGATTAGATTCCCTACAATGTGGAAACAGGCCCTTCAGCACAGCAAGTCCACACCGACCCTCCAAAGAGTGACCCACCCAGATGCGTTCCCCTACCTTATATTTACCCCAACTAATACACCTAACACTATGGGCAATTTAGCATGGCCAATTCACCTAACCTGCACATCTTTAGACTGTGGGAGTAAACCAGAGCACCCGGAGGAAACCCACACAGACACAGGGAGAATGTGCAAACTCCACACAGACAGTCACCTAGGGCTGGAATCAAACCCGGGTCCCTGGTGCTGTGAGGCAGCAGTGCTAACCACTGAACCACTGTGCTCACCATGAGTTTTTGAGTGTGGTTTAGTTGGCACTTAGTCTATTACAAACAACCAAATCAACATGCTCTTTGAATTGATCAGCCACTTATTGCAACATACAACCGGTGTACCTGACATTATACTGGCTCAGATAGTTTCACTCAATGTTACTCAATGAGGATGAATTTGTGAATGAACATCTGAACCCTAACTGGGTCTCTCGTATTCTCCCGGAATGGGGGCTAGTGACTCTCCAGTTCTACACAGTCCTCTCATTCCATTACAGGATCCCAATAACAGACATCATTCAGTTTATGGGTTTGTCATTAGAACAGAGTTTCTTTCAATCAGTGGGAGTACTGACTTGCTTCATAAAAAGGAGAAAATATAAAATGTATAAATAAAGTCATCATGGTCTTAACAAATCATAGGGCTGTATTCATAGATTGCTTACAGTGTGGAAACAGGCCATTTGGCCCAGCAAGTCCACACTGACTCTCCAAACAGTAACCCACCCAGATCCATTCTCCTACAGTCCACCTAGCTAATGCACCTAACCTACACATTCCTGAACTCTGTGGGCAATTTAGCCAGGCCAATTCACCTAACCTGCACATCTTTGGGCTATAGGAGGAAACCCTCGCAGACACAGAGAGAATGTGCAAACTGCACACAGACAGTTGCCCAAGGCTGGAATTGAACCCAGGTCCCTAGCACTGTGAGGTAGCAGTGTTAACCACTGAGCCACTTCAGCACCATATCAGTGAGGGGAGACCTCTTCATGGTAACCTCAGCTGGTGTGGGGATTGACCCCATGCTGCTGGCTTCACTCTGAGTCACAAACTAACCTTCTGACCTAACTGAGCTAACCAATAAAGCACTCTCTCAGTTTTTGTGCTGAAGCCCTGGAGTGGGACCCCAATCCAATGAAACTTAATTGTTTTTACTCTCTATCCAGAAATGTTATCATACACAACCGAGCGACCTTCCCAATCATCGGGACTTTCTGTTTTGCTGCTTTTTTAACTGCTATACCCCAGCAGTAAAAAAACACCTACCCTCCCTGTATCCAATTCAATATTTTCAAGCAAAGCCCATTTATTGGAGGAAGTTGGAGATTAGGGAGAGAGGGAAGGGCTAAATAAAAATGGAGTTGGAGGGGGAAATAAAGCACTGTATACCCCCATGGTGCCCACCTGTCTCTAAAGACATCAAGAGCATTGATGGACACCGTGCTCACTCTCCAAAGACACCCTGGGCACGGATGTCACCACGGGAGAAAGTAGGCAGAGATGACCCACTCCACTTCCCGCTGTCTGGATCTGGCCAGGCCCAGGAGCAGACCCATCAGAGATGCCTCCAATCCACCCACACCCCTTCACACCATGGGCCCAAAGATCAGAAGTGTGGGGCTGAAGTGCAACCAAACCCATACTAAAAAGGGGGAGCAGTCGCCCACAACCAATGGTCCAGGGACTGCACAGCACCACAAGGTTAACAATTGGGCTGGGAGTCCCCTCAGTTGCTTCTTGCTACAATTGAGTTAAATGGATTCAGAGGAGTTGATCATCCAGACTAATACTTCAGTCATTGCTAACTTACAGCTCGCATTGTCATCTGAAGCTCGTCTCGTGCAGCAATAAATTGTCATCCCAAAAAGCTGCCGAGTGGCCGTTATATTTATGCAACAGATGATTCCTTTTTTTTTCTGCTGTTTGTCAAGTTTCTCTCCTCCAGGAGAGGAAATGGGGCAGACTTTCCCATTCCTGAGTAAGTGAGTCTGGGAATACCGGCTGGGAGAAACGACAGAAACTAATTGCACAATTTTCCAACATGGCTCGAATTCTCACTACTTGCTGCTGCCTTCAGCTCAATCCTACATAACACTGAACTGACTGAGCCTCCAGTACTGATGGTGACAGACTCTCTGTATATTCAGCTCTTGAGTGACCAGAGAACAACCTCAAACAATTACCAGAGGCTTAGCGTGCTTCCATGATATGAATTCACACTTTTGGCAATTAATTAATTCCAGGCACGAATGAAATATCCTTTGCAGCTGTAAAAATACACAAATAGATAGAGAAAGACAGAGAGGTGAAAAAAAACTGCTTCCTCTGGTGGGACAGTACAGAACAAAGGGGGCTTAACCTTGACATTGGAACGATACTGTTCAGGAAGCACTCCCATATACAAAATGTAGTGGAAGACTGCAATTCTCTTCATAAAGTTGCTGAGGTTGGAGGTTAGTTGAAAATAGTAAAACTGTGACTGACAGGCTTTTGCTCAGCCAGGACATTGAGTGATATGGAACTAAGGTGGCTAAATGGATCTGAGGTAGGTCATTATATCTAATTGAATGGTGGAATAGTCTCCAGGGGCTGAGTGACCTATTCCTGTTGCTCTGCTCTTATAACAGCTGAACAAATTATTTAAGTCAGCCTGTTCATTAGAAAATGTTGATTTATCCAAATGTTCAATCCTCCCAAAATTGGCCCCAACTGCATGGTGCCAGGAAATGGAAACCATTTTCTATCTTTTCCATTATAAGCATCCAGCGATGTTGGGTCAGCTCTCATACTGCTCTCATGTGTCAGTTGTGGACTATATCTCTCGACACTTCACCTCAACAATGACCTGAGTCCAGTGTCATGGAATTAACTCTCATCATGTCAGCATGAGTCATTGGGTTTCTAGCAGTAACCTTCCGATCGTGGTCTCACTGAGTGTGGCGATCAGTGTTTGATCGCATGAGTCTGCATGCTCTTGATGCTCACTGTGCTTGTTTGGTTAAGGCAGTTGTGACCCCATGAAGAAATAGGCAGACTGCAGAGCTGCGGCATGGAGTAGACATTTGAAGGAAATTCCTAAGTGGTACACACTTAGAAATTAGTGCCCTCCCTGTGTAGTTCCAAGATATAAAGTGTACAAAGACTTATTCAGTCATGGGGTGAGGGCATCACTGGCTACATCAGTGTTTATTGCCCATCCCTAGTTGCCCAGAGGGTCATTAAGGATCAACCACTTTACTGTTTCTTTCCCAAAAGGACATTAGTGAACCAGATGGTTTTTTCCCCTGATAATCATTTCAAGGTCACCATTTGACTCCTAATTCCAGATTGCTCTCAAATTCAAATTCAGCTGGATTTGAACCCAGATCACCAGAACATCTGGATTAATAGTCTCGACATATCACCATGAGGTAATCACCTCCCCAGTACTAAACACAGTTTCCAATTGTTACGACTTCTGCTCTTTTTAGTCCTTTGCCCATAGTGGGTAGAGTCTGCATAAACCTCTTGCATTTGGAAGTGTTTCACAGAGAAAGGGAGACTGGGATTTTAAGCTTCATTAGCAAGGCCAGCATCTATTGGCTATCCTTATTTGATTTGATTTGATTTGATTTGATTTGATTTGATTTATTGTAGTCATGTGTACCTAAGTGCAGTGAAATGTTTCGTTTTGTGAGCAGTACAGGCAGATCATAGCAAATAAGGACATACAGATCATAGAGTGCTCAGACAGAGTGAGGTATACAGGGTTATACTGCACAGGAGGTACACAGAGCAAGACCAACATTAGATTTGAAGTTAGAGAATCCATTCAGCAATCTAATAATGGCAGGGAAGAAGCTGTTCTTCAACCTGTTGGTGCATGTGTTCAGGCTTCTGTATCTTCTGCCTGAGGAAGAGGTTGTAGGAGATCCTTATGGGGGTGGGAAGGGTCTTTATTAATGTTGTAAAAACAATGACTGCAGATGCTGGAAACCAGATTCTGGATCAGTGGTGCTGGAAGAGCACAGCAGTTCAGGCAGCATCCAACAAGCAGCGAAATCGACGTTTCGGGCAAAAGCCCTTCATCAGGAATAAAGGCAGAGAGCCTGAAGCGTGGAGAGATAAGCTAGGGGAGGGTGGGGGTGGGGAGAGAGTAGCATAGAGTACAATGGGTGAGTGGGAGAGGGGATGAAGGTGATAGGTCAGGGAGGAGAGGGTGGAGTGGATAGGTGGAAAAGGAGCTAGGCAGGTTGGACAAGTCCGGACAAATCAAGGGGACTGTGCTGAGCTGGAAGTTTGAAACTAGGGTGAGGTGGGGGAAGGGGAAATGAGGAAGCTGTTGAAGTCCACATTGATGCCCTGGGGTTGAAGTTTCCGAGGCAGAAGATGAGGCGTTCTTCCTCCAGGCGTCTGGTGGTGAGGGAGCGGCGGTGAAGGAGGCCCAGGACCTCCATGTCCTCGGCAGAGTGGGAGGGGGAGTTGAAATGTTGGGCCACGGGGCGGTTTGGTTGATTGGTGCGGGTGTCTCGGAGATGTTCCCTAAAGCGCTCTGCTAGTAGGCGCCCAGTCTCCCCAATGTAGAGGAGACCGCATCAGGAGCAACGGATACAATAAATGATATTAGTGGATGTGCAGCTTTATTGATGTTAGCAGCCTTTCCACGGCAACAAGAGGTGTAAATAGAGTCCACAGATGGGAGGTTGACTTCCGTGATGGTCTAGACTGTGCATATCACCTCCTTTGTAGTTTCTTATGATCCCAGGCAGAGCAGTTGCTGTACCAGGCTGTTATGCACCCGGTCAATATGCTCTCAATCTGCTTTTGTAAAAGTCGGTGAGGGTCCTTATGGCCATGCCAAATTTCCCGAGCTGCCTGTGGAAGAAGAGGCGTTGTTGTGCCTTCCTGACCGTGGGAAGTCCAGGAGCGATTGTTGGTTATCCACTCTGAGGAACCTGACGCCCTCCACCCTCTCCACCTCTGCTCCACTGATGTAGATAGAGGCATGTTCTCCTTTCTTTCTGAAGTCAATGATCAGTTGTTTTGTTTTGCCGACATTGACAGAAAGATTGCTCTCATTGCACCATCTCACCAAGCCCTCTATCTCTTCCTGTATTCTGACTCAAAGTTGTTTGATATGTAGCCTTCATCGGCAAACTTGCAGATGGCATTCATTCGGAATTTGGCTACACAGCCATGGATGTACAGGGAGTACAGTAGGGGGCTGATTATGCATCCTTGGGGGGCTCTCCATTGTTGAGGGCTATTCTGGAGGAGGTGCAATTGTCTATCTTCACTGATTGCGATCTGTGGGTCACAAAGCTGAGGATCCAGTTGCAGAAGGCGGAGCCGAGACCAAGGTCACAGAGTTTTGAGATCAGTCTGGAGGGGATAATGGTGTTGAAGGTGTAACCAATGAGCAGGAATCTGAGGTTTGGGGGCCTTATTGTCTAGATGTTCCAAGGATGAGTGCAGGGCCAGGGAAATGGTGTCTGCTGTTACATCAGTTGGTGAATTGCAGGGGATCAAGGTAGGCTGCTTAAAAATGTGTTGCTGGAAAAGCATAGCAGGTAAGGCAGCATCAAAGGAGAAGGAGAATCGACGTTTCGGGCATAAGCCCTTCTTCAGGAATCATGGTAGGCTGGCAGGCTAGAATTGACTGGGGCCAAGACCAGTCCCTTGAAGCACTTGATGACTATGGAGGTCAGAGCCACAGGGCGGTAGTCATTGAGGTACACTGCATGTGTTTTCTTTGGTACTGGGATGATGGTGGTCTTCTTGAAGCAGGCGAGGACTTCAGTCTGTAGCAAGGAGAGGTTAAAGATGTCAGCCACTACTCCCACCAGCTGGTCCCCACAGGATCAGAGTGTATGGCCAGAGACTTCATCTAGGCCAGTCACTTCCCACAGGCCTGGCCAGCCCTAATTACCCAGCCAGCTGTTAAAAGGCAACCACATTACTGCGAAACTGGAGTCACATGTAGACCAGACCAGGTAAGGACAACAGCTTCCATCCTTGAAGGCTATTTATAAACAGATGAGTTTTTACACCAATTGACAGTATCAGACAAGCTTTTAAATTCAGTTCAAATTCCCAAACCAGCCATGTGGGATTTGAACCTACCCTCTTAGAACGCTAGCCAGGGCGTTCAGATTGCTAGGCTAGTGGCATTGCCACCGCACCACCACTAATGCACTGGGAATGATACCAACTAATAATGAGGCGTTAACGTGTGCAAATGGGTGTAAATAGGTCTCTCACCACTCACTGGCAAGAATCTCATCTCATTCTACACTTGTTTGGAGAATGAGACCTTTTGCTCTCGACATTAAGAAGGCCCTTGCTGGCTAGCTCATGTACTTTCTCATCATGGTCCAGCTTATTCAGAGGCTGTGAAAATTCAACCCGTACGTTATAAGTATGATGTTTAAATTTTGCAATGATCACCCCTGTGCTTATTTGCCTCCAATGGCGCCCAGGCCAACATTGCCTCAATTTTAAAATTGCCACCTTCATTTTCAAATCCTTCCAAGGCTTCATCCTCTCCCTATCTCTATAACCTCTTCCAGCCATGCAAGCTTTTGAGATGTCTGCAATCCTGGCCTCCTGTACATGTCCTCCTGCTGTCTGGCCTCTAGGCACTGGAATTCCCTGCCTAATCATCTCCACCTCGTTACATCTCCCCACCTCGTTACATCTCCCTCTCTGTCTTTTTCCCTTTTCAAACATGCTGCTTAAAACCTAAACTTTTGACCAAATCTTTGACCATTTAATACCTGGTCAATTGGTCCAGTGTCAAATGTTGTTCGATGAGATTATTGCAAGGCACGTTGGAATGTTTTGTTAGTTTGGGACTGTACCAAGATGCCAGCAGTTACTATTCATTGTCAAAACCCAATTAATTAGTGCTGTCTGATTGTTAATTGCAGCAAATAGCTCCCTCGACAAATTCAAGATGTCTTTCGTAGATGTTGTCCATTGTGTTTTAAAATTCTGTTTCAAACATTAAAACTATGGAACATAATTAGAATCATAGAATCTCTATAGTGTGGAAAAGGGCCATTCATCCCATCAAGTCTGCACTGACCCTCCAAACAGCATCCCACCCAGGCACAACTGTCCACCCTATCCCTATATTTTCGATGGCTAGCCCACCCAGACTGCATATCCCTATGGGCAATTTAGCATGGCCAATCCACCCTAACCTGCACATCTTTGGACTGTGGGTGGAAACCAGAGTAACCAGAGGAAACCCACACAGACACGGGGAGAATGTACAAACTCCACACAGAGAGTAACGCAACTGTGGGATCAAACCCAAGTCCCTTGTGCTGTGAGGTCGTAGTGCTAACCACTGAGCCACCTTGCCTCTATTCAACTACCTCACTTCTATTGGACATGGTTAATTTCTTAATGTAAATTTTACCATAACCTTTCCGTAATCCACAAGAGTCCAACATTTAATTCAGCACATCCCTGCCTCAGTGAGCGATAGCCAACTCTGGCTGCAGCTCCATGGAAAAGCTTCCCCACTTACAAATCAATTTGCTCACAGCAAGCGCCCACAGGCAGCAGTGGCTATTCTGTTTCAGTGACAAATATGTTGGCTAGGACACCCAGGAAGATTCCACCAGTTATCTTCAAAATAAGCCCACAGTAATTTTAGCATCCACTTGAGGAGATAGACACACAATTGTGTGTCTGTGTCATTTGCTTTTGCCTCATCCCTGTCTTAAATGGGTGATCCCTTATTTGGAAATGGTGACCCCTGGTTCTAAAGTCCACCATTAGGGGGACATCCTTTCCACACTGGCGCTGTCAAGATGCATCAATGTTTCAATCATGTTGCCTGGTAATCTTCAAAACACCACAAGCCTAGACTGCCCAACCTTGCCTCATAAAAGAACTCACCTATTCCAGGTATTGGTGTGGTAAATATTCTCTAAGCTGCCTCCAATGTATTTACATTCCAAAGTCCTTCCACAAACAGCAATGTGTAATGACCGAACAGGATGTTTTAGTAAGAACAGGACAGGGCACCCTGGATAATCCCTCTTCAAAACAGTCTACTTTAGCATCCATTTGATAGGACAAACAGGCATGTGGCTGCGTGATTGTTTTCTGGTTGTTCAGAGACACAGTACAAACAACAGACAGGACCTGTGGTAGAAACCTGGCCTCAATGATGAAACCACACCCACTCCTGGGAATATTTCCTTCATCATTTTTCTTTATGCATCATTAACCACTTTACAAAATCATAACAGGAAGCTGCAACGGTTGTTGCTAAGAGGAATGTTGAGAGTGTAAAGCTCCCATTAAATGGGACGGACAGCACAGAGAAAGGCCATTCAGCCCAACTGTTGATACCTCACATGAGGAAATTCCCATCTGTCCACATCCTCTTCTCCCTCATTTATACACCCCATTTGTGAGCGTAAAGGTTTTTTTTCACAGGGGCGCAGGAGTTCAAAGCTAGAATGCATAGGTTTAGGGTGAGAGGGGAAAGATTTAAAAGGGACCTAAGGGGCAAATTCTTCCTGCAAGGGTGGTGTGTGTATGGAATGAGCTGCCAGAGGAAGTAGTGGAGGTTGGTACACTTACAATATTTAAAAGACATTTGAAGAGGGATACAGATAGGAAAGATTTAGTGGGTTATAGGCCAAACAGGACTAGTTTAGGTTGAGAAACATGATCAGCATAGACGAGTTGGGCAAATACTGCATGATTCTACAACTCTCTATTGCCCAGAGTCAACCACATTGCTTTGGCGCTGGCTTCACTGCTGGAGTCCAGATTTCCTATCCTCATGAACAAGGTAGACTTTATAACAATCAACATTGGTCAGCCTTATAACTTTTGTGGAACTCTGATTTCACCATCTATTAAGGTGAGACTCAAACCCACGTCCGCAGATGAGTGGCCTCAGTCTCAGAGGTTTCAGTGATGTTACCATGACACCCCCAGCTCCATCGGATCCACTGGCATTTTCCCCCTCAGTTATTCCCTCTGGCAATGAGCTCCACTATCTCACTATCTATATTTAATAATTAATTCATTTATTTTGGGCAAATTTAGATTGAATTTTTATTTCAGTTCTCATTTCTTCACTTTGTCTGCTATGGGGTATGTACCATATGCTCAGTGGCAAAAGAAAAGTTTCACATTTTATAACCTGTGTTTACAAGCCAGTAGTTTAATTTAAGAGTTTTTTATTTTGGTTGTACTGTTTCCCCTCACTGTTCCACTACATTTTGACAATTTAGAAAATGCACTCAGTTTCTAATGTTAGATGTCCCCACATTCCATATTTGCATTCAGATCTGGGGATCTTTCTGGATAAATCAAATGAATGCAGCTAAATCAAAGACCTTTAAAAACTCAATTTGCTCACATCTCTGACCTCTGGCTCAGTTGGTGGTCCTTGCTTCTCTGTCATGAAGTATTTTGGTTAAAGCTCATTTTAGGAGTTAAGGAAATAAGCTAAGGCTAAGCTAAGCTAAGGTCTAGTGCAGCACTGAGTGAGTGCTGCTCCCTCAGTGTCTCCCCCTGTCCACATGTACTTCTGATGGAGGACTTATGCCTGAAATGTTGATTCTCCTGCTCCTCCGATGCTGCTTGACCTGCTGTGCTTTTCCACGACCACACTCTCGACTCTGATCTCCAGCATCTGCAGTCTTCACTTTCTTCCACCATACACAAGTCAGGAGTGTGATGGAATGCTCCCCACTTGTCTGGATGGGTGCAGCACCAACAACACTCAAGAGGCTTGATACCATCTAGGACAAAGCAGCCCACTTGACTGGCACCACATCCATAAAACAACCATTACCTCCACCACCAACACTCAATAGCAGCAGTGTGTAATATCTACAAGGCATATTCAAAGTTTGTGTGAAGATTTGTAGCTCGGGTGCTCGTTGTTGTGGTTCTGTTCGCCGAGCTGGAAGTTTTTGTTGCAAATGTTTCGTCCCCTGGCTAGGCGACATCATCAGTGCTTGGGAGCCTCCTGCGAAGCGCTTCTTTGATGTTTCCTCCGGTGTTTATAGTGGTATAAACTATAAACACCGGAGGAAACATCAAAGAAGCGCTTCGCAGGAGGCTCCCAAGCACTGATGATGTCGCCTAGCCAGGGGACAAAATGTTTGCAACAAAAACTTCCAGCTCGGCAAACAGAACCACAACAACAAGGCATATTGTAGAAATTCACCAAAAGCCCTCAGGCAGCATCTTCAAAACTCGTGATCACCTCCATCTCGAAGGACAAGGGCACCCCACTGTCTCAAAGGTCAACACCATCCCACTGCAAGTTCGCCTCCAAACGCCTCACCATCCTGACATGGAATTATATCGCTGTTCCTTCACTGTTGCTGGGTCAAAATCCTGTAATTCCCCCTGCAAGGACATTGTGGGTCTACCTACAGCACATGGGCTCCAGCGGTTCAAGAAGGCAGCTCACCCCTACCTTCCCAAGGACAACTTGGGACGGGTAATAAATGCTGACCCAGCCAGTGACTGCTGTGTCCCATAAGCGAATGGAAAAAAAAATTTTGAGAAAAAGCATTGGAGTTCTCCCTGATGTCTTGGTTGATATTTACCCCTCAACCAACATCACAAAGAGCACGGGAGGAGTTAAAACTAGCCCTTCCACTTAAATATCCAAACAAATGTATTCAAAATAATGTCATTCATGGCTTCTTTAACAACCATCTGACAGGCCTCACTTGAAGTAGATGACCAGATTTTCAAAAGGGAAAACAGCCTCCCTGAGCTACACTCCCTGCGGATACCCCTCACAGTTCCTCAGGTGCAGCCTCTTCCCTGTTGTTTGCATTGAATTGGAAACCTTCTTTCCAAATACAATTCCTCAGCATGTCCTGAGGGAGTTACGCTCTGCAGATGTAAACAACACATCTCCCACTTTCCCTCTGTCCTTTACCATCTATCACAGCATTCATCATCCAGAAATTAACTTTCGCCCACAGCACAGAGTGGCACAAAACTCCTTCAACTGTGTGGCAAAGGGAAACATACCGAGCTCGTTCAGGGTAAAGGGACAATTCACAAGAATAGCAAAGTGCAAAGCCATGGTAATATCTCCATTTTCGTTTATATTTCAAAAATATATTTTATTCATCAAAATATCTTTATGCATTTGAATAGTCACAAAACACAGTTCAGTTCTGTACAGTAACATATCAAGGAAATGAACAAACATTGGCATTTGACTCTATCCAAACAAAGCAAAGGCATCTCTTGCATATACAATACTATATTTCTACTTCCAAATAAACCTGTTGGACTATAAGCTGGTGTTGTGTGATTTTTTATTGCTGGAACAGCACAGCAGGTCAGGCAGCATCCAGGGAACAGGAGATTCGACGTTTCGGGCACAGGCCCTTCTTCAGGAAAGGCCTGAAGAAGGGCCCTTCCTGAAGAAGGGCCTGTGCCCGAAACGTCGAATCTCCTGTTCCCTGGATGCTGCCTGACCTGCTGTGCTGTTCCAGCAATAAAGTTTCAACTTTGATCTCCAGCATCTGCAGGCCTCACTTTCTCCTTGTGTGATTTTTAACAATATTTACATACATTTGAGGCACATGGAGGGTCCAATGACTGTACGGATCCCCGATTAACTTCAGCAGGTAGACCTCAGATGGTGGTCTTTCCCCACTGCCCCTTGGCGGTAGCTGCTCCAACCTTTAGTGCATCCCTCAGCACGTCATCCTGGACCTTGGAATGTGCCAGACTGCCACACTCGCTCAGGGTCAACTCCTTGCTCTGGAAGGCCAACCAGTTCCAGGCAGACCAACCTCCCCAGCAGTTAGCCACTCTTCTCCTGCTGGGT
The DNA here is from genome assembly GCF_037043375.1 of Chiloscyllium plagiosum. Classification (NCBI taxonomy): domain Eukaryota; kingdom Metazoa; phylum Chordata; class Chondrichthyes; order Orectolobiformes; family Hemiscylliidae; genus Chiloscyllium; species Chiloscyllium plagiosum. The sequence continues at coordinate 10,427,387 of NW_028270162.1, read as the reverse complement.
ACATGTCTTTTCCTCTTGTGGTGGTGTCAGTGCACATTATGCTGACTAGTAACAGACAAGAAGTTTCTTTTATCGGTCATAATGAATTTGTTGTGACATGCCGTCTTGGTTTCTGTCCATTGTTTCAGTTTTCTGTACAAACAGCTCTGTGAGGACCCACCCACTCCAACCTCGGGTCCACCTGCAACAAAAATTGTGAGAAACAGCCAGGAAATATATAAAGCCCTGAAGACATCAGATTTGTGAGTTTGTCTTTTATCCTGAAGTGAACACATCTCTCTAGGATTTCAGTGTGTCCAGGCTTAAAGTTCAGTATTCAATTTTACCAAACCCCCTACTGAAAGCCTGGGCCTAAGATGTTCTGACAGCTAAAAGCTCAAAACCTCCTCGGTCTTTTGGATGGGCGGTTGTCCATTTCTGTAGCTTCTGACAACACGTGGAAGGGAAATTGCTTAACTTCTGGAATCTTCTGCAAGATATTTTCCCCTGCATTTTATCTCTCTCTCTCTCAAGTCTCTTTGATTAACAAGATGTTTTGACAGTGAGGTGGTGAACAGGAAGCATGGAGTGGGTGGGGGAGGACTGAGCATGATAAGATAACTTGAAGTCTGGGGACATTATCGCTTGATGTATTCTGCTGACAGAAACTGATGGAAGCCAAACAGAGGCATAGACAGAAATGGAGAAAATTGATCACCTCATCAGCGATAACTCCCCCCTCCACTGCCCCCACTTCCTAGTCGAGTTCCATCTGGTCTTTTGTGACGATGCATCGTCAGTGACAGTTGTCAAACTATTTTTTCAACATTCTCTCTTATTCAGTTGCACTTGGAGAGACATTTCCAAATATTGAGAGGGATATGGAACGTCTGCCTGGGTGTCGTGCAAATAATACAATACAGACAAAGATTCCCTTCCACAGAAAGGAGAAGTGAAGCAAGCAGCGATCATTCAAACTGTGGGCTGAAAACACTGCCCTTTGGAGACTTTCCACGAAATTTCCTTTAAAATGCTTCTAGACAGACAACAACTTGCGCTGATATAGCACCTTCTCTGGAAGTGAAGGCACTCCGAGGTGCCCAGCAGGAATACTGCCACATGGCAAATCTGGCACAGAGGAGCCATTCGGCCAAGAAACGGATGGTCAAAATGTTTGGCTTTAAGGAGATCTTTTAAGGGGGAGAAAGGGTGGGGGGACAATTCCACACTCACGGCCCAAGTAGGTACAAGCATGGGACATAGTCAGGGTCAGGGGTTAATCATTTTGGAATGGGGTGAGGAGAAACTTCCTCACTCAGGGGTTTGGGAATCTCTGGAATATTCTCCTCCAGATGTCCTGACTTTGCGCACACTGAAAACAAAAAGAGATTTTTGATCCCTCAGGGAGCGAGGGAGAAAGGGTAAAAAAGTGAACTTGAGGCAGAAGATCAGCCATGAATGTAAATGTCGGGGGCGGGGGGTGGGGGGGAAGTGGTGTGATTGGGGCGGGTTGGGGAGCAATGGTGGCACAGTGGTAATATCACTGACCTCTAACCCAGAGACTCAGGATAATGCCCTGGGGGCATGGGATCAAATCCATCACTACAACCTGCCCACTCCTGATAGTTCTTCTCTAACACGATGGTTGTGTTCTTGTGCAACCCTGCATTATAGAAAATTAATGCTTTAGAAACAGCACTTAAAGAGTTGGCGATGTAATCGTGTTACAGCCACCACACGTTTTAAAAGTTTGAGCTTTAGAAACAGTGTCCCCAATTTGTCAATTGCGTTACAGTGAATTTGTGTTAATGAAACGTGCGTTATAGCAGAACGATCAGTATTACTAAAAATAAAACCACCATAAAAATATTGTTGATTTAAGTCCCATCAGGATCACAAATAAGAAGGAGACCAATCATCTAGCTCACCTGACCCAGCCGACATCCCTACCTGCCCTCTGAAATGACCGAGTACTTGGTCAAGGGCAATTGCGGACAGGCAATAAACACTGGACTTCCCAATAAACATGACACCCCATCAAAGTGGAAGGCAACAAAAGTGAGCTTAATGAATTTGAGGATGTGAAATTCTCTTACATTTATATTGAGACAAAGGAAACCTGCACTGGGCCAGAGAAAAGGAGTGCAGTGATAAGGGAGGATAGAAATGAAGCGAGTGCAGTGACAATGAAAGAAATAGAGTGAGGGAAGTGTAGTATTATTGAAGGATGAGAGTGAGGGGATTGCAGGATATTGAAGGATGAGACTGGGGGAGTGTAGTGGTATTGAAGGATGAGAGTGACGGGTGTGTAGAGATATTGAGGGGTTAGAGTGAGGGGAGTACAGTGATAATGGAGGATGAGAGTGAGGGGAATGAAATAACAATAGAGAACGAGAGTGAGGGCAGTGCGGTGATAATGAAATTGAGAGTGAGGGGAGTGGAGTAATCATAGAGAATGAGAGTGAGGGGAGTACATAGATAATGGGAGATTGGAGGATTGGAAAGAAAAGAGCTTTTTGGGAGTACATGTGTCAAGATCTCATCATAAACCAGTAACATTTTGATTTGATCTAAAGAATCTGAAGACCCAGGTATTTACTAAGATAATGAGATCTCAAGCATCACAGTTGAATCAAAAAAACATTTGCAACAGATAAATCAGTGAATATAGATCATCGTCACTCCACACAATCATAAATAGTTATTTACATTAAATACAATAAAAATGCAGTAAATGCAGTATTTACACTCCAAATCAAATTCTTAATTTTATTTCTGCCCCATCCTTTGGACTTAAGCCCAAAAATGTTCAAGTCAGATGATTATCAAGTCTCGGAAGATGAACCACTTGGACTGGAGATTTCTTGGGCCTTCTCTCTACTTCCAGCAAGGTTGTCCATTCACATTTCCCCCAAATTTCCTCAGATTACAAACTCTACCGTTCAACAAAGCTGCCCTTGAGTCTGAAACAATTGACACCCTCGGCCAGAATTCTCCTGTTTTGAATATTCTTTAACCGACGGGGTATGCATCTGAAATCTTCTCTCGCAATCTTGCTCCTCAGTCTTGCCATTCTAGAAATTCAACTCACTATTAATAAAGTCTTTCAATTAAACACGATCTTTTATTCTTTTAGCTCCACCCAGAATTTCAATCAAATTTTGCTGAAATATTTCCTTCATTTCATCCTGTTCTGGATTCTAAACTAAAAGCTACCTGAACAAGGAACCACCCAAGGGTCCTATTCACCTCTGTAATTAATTTACTGTCTTTTTGTTTTAGAGTCATAGAGTCATAGAGATGTACAGCAAGGAAACAGACCCTTCGGTCCAACTCCCCCATGCTGGCCAGATATCTTAACTTAATCTAGTTCCATTTGCCAGAATTTGGCCATATCCCTCCAAAACCCTTCCTATTCATATACCCATCCAGATGCCTTTTAAATGCTGTAACTGTAGCAGCCTCCCCCACTTCTTCTGGCAGCTCATTCCATACATGTACCACCCTCTGCATGAAACAGTGGCCTCTAAGGTCACTTTTAAATTTTTCCCCTCTCACCCTAACCTGTGCCCTCTAGTTTCAGACTCCCCTTTAATAGGGAAAAGACCTTGTCTATTTATCCTATCCATGCCCCTCATGATTTTATAAACCTCTGTATGGTCACCCCTCAGCCTCCGACGCTCCAGGGAAAATAGCCCCAACCTGTTCAGCCTCTCCCTGTAGCTCAAATCTTCCAACCCTGGCAACATCCTTGTAAATCTTTTCTGATCCCTTTCAAGTTTCACAACATGCTTCCTAAAGCAGGGAGATCAGAATTGTACACAATATTCCAAAAGTGGCCTAATCAATGTCCTGTACAGCTGCAGCATGACCTCCCAACATCTGTATTCAATAAAGGCAAGTGCATCAAACATCTTCTTCATGGTCTACCTGAGACTCCACTTTCAAGGAGCTATGACCCTGCACTCCAAGGTCTCTTTGATCAGCAACACTCCCCAGGACCTTACCATTCAGTGTATAAGGCCTGCCCTGATTTGCCTTTCCAAAATGCAGCACCTCGCATTTATCGAAATTAAACTCCATCTGCCACTCCTCAGCCCATTGGCCCATCTGATAATTGCTTGATCCCAGGCAATCTGGTCACAATTTTTTTTAGAACCTAACAATCCTTTTTTGGCCAAAACTCAGACCCTGGATCTTGACAAGACTGAAGACGTGACTAATTACAAGGATTCAGAGTGATCTTGACACAGGGGAAAAGCATTTGGTCTATTAAGTGTTGACCTGTCTCCTTACAAATGTAAAGTGCCACTCATGACCTTAGGAAATAAGTGCAGCCACTGTTATGCAGATAAAGCCAGGAGGCTATTTGTGCATAGCAAGATCGCACAAGCACAAAAACCTACTGAACAACATTTAAAAGGCATCTGGATGGGTATACAAATAGGAAGGGTTTACAGGGATATGGGCCAAATGCTGGCAAATGGGGCTAGATTCTTTTGGGATATCTGGTCAGCATGGACGAGATGGACTGAAGGGTCTGTTTCCGCGTTACATCTCTGTGACTCTATGACTGTATGTCAAACCTACCAGAAATACCAACAATCAGCAAAGTTTCTGTTATCATTGCAACATCCCTAGTGTTCTGTGAATAGGAGAAATTCCTCCCCAGCCAGCTTAAGGGCTCATTTCAGAGGACCACATCTACTTTTCTTTAAATTAGATTCCACTTTGAAGAGGCCTTTTCCACAGAACCAGGCTCAGAGATCCATGTGATTGAGTACGTCATATTTATGATGTTGTGAGTAATACAGTGTGTCAAGTTGCCTGGGTATCTCTTGTTCACACAATCTTCCCAGCAGCAAACTATTGAAGTGTGGGGTTATTTATTTATGTTGGAGAGACTGGAATTGGGCTGCTCACCAAGAGACTGGACTGAGTGTTAGCCTGCTCATTGGGAAATGAAATGAATCTCTCGGTTAGCTTCCATTATAGCAAGAATTAAGAAATATTGTTTAAGAGAAAGGTGGTAGAGAGAACATTCCTCTGTGTGTAGTGGTCACCTGGACTGTCTAGCTTGTATTACTGGATCTTCATGTTCCCTGAGCCAGACTCTATCCCATTAGATTTTCCAGGGCCATTAAAAGTCTGCTGATTCATCCACATTGGAAAATCGAGACGCTTTAGTTATTATTTGAAGCTGACATTCACATAGTGCCTTTCACAGCCTCAGGACATCCCAAGGTGCTTTGCAGCCAAAGGAATCCTCTTTCAGAGGGTGGTCCCTATTGTAATGTAGTAAACATAGCGATTGTTACAGCAAAGACTCCCCCAGGCAGCCATGTGTTACTGACCGTGATGGATCAACATCTGCAACACGGTATCAGAATGTGAGTCACGACTCTCCTGCCTGTAGCGACATCACTGAACGCTGCTGCCCTTTACTGATACAAACACCTCCATGAAACGGCACAGCAGGATGACATAAAGGAGCGCCCCCCTTGCCAACAAAGAGCAGGTACACTGGACCAGGCTCCATCTCCATCCCTGCTGTGGTCTGATTCAAGATAAAAACTGCAGCCTTGAATGCCAGCTGCTCAATATGTTTGTTGCTCCAAATGGCCAAGTTGCTTTTCTTCAATCTGGCTAATTCTTGAGACATGGGCGTCAAAGTTGGCTCTATGGTTCCATCTCTTGGTGTCTGTAGAAGGTGATGGTAATGGTCAGCTGACTGCCTGAAGTGCTATTGGTTTGACACAACAGTGTACATCAATCGACTGCCTCAGAGAGACAATTATCATCCACCAGCATTGAGGTCATACACAGAGGCAGACAGTATAGAAATGGATATTCCTTATCAGAGGATAATGGTGGCCCGAGGGTTACTCTATCTCTCTCAGTAATTCCTTGAAACAGGACACTTCCCATGGAGTATCTCCAATGTTCAGTTTGCACAAGTTGTCCTCTAACGGTATTACACCACAGCTACCACATGTTTCAGCTGACCAGGAGATCTCACACTAGTTGAATGGATTTGATAACTGAGCTGTTTAGCTATTTACAATTATGATTTATAACAGGTTGATAATTAAGCTGTATAGCCGCACTGTGGATGCATTTCCCATAGCCATCAGCCATGGGATGGGACTCTTTCATTGTCCTCTCATGGACGTAGAGTGCCACTCACAACTTCAGGACATGTGACCCATCCTTAATTGCCCTTGAACTAAGTGCCTTGCTAGGGGCTATTTAAGAGTCAATCACATTGCTGTGGGCCTGGAGTCACATGTAGGCCAGGCCAAGTAAGGACGGCAGATTTCCTTTCCTGAAGGACATTAGTGTTTCTACAATTATCAGGTCACCATTACTTAGGGTAAATGTCCATTTCAGAATTGATTAATTGATTTCAAGTTCCACCATTTGCTGTGGTGGGATTTGAACCCATAGCATGAGCCTGGGCTCCTGGTTTACTAATGTCACCATTCTCCTCCATTGCCCCAAACTGGTTCAGAGGTTGGGGTGCTACACATCCACTGCAGGACCTTCCTAAAGGGCATTAACAGGTTGCCCAGCCAGGGGTCAGTGTGGTAGCTCACTTGTCTCTCAGTCAGAGGTCATGGGTTCAAGTCCCACTCCAGAGGTTTGAACCCAAACTCCAGGTCATTCGCAGTGCAGCGCTAGACTGTTGGGTGTGCTGTCTTTTGGTTGAGATCCTAAACTAAGGCCCTGTTTAGTGAATTCTAAAAGATCCTGTGATACATTGTGAAGGAAATCAAGAGCATTTACCCTGCTTATATTTATCCCTCAACCAACATCACAAAATAAGGAAGATATTCCATCAAATATCTCAGTACTGCTTTTGAAAACCTGTTATGCACAAGTTGCTTGCTGTGCTTCCTACGTTACAATGACTACCCTTCAAAAGTGTATTTGGCCGCAGAGTTCCTCAGAATGTCCTGCAGTTGTAGCGAGGCACTATATAAGTGAAAGTATTCCTCAACCAATGTGTATTCGGGTAGAATAGAAAGTAAAGGCCTTTGGGTTGAAGTGTTGGGTCTGGTGCCATTTAAGGCCCTTGGACATCATGACTAGCAAAATGCCTATGTTAAAGAGTCAGGGAAGGAGTCACGTGGAACAGTATGCGATCTCGCTATTGAGTATTGAGTTTTACAGTGGGAATCTTGCACTGACACCAGTTATGCGAGATAGAATCAAGGTGCGGGTAGTGTTTAGAAAACGATTAGAGAAGCTTATAGGGGCACTGTGGAGATAGGGGTCAATTTTCCTGTCTTCACAGCTTTGAAACCAAACAGTTTGCTGTCACTTGTTTTACATTCCCTTGTATAGAGCTGGAGCGTTTACCCGTAAGTGCCCTGTACTTCATCTATTGTTCAAAATGATGGAAGTGGGCATTTTGTCTGAAAACAAACAAGGGTCAAAAGTGCCTGACAAAAAAGTTTTGGACACTTGCATTCAACTGCCGCTCTCCAAAGGTAACTGTATGGGGAGGAATTATCAAAAGACATGTTGTTATCTGAGGCAGCAAACCGGACAGTAGTAAGGCATTTTGAAGTGATCAAAAAAAAAGCACAATCCGTTCTGAAATATCCAGGCCTTCGACATTGTCAGCTAAAGAAATCTCCCCAGAGAAACAATATCTTATTTTTGACCAAGGCAACATAAGAAATCAATTTGCTTGGAAAGAAATTTTGGGTTCAACAAAGAACAAAGCCTGACAGGACAGTGGGTAATGTGGAAGCTGAATTCCTGTTAGCCTTTTGTGATCAGAACTGTGTTTTTATCGCTTCTGGCTGTCTGACAAAGATGGTTCCAACTGAGCTACTGTATTGAAGAGACTGTAGGTAGCGCCCAGTTGAATAAGAATGAATTCCAGGTGAGGTGACATGCAGGTGTGTTATTTTGACACTCTGTCCATGCAGGTAGTCGGTCAGATACAAGCCCCTGACGCTTCTATTTGCAGGGGTTTGGGGGTGGGGGAGGGGGAGGGTGCGATGGTGATTTGAGGAGTGGCGACTGAGAATTGATTGAGAAAGTGGAGATGAGGTGGATTGAATAACCGCATGACAGACTGTCACATTACTTAGCAGCATTTGACTAGAACCTAAACAACTTATTTTTATTACTCATTCACAGGATGAGGGCGTCACTGGCCAGGCAGCATTTATTATCCATCCCTAATTGCCCCAGAGGGCAGTTAAGCGTCAACCACAATGCTGTGGGTCTGGAGTCCTGTATAGGCCAGAGCAGGTAAGGATGGCAGATTCTTTCCCAAAATGGCATTAGTGAACCAGGTGGGGTTTTTCCAACAATTGACAATGATTTCATGGTCATCAGGAGACTCTTAATTCCAGATTTGTTTCTTATTGAATTCCAATACCACCATCTGCCTTGGCAGGATTTGAACCGGGTCCCCAGAACTGGGTGTCTGGGCTAACAGACTAGCAATAATGCCACTAATGTCATCACCTCCCCGAATCCTGATTCAGCCAAATCAGGGGAGGTGGGTGTCGAGGCAGGATTTGCTGACCTTCCTGTGTTCCGGTGTTGTCATGGCATGGCTTGTTTCAGTTCTAGTCATCTGATCTTCTTGTCTCAGAATATTGTCTGCACACTTGTGGGCAGAGCGCCTCCTTATGGGCAACACATCATGGGGAAAGGCTGCAATTTAGGAATAGCGGGTCACTGTTTCACAGAAAAAGCTCACCCAATTTAAGGTAGAGATGAGTTCATAAGAAATAGGAACAGGAGTAGGCCATTCAGAGACTGCTCCACATTCAAGATGTTCCACATTTCTCATAGTCAAAGAGGGTGGTGCTGGAAAAGCACAGCCGGTCAGGCAGCATCCAAGGAGCAGGAGAACCGACGTTTTGAGCATAAGTTCTTCATCAGGGATTCAATGTCCCATCTTCCACAGTCAGTTGGTTGTAATAGACACTTTGATGCATCTTTAACAAGGAATAGGAATACTTTAACAAGCTCTCCCTGTCATCCTTCCCAATCCTTTATTCATCACGAACATTGTCAATTGCATTCACTCAGGTTGGTACAATATTGAGTTTTGTTTATGCACTGACATAACCACAGCATTTGCTGATTATTTTAACAAGTGCAGCTAAAACCTCGCGTTCTTATCAAAGCAGCTCACTTTCATTGCATTTACAACAGACTTGACACCAAGGTCTTTTGGCAATTCATCGCTTTTGATTTAGGGAAGAGCTGTCAGCCATCCATCACTGCAATTGTGTTGTTGTGATGTGCAAATGACATTTTGCCATTTAATAACTGTAACATTGAGAGAGATTTTAAAAAGACACAAGGGGCAAATCTTTTACACAAGGGATGGTTCACCTGTGGAATGAACTTCCTGAGGAAGTGGTGGATGTGGGCGCAGTTACAATGTCTAAAAGACACTTACATAAGTACATGAACAGGAAAGGTTTGGAGGGATATGGGCCAGAAGCAAGCAGGTGGGATTAGTTGAATTTGGGATATGGCCGGCATGGACTGGGTGGACCGAAGGGTCTGTTTCTGTGCTGTCTGACTCTGTGATCTGTAACCCCCATCATGTTCTGGCAAATAGAATCTAACCAGAGATTGGTAAATATTCCTTTAAAAGGTCACTGAGCCTGGGTGTTTAAAGGTCATCCATCCCTAACCATTGGGAACTGATTCCATTTTGGTCCCAGCTCCAATTGGTGTGAGGCGAGGACGGTTGTCAGAATTAAAACTACAGCCAGGAAGTTCTTGCTGTAAGCACTTCCTGTGTTGGCGATTACTGACTGCCCTAATGGGTCCCTTCAATCTTTGATTTTCTTTTCGCTGTTGTTGAATAAATAATGTTGTTTTTTTCCATTAAACAATAAATGGATGGTTTGGGACCTCGGCTTCCTGTCTGTGATACCGGAACTTTCTGTCAGCACCCACATTATAACTTCTGAAGGAACGGGAAAGTGCAATGAGTCTGACCTAGGCTTTAAGAGCACAGAGGGCTGTGTGCAGGCACAACTTGTTAAACATAATCGAGATTGCGCCTACTAATGGGAAATGACCAACCCACTTCTGACACAAGTAGAATTGTAAAGTGGTGGCAATTTAAAAAATCAGCAGGCTAATTACTTTGTTTCCTCTGTTTGCCTATTGTCTTACAGACATAGAGCTTTAAATAACAAGTGTTCATCAATTCCTGCGTGCTCACTGGGGACTGGCTTTCATTCAGCGGAGTTTCTGAAACGTTTCTTGGCCGTTTCATCAAAGTTTGAGAACAGTCACGGTTCAACTAACACAAGAAATATAAGCAGAAGTAGACCATTTGGCCCATTGATCCTGGTCTGTCATTGAACTATGGTATATGTAAAGTTGCCATAGTACTAGCAGACTAGAGAGCTGCTCTCTCGTTGCAGAGTGTTGTCGGGTGACCGATGGCCTCAGATTGTTACATAACCTGTCAAGTTTCTACACGAACATAAAAGCTCAAAATATAGAGCCAAATTTAAACTGAGCTGGGCCCTGCTTTGTAAACACTGTGACCGGATCTGGAACAGTCAGGATTCATGTCTTTTCAGATATTAGACAATCGATGTCCTGTTACAACCAGTCAGTCCTAGAACTGACTGGCCCTGGCTAGTGGCCACAGTGCCCCAGAAGGGGAGGTGATGGTCTAATGGTATTAGTGCTGGACTGTTAATCCAGAGACTGAGACCCTGGTAACATTTTCAGGACCTGGGTTCAAATCCCATCATGGCAGATGGTGGAATTTGAATTCGATGACAAAAAAATTGGAATTAAGAATCTAATGATGCTCATGAATCGGTTGTCAGGAAAAACCCAAGGAAATCTGCCATCCTTTCCTGGTCTTGCCTGTGTGTGACTCCAGACCCACAGCAATGTGGGTAACTCTTAACCCCCCCCTGGGCAATGATGGATGGACAATGAATGCTGGCCCAGCAAGTGATGCTTATGTTCCATGAATGAATTACAGGCATACGCATGGAAGCAGACATTTTGGTCCAACTTGTCCATGCCGACCAGATATCCCAACCCAATCTAGTCTCACCTGCCAGCACCCGGCCCATATCCCTCCAAACCCTTCCTATTCATATACCCACCCAAATGCCTTTTAACTGAACACCAGAACCAAGCCTAGATGTGAGGGGTTAAAAATGTGTTGCTGGAAAAGCGCAGCAGGTCAGGCAGCATCAAAGGAACAGGAGAATCGACGTTTCGGGCATAAGCCCTTCTTCAGGAATGAGGAGGGTGTGCCAAGCAGGCTAAGATAAAAAGTAGGGAGGAGGGATGTGGAGCAGGGGCGTTGGGAATATGATAGGTGGAAGGAGGTTAAGGTGAGGGTGATAGGCTGGAGAGGGGCTGGGGGCGGAGAAGTCGGGAAGAAGATTGCAGGTCAAGAAGGCGGTGCCGGGAGTGGAGGTTGGGTTGGTGGGCGGTGTAGATCTGACGAAGGAGTCGCGGAGGGAGTGATCTTTCCGGAACGCTGATAGGGGTGGGGAGAGAAATATATACTTGGTGGTGGGGTCTGTTTGGATGTGGAGGAAATGACGGAGGATGATACGATGTATCTGGAGGTTGGTGGGGTGGTAGGTGAGGACCAGTGGGGTTCTGTCCTGGTGGCGATTTTCCTCCCATTCCTTCGCCTTTACCGCATCTGCTTCCAGGAGGACCAATTCCAATACCGAACAACCCAGATGGCCTCCTTCTTCAAAGACCGCAATTTCCCCCCAGACGTGGTTGACGATGCTCTCCACTGCATCTCCTCCACTTCCCGCTCCTCCGCCCTTGAACTCCGCCCCTCCAATCGCCACCAGGACAGAACCCCACTGGTCCTCATCTACCACCCCACCAGCCTCCAGATACATCGTATCATCCTTCGTCATTTCCGCCACCTCCAAACGGACCCCACCACCAAGGATATATTTCCCTCCCCTCCCCTATCAGCGTTCCGGAAAGACCACTCCCTCCGCGACTCCCTCGTCAGATCCACACCCCCCACCAACCCAACCTCCACTCCCGGCACCTTCCCCTGCAACCGCAAGAAATGCAAAACTTGCGTCCATACCTCCCCCCTCACTTCCCTCCAAGGCCCCAAGGGATCCTTCAATATCATCACAAATTCACCTGCACCTCCACACACATCATTTACTGCATCCGCTGCACCCGATGTGGCCTCCTATACATTGGGGAGACAGGCCGCCTACTTGCGGAACGTTTCAGAGAACACCTCTGGGACACCCGCACCAACCAACCCAATCATCCCGTGGCTGAACACTTTAACTCCCCCTCCCACTCCACCAAGGACATGCAGGTCCTTGGCCTCCTCCATCGCCAGACCATGGCAACACGACGCCTGGAGGAAGAGCACCTTATCTTCTGCCTAGGAACCCTCCAACCACAAGGGATGAATTCAGATTTCTCCAGCTTTCTCATTTCCCCTCCCCCCACCTTATCTCAGTCCCAACCCTCAGACTCAGCACCACCTTCTTGACCTGCCATCTTCTTCCCGACCTCTCCGCCCCCACCCCCTCTCCGGCCTATCACCCTCACCTTAACCTCCTTCCACCTATCGTATTCCCAACGCCCCTCCCCGACGTCCCTCCTCCCTACCTTTTATCTTAGCCTGCTTGGCACACCCTCCTCATTCCTGAAGAAGGGCTTATGCCCGAAACGTCGATTCTCCTGCTCCTTGGATGCTGCCTGACCTGCTGCGCTTTTCCAGCAACACATTTTTAAGCTCTGATCTCCAGCATCTGCAGTCCTCACTTTGTCCTAGATGTGAGAGGGGAGGCCTAAATCCATGAATCCAGATCCTAAAACACCAGCCAACTCTCAAAGGCCCACGGACAGCCAGCCCCAGTCTTACTGAATGAGCCTTTTCAAACAAACCATTCAAATATGGTGTAGTGAATCCTCAGAAATGCAAGTGTCAGAAATAGATAGCTTGTGTAGATTTAAAACTGTTTACTTAGAGATTTAAGACTGTTTACTGAAGAATCCTGTGAAGAGATTGTTGAAATTTCATTAGAATTTAATTAAAGTACAATATTAGGATCTGGTACAGACTGTTTTTCCTTGATAACGGGTTCACTAAAGATATATGGGACCTTGCCCTGACTCTTGACTCATGCGGTCATTTAATCTCCACGGAGATTATTAAAAATTTGAATTCTCAGTGGTCAATCTAAAGTTGTGCCTCCCCTCATCACCAAAGTCTTGACGTGAAGTTACCATCAAATGACCTATCCCTTCATCTTCCAAGGATTCCTGAATGCTATCCAGCAGGCACAGTGGCTCAGTGGTTAGTACTAGTACCTCACAGCGCCAGGGACCCAGGTTTAATTCTGGCTTTGGGTCACCTTCTGTGTGGACTTTGCACATTTTAGGTGGAATGACCATGCTAAATTGTCCATAGTGTCTAGGGATGTGCAGGCTGGATGGGTTTGCCAGGGGATATGAAGGTTACAGGGATTGGGTGGGATTCTCTTTGGAGGATTGGCGTGGAGTGATGGGCCGAATGACCTGTTTCTAAACTGTATGGATTCTACGACTTTTGTCTATCTCACCACGAAACATGCCTGAGCTGAAAAGATTTATGATGTGGACATGCCCGTGTTGGACTGTCGTGGAGAATGTCAGAAGTCACGCGACACCAGGTTAAAGTCCAACAGGTTTATTTGAAATTTCAGAGAGCTGTCTCTTCGTCAGGTGAAGTGACCTGGATATTCTGACTTTGAGTTAATAAGTGTAGACTGGTCAAGATTAGTCAGATAGTGGGTAGATTTACCTTCCTTTCATTCTACAGAGACAGCTGATGATGCATTAACCTCAGGTGAGGGGAGAGGTTGAGAAGGAAAGTCCTTCATGATAACTTCAGCTGGGAATCGAATCCATGCTGTTGGTATCACTGAGTAGCTAATTAACCTTCTGACCACAACTGATTATGAACTGCCTCTCTTGCTCCTCATATACCTGGATTTCCTAGAACATAATAAAACCCCTTGATCCTGGCCTTAAACATATTCAACTATGAAGCATCCACAACTCTCTGAGGTAGAGAGTTCTAAATATTAACATCCCTTTGAGTGAAGTGAGGTCCCCTCATCTCAGTCATAAATGATTGGGCCTTTAAACTAAACATATGGCCCTGCATTTTAGATTTCCTGACTAGGCCAAGCCATCTCTCAGCATCTATCCTGTCAAGTTCCTTCAGATTCCTGAATGTTTCAGTAAGATCACATCTTATTTTTCCTAACTGCTAAAATACAAGCCCAATTTGCTCAGTCTCTGATCCCACAATAACCCTCTCATCCAGCTTTTACAAAGGGTCAGTTAGACTCAAAACGTCAGCTCTTTTCTCTCCTTCCAGATGCTGTCGGACCTGCTGAGATTTTCCAGCATTTTCTCTTTTGGTTTCAGATTCCAGCATCCGCAGTAATTTGCTTTTATCCTCTCATCCTAGGGTCCAACTGGCCTGATGTCAGTTGAAAGAAAAGACCTATTGAAGTGTCAGAGCCCATTAAGGTTGAAGGAAAGGTGGGGTTTGTTTTTTTTATAAGATTGCAGAATGGATAAGAATGGGTTGGCAGCACTGCTAAAGTTCACACACCTCTCCCCGATTAGCATGAGGTTAATTTCTTAACTTAGTCATTCGAGGCATTTCAACATTGCTGCTCAGACCCAGCATTTATTTCCCCAGTATTATTGTGCATTGAGAAGATGGTGATCATAGAATCCCCACATTGCAGAAATAGGCCATTCAGCCCATCAAGTCTGCACCAACCCTCCAAAGAGCATCTCACACAAAACACAGCCTATCCCCAGAATCCGATGAAGGGCCTCTGCCCGAAACGTCAATTCTCCTGCTCCTTGGATGTTGCCTGACCTGCTGTGTTTTTCCAGTGTCACACTTTACAACTCTGATCTCCAGTCCTCACTTGCTCCTATCTCCGTAACCCCACGTTTACTGCATCTAAGCGAGCCTGCACAATTTGTCATGACCAATCCACCTAATCCACACATTGTTGGACAGTGGGAAGAAACCAGAGTACTCGGAGGGAACCCGGGCAGACATGGGGAGAACGTGCAAACTCCATACGGTCACCCAAGGGTGGGATCAAACCTGGGTCCCTGGCACTGTGAGGTTGCAGTGCTAACCACTGAGCCACCGTGCCACACCTATTTTCCTCCAATCACCTGCGGTTAAAAGGAGACACTGTTGTGAGTAGACTTTATTTTATATATATATGTATGTTTTTCTACACCAACAGGAAAACACCCATGTGGCCAATTGTATAATTTATGCGCAAAGCCTGTCGAGGACAAAGTTCGCATCAAAGTGAGAAGGTTGTGGTTAAGGAGAGTGGGAAGGGACTCAATCAAAATGGAGTTGGAGAGGGAAATAAAGCACTGTATCCTCCATGGTGCCCATCTCTCTCTAACGGCTTTATAAGCATTGATGGACAACACGTGCACCCTCTCCAGGGATAGCGGTGTGAGAACATAACAGCGGAAGAGGGGCAGGAGTTTGGCAGAGAAGACCCCCTCCACAGCCCACTGTCCAGACCAGTTTGTAGCCAGGCTGGTCAGGCCCAGAAGCAGACCCACCTGGATGTCCCTCTGATATGCCCACACTCTCTGCACTGGGAGCCCAAAGATCAGGAATCTCTCCTTGTTGGCAGGACCTCCCAGCAGGTGGACTGCAGAGGTTCAAGATGGTGACACATTAACACCTTCTCAAGGGCAACTAGGGACGGGCAATAAATGCTGGCCCAGCTAGTGGCATCCACACTCCACAATGAATAAATGTAACATTCTCATAGGGAGGTGGTAGCATTGTGATAATGTTACAGGACCAGGAAAATGTCCTCTTGATAGGGATTTGAATCCCACTAGGGTGGGTGGTGAAATTTGAATTCAATACAATTTGGAATTAAAAGCTAGCCTAATGGTAACCACTGGGAGAAAGTGAGGACTGCAGATGCTGGAGATCAGAGCTGAAAATGTGTTGCTGGAAAAGCGCAGCAGGTCAGGGAGCATCCAAGGAACAGGAGAATCGACGTTTCGGGCATGAGCCCTTCTTCAGGAATCAGGAAAGTGTGTCCAGCAGGCTAAGATAAAAGGTAGGGAGGAGGGACTTGGGGGAGGAGCGTTGGAAATGCGATAGGTGGAAGGAGGTCAAGGTGAGGGTGATAGGCCGGAGTGGGGGTGGGGGCGGAGAGGTCAGGAAGAAGATTGCAGGTTAGGAAGCTGGTGCTGAGTTGGAGGGATTTGACTGAAACAAGGTGGGGGGAGGGGAAATGAGGAAACTGGAGAAATCTAAGTTCATCCCTTGTGGTTGGAGGGTTCCTAGGGGGAAGATGAGGCGCTCTTCCTCCAACAATCGTGTTGCTATGGTCTGGCGATGGAGGATCCAAGGACCTGCATGTCCTTGGTGGAATGGGAGGGGGAGTTGAAGTGTTGAGCCACGGGGTGGTTGGGTTGGTTGGTCCGGGTGTCCCAGAGGTGTTCTCTGAAACGTTCCGCAAGTAGACGGCCTGTCTCCCCAATATAGAGGAGGCCACATCGGGTGCAGCGGATGCAATAGATGATGTGTGTGCAGGTGCAGGTGAATTTGTGGCGGATATGGAAGTTTCCTTTGGGGCCTTGGAGGGAGGTGAGGGGGGAGGTGTGGGCGCAAGTCTTGCACCTCCTGCGGTTGCAGGGGAAGGTGTCAGGAGTGGAGGTTGGGTTGGTGGGGGGTGTGGACCTGACGAGGGAGTCACGGAGTGAGTGGTCTTTCCGGAACACTGATAGGGGAGGGGAGGGAAATATATCCCTGTGGTGGGGTCCGTTTGGAGGTGGCGGAAATGACGAAGGATGATACGCTGTATATGGAGGTTGGTGGGGTGGTAGGTGAGGACCAGTGGGAGGGGCGGGGCTCAAGGGCAGAGGAGTGGGAAATGGAGGAGATGCGGTGGAGGGCATCGTCGATCACATCTGGGGGGAAATTGCGGTCTTTGAAGAAGGAGGCCATCTGGGTTGTACAGTATTGGAACTGGTCCTCCTGGGAGCAGATGGCTCTAATGGTAACCACTGTCAATTGTCATTAAAAAAAACCATCCAGTTCACCAAATACCATGGGGAAAGAAGTTGAATGCCCCTACCAGGTCTAGCCCACATGTGACTCCAGACCTATGGGGATGTGGTCACTTTGTAACTGCCCTCTGAAATGACAAGCCAGTCAATGGACAATAAATACTAGTGACACATATATCCTGTGAAACTTTTTTTAAAAAACGTATCATTCCCATTGTACTACAGTGAGTGGACCAAGGAGATATCTCATTGACAGGGGTTGGGGTTAGATGACCTATTTTCTATGTCTCTATCCTGATTTGCATTAAGTGTGAATTATAAATCACCCTCCTGCACTTCTTATTGTCAATGCTTTGACACAGGAAGTGCTCCTCTCAATAGGACCAGGAAAATGTCCTCTGGATAGGGATTTGAATCCCACTAGGGTAGGTGGTGAAATTTGAATTCAATACAATTTGGAATTAAATGCTAGCCTAATGGTAGCTTAATGGTAACCGCTGCCAATTGTCATTAAAAAACCAATCTAGTGTCCTCAATCCACTCACTTGTTTTAATATCAGATCTCATTGTCTTGTTTACAGCAAACTGGCAATTCACCAATGATTGTGAGCAATCTCATTTTTCTTCATAAAATCATTTGCTTCCGGGAAAAATAAAATTGGTCCTCACATAAATCAAGTCAGTGAGGCCAATAGTTTAAGTGGGAGGTCAAAGGTTGGAACGATTGGTATTTGTCACTCTGATAGCACTGTGCAGTTTGCTTATCGCTTTGAGCTAATGCAGCTCTGACCAGGATCATGAGTCTCATTGAGTGATTTACCACAAGAGCTCCTCTCAGGCCGTGAGTTACTCCCAGGGTGGTAATGCACAGGATGAGGTAAATCAGTCCATCGTGTCTGTGATAACTCTCCAAAAAGGAATGTGTAAGTGACATAACTGAACCACTTAAATGAAATGTCAACATGGTTATAATAGGCAGAGAGGAGGCAGTAAGGTAGTCCACCTAAGAAATAGTAAGACAAGTGGATCACTCTCATATCCGATACATTTTCAACCGAGTCAAAAAATGGCGAACAATCATATGAACAAGATGTAACAAAACTTGATTTAGTATGTCATTTTAAACAAAACATCACATTCGTTGTATATTTCATTTTACAGAAACATCCACACACCTTCTCTCCAAGTTCCTGAGCATCATTACCATCCTTGAAAACCATTCAATGCTCAGACATATTCTGATGGAAGGTCACTGGACTCAAAGTGTTAACTCTGTTTCTCTCTCCACAGGACCTGCTGAGTTTCTCCAGCAACTTCTGTTTGTGTTTCAGATCTTCAGCTCTTGGTTTTGTATTAATGGCATGTTCCATTATTAAGTTTGGGCATTGAATGGCCCGGTCTTCAGTATCATTGCCCGAGGCGGTGATGCTAACCTTTGCATGCTGGCACTTAGCAGCAAGACGTAGGATAAACAGCATAGACACAGGCCATTCAGCCCAACCAGTCCTTGCCAGCATGTAGCTTCACTCATCCTTCTTCATCTAACCCTCCTCAGTGAGGCAAAGAACCACGTGCTCTTCTGAGAAACAAGCATTTTCATCAGGACCCCTTGGGCTCTGCTAATTTTTTTTGTAAACAATGTGCTGGAGATGAACACAAGTGAGTGGCTTCAAAAGTTAGAAGCAGAAATATCTCAAGGATTGTCCAAGAAAAGTGTTGAGGGTGTTTTGTTGTGTAATTCCCATGAATGAAGGTTGGTGCTGGATCCACTGTCCAATACTTCCTGTCTCTTTAAAAACACAGAGAATTTTTATCAGTTACCAATCATGAACTGGCACTGACGGTCCCGAAATGAGGAGGCCTGACAGTTGTGCTGTTCCTCCTCCTCTCAGAGCTTTTATTATGCCCTTCTCCTTCACTCAGCTTCTCCTTAATCGTTCCATCATTTCAACTACATGTTGTGGTAACGAGCTCTTCGTTTAGAGAGAAGGTCCCCCACTTACCAACGCCCAATTTACAAACATTTGTACTTACAGACAAGATCCCATTGTTACTGTTCATTTTGAGGATCCAATATTCAGATATGTGCTCGCACTTATGAGTGGGTATTTTGTATTGTGTTTCTGACTGTGTACAAACTGACTGATGAACATAGTCAGGGAGAGAACCCATGACTACCCTGTGCCAATTGCTGGGGAAGAAAGTTTGGACCAGATTCCCTCTTGGGTTGTATGGTGACCATTTCGCAATGGCAGCCTCTCCTTTTGTCCCTCCTGTCGAGTCAATGGAATTATGCCCTCATTCTGTGTGCAGCCACTGAGCACGTGCAAAGGAGACTACATCATAGCAATGACATGGCGTGGATCTGGAGGCTGGTTCTGACCGGCTCCAAGTAAGATGTCCTCCCTTACCATCCGCTGAAACAGTTCTCTTCAATAAATCCTGTCAGTGTCCATTGAATCGTCCATTGGGCTCTTCAGCCCAACAAGTCTGTGCCAACCAAACCTACATTAGTCCCACTTTCCTGTGCTAGGCCCATGATGTTGAATGTTCTGGCATTTCAATGCTCATCCTGGCATTTTTTCAAGGTTGTGAGGTTGCGAAGGTCAACTACCCTTGACTCTCATGCTTGACTAGAACGTACATCTCATCTCACTTCATTTCCCACTTCACCCTCCAAGCCCCTCACTATCCTGAATCAGAAATATATCACCTTTTCTTCACTGTTTCTGGATCAAAATCCCGGAATTCCCTGCCTAATAGCATTGTGGGTCAACCCACAGCAAATGGACTGCAGTGGTTCAAGTTGGCAGCTCACCACCCACCTTCTCAAAGGGCAACTAGGGATGAGCAATAAACGCTGGGCCAACCAGTGACAGCCATGATAGAATTAAAAAGATTCACTATTTAGTTATATTTATTTCTCTATCTCTTCTTCTATTTGGCAAATTTCTCACAGCTATTGCTGTCTATAATATGGAGTGACAAAACCATCTGAGATTTCTTGGGTAGATTCATTGTCACTAATCTTTCTTATCGTTATTAATCTAAGCCACTGATACCAAGAGAGTAAGGATACCCACATGGGGTGGTCCAGAAAAGAGGTTCAATCTCGATTAAAGAGTAACAGTTTATTACATGATACTCATTAGCTAGTTACAGTACATCAAAGAAACATGATGGTCATTTGTAGGATCAATATAAGGGTACGTTCATGTTTATGCAACTCAGACAATCTGACACACATGACAAGGCAGGTCAGCACTCCAGTGAACTGCTCCCAGGGGCTGTCCTTTGTATCCTAATGGGCAGAACTCTTCCTGTGATATCAGTTAATCCTTTCAGTGAGTAACCGCTATGCAACCAGCCTGTCTACTTTATCAAACCATTCCATAATCTTAAATACCCCAATTGAGCCACTGCTCAGTTGTTTTGTTTTCCAGTATTTCTGCTCTACAGAAACCTATAGGCTAATGAGTATATATATTATGTATATATATGTTGCTGGGAAAAAAGATATGCCGCCCTGCTGACCCACAGCATGGCCACATAAAAAAACACAGAAGCTGGCCTGTAAACGCAGAAATCAAGCCTGCCAACACATACAGAGACTACCCAGAGTGCCCCAGCCTTGGCCAAACAGGCTAACATAAAACCAGACATGGCCAAGCCACTCCCCAACCAGAGAATATACTTCCTAAAACAGCTTTCACAATCAGCTCCCAGCCCAGATTAGCCCTGCAGTCCCAACACCCTAAGGGCAGGCTCATTTCCCATTGAAACCGATACCGCATAAACAAGGAGGCAGACTGAGGGACCCTGGAAGACTTCACTCACAGGTGGAACAAAATGGACAGACCTGGATGCCAGGAGAAGGGACATTTACACATATTCACGTGGATGGGAAATACAATGAAGAATTCTCTAGAAGACATTCTCACCCACTTAATGGCTAGAATCTCCTGTGTCAATTACAAATGAATTGCTGCTGCCATACACTTGATTAATTTCCATTCAGTTTATTGTTGTTTTGTCACTTTACAATTTTCCCCATTGTACTGTAGCTGCTTTACAATGACCACCTTTGTGTTGTACCCCTATAAAGCCTGCCTGCACCTTCCACCCAGGGAAGAGCATTCTGGCCGTCTGTGCAGAGAATCAGTTCTGTGTCAGCCTGGTCAATTTCTCTTCCACGACATCGCTTTGTTTAATAAAATGTCAATTTCATAGTGATCCTCCTTTGTGGTCTCTGAACCATTGGGCTCAATTCTCCGACACTGGGTATGAAAGGTTTGAGTTATAAAGAAAGGTTGGATAGGCTGGGACTTTTTTTCAGTGGAGCACAGGAGGTTGAGAGGTGATCTTGTGCAGGTTTACAAAATAATGAGAGGTATAGATAGAGCCAATGGTGGTTGTCTTTTCCCTAAGATTTCAAGACTAGGGGCTATATTTTTAAAGTGAGGAGAGAGAGATTTAAAAAGGACATGAAGGGCAAATTTTTTACACAGAGGGTGGTTCGCTTGTGGAATGAACTTCCTGAGAATGTGAGTACAATTACAAACCTAGATAAGTTCATGAATAGGAATGGTTTGGAGGGATATGGGCCAGGAGCAGGCAGGTAGTTTAGACTAGTTTATATTGAGATTATGGTTGGCATGGATTAGTTGGACCAAAGAGTCTGTTTCCGTGCTGTGTGACTCTATGACTCTATATCTCAGGCCCATTCTTCACACTGTAGCATTTATGCAGTCGGATTAATCTGGACTTGCTGGGCACAGGTTTGTGGCTAATGAAACTGATCAATGGGTGAGGTCAACGGGCCAGAGATACACGTGAGGAGTTCTGGAGCTGGTAAAATTTCAGGTGGGAGCTGGCCACTGTTTGGTGACTGAGAGGCAGCAAATGGCAAGGGGGGAGAGAGAGATAGAGAGAGACAGAGATAGAGATGAGAGTGGAGTGGGGGTGGTGGAATGGGGGACTTTTTGAAAACTACAGATCACATGAAACAGGAGAAATGGGATGTCAAACACTGGGCTGCCTTGTGTCACTGAACCTGTCGCCAGCTGCGGATGAATTCCAAATCGGTTTTGTTATGGTCAAGTCTGGTAAGGACTGTCCTGGTTGCTACAGCAAGAATGCTCTTAACCTTCAGTCTTACAACCAGACAGGAAGCTCTTAATGATAGTGCGCTGAGCATTTGCCAGAGTCTTAGGCGATTTTTATTGTGCACTTCATACAATGTGTGGAAGTCTCAGTTAATGTCACGGTGCTGATTACAGAGCAGAGGAAGGGAAAGAGAGCCAGTCCTGTGTACCTGCATCCTGACAGGCAGCAGGAGCAGCCCTTACTGAGGAGGCTGGCGGGAGCTGCCTTCTCACTGCTGCATTCATTAAGGAAGGCCAAAGGCTGAAGCATATGAAGACTTTGTGGAGTTCCTTAGGGCATTTGTGCGAAACATGAAATGACAAATCGTGCTTTAACCAAAATATACACCAGACCCAATTAAAGCAAATCAAGTGGATAATTGGAAATCACATGGGGAGGCAATGGGAAAATTGTCAGGGAGATGATGGCCCAGTGGTATTATCACTGGCCTTTCAATCTAGTGACCCAGATAATGTCCTGGGGACCCAGGTTCGGATCCCATTACAGCAGATGGTGGAACTGGAGTTCAATAAGGAAACAAATTTGTAATTAGGACTCTAATGATGATTGTGAATCCATTGTCAGAAAAGCCCAGCTGGTTCACTAATGCCTTTTAGGGAAGAAACTGCTAGCCTACATGTGACTCCAGACCCACAGTAATATGGTTGACACTTAACCACCCCCTAGACAATTATGGATGACAATGATGTTGTCTACCCAACGATGCTCACATCCAGTGAACAAATAAAGAGAAAAATGTATAAAGATGAAAGTCTGAAATCTGAATACAGGTTGAGCTAGGACTTGTCTTTGTATTAAGCCGTGTGTGCAATTCCTCCGAAGAATACGGAAGTGCTCAACTTCTGTGTTCACAGATGCTCTTCAGCCGGCCATATGAAGAAATAAAGAGCGGCGTCTTAAACAGCTAGACCGATTGTGAGTGCTCTTTGACTGACCGCGGAACCGTGAGCCCCCGCGGGGTTCAACATCCTCAAAGACACCTCCTGTTGTGTTACCATCTGCTCAATGCCATTGCCCAAGAGGTATCTCAGCCTTTAATTTCCTATACAATCATCATAAACATATTAAACTGCTGATTAGGTGAATCCCTCTTTAAAAATAACTTATATTTCGTTACCTCCTTTCATGATCTCTAGATGTCTCAAAGCATTTTTCAGTCAATTAAGACTTTAGAAGTGTAGCCACTTTTATAATGTCAGGGCTGATAGGGGTTGGGGGCTCCTCTCAGGTTGAATGAGGGCGGGGGGGGGGGGGGGGGGGGCTGACGGGGGTGTTGGTGCTGGCCAAAGGGATGGAACCATACTGGGTTCAAAGAGCCTGCTCAAGGGGCTGTGGTTGGCAGTGGCCCAAGGAAGGGGCTGGGGAAGTTGTAGACGAGGGAAGGATAGGGAGTATTCATTTCTGTGTCAGCTTAGTCATTAATCAGGTGTTGGATGAGGTTAATCGAATGTTTTCTTGGTAACAAAAACGAATCTCTCCAAATTCTCAGCCACGGAGTGATTTCTTTGGATCATTCCTGGGCAGTAAATGCAATTTCCCAGGCAATTCCCGCAGAATCTGCTGTGTCCAGGATTCCACGGGATCCTGTTGCTCAACTCCAGGCCATTCCGAACAATCGTCTGTCCCTTGGAGTATTGGGCCTCTCTCTCACTCTACTGGATTCCCCAACTCTCCTGCAACTTTTTAAACAAAGTGACTTCATCATCCCGCTCTGAAAGTAGTGTTTATGTTTCTCTGTTTCATTGAGAAAAACAAGGCATCAACAATACTGGGTCTGGAATGGGATCTTTGCAGCATCTAAAATGATTTGTGAAGGGATGAAGAGTGTATGATCTGTGCGAGCTAATGTTGAGTGATGCCGAGTGAGACAGGCTTGTGAATAAACCAACGTCACAATGTTTTTTATTTTCATTCACGGGATGAGAATTTCGCTGGCTAGGCAGTATTTATTGTCCATCCCTAATTGCCCAGTTAAGAGTCAACTACATAGCTGTGGGTCTGGAGTGACATTAGGCCAGACCAGGTAAGGATGGCAGATTTCCTTCCCTAAAGGGTGTTAGTGAACCAGATGGGGTTTTCCAACAAGCAACAATGGATTCATGGTCATTATTAGATTCTTATTCCAGATTTTTTCTTAAATTCAAATTCCACCATCTGTCATGGCAGGATTTGTATCCCGGTCCCCAGAGCATTATCTACGTCTCTGTATTAATATCACGAGGCCATCACCTCCCCATTCCCCCCACAATCACCAAACTTTGGAAAATAAAAGAATTTAAACATTGCTTTGGAAAAACTTGTTGGACTTTAAATAATCAATTGACTTCTGTAGCTATCAGAGCGTAAACTAGAGGGGTCGATGTACAGCCCTTTGAGGCTGCTCCACCATTCAGTGAGATCAAGGCTAATCCAATAATCCTGAGCTCTACGTTCCTGACATTTCCCCCACATCTCCTGATTCCCTTTCTGATTAAAAATCCATCCATCTCAGCCTTGAATATACCTAATAACTCAGCCTCAACAGCCCTCTGCGGTGACTATCAACTCCCCTCAATGTGTGGGAGTCCCTCAATTCATTCAGGATTAGAGTGGTACTGGGAAAGCACTGCAGGTCAGGCAGCATCCAAGGAGCAGGAAATTCAAGGCTTCTATTCCTGATGAAGGGCTTTTGCCCGAAATGTTGATTTTCCTGCTCCTTGGATGCTGCCTGACCTGCTGTGCTTTTCCAGTACCACTCTAATCCAGTATCTGCAGTCCTCATTTTTACCTCAATTCATTCACGCAGCCTCAGGTCCCCGGGATCTCTGAAGTGTACAAATGGCAGGTTGTCCCCAGTTACTATCTGTAGGAGCTCTGGCACATTACACTGGTTACCTGACCGGAGAAGCTACAGAAGACTGAATAGTTCCTTTGTGTGTAAAAGTGAAGGGTTAGGAAGTGGCCGTATTCTGGGATCTGATGATGATGGAAATGATGATGCTCTTCCAATATTAGAAGAGGGTGAGACAGCAGATTACAGAGAAAGATGGAATCAAAAGAGAAGCAATTGTGCTCGGGAACAACATTCAGTAACATCACAAAATCACTACGGTACCGAAGGAGGCCATTTAGCCCATCATGCCCACCCCCATTTGTGCATCTAAATATAAATAAAGAGTGTTACACTACTGAAAAGTGGAATAAATCCTTATTCCAGGAGAAGAGTGTACTAGAGATGCTGAACAGTCTTAACTCGAGTAGCCTCGTGCTGTATTAGATAATGGTCTGGATATTCTAAGGAGTGACAATCACAGTCAGCCTGCCACTTTGCTCATAGTTATTTCTGTCAACAATAAGCTCTGCCTTTCTAACTGAGAATTCTGATTCTGAGTCCTTCCGGAATGCAGAGCATGAGCAAAATCAACACAGATGCCCCAATAATGCGAGGTAGTCAGGGTATGTCAAACCCTGATCCACAGGACCCGTAGTGAGTGTCATCCTGTGTTTTACATATCAGCAGTGTGGCCAGTCACTTTAACAGCTACTATGAAAGGGTAAGGCAGAGTAGGGTTAGGGTATCTGTTGGTTAAAGGGTTAGGGTGCCAGGGTGCCACATAATATGAGTGCCGTAGGTAGGGACCCTAATCTAACCCTAACCCTAACCCTAACCCTTACACTAACCATAATCCTAACTCTAACCTAACCATTACCTTACCATTTAAGCATTACGTTAACACTAACCATTGCCTTAACACTAACACTAACCTAATGTTAAAACTCACACTAACATTCACATCAACACAAACCCTAACTATAGTGCTTGTCCTACCATCTGCATGAGTTTATATGAAGTTGGGAGGCTTCAGTAACCAAACAATCTGGAAACTGAAATAAACCATCACTCAGGAACGTAATACAAAACTCAAGGAAGGCAGTGGTTGAGTGCTAAGAATCACTGGACTCAAAACATTAATTCTGTTTCTCTCTCCACAGATGCTGCCACACCAGCTGAGTTTTTCCAGCAATATTTGCTTTTATAAAAATGTTCTGGAGACTCAGGTGATATCCACATGCAAAGCTCCCAAGACAGATGACAGGCTCAGATAGAAGGTGTTGCAGTGTAAATGTGGTTTTGCAAAAGGGAAATCATGTCAGATAAAAATTTATTGCAGTTCTAAATAGAAATCAGTGGGTGCTGTGTGTGTGGATCTCCAGAAGGTATTTGATAAGATTCTACATCATTTGGTTATTATTGAAATTAAATAGCGTGTGTGTGTGTTTGTGTGTGTGTGTGTGAATGTGTGTAGATATGTCTGTGTGTGAGAGAGAGTGTGTATGTGTGTGTGTGAGAGTGAGAGTATTTGAACAAGAGAGAGAGTGTGTGTGTGATAGAGTGTGTTGCATGTGTGCATGTGTGTGTGTGAGAAAGAGAGAGAGTGTGCATGTGTGTGTGTGTATGTTGTGAGCAAGTGTGTGTCTGTGAGAGAGAGCATGCGTGTGTTTGTGTGTGCGAGTGTCTTGATGTGTCAGTGAGTGAGTGTGGGTGAGTGAGTGAGTGAGTGTGTGTGTGTGAAAGAGAGAGCAAATGTCTGCGTGAAAGGGAGAGTGTGCATGGGTGTGTGTGCTGTGTGAGGAAGAGAGAGAGTATGTGTGAGTGTGCATGTGTGTATATGAGAGAGAGAGAAAGCGTGTGTGTGTGTGTGTTTAATGTATTGGTACGGTTTGAAGATTTGCAAATTTACAGGATACAGCATAGGCATTAATAAGTTATTTTCTGTTTAGCAAGATGTAATGAGTGGTGTCACAATCATGGTTCCTCAGATTAGAAATGAGAAGTGAGTCTAAAAAGGAAACGTTAAAATGGTATGGGATTGCTTTCTCTGGGTCATTTCAAAAAAGTAGGAAAATCGACTTTACAGGCTGGGGCCCTTCATCAGGAATGAGGGAGGAGAGTACTTGGGGAGTACGCTGAGAGAGGGACTCACTGAAATCTTTGCAGAGAGAGGAGGAGAACTTCTTCAAGGTAGGCATCCTTGGAAGAGACTTCGCGGTAAGGTTAAAACCAACTAGGTAACACTGAGGTCTGCAGATGCTAAAGATCAGAGTTGAGAGTGTGTTGCTGGAAAAGCACAGCAGGTCAAGCAGCATCCGAGGAGCAGGAAAATCGATGTGTCAGGCCGGAGCCCTTCATCAGGAATGAGAGTCTTTTTCCTGGGGTGGGGGAGCCCAGCACTACAGGGCATAGGTTTAGGGTGAGAGGGGAAAGATGTAAAAGGGGCCTCAGGGGCAATCTTTCTATGTGGAAGGTGTATGGAATGAGCTGCCAGTGGAGGTTGGTACAACCATAATATTTAATTAGCATCTGGATGGGTACATGAATAGGAAGGGTTTAGAGGGATATGGGCTAAGTGCTGGCAAGTAGGACTAGATTAATTTAGGATATCTGGTCGGCATGGACGAGTTGGACCGAAGGGTTTGTTTCAGTGCCGGACAGCTCTATGACTCTTTGAGAGGATGATGAGGATGGTGGTTGTGATGAAGAATTACAGTTCTATGGATTGAATGGAGAAACTGGGCCTGAACCTCCTTAGAGATAAGCAGGGAGAGAGGAGATCTCATGCAGGTTCGATACCATTCTGGTCAGTCTGCATTTGTGTCACATTGTCCGCAGTCCCTCTGGGAGCACAGCCATTTGTACCTGAAGCATTTTAGGCAGCAGGAAGGTTTCTGAGTTTCAACTCCCACATGAGTCAAAGGTCACTCATGATTGGAATCTTCTGGGAGACAACCAATGAACAGGGTGTCTCCACATTCACCGTCCAAGGGAGGATAGTGGATGATGGTTGGCCAGAACACTGAGCAGAGTGCAGCCCTTACTGCTGAGGGTGGTAGGAGAGCAGGAGGGTGACTCAGGATGGAGCTGCCAATGCAAGGCTGACTAATGTCATAACTGATGGTTTCTGAGGTAACCAGGGCAGAGAGCAAACCTGACCAGTGGAAGAGTTATGACTGGAACGTTCCTCAGGCCTATGCCCAGGAGAACCAATCTTTGATGTCCAGTGCACCCACACATTGTACTGCTCTCCCACAGATTTTACCCCACCATCCAGACAGCAGCATGCAACAGCAATGTTACTGCCACCCCCTCCACCCACACAATCAGAACCCATACGAAAGGAGGCCATTCAGCCCAGCTCTCTAAGCATTTCAACTTCATGCCAATCTCCTGCCCAATTCCCTGTTAACCTACTCCTGCCATGCCAAAGAGACCCATGCTGTTTTTAACAGAGTTGGTCACCATATTCCTGCCAGAAAGATACCTCCAATGCTGGCACCAGCCTCTAGACTCTGTGGACACCTGTCCCACCACGGAGGGAGATCTTCATGCCTTTGGTAACTTGTCCCCAGTTACTTGTCCCCTCTATCAACAAACACATTGAGTTAGACTCCATCTATCACCATATGAGAAAAATAACAGGAAATGACATCACCACAGGAAATGACATCACCAACCCAAAGAAACCCAAATATATAAATTGAAAGCAGGAATCATGTACACTGCTTTGCCTGAGGCCCACTGAATATGTTACCTAGTAGGGTGATGAAAAGTCTGGAACTGAACCTCCCAGGTCAGTGAGCAAACCTGCATCCAGAACCTCAACCTGAGCTATAAATCTTCTCAAAACTCGCTAATTGATCAAAGTGGCTACATGCTGCTGTGAGTGGAGTAAATCCCCCCTTGCATCTTCCTGCAGGCAGAAATAATCAGGAGAGCTAACCTGGTGTCTGAATGTGTGTGCTTGTCTGTGTGTCTCTGTATGTGTCTGTCTGTGTTTGTGTGTGTGTGTGTGTTGTCTGTCTGTGTGAGAGTGTGTTTGTCTGTGTGTGTATGTATGTGTGTGAAGACAGAAAAATGCAAAGTTCTGAATGGTTCAGGGATAAGGCACTGATTCACGGGGAGTGTCAGCACACCCCCTTATTGCCAATTACATCAGGTTTCTGACTCCAAGTCCATAAGGGAGACAGAAAAGCAGATGTCATAAACCTGTGTGTTTCTTTCCTATCAATCATATCTATGAGGAAGCTGTGATAGTGACAGGAGATAGTAAAGCCCAGGGTAATACAATGCAGGTGTCTTGTCAACCAACAGTTTGAATATCAAGAGCTTGTGTCATTCACTTGTTCGGTCTTGTATTATATTGTGCACTAGTAATTAAACTCTCTCATTGAATGTTAAAGTGTTTTTTTTTGTGAATAGGCTGTGATTCTCATTATGACATCTCCAGTGCCATCTTAAACAAGCCAAAGCTTTAACCACCTAGGCTGGCCTGAAAGTAGGTGCTCCATTGACATTTCCAACCAATCTTCTTGAGCGGAAATTGGCAACTGACAATTCCAGTAAAGGGACCATGGCCATCTATAATGTATAGAATGTGAATAATGGTCATTGAATAAAGTGCCAGAAAGTGCCTGTCATTTCTTAAACCAGATTTTGGCAGCAAGTCAATGGCTGCAGGGGATGGGGACAGGAAATTGGTAAGAGGCATGCACAAAACTGATTGGGTTAAAAGCGGAATGATTCAATACCAGTTACAAGTACAGACAACTCACCAGTTAAGAACAGTAGTCAGTTTCCAGACCTGGCCGTTTATATCCTCGTTAAATGTGAAAGATGGAAGCCAAGTTGGAATAAGTCTCATTAATTTTCTGGAATCATTCCTTGAAGTTGCAGACAACTTTATCTCTTGATGGCGTGTCTCCATGGCAACCCTGCTTGGCCATTGATATTATTTGCCTACACATCTTCATTGTTTACCTTTCAAAGTTCGGGTGTAAAAGTGCTGGCCTCGTGAGGCCTTTATATCACAGAGCTGAGATTCCCAATGCAGAAGAGCAGACGTTCAAACCATCGGCTGCATTAACAATAGTCATTTTATTTTGCGAATATTTACACAAACACCCAGAATTCACCTGGAGTGGGGCAAATCATGACGAGCCCTGTTGGTTAACTGCTTTCCTCCCACACTGTAGCTCAAAATGTTTTGATGCAGTAACTGAGCCAGTAACAAAGCAGCAAAGACCACGGGGATCCACATCGGGCACTTTGACGAACGGTGGGACTAGCAGGGTTATGCTGGGGGAGAAACTGACGTTTAATCTTCTTCATTAAAGGCATTTCAAGACTGAGAGCGTAACTCAGCACATAGAGAAGGGATGAGGTGAATTCGAATCAAAGTAGGCACAGAAAGAGAAATGAAGAGAGGGTAAGCAAAATTGGACAAAGTGAATGGAAAAATAAGAAAGGAAAGTGAGATCAAAACAAGCTTTCCGAGCATGGTTTACTGTCCGGGAATATTTGTTCCATTTCCATTGGAAGTTCATATGTCTCATCATTCAGAGGGTTATAGACAATAGGCAATATGTGCAGGAGTCAGCCGTTCGGTCCTTTGAGCCAGCACCACTATTCATTATGGTCATGGCTGATCATCCACAATCAGTATCCTGTTCCTGTCTTATTCCCCATAACCCTTGATTCCATTATCTTTAAGGGCTCTATCCATCTCTTGCTTGAAAGTATCCAGAGACTTGGCCTCCACTGCCTTCTGGGGCAGAGCATTCCATATATCCACCTCTCTCCGGGTGAAGACGTTTCTCCTTAAGTCTGTTCTAAATGGCCTACCCCTTATTTTTAAACTGAGTCCTCTGGTTCTGGACTCACCCATCAGTAGAAACATGCTTCCTGCCTCCAGAGTGTCCAATCCTTTAATAATCTTATACATATTAATCAGATCCCCTCTTATCAACTTCTAAACTCAAGTGTATACAAGCCCAATCGCTCCAATCTTTCAATATATCATAGTCCTGCCATTCTGGGAATTGATCTCGTGAACCTACGCTGCACTCCCTCAATAGCCAGAATGTCCTTCCTCAAATTTGGAGACCAGAACTGCACACATTGATACATTAAGTGGTAGCCTTAAATTCAGGATAATCAATGCACCAATTGGTTGTAGCAATTGATTAAAACCCACATGGAAGTTAAGGGTGAGATCCCATTTGACACAGAGTTTATGATAGACTGGCATAAATTACTCAGCAGCTTTGGCAATTTTCAACTCACAATGCATCTCTTCCTCACTCCAGGTTGCTGAACAACAGGAAGGGAGGATTTTAGGGATCAACTGTGATCATAAAGAATGCTGGAACAGGCTTGAGGGGCTGAATGGCCTACTGCTGCTGCTAGGTTGTATGCTTCAATAATAAGTCAGCATTCAAGTCACTGCTACATTGCCAGCAATCTGCCTGACAGATTGTAGATATTAAATCCATTATCCAGTCTTTATTTGTAGATATTTTTAATGATGGCCCTCTGAAGCAGATGGGTGACTTGAACCTGGGTCTCCTGGCCCTGAGATAGGGACACTGCCACATAGCTCTTTCCTGTGCATTTGTATGTTTGTCTAAGCCACAGGAATATCAGGACTGAAATTACTCTTGGTCCGAAGATGGCCAATACTGGATATGTGTCATGGCTAATGTAATGTTTTCTGTTTTGCAAGGTTACATAGGCATTACAAAGGAGACCGCACTGACTTACTAGAATGTGAGAGGGACTTATTAGAATGTGAGTTAACTCCTATTAATGCCACTGCGACCACAGCTGTGAATGGTGGCTTTCGGTGCAGGTAGCAGTTACCTCTGCGACTATGTGGTGTTGTTATTTTAGAAGTTGTTATTTGGATTGTCAAGTTTTTTTAATAATAATCAAACAGCACCTTAGAAGCAGCAGATCAGGCCTTGCATAAAGTGTAGGAGTGTCACCCTGATGCTGTTACCTCTATAATCACATCCCATCTTCACTTAACATTTATCACATTTTCTTTATTGACATTGGGTCAAGATATTCCCATCCTTACAACCTCATGCCACTGTGGGAGCACTGTCACTGCAATGATGACAGTAATTCAAAGAGAAAGGCAAGAATAATCACATACCCTCTCCAGCACTATCCTCATGTTAAACTGGAGAAATTTCTCTTGCATCACCAAATCTAGGGAGTTGACTGGAAATTAAGTCACCTTATTCCTGGAATATTCACTTTTGTGAAAATTTGTTTAAACCGCTAAATTGCGTCAGTTCTACTGAACTGCC
This sequence comes from Chiloscyllium plagiosum, assembly GCF_037043375.1. NCBI lineage: Eukaryota > Metazoa > Chordata > Chondrichthyes > Orectolobiformes > Hemiscylliidae > Chiloscyllium > Chiloscyllium plagiosum. Next base: position 10,395,008 of record NW_028270162.1, on the reverse strand, counting down.
CAATACAGATTAAAATAATATGCAAATTTGGTGTTTCCCATTAACAAAAGAACAACCCTTGACTGGAATTGAAAAAATTTCAATTAACAGCAAAATGTTGGAATTAATTGCTAACAGAACACTATAACTTAAACTCTAATCCTGGCCTGTAAAATTCCCATATACATATAGACAGACAAGAAGACAGGACATAAACATTGTGGCTGGGGAAGGAGCAGAGAATGTCAGAGCAGCACAGTTCTGGCATCGGTCTGGATCACAAACATCAATAAATTGTTTTCTTCCGGGTCCTTTCGAATTCTTCCTGTGCGTACACTGATTGACAATCTTTCTTTCACTAGTTGAAGATTCACTCTTTCGTACCTCTGAAGGTAGTTTATCCCTTTCTCCTTTCAACATGGGTTTGCAGAGAGAGCAGTTCACCGAGAAAGAGGAGTGAGTGTAGCAACTAAGGGAGTTTTTTTCACTTTTTGGTGCAGAAGAGAGAGAGCATTGTATGCTTTTTCTTCACAGGCTGCATTTTCAAAAAGTCATTTGTGGAGTTTTGGTGCCACAGGCTGAGCCCAGTATTTATTACTGTCCCTCGTTGCCCCTTGAGAAGGTAGTGCTTTCTTGAACCGCTGCAGGCCATGTGGAACCACAAAGCTCTTAGAGAAGGAATTCCAAGATTTTGATGCAGGAATACTGAAGGAATGGAAATATATTTCCAAGTCAGAGTGACGAGAGTGGCTTGGAGGGGAACTTGTGGGTGCTAGTATTCCCATGTACCTGCTGCTCTTGTCCTTCGAGTTGGCAGTAGTCATTTCTACGGCATTGTCCACACACAAGGCTTAACCCTCTATTCAGGAACCAATCAAGTGAGTGTTACTATGCTCAGCACCCCCTCCTCAATCCCCTGAGCCAATTGGTGCCAATGGAAGAGCCAATCAAAAGACTGTCTCTGGGTAAAATTGGCCTGAACTTGCACATTTGGTGCCATTTTGTACAGAATTCTCTCTCTCACTGCTCCAATAATTGTATATATAATTCACAATGTGCACCAACAACTAGGTTTTACAACTGCAAACATCTTTCTACACAGTTTCCTTAGTTTAAAACAGTAGCTTCTGTCACTAAAACAAACACATTATTAAATTGGAGAGGGTTCAGAAAAGATTTCCCAGGATGTTTCTAGGAATGGAGGGTTTGAGTTATAAAGAAAGGCTGGAGAAGAGGAGATTAATGGGGTGACCATTCAAAGTATGGAAATCATGAGGGGTATAGATAAGTAAATAGCAAATGTCTTTTCCCTAGGGTGGGGAAATGAAGAGGCATATTTTTAAGGTGAGATGAGAAAGTTTTATAAAGGAAATGAGCTGCAATATTTTTACACAGAGGATGATTTCTGTGTGGAATGAACTGCCAGAGGAAATGGTGATGCAGGTACAGGTACAACGTTTAAAAGACATCTGGATAAGTACATGAATAGGAAAGGTTCAGAGGGATATGGGTTAAACACAAGCCAGTGAGACTAGTTTAGTTTGGAACATGGTTGGTGTGGACTGGTTAGACTGAAGGATCAGTTTCTGTGCTGTAGGACTCTATGATTCTCTATAACTCCATGACATATTAGTCCATGGTCCAAAAATAAAAAGAAAGTACTCTTTACACGTGACCAGCTGGTAAATAGGACAACAGTCTCTTTTTGCAATTATACAATGCAGCATTTATCCAAATTGCCTGTTGTTGTTTCTTTTATCAACACTGAAAGAGTTAATATTCTCAGGAAAGTGTGCGTGTGTGTATGTGTGTCTGTGACTGGGCGTGTGTCTGCATGTGCATGTGTGTATGTGAGTGTATCGGTGTGTATATGCATGTGCTTGTGTATCTGTGTATGCATGTGTGTACGTATTGGTGTGTGTATCTGTATGTATATCAATATGCGTATGAATGTGTGTGTGTATCTGTATGTGTATCTGTTTGCATATGTGTTAGGATGCATGTACATGTACACTGTGTATCAGTGTGCATGTGTGTGTATCAGTGTGCATATGTGTATGTATCTGTGTCTGTGTATCAGTGTATGTGTACATCAGTGTCTGTGTGTCAGTGCACATGTGAGTGTGTGTGTATGTGTATCTCTGCGTGAGTGTGTACTTTTGTATGTGTGTGTGTTGTATATCTTTGTGTGTGAGTTGTATCTCTTTGTGTGTGTGTGTGTGTGTATTGTATCTCTTCGTATGAGTGTATGTGACCCACTGTCCCCATGATTTGTCCTACCTGCCTATCTTCTTTTCCACCTATCCACTCCACCTTCCTCCCTGACCTATCACCTTCATCCCCTCCCCCACTCACATATTGTACTCTATGCTACTTTCTCCCCACCCTCACCCTCCTCTAGCTTATCTCTCCACCCTTCAGGCTCTCTGCCTTTATTCCTGATGAAGGGCTTTTGCCTGAAACGTCGATTTTACTGCTCCTCGGATGCTGCCTGAACTGCTGTGCTCTTCCAGCACCACTAATCCAGTATGTGACTGTGGATCTATCTGTGAATGTGTGTGTTGGTGTTGTGTCTTAGTGTTTCTGTGTGTATCAGTGTGTGTCTGTGTGTGTATCAGTATGCGTGTGTATCAATGTGTGTATGTATCAGTGAGCATCAGAGTGAATGTATGTCAGTGTGCGTGTCAGTGGGCATGTGTATCAGTGTGTATGTGTATCTGTATGTATATCTGAGTGTGTGTATCAGTGTGTGTCTGCATGTATCAGTGTGTATGTGTATCAATGTGTGTGTATCTGTGTGTGTATCAGTGTGCATGTGTGTCAGTGTGTGTATGTATCAGTGTGCATCAGTGCATGTGCGTCAGTGTGTGTGTATCTGAGCGTATGTGTATCTGTATGTATATCTGAGTGCATGTATCAGTGTGTGTGCATGTATCAGTGTGTGTGTGTTGGATGGGAGTAGGGGGTTAGGAAAGAGGAGTTGGGGCTGATATTAATCTTTGATAAAGACTGATGCACTATCACCCATTTTATGGACTCTCCCCCACCCGTCGGCTTTAAGACAAAAATGCAACAAACATGAACTGGATACCGATTGTCCAACAATAATCAAAACCTCTCAGTTCCTCGGAAGGTTCTGTAGTTCTTTGGCCCCAGCTGCCAATTTAAGGGAAACAAATGGGCTGTCACGTGACATTATTAATGCAGTGAAACCCCAGAGCGATGGGGCTAGTGGGTATGAAACGTGATCCAGCCTGGAAAGCGATGATTTTTCACAGCTAGTCGTCATAACTAATTGATGAGAATTTGTTTTCTTTGTACACTTCGTTAAGGCTGAATACATTATGGTGAATATTTGAACCAGTGTAAACAGATTTGTAACCCTTTGGCAATGTCATCTCAAACTTATGTTACACGCAGATGAATAAACCTCGGTGAAAGACATTGGCTAAGGGCCGAGCACAGACACGTGTGAATAAGCCCTAGGGCTGCCTTTAACACAGGAAATCAGATCAATTTGGGGTACATTTTGATCACACACAACTCTTCACATATGCTCTCACTTTAGATAGCAGGCAGCCAACAATTGCAGAGAAGGGACAGTGCTTCAATGTGGAAAGCTTATGAAGCCAAAATAAGGCATCCCACAAGATTCTAGTGAAAGGAGGTCTTGCCTGATTGCCATCTATTTAGCCACAGCCACTAGATTTCCCTTGAAGTGTAGTTAATGTGCAGTGAATATTCATGATATGTATTGGGAAACTCATGTTCTAATGTGGAGGGAAAATTAATTTTAGTGTTAATTTAGTTTTCCGTTCTGGCTTTGTTTTTGGTTAAAGGTGATCAAGTAGTTTTGAACAGCAAGTTAAAACCAGCATTTCCAAGAAATCATGTGACTTTAGCCAAATGATGAGTGAACTGCCTCGGGATATAATTGCTGATGTTCGTGCTGACTTGTGCTTTGCAATCCAGGAAGAGGAGAAAACGACAGGTTCATGCAGAGGAGCCGTCTCCTCTGGAGAGGTTCTGAGTTGATGAGCAAAGCACTCCAGGAGAAGAAGGCTGTGGAGATTGTTGAAGTTATGAGTTTAAGGCACCCATGTTAAGCAGTAATAGTGAGCTGAGTTAGCAATTTGTTTAAAGGTCTCAGCAAGAGGTGTTCATTGAAGAAGATAGCATCGGGTGAATACACAGAAATTTTGCTCAAAATGAAAGTGATTATAGCCACACCAGCCAAACAACAAGTTTTATTAGAAAGATAGGGTGATTCTTTCCTGAGATTTGAGTGTCTGAAAAGTTATCAGTGCTTGATAAAAGGGATGAATCTTTCCGATAATCATAATGAGTTGTTCTGATAATCCCTGTCTCGTATAATGTAGTTTGTGTCTTTTTCTTTTGTGTAACAAATCCTTATGCCCTTTTCTTAAAAGTACATTGGCATCCTCTTGTGAACATCTCCAGTGAATGACTTCCATTGTAAAGAGTAAGAAAAATAAAGCTTATGGTCTGTCAAGCCACTCTGGGATATAATCAGTCCAGTATTACCTTCATCCAGGGCCATAACTCAAGGAGAACATCATCCTTTGCACACTAAAGAATAATCAATGTATGATTCACATTCTAAGAAGGATTAGCAGAGGTGAAAATTTTTGAAATTAGGAAAGGATGAGTCAGATTCTGAATGAGGGTGGGGAGTCACTGCAGGACCTTTGAGCATGGATGGGTTAACAAGTGTTGAAAAGATTTTATCATCCATGATTAATTATTGATTATATTCCTGGTGCTACAACCTACAGTTTATGTAAGTGAAGAGTGGGATATGGACAGTGTGTTGTTATGGACCAGACCAGATTGCCTCAAAATATTTTAAGAAGATAGCCTACACCTTAATTTTTTTTCTTTATTTTAAGGGCAAATGTAATGTGCTGTGTTCCAGATGCAATTCAATTGGTCAAATGTCCTGATGGTAAGCAAAACACAATGTATTTAAACACTGTAGTTAAAATACAGCAAAAGAAAGAGGAATTTAGAATAATTTAACTCTATTGGAAACCTAACAGAATAAAAAATACAGCGACCATTGCTAATTAACTCTTCCAATATAGTAACATCCTATAAACCTATCCCTTGGCAAAAAGGCAAAATAGATGTGTCTGACAGGTAACCCAGCAGCAGAGAACAACTCTTGCTTCTAGTAGTAACCAAAAGAGGGAAAAAGACAGTTTCTACTTCTTCAAAACTCCAGTGGCTTCTGCTCAACCTAAAAGCCAAAAAATCACCAGAAATCCTGATACATGAGAGCTGACCACACCCACCCAGGCTGCTTCTATTTTTCCAACTTTAAAAAAATCTAAGGCCTCACAAGGAGGGGTTGATTACTAGGGGACACAGGTTCAAGGTGTGAGGGAGGATGTTTAAAATAGGTGTGCGAGGGAAGTTTTTCACACAAAGGGTGGGGCGCACTGCCAGAGGAGATGTGGAAGCAGAGACCGTAGCAGAGTTCAAGAAACACCTGGAGAACTATATGAATAGGAAGGGAATCGAGGAACATGGATCCTGTAGGTGAAGACAGTTTTAGTATGGAAGGACAATATGTGTTGACACGGACTTGGAGGGCAGAAGGCCCTATTCCTGTGCTGCATTGTTCTTTGTTCTTTCAGAGGTAAGATGCCAGAAGACTGGCGGTTGCCTAACATGGTGCCACTGTTTAAGAAAGGTGGTAAGGACAAACCAGGGAACTATAGACCAGTGAGCCTGACGTCAGTGGTGGGCAAGTTGTTGGAGGGAATCCTGAGGGACAGGATGTATGTGTATTTGGAAGGGCAAGGACTGATTAGGGATAGTCAACATGGCTTTGTGCGTGGGAAATCATGTCTCACAAACTTGATTGATTTTTTGATGATGTAAAAAAGAGGATTGATGAGGGCAGAGTGGTGGATGTGATTTATATGGACTTTAGTAAGGCATGGGAGACTGGTTAGCAAGGTTAGATCTCACTGAATACAGGGAGAGCTAGCTATTTGGATACAGAACTGGCTCAAAGGTAGAAGACAGAGGGTGGTAGTGGAGAGTTGTTTCTCAGACTGGAGGCCTGTGACCAGTGGAGTGCCACAAGGATTGGTGCCGGGTCCACTACTTTTCATCATTTATATAAATGATTTGGATGTGAGCATAAGAGGTGTGGTTAGTAAGTTTGCAGGTGACACCAAAATTGGAGGTGTAATGAAGAGCGAAGAAGGTTACCTCAGATTACAATGGGAGAATCTTGATCAGAGGGGCCAATGGGTTGAGGAGTGGCAGATGGAATTTAATTCAGATAAATGTGAGGTGCTGCATTTTGGGAAAGCAAATATTAGCAGGATTAATACACTTAATGATAAGGTCCTAGGGAGTGTTGCTGAACAAAGAGACCTTGGAGTGCAGGTTCATAGCTCCTTGGAAGTAGAGTCGCAGGTAGATGGGATAGTGAAGGCGGCATTGGTATGCTTTTCTTTATTGGTCAGAATATTGAGTACAGGAGTTGGGACGTTATGTTGCGCCTGTACAGGGCATTGGTTAGGCCACTGTTGGAATAAGGCATACAATTCTGGTCTCCTTCCTATTGGAAGGATGTTGTGAAACTTGAAAGGGTTCTGAAAAGATTTATAAGGATGTTGCCTGGGTTGGAGGATTTGAGATATAGGGAAAGGTTGAATAAGCTGGGCTGTTTTCCCTGGAGCGTCAGAGGCTGAGGAGTGACCTTATAGAGGTTCATAAAATCAAGCGGCGCATGGATGGGATAAATGGACCTGGGATGGGAGAGTCCAGAAGTAAAGGGCATAGGTTTAGGGTGAGAGGGAAAAGATAAAGAAAAGACCGAAGGGGCAACTTTTTCACAGAGAGGGTGGTACGTGTATGAAATGAGCTGCCAGAGGAAGTGGTGGAAGCTGGTACAATTGCAACATTTAAGAGGCATTTGGATGGGTATATGAATAGGAAGTGTTTGGAGAGATATGGGCTGGGTGCTGGCAGATGGGACTAGATTGGGTTGGGATATCTGGTCGGCATGGATGAGTTGGACAGGAGGGTCTGTTTCCATGCTGTACATCTCTATGACTCTATGACTCTTACTGGCTTGCCAACCAGTCAGTTCAGCATCTCTTTAAAAATCATCCAAGACAAAATACTCATCTTCAAGCCACAGCACCATCACAGTATGGAGGTCGGTTTGTTGACATGAACATGGCCCAAATTGTAGAATACTTCCTGCTGCTTGACAAACCAACCTGGAATACCAGCTTGGTGTACTGAGATCCCCCGAACCCTTAAGTTGTTAAAGCAGCATGTTAGCACATAAACCTGGCTGATATTCCAGCGCTGCTTTATTAGAGACAGAGTCAAGGAGTCATAGCATGGAAACAGACCCTTTAATCCAACTCATCCATGCTGACCTGATGTCCTAAATTAATCTAGTCCCATTTGCCAGCATTTGGCCCATATTTCTCTAAACCCTTCTTATTCGTGTACCCATCCAGATGCCTTTTAAATGTTGTAATTGTACCAGCCTCCATCACTTCCTCTGACAGCTCATTCCATACACGCACCACCTTCTGTCTGAAAAAGCTGCCCCTTAGGTCCCTTTTAAAATTTTCCCCTCTCCCCCTAAACCTATGCCCTCTAGTTTTCCCACTGTAGGGATTCTATGAAAATCTAATGAGGTGTGCAATGACAACTGAGTCAATATTGTCCTCTTTCCACTAATGCTCCAAGCCAAAGACTATTCACAAAAATCCCATAATCTGATTGAAGGAGGAAGACTAATCATCACTAACATTCCTCTCCCAAATGCTGTTCAATTGCTGAAATAAACATTTATTCCCATTTGTTCCAAAATTCTCATTTTAAAGATGCAATTTCGCCTGCTGAGTATTTCCAGAATTTTCTCTTTTTATTTGCTATATTTTGTTTTTCTGTTTGTGGAATCTGACTGAATGTATCTTAACTGTCTTTTTTTTTTAAATTCACTTATGTGGGCTCCACACTTAATTACCCTTGAGAATTAGAATCAGAATTAGAATTAGAATTAGAATCCCTACAGTGTGGAAACAGGCCGTTTGGCCCAGCAAGTCCACACCAACCCTCTGAAGAGTAACCCACCTAGACCCATTCCCGTACCCTATATTTACCCCTGACTAATGCACCTAACCTACAAATTCCTGAACACAATGGGCAATTTAGCATGGCCAATTCACCTAACCTGCACATCTTCGGATTGTGGGAGGAAACCGGAGCACCCAGAGGAGAAGGTGGAGGTGAGCTGCATTCTTGAATCGCTGCAGTCCACCTGCTGTGGGTTGACCCACAATGCCCTTAGGGAGGGAATTCCAGTATTCTGATCCAGCGAGACTGATGGGATGGTGATATATTTCCAAGTCAGGAGGGGAACTTGCAGGTGGTAGTGTTCCATAAATATGCTGCCTTTGTCCTTCTAGATGGAAGTGCTTGCATTTTTGGAAGGTGCTGTCTGAGGATCTTTAGTGAATTTCTGCAGTACATCTTGTCAATAATACACACTGCTGCTACTGAGTGTAGGTGGTGAAGGGAGTGGAGTTATCAACCTAAGGGCTGTGGCTTCACTTCAAAAGCCAATTCACTGTCTCTAAACTCCTTTGAAATGTCTCACGAATTGAAATGTAAATAACACCACTTTCTGGCTGGATAAAGTAGGAGAGAATAAGCTGCAGACTGAAATGAAAGTTATAAATAAGAAAGCTGCCATTTCTTCTGTTCAAGATTGACCTAAGTTTGGCTTTTACATACTTAGCCTCACTTAGTGAGTGTGACTCAGTCTTTCCTGCAGTGGTGTGTGCCCAATGCAAAGCTGTAACTGAAGGCTCATGAATCTCATGGCATTTGTGAACAAAGTGGATTGCAGCATTAATCATGTTCATTTATAACCATAGCAAATTGCTCAGGTGAGCTCATGGCATGCTAATGCTGGCAACCTTCCAGGATTGGCCTTGTGTCTCAGAAATTACAGATTAATCTTCAGTAGACACTTCAGTACATAACTGAGTTAATAATCATAAGGACATTCAAAGGTTATATGCTTTGTTCATTTCTTTTAATTTTTAAAAAATGTTTTAAGTATATTGAGGATGAGGGATAATGTAATATTCCTTGAAGAGCAGTGTTGCTTAAAGAACTGAATAGGCTAATGAGCAATGTGCAGTCCAGCAAGAAGAATCCTAGCAGGAGGTTGCTTCCATCGTTATCTGTAACAGCAAGTTGTAGTCTGACCAGATAATAAACCCGTCTTCCCTTTTCAGAAAAACTCAATCCACGCAGACATTCTGTGCCACTGATGCATAACTACCTTGGGCTGGGGAGGCAGGTGATTGTTGGAGCACATGAAACCTCCTGAGTGATATCCAGGCAGAGTTAATCAAGTCCTGAACAGTGCTGAGTGTGCTATGAGCTACACAATGCAGGATTATCAGTCAGGCTCACACTGTGGCTCACTTCTGCTTGCTAGAAGCTGTATAAATTCACACACAGAGAGCTGCCCTCTACAGGAAGGAGGACCATGTCCAAATCTTGCACAGCCTTTCAATCAATCAAAAGTGTGGAAACAGTAGGACTCTGATACCTTCTTCATCGTGTCACAAAGCTGGTCCCTTTTCTCTAAAAGCTGTTCCTTTTCTCAACGATTCTGCATCTTGTTTTCTTTCAGAGGGGTCGTAAACCGCTCCCAGTGCCAGTTAGACTGTTTTAGCACAGAGATTAAAGAGTATAGAGAAACCTTTTTGTTTATGTATAAACAGATGAGACTTTAGGTCAAAGTGGTCATGCTTTAGAAGTGACCTGAATAATGGGCAGCACGGTGGCACAGTGGTTAGCACTGCTGCCTCACAGCGCCAGAGACCCGGGTTCAATTCCCACCTCAGGCGACTGACTGTGTGGAGTTTGCACGTTCTCCCCGTGTCTGCGTGGGTTTCCTCCGGGTGCTCCGGTTTCCTCCCACAGTCCAAAGATGTGCAGGTCAGGTGAATTGCCCGTAGTGTTAGGTAAGGGGTAAATGTAGGGGCATGGGTGGGTTACGCTTCGGCGGGTCGGTGTGGACGTGTTGGGCTGAAGGGCCTGTTTCCACACTGTAATGTAATCTAATCTAATCTAATGAAAGGAGGGTGATCAGATCTTGAACTGAGCAGTTCAGTCCAGAACTAGTTAGGAGTTCAGCTGTGTGGAAACAGGCTCTTTCTCTCTCTCTGTCCTTCTAACTTCAACCAGTAAGCATCTGTTCCATTTTGTAAACTTTTTTTAAAGGGTGTTTGCTTATTGGGACTGTTATGTATATTCAGAATGGCATAATTAAGTCTAGTTTGGATAGACTGAGTTCTGTAGGGGTTCTTTATTGTGTTCTTTGTGTAATTTGTGAATACATTTTTTGTCTGCTTTAAAACTTGGCAGTCAACCTAGCTAACTTACTCCAGGTAATTTTCACTGTACACTTACTGTAACAATTTGCAAGGTGATGTCTGGGTTGCCTGCTCAAGAACGTTTTGAGTAGTCTGGCCTAGTCCATGACAGTAGCAACACCTGTCCAATCAGAATCAATTTGCCAACCAATCTGCACTCCTCATTCATGCAGTGAAAATTGTTGCACTCCTGAAGATGTGATATTCCCGAGTGTGTCCTGATGAGTACAAACTAAAACTTATTGACAATGTATCTCTTTTCAGTAACTCTCAAATCCTTTGTCTGTCTGCTGCCTGAGAGGAGTGGCCTATTGTATGTGCCTTCTGTGATACCCCTTAATACTGAAACATTGTCTTTCCAAAGCTGCTTCCCACAGAACTCCATCTGTCTCTCACCTCAGCCTGTGTAATAAAATTCATCGCAGCAAGAGTGTTGCTGTCCATCTTCAGCTGATATTACTCGGAAACATCTATTGAATATTTCCCATACATGTTCTTAAATCATTAGGTTTGCAACCTTCAAAGTGACTCAGACTTAGAACATCACAGCGCAGTACAGGCCCTTCAGCCCTTGATGTTGTGCCAACCTGTGAAACCAATCTGAAGCCCACCGAACCTACACTACTCCATCCTCGTCCATATGCCTATCCAATGACCATGCCCTTACAGTTGCAGGGAGGCCATTCCACTCCCCTACTACTCTCTGAGTAAAGAAACTACCTCTGACAGTGCCCTGTTTGGGATGGCATGGTGGCTCAGTGGTTGGACTGCTGCCTCACAGCAGCGACCCGGGTTCGATTCCAGCCTCGGGCGACTGTCTGTGTGGAGTTTGCACATTCTCCTGGTGTCTGTGAGGGTTTCCTCTCACAATCCAGAGATGTGCCGGTCAAGTGAATTGTCCAGGCCAAATTGCCCATAGTTTTAGGTGCATTAGTAGGGGTAAATTTAGGGTACAGGAATGGGTCTGGGTGGGTTGCTCTTCAGAAGGTTGGTGTGGACTTGTTGGGCCAAAGGGCCTGTTTCCACACTGTAGGGAATCTAATCTATATCTATCACTCCCCAATTTAAAGCAATGCCCCCTCGTGCTAGCCATTGCTATCTGAGGTAAAAGGCTCTCCCTGTCCACCCTATCTAACCCTCTGATTATCTTATATGTCTCAATTAAGTCACCCCTCAACCTTCTTCACTCCAACAAAAACATCCTCAAGTCCCTCACCGGTTCCTCATAAGACCTTCCCTCCATACCAGGCAACGTCCTAGTAAATCTCTTCTGCACCCTTTCCAAAGCTTCCACATCCTTCCTATAATGCGGTGACCAGAACAGTACGCAATACTCCGAGTGTGGCTGTACCAGAGTTTGGTACGGCTGCAAGAATGACCTCATGGTTCCAAAACTTCATCCCTCTACCCAATAAGAGCTAACCTACCGTATGCCCTCTTAACAACCCTAGCAACCTGGGTGGCAACTTTCAGGGATCTATGCACATGGACACCAGGATTTCTCTGTTTATCTACACAACCAAGAATCTTACTATTAGCCCAGTACTCTTTATTCCTGTTGCTCCTTCCAAAGTGAATCACCTTACACTTTTCTGCATTAAACTCCATTTGTAACCTCTCAGACCAGCTCTGCAGCTTATCTATGTCCCGCTGTAACCTGCAGCATTCTTCTGTACTGTCCACAATTCCAGCGACCTCAGTGTCATCTGCAAATTTACTAACACGTCCTTCTACGCCTTCATCCAGGTCAATTTTATAAATGACAAACAGCAGTGGACCCAAAACAGATCCTTGCAGTACACCACTAGTAATTGAACTCCATGATGAACATTTCCCATCAACCACCACCCTCTGTCTTCTTTCAGCTAGCTAATTTCTGACCAAACTGCTAAATCACCCTCAATCCCATGCCTCAGTATTTTGTGCAATAGCCTACCGTGGGGAACCTTATCAAACGCCTTACTGAAATCTAAATACACCACATCAGATGCTTTACCCTCATCCACCTTTTGGTCGCCTTCTCAAAGAACTCAATAAGTTTTGTGAGGCACAACCTACCCTTCACAAAACTGTGTTGCTGATCCCTAATCAACTTATTCCTTTCTAGATGGCTATAAATCCTATCTCTTATAACCTTTTCCAACACTTTACCCACAACTGAAGTAAGGCTCAATGGTCTATAATTACCAAGATTGTTCCTACTCCCCTTCTTGAACAAGGGAACGACATTTGCTATCCTCCAGTCTTTTGGCACTATTCCTGTAGACAATGGCGACATAAAGATCAAAGCCAAAGGCTCGGCAATCTACTCCCTGGCTTCCCAGAGAATCCTCAGCTAAATCCCATCCTGCCCAGGGGATTTATCTATTTTCACACTTTCCAGAATTGCTAACATCTCCTCCTTATGAACCTCAATCCCATCCTGTGTAGTACCCTGTCTCTCAGGATTCTCCTCAACAACATTATCTTTTTCCAGTGTGAATACTGATGAACAATATTCATTTAGCCCTTCCCCTCTCTCCTCTGATTCCATGTACAACTTCCCACTATTATCCTGGATTGGCCCTAATCCTACTCTAGTCATTATTTTATTCCTGACATACCTATAGAAAGCCTTGTGGTTTTCCTTGATCCTATCCGCCAATGATTTCTCATGCCTCCTCCTGGCTCTTCAAAGCTCTTTCTAAAGGTCTTTCCTGACTAACTTGTAACTCTCAAGTGCCCTAACTGAGCCTTCATGTCTCATCCTAACAGAAGCCTTCTTCTTCCTCTTGACAAGAGTTTCAACTTCTTTAGTAAACCACGGCTCCCTCGCTCAACAACTTTCTCCCTGCCTGACAGGTACAAACCTATCAAGGATCCGCAGTAGCTGGTCCTGAATAAGCTCCACATTTCAATTGTGCCCATCCCCCGCAGTTTCCTTCCCCCATCCTATGCATCCTAAACCGTGCCTAATTGCATCATAATTGCCTTTCCTCCAGCTATAACTCTTACCCTGTGGCACATAGCTATCCTATTCCATTGCTAAAGTAAGCGTAACTAAATTGTGGTCACTATCGCTAAAGTGCTCACCTGCCTCCAAATCTAACACCTGGCCGGGCTCATTACCCAGTACCAAATCTAATGTGGCTTCGCCCTTGTTGGCCTGTCTACATACTGTGTCAGAAAACCCTCTGCACACATTGGATAAAAACTGATCCACTTAAAGTACTTGAACTATAGTATTTCCAGTCAATATTTGGAACGTTAACGACCCCATAACAACTACCCTGTCACTCTCACTCCTATCGAGGATCTTCTTTGCTATCCTTTCCTCTACATCTCTGCAACTATTTGGAGGCCTATAGGAAACTCCCAACAGGGTGACCTCTCCTTTCTTGTTTCTAATCTCAGCCCATACTCCCTCAGTAGATGAGTCCTCCAACATCCTTTCTGCCACCGTAAAACTGTCCTTGGCTAACAATGCCACACCACCCCCTCTTTTACTATCTTCTCTGTTCTTACTGAAACATCTAAATCCTGCAATAACCATTCCTGTCCCTGCTTTACCCATGTCTCTGAAATGGCCATAACATCGAAATCCCAGGTACCAGCCCATGCTGCAAGTTCACCCACCTTATTCCGGATGCTCCTGGCATTGAAGTAGAGACACTTCAAACCAACTTCTTGCTTGCCAATGCCTTCTTGCTCCCTTGAGACCTTAGTTCTGACCTTACTACTCTCAACCTCCTGTATACTGGAACTACAATTTTGGTTCCCATCCGCCTGCTGAATTAGTTTAAACCCACCCGAAGAGCGTTAGAAAATATCCCCCCCAGGATATTGGAACCTCTCTGGTTCAGGTGAAGACCATCCTGTTTGTACTCTCTTTTTCAGTCTCTTTTACATCTCAAATGTTGCATGTTGTATGGCTGTTGAAGATTCCCATTGAATCCTGCCATCCATTTGAAGGGGAACAGGGACATATTCCAGTCACCTGATCAACATTCATTGCCTCACAAACCCCTCCAAAATGCAAGAACTTGTCAATCAACTCATTGCTGTCTGTGGGATCTTACTGAGTACAACTTGGCAACTTTGCTTACATTTTAGTAAGTAATCTGTGCTGTACTTCAATCAAGGTGGTAAATGTTTACTGTAACTGGACCATCTCTGAATTAATTTTGTATTAATTTGAATGTGGTAAGCTCGCAAGTCAAAACTTCATTTTACATTACTATGATGCCAATTTGAAGTCATTTTGTATCCTTGGTTTTATAAATACTCATGCGTATAATTAAGGCTTAATAAATAATTAAGAGCCAGTCAAATAATGCACCTCAATGAATTATCAGTTAAAGAAATATCAAAAGTGATCAGGTAGCTAGTTTAAGGTTAGGTTATGTTTAAAAGGTTTGTGGTTTAATAGTATTCATTTGTCAGTGTAAGATTTTGCTTTTTTGGAAGCGTTTCAAGTCAGATAAACCTACACAGCTCAGTTTTACTCTAGCCTTTGCCATCTCAATGTTGAAAGCAAACAATAGGTAATTATCGGAAGTCAGATAGCAGGGCCACAATGACAATATACACAGACAGTCAAATTCCAATTGAACCAAAGCAGTAATTGAAGTGTCAATTATAAAGTTACACAAGCATGATCAGAGATGAGGTATACATAATTTAAGAGACAAAAGTAAAGGCTTTAGGTAACATCTTTGATAGTTCATTACATACAGAATCTTCCAAAAGCTTCTCTCGGCAGAATTGATGCCAATCCTGAAGCAGTTTGGTGGAACCGCAGCTTTGTATCATGTTGATCACCTGCTTGTGGATTCACATACACGAATTTATAAATCTACCCTTTCCATTTCAAATAAACCTTCTCTTTTAGTTTAATTATTGAGACTTTAGCTTTGGCTAATCCTTATAGCTTGTATAAACCAAACATTGATTTTATTGAGTTATTTATTTGCATAATCAAGAATTCAATTAATTTAACATTATTAATGTATAAAAAAACCCAAGAACACTCAGCTGTTGAACAAATATTAGTTGTTAAATCATCAAATTCAGTCGAAATAGAGCCCAAATAGAGCTCTGTATAGTCAGACCATGACTTTTAGGGGCTGACCTTCCATACAAAACACATTCCAAAATAACAATTTACCCTCAAACTTTCAGAATATCAAACTATCCCACACGTGACTTCACCTGACAAAAGTGCAATGCTCCGAAAGCTTTCGATTTCAAATAAACCTGTTGGATGATAACTTGGTGATGTATAATTTCAGTTACATCCCACTGTAAATTTTTGCTATAAATTCTGTGTCTTACAATTGTGTACTCCACAACCACCTGATGAAGGAGCAGCTCTCCGAAAGCTTGTACGCTTCCAATTTAATTCAGATAAATGTGAGGTGCTGCATTTTGGGAAAGCAAATCTTAGCAGGACTTATATACTTAATGGTAAGGTCCTAGGGAGTGTTGCTGAACAAAGAGACCTTGGAGTGCAGGTTCATAGCTCCTTGAAAGTGGAGTCGCAGGTAGATAGGATAGTGAAGAAGGCGTTTGGTATGCTTTCCTTTATTGGTCAGAGTATTGAGTACAGGAGTTGGGAGGTCATGTTGTGGCTGTACAGGACATTGGTTAGGCCACTGTTGGAATATTGTGTGCAATTCTGGTCTCCTTCCTATTGGAAAGATGTTGTGAAACTTGAAAGGGTTCAGAAAAGATTTACAAGAATGTTGCCAGGGTTGGAGGATTTGAGCTATAGGGAGAGGCTGAACAGGCTGGGGCTGTTTTCCCTGGAGCATCAGAGGCTGAGGGGTGACCTTATAGAGGTTTACAAAATCATGAGGGGCATGTATAGGGTAAATTGACAAGGTCTTTTCCCTGGGGTCGGGGAGTCCAGAATGAGAGGGCATAGGTCTAGGGTGAGAGGGGAAAGATATAAAATAGACCTAAGGGGCAACTTTTTCACAAAGAGGGTGGTACGTGTATGGAATGAACTGCCAGAGGATGTGTGGAGACTGGTACAATTGCAACATTTAAGCGGCATTTGGATGGGTATATGAATAGGAAGGGTTTGGAGGGATATGGACCGGGTGCTGGCAGGTGAGACTGGATTGAGTTGGGATATCTGGTCGGCATGGACGGGTTGGACCGAAGGGTCTGTTTCCATGCTGTACATCCCTCTATGACTCTATGACTTATAACCTGGTGTTGTGTGATTTTTAACTTTGTACACCCCAGTCCAACACCGGCATCTCCAAATCTTGGTGACTCCTGACCTTGTCTACCCCGGGCCAAATTTTCAACTCCTCTCATTGTAGGATGCGCAGCAGCTAATTGGTTTACACCAAGCTCTCTCTCATACAAATATTGAAAAGTTAGGTTATCTGTTTGAAGTGATGCTGATTAATGGATACATAAATATTGATTGGACCATTGGAGCAATGCACTCTTCCGCAGAATACAGATGGGAGATACTTTACATCCACTTGAGGTGACTGATCGGGTACAGTGTTTAAGTGATGCCTGAAGGACAGCACTGCATTCCCTCAGTGCTGCACAGGACTGTCAATCTGTGACCAGGTCCTGGAGAAGGACTTGGATTCATAAGCTTGCGACTGAGGAAGCAGCCCAGCCATTAACTGTGTGACAGCTGACACTTCATCCTGAGGGCAGCAGTTCGAGGAGGGAGCTGACAACTACATTTGCAAGGTAAGGAGGGAATGGCAATACATATCAGCTTTACAATCTGAATCAACAATCACACAGGGAACAGCCACATTAATAACATGACAGAAAAGGGCTTTGTGGTTCCACTGATTTGTGCTAAAGCTTCCATATTTTGTGGGAAATCCAACCCCTATTTACACATTGGCTGTGGTGCATTGTTACTTCATGTCGAGACAAATGCACATTCTTCAGAAGTCTGGCGTGCTGAATCATTCAGTTCAGCTGAATGGAGATAGAGGTCCGTAATGATGAGCAGGACTCACTCTCTGCAAGAACAAAGCTCAGCATTTTCAATACTGGAGCAATCCCCACACAGGCCTCCAATAACTAATCCTTGAGACATAGTGAAAAATGTTGCATTTTTAAACCCATTTTAAGCCATTGGACATGACAACATGCTTTACAAACACGGAACACTACAGCAATGCAAGAATAAACACTGAGGGCTGCAGTAATGCAGGAACGAACACAGAAGACTGCAACAATGTAGGAATAAACACTGAGGACTATGCTAATGCAGGAACAAACCAGGAAGACTGCAGAAATGCAGGAACAAAGACTGAGGTCCGCAATAATGCAGGAACAAATACTGAAGACTGCAGTAATGCAGAAACAAACACTGAAGACTGCAATAATTCAAGGATAAACACTGAAGACTGTGATAATACAGGAACAAACATTGAAGACAGCAGTAATGCTGGAACAAACACTGAAGACTGCGATAATGCAGGGACAAATACAGAAGATTGCGATAATGCAGGAACAAATACAGAAGATTGCGATAATGCAGCAGCAAACACTGACGACTGTGATAATGAAGGAACAAACACTGAAGATTGCAGTAACACAGGAACAAACATTGAAGACTGCGATAATGCAGGAACAAACACTGGAGACTACAGTAATACAGGAACAAACACAGACGACTGCAGTAATGCAAGAACAAACATTGAAGACTGCGGTAATGCAGGAACAGACACTGAAGACTGCGGTAATGCAGGAACAGACACTGGAGATTGCGGTAATGCAGGAACAGACACTGGAGACTGCGGTAATGCAGGAACAGACACTGGAGATTGCGGTAATGCAGGAACAGACACTGGAGACTGCGATAAAGCAGGAACAAACACTGAAGACTGCAGTAGTGCAGGAAGAGTCATTGAAGATTGTGGTAATGCACGAGCAAACACTGATGATTGTGATAATGCAGGAACAGACACTGACGACTACAATAATGAAGGAACAAACACTGAAGACAGCAATAATTGAGGCAAAACAATGAAAATTGTGGTAATACAGCAACAAAACTGATAACAATGGTAATGCAGGAACAAAATCTGAAGACTGCAGTAATGCAGGAACAAACACTGAAGACTGTGATAATGTAGGAACAGACACTGAAGACTATGATAATGCAGGAAGAAACAATGAAGACTGCAGTAATGCAGGAACAAACACTGATAGCTGTGGTAATGCAGGAACAAACACTGAACAAAGCAGTATACTCAGACTGCAGTACTGCAGGAACAAACACTCAAGACTGCGATAATGCAGCAACAAACACAGAAGATTGCACTAATGCAGGAACAAACACTGAAGACTGCAGTCATGCCAGAATAAACACTGAAGACTACGGTAATGCAGGAACAAACACTGATAACTGTGGTAATACAGGAACATAAACTGATAACTGTGGTAATGCAGGATCAAACACTGAAGACTGAAATAATGCAGGAACAAACATTGAAGACTGTGATAATGTAGGAACAAACACTGAAAAATGGTGTAATGCAGGAACAAACACTGAAGAGAGCAATAATGCTGGAACAAACACTGAAACCTGCGAGAATGCAGGAACAAACACAGAAGACTGCGATAATGTAGGAACAAACACTGAAAAATGGTCAAACACTGAAAACTGCTAGAACAAGCACTGAAGACAGCAATAATTCAGGAAAAACACTGAAAATTGTGGAAATACTGGAAGAAAACTGATACAGAGGTAATGCAGGAACAAACACTGAAGAAATCATTAATGCAGGAACAAACACTGAAGAAATCATTAATGCCGGAACAAACTCTGAAGAAAGCAGTAATGCGGGAACAAACACAGAAGACTGTGGTAATGCAGGCACAAACACTGAAGAAAGCATTAATGCAGGAACAAGCACTGAAGAAGACAGTAATGCAGGAACAAAGATTCAGACTGCAGTAATGCCAGAACAAATGCAGAATACTGTGGTAATGCAGGCACAAACACTAAAGACAGTGATAATACAGGAACAAACACTGATGACTGCGATAATGCTGGAACAAACCCTGAAGACAGCAATAATTCAGGAAAAACAATGATAATTGTGGTAATACAGGAACAAAACTGATAACAGAGGTAACGCTGGAACAAACACTGAAGACAGCAATAATTCAGGAAAAACAATGATAATTGTGGTAATACAGGAACAAAACTGATTACAATGGTAATGCAGGAACACACTGGAGACTGCGATAATGCAGGAACAAAGACTGAGACTGCAGTAATGCAGGAACATACCAGGAAGACTGCAATAATGAAGGAACAAACACTGATGACTGCGATAATGCATGAACAAACACTGAAGACTGTAGTAATGCAGGAACAAACACTGAAGACTGCGGTAATGCAGGAACAACACTGATAACTGTGGTAATGCAGGACAAACACTGAGGACTTTGAGAATGCAGGAAGAAAGACTGAAGATAGCGATGATGTAGGAATAAACACTGAAGACTGCGGAAATATAGGAATAAACACAGAAGACTGTGATAATGCAGGAAAAAATACTGGAAACTGCAGTAATGCAGGAACCAACACTGAAGACTGCGATAATGGTGGAACAAAAACTGAAGACTGTGGTAATGTAGGAATAAACACCGAAGACAGCAATAATTCAGGAAAAACAGTGAAAATAGTGGAAATACTGGAACAAAACGTCTTCACAGGTAATGCTGGAACAAACACTGAAGACTGCAGTAATGCTGGAACAAACACTGATAACTGTGGTAATGCAGGAACAAACACTGAAGACTTTGATAATGCAGGAACAAACACAGAAGATTGCGGTAATGCAGGAATAAACACTGAAGACGTTGAGAATGCAGGAAGAAAGACTGAAGATGTCGATAATGCAGGAAATAACACTGAAGACTACAGTAATGAAGGAACAAAGACAGAAGACAGTAATAATGCAGGAACAAATGCTCAAGTGTGCGATAATTCAGGTGCAAACACTGTAGACTGTGGTAATATAGGAACAAACACAGAAGAGTGCAATAAATCAGGAATAAACACTAAAGACTGTGGTAATGCACGAGAAATCACTGAACACTGTGCTAATGGAGGAACAAACACTGAAGACTGTGATAATGCAGGGAAAAACAGTGAAGCCTGCAATGATGCAGGAAAACACCCTGAAGACTCTGATAATGCCGGAACAACACTGAAGTCTGCAGTAATGCAGGAAGAAAGACGGAAGACAGTGATAACGCAGGAACAAATGCTGAAGAGTGCGATAATGCAGGAACAAATATTGGAAGGCAGTGGTAATGCAGGAACAAACACTGAAGTCTGCAGAAATGCGGGAACACACACTGAAGACTGTGAAAATGCAGGAACAAACACTGAAGTCTGCAGAAATGCGGGAACACACACTGAAGACTGTGAAAATGCAGGAACAAACAATGAAGACTACGACAATGCAGGAACAAATACTGAAGACTGTAATAATGCAGGAACAAACACTGACAACTGTGATAATGCAGCAAAAAAATCTGAAGACTGCAATAATTGAGGAACAAAACTGAAGACAGCAATTATGCAGGAACAAGCACTGAAGACTAGGATAATACAGGAACAAACACTGAAGACTGCGATAAAGCAGGAACAATACCAGAAGACTGCAGTAATGCAGGACCAAACACTGAAGATTCAGTCGTGCCGGAACAAGCACTGAAGAATGTAGTAATGCAGGACCAAACACTGAAGACAGTGATACCGCACGAAAAAACACTGAAGACTGTTGTAATACAGGAACAAACACTGAAGACTGTGATAATGCCGGAATAAAATCTGAAGACTGCAATAATTGAGGAACAAAACTGAAGACTGTAGCTAATCAGGAACAAGCACTGAAGACTGTGCTAATGCAGGAACAAACACTGAAGACTGTGATAATGAAGGAACAAACACTGAAGACTCTAATCATCCAGGAACATACACTGAAGACTGCAATAATACAGGAACAAACACTGAAGAGTTTGATAATGCACGAGCAAACATAGAAGACTGCGATAATGCAGGAACAAACACTGAAGATTGCAGTAGCGCAGGGACAAAAACTGAAGACTTGATAATGCAGGAGCAAGCACCAAAGACTGTGATAATTCAGGGACAAACACTGAAGATTCAGTAGTGCGGGAACAAACACTGAAGACACTGATCATGCAGGAACATACACTGAAGACTGCAATAATGCAGGAACAAATGCTAAAGGTTGAAATAACGTAGGAAGAAACACTGAAAAATGTGATAATGCAGGAACAAACACTGAAGACTGCGGTAATGCACGAACACACACTGAAGACTGCCATAATGCAGGGACAAAGGCTGAAGTCTGTGATAATGCAGCAACAAAATCTGAAGATTAATTGAGGAACAAAAACTGAAGAACGCAGTTATGCAGGAACAAGAAATGAAGACTGTGATAATGCAGGAAAAAAACACTGAGGACTGTGATAATACAGGAACAAACACTGAAGATACAGTTATGCAGGAACAAACACTGAAGACTGTGATAATGGAGAAGCAAACACTGAAGAGTGCAGTTATGCAGGAACAAACACTGAAGATTGTTATAATCCAGGAACAAACACTGAAGACTGTAGTAACGCAGTAACAAACACTGAAAACTGTGAGAATTCAGGAACAAACATGAAGTCTGCAGAAAAGCGGGAACATACACTGAAGACTGTGAAAATGCAGGAACAAACAATGAAGACTACGATAATGCAGG
Organism: Chiloscyllium plagiosum; assembly: GCF_037043375.1. Classification (NCBI taxonomy): domain Eukaryota; kingdom Metazoa; phylum Chordata; class Chondrichthyes; order Orectolobiformes; family Hemiscylliidae; genus Chiloscyllium; species Chiloscyllium plagiosum. The sequence continues at coordinate 10,372,804 of NW_028270162.1, read as the reverse complement.
AACAAATACTGAAGACTGCAGTAATGCAGCCACAAACACTGACAACTGTGATAATGCAGCAAAAAAATCTGAAGACTGCAATAATTGAGGAACAAAAACTGAAGACAGCAGTTATGCAGGAACAAGCACTGAAGACTGTGATAATGCAGGAAAAAGCAATGAAGACTGCGATAATGCGGGAACAAACACTGAACACTGTAGTAATGCAGGAGCAAACACTGAAGACAGTGGTAATGCCTTAATAAAAACACTGAAGGATGCATTAATACACATTGTAGACTCAGTAGTGCACTGAAGACTGCGATAATGCAGGAGCAAACACTGAAGACAGTGGTAATGCCTTAATAAAAACACCGAAGGATGCATTAAAACACATTGTAGACTCAGTAGTGCAGGAACAAAGACTGAAGACTGCATTAATGCAGGACTAAACACTGAAGACAGTGATACCGCACAAAAAAACACTGAAGTCTGTGATAATGCAGGAAAAAGCAACGAAGACTGCAGTAATGCAGGAACATGCACTGAAGACTGTCATAATGTCGAACAAACATTGAATACTGCAGTAATGCAGGAACAAGCACTGAAGACTGTGATAATGCAGCAAAAAAAATCTGAAGACTGCAATAATTGAGGAACAAAAACTGAAGACAGCGGTTATGCAGGAACAAGCACTGAAGACTGCGATAATGCGGGACCAAACACTGAACACTGCAGTAACGCAGGAACAAACACTGAAGACTGCGATAATGCAGGAGCAAACACTGAAGACAGTGGTAATGCCTTCATGAAAACACCGAAGGATGCATTAATACACATTGTAGACTCAGTAGTGCAGGAACAAAGACTGAAGACTGCATTAATGCAGGACTAAACATTGAAGACAGTAATACCGCACACAAAAACACTGAAGTCTGTGATAATGCAGGAAAAAGCAATGAAGAACGCAGTAATGCAGGAACAAACATTGAATACTGCAGTAATGCAGGAACAAGCACTGAAGACTGTGATAATGCAGGAACAGACACTGAAGATTCAGTAGTGCAGGAACAAACAGTGAAGACTGTGATAATGGAGGAGCAAATGGTGAAGACTGCAGTTATGCAGGAACAAACACGGTAGACTGTGATAATACAGGAACAAACACTGAAGACTGTAGTAACGCACGAGAAATCACTGAACACCATGATAATGGAGGAACAAACACTGAAGATAGCTGTAATGCAGGAAGAAACATTGTAGACTGCCGTAATGCAGGAACAAACACTGAAGATTGTGATAAAGCAGAAAGACACCCTGAAGACTGCAATAATGAAGGAACAAAGACAGAAGACAGTGATAATGCAGGAACAAACGCTGAAGTGTGCGATAATTCAGGTACAAACACTGTAGACTGTGGTAACATAGGAACAAACGCAGAAGAGTGCAATTATTCAGGAATAAACACTAAAGACTGTGGTAATGCAGGAACAAAGACGGAAGAGTGCAATAATTCAGGAACAAACACTGTAGACTGTGGTAATGCATGACAAAACACTGAACACTGTGATAATGGAGGAAAAAAACACTGAGGACTGTGATAATGCAGGAACAAACACGGAAGACTGTGATAATGCAGAAAAAACACTGACGACTGCAGTGATGCAGGAACACACACTGAAGACTGTGATATTGAAGAAACACGCCCTGAAGACTCTGATAATGCAGGACCAAATCCTGAAGTGTGCGATAATTCAGGTACAAACACTGTAGACTGTGGTAACATAGGAACAAACACAGAAGAGTGCAATAATTCAGGAATAAACACTAAAGACTGTGGTAATGCACGAGAAATCACTGAACACTGTGATAATGGAGGAATAAACACTGAAGCTAGCTGTAACTCAGGAAGAGACATTGTAGACAGCCGTAATGCAGGAACAAACACTGAAGATTGTGTTAAAGTAGGAAAACACCCTGAAGACTCTGATAATTCAGGAACAAAAATTGAAGTCTGCAGTCATGCAGGAGCAAAGACGGAAGACAGTGATAATGCAGGAACAAATACTGAAGATTGCGATATTTCAGGAACAAACACTGTAGACTGTGGTAATGCATGAGAAATCACTGAACACTGTGATAATGGAGGAAGAAACACTGAAGATTGTGATAAAGCAGGAGGACACCCTGAAAACTGCAATAATGAAGGAACAAAGATGGAAGACAGTGATAATGCAGGAACAAACACTGAAGTGTGCGATAATTCAGGTACAAATGCTGTAGACTGTGGTAATATAGGAACAAACGCAGAAGAGTGCAATAATTCAGGGATATACACTAAAGACTGTGAAAATGCAGGGACAAACACTTAAGAGTGCGGGAATTCAAGAACAAACACTGTAGACTGAGGTAAAGCACGACAATACACTGAACACAGTAATAATGGAGGAATAAACACTGGCGATAGCAGTAATGCAGGAACAAACATTGAAGACTGTGATAATCCAGGAAGAAACAGTGAAAACTGCAGTAATACAGGAACAAACACTGAAGACTGTGATAATGCAGGGAAAAACACTGAAGCCTGCAATGATGCAGGAACATACACTGAAGATTGTGATAATGCAGGAACAAACACTGAAGAGTGCAAGAACTCAGGTACAAACATCGTCGACTGTGATAATACAGGAACAAATACAGAAGAGTACATTAATTCAGGAACAAACACTGTAGATTGTGGTAATGCACGAGAAATCACTGAACACTGTGATAATGGAGGAACAAACACTGAAGATAGCTGTAATGCAGGAGGAAGCATTATAGACTGCTGTAATGCAGGGACAAACACTGAAGATTGTGATAAAGCAGGAAGACACCCTGAAGACTGCAATAATGAAGGAACAATTACAGAAGACAGTGATAATGCAGGAACAAACGCTGAAGAGTGCGATAATTCAGGTACACACACTGTAGACTGTGGTAATATAGGAACAAACACAGAAGACTGCAATAATTCAGGGATATACACTAAAGACTGTGAAAATGCAGGGACAAACACTAAAGACTATGATAATGCAGAGACAAATACTGAAGATTGTACAAATGCTGGAATAAATATTGAAGATTTCAGTAATGTAGGAACAAACACTGAAGACTGCGATAATGCAGGAGCAAACACTGAAGACTGCAGTAACGCAAGAACAATCACTGAAGACTACGATAATACGGGAGCAAACACTGAAGACTTCAGTAATGCAGGAACAAACATTAAAGACTGATAATTCAGCAACAAAATCTGAACTCTGCAGTAATTGAGGAGCAAAACCTGAAGACTGCAGTTCTGCAGGAACAAGCACTGAGGTCTGTGATAATACAGGAACAAACACTGAAGAGTGTGATAATTCAGGAACAAACACTGAAGGTTGAAATAATATAGGAATAAACACTGAAGAATGTGATAATGCACGAACACACACTGAAGACTGCACTAATGCAGGAACAAAGGCTGAAGTCTGTGATAATGCAGCAACAAAATCTGAAGACTGCAATAATTGAGGAACAAAAACTGAAGACTGCAGTTGTGCAGGAACAAACAGTGAAGACTGTGATAATGGAGGAGCAAAGACTGAAGACTGTAGTTATGCGGGAACTCACACTGTAGACTGTGATAATGGAGAAATAAACACTGAAGACTACGATACTGCAGGAACAAACACGGAAGACTGTGGTAATGCAGGAAAAATGACAGAACAGGGCGATAATTTTGGAACAAAGACTGTAGATTGTGATAATACAGGAACAAGCACTGAAGAGTGCGATAATTCAGGAATAAACACCAAAGACTGTGATAATGCAGGAACAAACAGTAAAGACTGTGAAAATACAGGATCAAACACTGAAGAGTGCGATAATGCATGTGCAAATATAGAAGACTGTGATAATGTAGGAAAAAATATTGAAGAGTGCAATAATTTTGGTACAAACACTGAAGACAGTGATAATACAGGAACAAACACTGAAGACAGTGATAATACAGGAACAAACATTGAATACTGTGATAATGCAGGAACAAACACTGAAGACTGTGATAATGCAGGAAAAATCACTGAAAATTCAGTTGTGCAGGAACAAACAGTGAATACTGTGATAACACAGGAACAAACATTGAAAACTGCAGTAACGCTGGAACAAACACTGAAGACTGCAGTAAGGCAGAAAAAAAAACACTGAAGACTACGATAATGTAGGAACAAACCCTGAAGATTGCGATAATGCGGGAACACACCCTGAAGACTCTGATCATACCGGAACAACAACTGAATAGTGCAGTCATGCAGGACCAAACACTGACAGATGTGACAATGCCGGAATAAACGCTGGAGACTGCGATAATGCAGGAACAAACACTAAAGACTGTGATAATGCAGGGATAAACAATCAAGCCTGCAATGATGCAGGAACACACACTGAAGGTTGTGATAAAGCAGGAACAACCCCTGAAGACACTAATAATGCAGGAACAAACAATGAAGTTTTCAGTAATGTAGGAACAAACACTGACGACTGTGGCAATGCAGCAACAAACACTGAAGACTGTGATAATGCAGGAACAAACACTGAAGACTGTGATAATACAGAATTAAACACTGAAGACTGCGATACTGCAGGAACAAACATGGAAGACTGTGATAATGCAGGAAAAATCACAGAAGACTGCGATAATTTTGGAACAAGCACTGTAGACTGTGATAATACAGGAACAAACACTGAAGGGTGCGATAATTCAGGACTAAACGCTGAAGACTGCGATAATGCAGGAACAAACACTGAAGGCTGTGATGATACAGGAACAAACACTGAAGAGTGCGATAATTCAGGACTAAACACTGAAGACTGTGATAATGCAGGAACAAACACCGAAGTCTGTGATAATACAGGAACAAACACTGAAGACTGCAGTTATGCAGGAACAAACACTGAAGACTGCAGTTATGCAGGAACAAACACTCAAGATTGTGATGTTACAGGAACAAACACTGAAGAGAGCGAAAATTCAGGAACATACACTGAAGAGTCTAATAATGCCGGAACAATAATTGAATACTGCAGTTATGCAGGACCAAACACTGACAAACGTGGCAATGCAGGAACAAACACGGAAGACTGTGATCATGCAGGAACAAATACTGAAGAGTGCGGTAATTCAGTAATAAACACTGCAGACTGCGACAATGCGGGAACAAACACTGAAGACTGTGATTATACAGGAACAAACACGGAAAAGTGCGATAATGCACGAGTAAACATAGAAGACTGTGATAATGCAAGAAAAAACACTGACGAGTGGCAATAATTTTTGAACAAACGCTGAAGACTGTGATAATACAGGAACAAACATTGAATTCTGTGATAATGAGGGAACAAACACTGAAGATTGCGATAATGCAGGAAAAATCACTGAAAATTCAGTAGTGCAGGAACAAACACTGAAGACTGTGATAATGGAGGAGCAAACAGTGAAGACTGCGATAATGCAGGAAAAATCTCTGAAAATTCAGTAGTGCAGGAACAAACAGTGAATACTGTGATAACAAACACTGAAGACTGTGATTATACAGGAACAAACACTGAAGACTGCAGATATGCCAGAAAAAAACACTGAAGACTGTGATAATGAGCTAGAAAATCTGAAGACTGCAATAATTGAGGAACAACAACAGAAGACTGCAGTTATGCAGGAACAAATACTGAAGACTGTGATAAATGAAGAGCAAACACTGAAGTCTGCAGTAATGCAGGAACAAACACTGAAGACTGTGATAATGCAGAAACAAACACTGAAGACTGCAGTTATGCAGGAACAAATACTGAAGACTGTGATAAATGAGGAGCAAACACTGAAGACTGCAGTAATGCAGGAACAAACACTGAAGACTGATAATGCAGCAACAAACACGGAAGCCAGTGATAATGCAGGAACAAACAATGAAAACTGTGGTAATAAGGGAGCAAACACCGAAGACTCTGATAATGCAGGAACAAACATCGAAGACTGCAGTAAAGCAGGAACAAACACTGAAGATTGTGGTAACGCAGGAACAAATACGGAAGACTGTGATAATACAGCTACAAAATCTCAAGACTGCAATAATTGACGAACAACAACTGAAGACTGCAGTTATGCAGGAACAAACACTGAAGACTGCGATAACACAGGAACAAACACTGAAGACTGCAGTAAGGCAGAAAAAAAACACTGAAGACTGCAATGATGTAGGAACAAACACTGAAGATTGTGATATTGCGGGAACACACCCTGAAGACTCTGATCGTAGTGGAACAAGAACTGAACACTGCAGTAATGCAGGACAAAACACTGAGGACTGCAATGATACAGGAACAAACCCTGGAGATTGTGATAATACTGGAACAAGAACGGAATACTGCAGTCACGCAGGACAAAACGCTGACAAATGTGACAATGCCGGAATAAACGCTGAAGGCTGCGATAATGCAGGAACAAACGCTGGAGAATGTGATAACACAGGAACAAACACAGAAAAATAAATACTGGAGACTGTGATAATGCAGGAACAAACACTAAAGACTGTGATAATGCAGGGAAAAACAATCAAGCCTGCAATGATGCAGGAACACACACTGAAGGTTGTGGTAAAGCAGGAACAAACCCTGAAGACACTGATAATGCAGGAACAAACAATGAAGATTTCAGTAATGTAGGAACAAACACTGACGACTGTGGCAATGCAGCAACAAACACTGAAGACTGTAATAATGCAGGAACAAACACGGAAGACTATGAAAATGCAGGAACGGATACTCAAAATTACAGTAATGCAGGACAAAATATTGAAGACTGTAGTTATGCGGGAACAAACACTGTAGACTGTGATAACACAGAATTAAACACTGAAGACTGCGATACTGCAGGAACAAGCATGGAAGACTGTGATAAGGCAGGAAAAATCACAGAAGACGGCGACAAACACTGTAGACTGTGATAATACAGGAACAAACACTGAAGGGTGCGATAATTCAGGACTAAACACTGAAGTCTGTGATAATGCAGGAACAAACACTGAAGATTGCAGTAGTGCAGGGACAAAAACTGAAGACTGTGATAATGCAGGAGCAAGCACCAAAGACTGTGATAATTCAGGGACAAACACTGAAGATTCAGTAGTGCAGAAACAAACAGTGAAGACTGTGATAATGGAGGAACAAACACTGAAGCTTGTGATAATGCAGGAACAATCACTGAAGAGACTGATCATGCAGGAACATACACTGAAGACTGCAATAATGCAGGAACAAAGACGGAAGACAGTGATAATGCAGGAACAAACACTGAAGAGTGCGAGAATTCAGGTACAAACATTGTAGACTGTGATAACGCAGGAACAAATACAGAAGAGTGCATTAATTCAGGAACAAACACTGTAGACTGTGGTAATGCACGAGAAATCACTGAACACAGTGATAATGGAGGAACAAACACTGAAGATAGCTGTAATGCAGGATGAAACATTGTGGACTGCCGTAATGCAGGGACAAACACTGAAGATTGTGATAAAGCAGAAAGACACCCTGAAGACAGCAATAATGAAGGAACAATGACAGAAGACAGTGATAATGCAGGAACAAACGCTGAAGTGTGCGATAATTCAGGTACAAACACTGTAGACTGTGGTAACATAGGAACAAACGCAGAAGAGTGCAATTATTCAGGAATAAACACTAAAGACTGTGATAATGCAGGAACAAAGACGGAAGACAGAGATAATGCAGGGACAAACACTGAAGAGTGCGATAATTCAGGAACAAACACTGTAGACTTTGGTAATGCATGACAAAACACTGAACACTGTGATAATGGAGGAAAAAAACACTGAGGACTGTGACAATACAGGAACAAACACTGAAGATACAGTCGTGCAGGAACAAACCCTGAAGACTGCGATAATACAGGAACAAACACTGAAGGCTGCAGTAATGCAGGAGCAAACACTGAAGACTGTGATAACACAGAAGAAACACTGACAACTGCAGTGATGCAGGAACACACACTGAAGACTGTGATATTGAAGAAACACGCCCTGAAGACTCTGATAATGCAGGACCAAATCCTGAAGTATGCGATAATTCAGGTTCAAACACTGTAACTGTGGTAACATAGGAACAAACACAGAAGAGTGCAATAATTCAGGAATAAACACTAAAGACTGTGGTAGTGCACGAGAAATCACTGAACACTGTGATAATGGAGGAACAAACACTGAAGATAGCTGTAACTCAGGAAGAGACATTGTAGACAGCCGTAATGCAGGAACAAATACTGAAGATTGTGTTAAAGCAGGAAAACACCCTGAAGACTCTGATAATTCAGGAACAAACACTGAAGTCTGCAGTCATGCAGGAACAAATACTGAAGATTGCGATATTTCAGGAACAAACACTGTAGACTGTGGTAATGCATGATAAATCACTGAACACTGTGATAATGGAGGAACAAACACTGAAGATAGCTGTAATGCAGGAAGAAACACTGAAGATTGTGATAAAGCAGGAGGACAACCTGAAGACTGCAATAATGAAGGAACAAAGATGGAAGACAGTGATAATGCAGGAACAAACACTGAAGTGTGCGATAATTCAGGTACAAATGCTGTAGACTGTGGTAATATAGGAACAAATACAGAAGAGTGCAATAATTCAGGGATATACACTAAAGACTGTGAAAATGCAGGGACAAACACTTAAGAGTGCGGGAATTCAGGAACAAACACTGTAGACTGTGGTAACATAGGACCAAACACAGAAGAGTGCAATAGTTCAGGGATAAACACTAAAGACTGTGGTAATGCACGAGAAATCACTGAACACTGTGATAATGGAGGAACAAACACTGAAGATTGTGATAAAGCAGGAGGACACCCTGAAGACTGCAATGATGAAGGAACAATTACAGAAGATTGTGATAATGCAGGAACAAACGCTGAAGAGTGCGATAATGCAGGAACAAAGAGGGAAGACTGAAATAATGCAGGAACAAACGCTGAAGAGTGCGATAATTCAGGTACAAACGCTGTAGACTGGTAATATAGGAACAAACACAGAAGAGTGCAATAATTCAGGGATATACACTAAAGACTGTGAAAATGCAGGGACAAACACAGAAGAGTGCGAGAATTCAGGAACAAAACTGTAGACTGAGGTAATGCACGACAATACACTGAACACAGTAATAATGGAGGAATAAACACTGGCGATAGCAGTAATGCAGGAACAAACATTGAAGACTGTGATAATGCAGGAAGGAACATTGAAAACTGCAGTAATACAGGAACAAACACTGAAGACTGTGATAATGCAGGGAAAAACACTGAAGCCTGCAATGATGCAGGAACATACACTGAAGATTGTGATAATGCAGGAACAAACACTGAGGAGTGCAAGAACTCAGGTACAAACATCGTAGACTGTGATAATACAGGAACAAATACAGAAGAGTACATTAATTCAGGAACAAACACTGTAAATTGTGGTAATGCACGAGAAATCACTGAACACTGTGATAATGGAGGAACAAACACTGAAGATAGCTGTAATGCAGGAGGAAGCATTGTAGACTGCTGTAATGCAGGGACAAACACTGAAGATTGTGATAAAGCAGGAAGACACCCTGAAGACTGCAATAATGAAGGAACAATTACAGAAGACAGTGATAATGCAGGAACAAACGCTGAAGAGTGCGATAATTCAGGTAAACACACTGTAGACTGTGGTAATATAGGAACAAACACAGAAGACTGCAATAATTCAGGGATATACACTAAAGACTGAAAATGCAGGGACAAACACTAAAGACTATGATAATGCAGAGACAAATACTGAAGATTGCACAAATGCTGGAACAAATATTGAAGATTTCAGTAATGTAGGAACAAACACTGAAGACTGCGATAATGCAGGAGCAAACACTGAAGACTGCAGTAACGCAAGAACAAACACTGAAGACTACGATAATACGGGAGCAAACACTGAAGACTTCAGTAATGCAGGAACAAACATTAAAGACTGATAATTTAGCAACAAAATCTGAACTCTGCAGTAATTGAGGAGCAAAACCTGAAGACTGCAGTTCTGCAGGAACAAGCACTGAGGTCTGTGATAATACAGGAACAAACACTGAAGAGTGCGATAATTCAGGAACAAACACTGAAGGTTGAAATAATATAGGAATAAACACTGAAGAATGTGATAATGCACGAACACACACTGAAGACTGCACTAATGCAGGAACAAAGGCTGAAGTCTGTGATAATGCAGCAACAAAATCTGAAGACTGCAATAATTGAGGAACAAAAACTGAAGACTGCAGTTGTGCAGGAACAAACAGTGAAGACTGTGATAATGGAGGAGTAAAGACTGAAGACTGTAGTCATGTGGGAACTCACACTGTAGACTGTGATAATGGAGAAATAAACACTGAAAACTACGATACTGCAGGAACAAACACGGAAGACTGTGGTAATGCAGGAAAAAAGACAGAACAGGGCGATAATTTTGGAACAAAGACTGTAGATTGTGATAATACAGGAACAAGCACTGAAGAGTGCGATAATTCAGGAATAAACACCAAAGACTGCGATAATTCAGGAATAAACACCAAAGACTGCGATAATTCAGGAATAAACACCAAAGACTGTGATAATGCTGGAACAAACACTGAAGAGTGCGATAATGCATGTGCAAATATAGAAGACTGTGATAATGCAGGAAAAACCATTGAAGAGTGCAATAATTTTGGTACAAACACTGAAGACAGTGATAATACAGGAACAAACATTGAATACTGTGATAATGCAGGAACAAACACTGAAGACTGCGATAATGCAGGAAAAATCACTGAAAACAGTGATAATGCAGGAACAAGCACTTTAGAGTATGCTAATACAGGATTAAACACAGAAGAGTGTGATAATTCAGGAACAAATACTGAAGAGTGCAATAATTCAGGACTAAACACTGAAGACTGCAATAATGCAGGAACAAATGCTGAAGACTGTGACAATACAGGATCAAACACTGAGGGCTGCAATGATACAGGAACAAACCCTGAAGATTGTGATAATACTGGAACAACAACTGAATAGTGCAGTCATGCAGGACAAAACACTGACAAATGTGACAATGCCGGAATAAACGCTGAAGACTGCGATAATGCAAAACAAACACTAAAGACTGTGATAATGCAGGGAAAAACAATCAAGCCTGCAATGATGCAGGAACACACACTGAAGGTTGTGATAAAGCAGGAACAAACCCTGAAGACACTGATAATGCAGGAACAAACAATGAAGTTTTCAGTAATGTAGGAACAAACACTGACGACTGTAATAATGCAGGAACAAACACGGAAGACTATGAAAATGCAGGAACAAATACTCAAAATGACAGTAATGCAGGACCAAATATTGAAGACTGTAGTTATGCGGGAACAAACACTGTAGACTGTGATAACACAGAATTAAACACTGAAGACTGCGATACTGCAGGAACAAGCATGGAAGACTGTGATAAGGCAGGAAAAATCACAGAAGACGGCGACAAACACTGTAGACTGTGATAATACAGGAACAAACACTGAAGGGTGCGATAATTCAGGACTAAACACTGAAGTCTGTGATAATGCAGGAACAAACACTGAAGATTGCAGTAGTGCAGGGACAAAAACTGAAGACTGTGATAATGCAGGAGCAAGCACCAAAGACTGTGATAATTCAGGGACAAACACTGAAGATTCAGTAGTGCAGAAACAAACAGTGAAGACTGTGATAATGGAGGAACAAACACTGAAGCTTGTGATAATGCAGGAACAATCACTGAAGAGACTGATCATGCAGGAACATACACTGAAGACTGCAATAATGCAGGAACAAAGACGGAAGACAGTGATAATGCAGGAACAAACACTGAAGAGTGCGAGAATTCAGGTACAAACATTGTAGACTGTGATAACGCAGGAACAAATACAGAAGAGTGCATTAATTCAGGAACAAACACTGTAGACTGTGGTAATGCACGAGAAATCACTGAACACAGTGATAATGGAGGAACAAACACTGAAGATAGCTGTAATGCAGGATGAAACATTGTGGACTGCCGTAATGCAGGGACAAACACTGAAGATTGTGATAAAGCAGAAAGACACCCTGAAGACAGCAATAATGAAGGAACAATGACAGAAGACAGTGATAATGCAGGAACAAACGCTGAAGTGTGCGATAATTCAGGTACAAACACTGTAGACTGTGGTAACATAGGAACAAACGCAGAAGAGTGCAATTATTCAGGAATAAACACTAAAGACTGTGATAATGCAGGAACAAAGACGGAAGACAGAGATAATGCAGGGACAAACACTGAAGAGTGCGATAATTCAGGAACAAACACTGTAGACTTTGGTAATGCATGACAAAACACTGAACACTGTGATAATGGAGGAAAAAAACACTGAGGACTGTGACAATACAGGAACAAACACTGAAGATACAGTCGTGCAGGAACAAACCCTGAAGACTGCGATAATACAGGAACAAACACTGAAGGCTGCAGTAATGCAGGAGCAAACACTGAAGACTGTGATAACACAGAAGAAACACTGACAACTGCAGTGATGCAGGAACACACACTGAAGACTGTGATATTGAAGAAACACGCCCTGAAGACTCTGATAATGCAGGACCAAATCCTGAAGTATGCGATAATTCAGGTTCAAACACTGTAACTGTGGTAACATAGGAACAAACACAGAAGAGTGCAATAATTCAGGAATAAACACTAAAGACTGTGGTAGTGCACGAGAAATCACTGAACACTGTGATAATGGAGGAACAAACACTGAAGATAGCTGTAACTCAGGAAGAGACATTGTAGACAGCCGTAATGCAGGAACAAATACTGAAGATTGTGTTAAAGCAGGAAAACACCCTGAAGACTCTGATAATTCAGGAACAAACACTGAAGTCTGCAGTCATGCAGGAACAAATACTGAAGATTGCGATATTTCAGGAACAAACACTGTAGACTGTGGTAATGCATGATAAATCACTGAACACTGTGATAATGGAGGAACAAACACTGAAGATAGCTGTAATGCAGGAAGAAACACTGAAGATTGTGATAAAGCAGGAGGACAACCTGAAGACTGCAATAATGAAGGAACAAAGATGGAAGACAGTGATAATGCAGGAACAAACACTGAAGTGTGCGATAATTCAGGTACAAATGCTGTAGACTGTGGTAATATAGGAACAAATACAGAAGAGTGCAATAATTCAGGGATATACACTAAAGACTGTGAAAATGCAGGGACAAACACTTAAGAGTGCGGGAATTCAGGAACAAACACTGTAGACTGTGGTAACATAGGACCAAACACAGAAGAGTGCAATAGTTCAGGGATAAACACTAAAGACTGTGGTAATGCACGAGAAATCACTGAACACTGTGATAATGGAGGAACAAACACTGAAGATTGTGATAAAGCAGGAGGACACCCTGAAGACTGCAATGATGAAGGAACAATTACAGAAGATTGTGATAATGCAGGAACAAACGCTGAAGAGTGCGATAATGCAGGAACAAAGAGGGAAGACTGAAATAATGCAGGAACAAACGCTGAAGAGTGCGATAATTCAGGTACAAACGCTGTAGACTGGTAATATAGGAACAAACACAGAAGAGTGCAATAATTCAGGGATATACACTAAAGACTGTGAAAATGCAGGGACAAACACAGAAGAGTGCGAGAATTCAGGAACAAAACTGTAGACTGAGGTAATGCACGACAATACACTGAACACAGTAATAATGGAGGAATAAACACTGGCGATAGCAGTAATGCAGGAACAAACATTGAAGACTGTGATAATGCAGGAAGGAACATTGAAAACTGCAGTAATACAGGAACAAACACTGAAGACTGTGATAATGCAGGGAAAAACACTGAAGCCTGCAATGATGCAGGAACATACACTGAAGATTGTGATAATGCAGGAACAAACACTGAGGAGTGCAAGAACTCAGGTACAAACATCGTAGACTGTGATAATACAGGAACAAATACAGAAGAGTACATTAATTCAGGAACAAACACTGTAAATTGTGGTAATGCACGAGAAATCACTGAACACTGTGATAATGGAGGAACAAACACTGAAGATAGCTGTAATGCAGGAGGAAGCATTGTAGACTGCTGTAATGCAGGGACAAACACTGAAGATTGTGATAAAGCAGGAAGACACCCTGAAGACTGCAATAATGAAGGAACAATTACAGAAGACAGTGATAATGCAGGAACAAACGCTGAAGAGTGCGATAATTCAGGTAAACACACTGTAGACTGTGGTAATATAGGAACAAACACAGAAGACTGCAATAATTCAGGGATATACACTAAAGACTGAAAATGCAGGGACAAACACTAAAGACTATGATAATGCAGAGACAAATACTGAAGATTGCACAAATGCTGGAACAAATATTGAAGATTTCAGTAATGTAGGAACAAACACTGAAGACTGCGATAATGCAGGAGCAAACACTGAAGACTGCAGTAACGCAAGAACAAACACTGAAGACTACGATAATACGGGAGCAAACACTGAAGACTTCAGTAATGCAGGAACAAACATTAAAGACTGATAATTTAGCAACAAAATCTGAACTCTGCAGTAATTGAGGAGCAAAACCTGAAGACTGCAGTTCTGCAGGAACAAGCACTGAGGTCTGTGATAATACAGGAACAAACACTGAAGAGTGCGATAATTCAGGAACAAACACTGAAGGTTGAAATAATATAGGAATAAACACTGAAGAATGTGATAATGCACGAACACACACTGAAGACTGCACTAATGCAGGAACAAAGGCTGAAGTCTGTGATAATGCAGCAACAAAATCTGAAGACTGCAATAATTGAGGAACAAAAACTGAAGACTGCAGTTGTGCAGGAACAAACAGTGAAGACTGTGATAATGGAGGAGTAAAGACTGAAGACTGTAGTCATGTGGGAACTCACACTGTAGACTGTGATAATGGAGAAATAAACACTGAAAACTACGATACTGCAGGAACAAACACGGAAGACTGTGGTAATGCAGGAAAAAAGACAGAACAGGGCGATAATTTTGGAACAAAGACTGTAGATTGTGATAATACAGGAACAAGCACTGAAGAGTGCGATAATTCAGGAATAAACACCAAAGACTGCGATAATTCAGGAATAAACACCAAAGACTGCGATAATTCAGGAATAAACACCAAAGACTGTGATAATGCTGGAACAAACACTGAAGAGTGCGATAATGCATGTGCAAATATAGAAGACTGTGATAATGCAGGAAAAACCATTGAAGAGTGCAATAATTTTGGTACAAACACTGAAGACAGTGATAATACAGGAACAAACATTGAATACTGTGATAATGCAGGAACAAACACTGAAGACTGCGATAATGCAGGAAAAATCACTGAAAACAGTGATAATGCAGGAACAAGCACTTTAGAGTATGCTAATACAGGATTAAACACAGAAGAGTGTGATAATTCAGGAACAAATACTGAAGAGTGCAATAATTCAGGACTAAACACTGAAGACTGCAATAATGCAGGAACAAACGCTGAAGACTGTGACAATACAGGATCAAACACTGAGGGCTGCAATGATACAGGAACAAACCCTGAAGATTGTGATAATACTGGAACAACAACTGAATAGTGCAGTCATGCAGGACAAAACACTGACAAATGTGACAATGCCGGAATAAACGCTGAAGACTGCGATAATGCAAAACAAACACTAAAGACTGTGATAATGCAGGGAAAAACAATCAAGCCTGCAATGATGCAGGAACACACACTGAAGGTTGTGATAAAGCAGGAACAAACCCTGAAGACACTGATAATGCAGGAACAAACAATGAAGTTTTCAGTAATGTAGGAACAAACACTGACGACTGTAATAATGCAGGAACAAACACGGAAGACTATGAAAATGCAGGAACAAATACTCAAAATGACAGTAATGCAGGACCAAATATTGAAGACTGTAGTTATGCGGGAACAAACACTGAAGACTGCGATACTGCAGGAACAAACATGAAAGACTGTGATAATGCAGGAAAAATCACAGGAGAAGGCGATAATTTTGGAACAAACACTGTAGACTGTGATAATACAGGAACAAACACTGAAGGGTGCGATAATTCAGGACTAAACGCTGAAGACTGTGATAATAATGGAACAAACACTGAAGAGTGCGATAATTCAGGACTAAACACTGAAGACTGTGATAACTCAGGAACAAACACCGAAGACTGTGATAATACAGGAACAAACACTGAAGACTGCAGTAATGCGGGAACACACATTGAAGACAGCAATGATACAGGAAATAAAAACACTGAAGACTGCAGTTATGCAGGAACAAACACTCAAGATTGTGATGTTACAGGAACAAACACTGAAGAGAGCGAAAATTCAGGAACATACACTGAAGACTCTAATAATGCCGGAACAATATTTGAATACTGCAGTCATGCAGGACCAAACACTGACAAATGTGGCAATGCAGGAACAAACACGGAAGACTGTGATCATGCAGGAACAAATACTGAAGAGTGCGGTAATTCAGTAATAAACACTGCAGACTGCGACAATGCAGGAACAAACACTGAAGGCTGTGATTATACAGGAACAAATACGGAAGAGTGTGATAATGCACGAGCAAACATAGAAGACTGTGATAATGCAAGAAAAAATACTGACGAGTGGCAATAATTTTGGAACAAACGCTGAAGACTGTGATAATACAGGAACAAACATTGAATTCTGTGATAATGCGGGAACAAACACTGAAGACTGCGATAATGCAGGAAAAATCACTGAAAATTCAGTAGTGCAGGAACAAACACTGAAGACTGTGATAATGGAGGAGCAAACAGTGAAGACTGCAGTTATGCCAGAAAAAAACACTGAAGACTGTGATAATGCAGCTAGAAAATCTGAAGAATGCAATAATTGAGGAACACCAACAGAAGACTGCAGTTATGCAGGAACAAATACTGAAGACTGTGATAAATGAGGAGCAAACACTGAGGTCTGCATAATGCAGGAACAAACACTGAAGACTGTGATAATGCAGAAACAAATGCTGAAGACTGTGACAATGCAGGAACAAACACTGAAGACTGCGGTAATGCAGGAACAAACACGGAAGCCAGTGATAATGCAGGAACAAACAATGAAAACTGTGGTAATAAGGGAACAAACACCGAAGACTCTGATAATGCAGGAACAAACATTGAAGACTTCAATAAAGCAGGAACAAACACTGAAGACTGTGGTAACGCAGGAACAAATACGGAAGACTGTGATAATACAGCTACAAAATCTCAAGACTGCAATAATTGATGAACAACACAGAAGACTGCAGTTATGCAGGAACAAACACTGAAGACTGTGACAGTGCAGGAAAAAAACCGAAGAGGACGATATTCAGGAACAAACACTGAGGAGTGTGATAATTCGGGAATACACACTGAAGACTGTGATAATGTCGGAAAAAGCACTGAAAAATGTGATAATGCAAGAACAAACACTGAAGACTGCAGTAATGCAGGAAAACTCACTGAAGATTGTGATAATGCAGGATCAAACACTGAAGACTCTGATAATGCATTAAAAAAACACTGAAGACTATGATA
Source organism: Chiloscyllium plagiosum (assembly GCF_037043375.1). Classification (NCBI taxonomy): domain Eukaryota; kingdom Metazoa; phylum Chordata; class Chondrichthyes; order Orectolobiformes; family Hemiscylliidae; genus Chiloscyllium; species Chiloscyllium plagiosum. The sequence goes on along the minus strand of NW_028270162.1, from coordinate 10,355,033 downwards.
ATGCAGGAACAAACACTGAAGACTGCAATAATGCAGGAACAAAACCTGAAGACTGCAGTAATGCAGGAACAAACACTGAAGATTCCAGTAATGCAGGAACAAACACTGAAGAGTGTGATAATGCAGCAACAAACACTGAAGTCAGTGATAATGAAGGAACAAACAATGAAAACTGTGGTAATAGGGGAACAAACACTGAAGACTCTGATAATGCAGGAACAAACACTGAAGACTGCAGTAAAGCAGGAACGAGCACTGAAGACTGTGCTAATGCAGGAACAAACACTGATGACTTCGGAAATGCAGGAACATACACTGAAGACTGTGATAATGCAAGAACAAGCAGTGATGTATAGAGCACTGCAGCATCAAACACTGAAGACAATGATAATGCAAGATCAAACTCTGAAGACTGTGGTAATGCAGAAACAAACACTGTAGATAGTGATAATGCAGGCGCAAACACTGAAGATTGCAGTAATGCAGGAATGATCACCGAAGACTTCAGTAATGCAGGATCAAACACTGAAGACTGTGATGATGCAGGAACAAACACTGAAGACTATGATAATGCAGGAAAAAACACTGAAGACTGCAGTAATGCAAGAACAAACACTGAACTTGATGATAATGCACGAACAAACACTGAAGACTGTGGTATTGCAAGAACAACCACTGAAGACTGTAATAATGCAGCAACACACACCGAAGACACTGATAGTGCAGGAACAAACAATTAAAACTGTGGTGATATGGGAACAAAAACTGAAGCCTCTGATAATGCAGCAACAAACACTGAAGACTGCAGCAAAGCAGGAACAAACACTGAAGACTGCAGTAAAGCAGGAACAAACACTGAAGACTGCAGGAATGCATGAACAAACACTGATGACTTCAGAAATGCAGAAACAAACACTGAAGACTATGGTAATGCAGGAACAAACACAGAAGACTGTGATAATACAGCTACAAAATCCGACAACTGCAATAATTGAGGAACAAAAACTGAAAAATGCAGTTATACAGGAACAGACGCTGCAGAAACACACCTTAGGGACTATTATAATGCAGGAACAAGAACTGAAGACTGCAGTCATGCAGGAACAAACATTGACGACTGTGGCAATGCAGGAACAAAGACTGAAGACTCTGATAATGCAGCTACAAAATCCGAAGACTGCAATAATTGAGGAACAATAAATGAAGACTGCAGTTATATGGGAACAAACACAGAAGACCGTTATAATGAGGAACAAACACTGAAGACTGCAACAATGCAGGAATAAAACCAAAGAGGGCGATAATTCAGGAACAAACACTGTCGACAGTGATAATACAGGAACAAATATTGAAGAAGGTGAAAATTCAGAAATACACACTGAAGACTGTGATAATGTCAGAACAAACACTGAAGACTGTGTTCATGCAAGAATAAAAGCTGAAGACTGCATTAATGCAGAAATAAAAGCTGAAGGTGTAATAGTGCAGGTACAAACACTGTAGACTATGATAGTGTTGGAACAAACACTGAAGACTGCAATAATGCCGGAATAAAACCTGAAGACTTCAGTAATGCAGGAACAAACACTGACAACTGTGGTAATGCATTAATAAAAAAAACACTGAAGATTGCATTAATGCAGGAACAAACACTGAAGATTCAGTAGTGCAGGAACAAGAACTGAAGACTTCAGTAATGCAGGAACAAAATTTGAAGACTGTGATCATGCAGAAACACACCCAGAAGACTACGATAATGCAGGAACAAAGTCCAAAGAATGCAATAATTGAGGAACAACAAATGAAGACTGCAGTTATATAGGAACAAACACAGAAGACTGTGATAATGAGGAACAAACACTGAAGACAGAAACAATGCAGGAATAAAAACCAAAGAGGGCGATAATTCAGGAACAAACACTGTCGACAGTGATAATACAGGAATAAACATTGAAGAGTGTGAAAATTCAGGAATACACACAGAAGACTGTAATAATGTCAGAACAAACACTGAAGACTGTGTTAATGCAAGAACAAACACTGATGACTGCATTAATGCAGAAAAACAAACTGAAGTGTGTGATAATGCAGGAACACACCCTGAAGACTCTGATAATGCAGGAAAAAAACGGAAGACTGCAGTAATGCAAGAACAAACACTGAAGACTGGCATAATGCAGCAACAAACACTGGAGACAGTGATAATGCTGAAACAAACAATGAAGATGGTGGTAATACAGGAAAAAACCTGGAGACACTGATAATGCAGGATCAAACACTGAAGATGGCAATAATGCAGGAACCAGCACAGAAGACTGCGATAATGCAGGAACAAACACTGAAGAGTGTAGTAACGCAGGAACAAACACTGAAGACTGCAATAGTGCAGGTACAAACACTGAAGAATATGATAGTGCCGGAACAAACACTGAAGACTGCAATAATGCAGGAATAAAACATGAAGACTGCAGTAATGCAGGAACAAACACTGACAACTGTGGTAATGCGTTAATTTTAAAAACTCAGAAGGTTGCATTAATGCAGGAACAAACACTGAAGACTGCAGTTATGCAGGAACAAACACTGAAGACTGCAGTTATGCAGGAACAACCACTGAAGACTGCAGTTATGCAGGAACAAACACTCAAGATTGTGATAATACAGGAACAAACACTGAAGAGAGCAAAAATTCAGGAACATACACTGAAGACTCTAATAATGCCGGAACAATAATTGAATACTGCAATCATGCAGGACCAAAAACTGACAAATGTAGCAATGCAGGAACAAACATGGAAGACTGTGATCATGCAGGAACAAATACTGAAGAGTGCGGTAATTCAGTAATAAACACTGCAGACTGCGACAATGCAGGAACAAACACTGAAGACTGTGATTATACAGGAACAAACACGGAAGAGTGCGATAATGCACGAGCAAACATAGAAGACTGTGATAATGCAAGAAAAAACACTGACGAGTGCAATAATTTTGGAACAAACGCTGAAGACTGTGATAATACAGGAACAAACATTGAATTCTGTGATAATGCGGGAACAAACACTGAAGACTGCGATAATGCAGGAAAAATCACTGATAATTCAGTAGTGCAGGAACAAACAGTGAATACTGTGATAATGGAGGAGCAAACAGTGAAGACTGCAGTGATGCCAGAAAAAAACACTGAAGACTGTGATAATGCAGCTAGAAAATCTGAAGACTGCAATAATTGAGGAGCAAACACTGAAGTCTGCAGTAATGCAGGAACAAACACTGAAGACTGTGATAATGCAGAAACAAACACTGAAGACTGTGATAATGCAGGAACAAACACTGAAGACTGCGGTAATGCAGAAACAAACACTGAAGCCAGTGGTAATGCAGGAACAAACAATGAAAACTGTGGTAATAAGGGAACAAACACCGAAGACTCTGATAATGCACGAGCAAACATTGAAGACTGTGGTAACGCAGGAACAAATATGGAAGACTGTGATAATACAGCTACAAAATCTCAAGACTGCAATAATTGATGAACAACAACTGAAGACTGCAGTTATGCAGGAACAAACACTGAAGACTGTGACAGTGCAGGAAAAAAACCGAAGAGGACGATAATTCAGGAACAAACACTGAGGAGTGTGAAAATTCGGGAATACACACTGAAGACTGTGATAATGTCGGAAAAAGCACTGAAAAATGTGATAATTCAAGAACAAACACTGAAGACTGCAGTAATGCAGGAAAACACACTGAAGATTGTGATAATGCAGGATCAAACACTGAAGACTCTGATAATGCATTAAAAAAACACTGAAGACTATGATAATGCAGGAACAAACACTGAAGACTGCAATAATGCAGGAACAAAACCTGAAGACTGCAGTAATGCAGGAACAAACACTGAAGATTCCAGTAATGCAGGCACAAACACTGAAGAGTGTGATAATGCAGCAACAAACACTGAAGTCAGTGATAATGAAGGAACAAACAATGAAAACTGGTAATAGGGGAACAAACACTGAAGAGTCTGATAATGCAGGAACAAACACTGAAGACTGCAGTAAAGCAGGAACGAGCACTGAAGACTGTGCTAATGCAGGAACAAACACTGATGACTTCGGAAATGCAGGAACATACACTGAAGACTGTGATAATGCAAGTACAAGCAGTGATGTATAGAGCACTGCAGCATCAAACACTGAAGACAATGATAATGCAAGATCAAACACTGAAGATTGTGGTAACGCAGAAACAAACACTGTAGATAGTGATAATGCAGGCGCAAACACTGAAGATTGCAGTAATGCAGGAATGATCACCGAAGACTTCAGTAATGCAGGATCAAACACTGAAGTCAGTGATAATGAAGGAACAAATAATGAAAACTGTGGTAATATGGGAACAAAAACTGAAGACTCTGATAATGCAGCAACAAACACTGAAGACTGCAGCAAAGCAGCAACAAACACTGAAGACTGCAGTAAAGCAGGAACAAACACTGAAGACTGCAGGAATGCATGAACAAACACTGATGACTTCAGAAATGCAGAAACAAACACTGAAGACTATGGTAGTGCAGGAACAAACACAGAAGACTGTGATAATACAGCTACAAAATCCGACAACTGCAATAATTGAGGAACAAAAACTGAAAAATGCAGTTATACAGGAACAGACGCTGCAGAAACACACCTTAGGGACTATTATAATGCAGGAACAAGAACTGAAGACTGCAGTCATGCAGGAACAAACATTGACGACTGTGGCAATGCAGGAACAAAGACTGAAGACTCTGATAATGCAGCTACAAAATCCGAAATCTGCAATAATTGAGGAACAATAAATGAAGACTGCAGTTATATGGGAACAAACACAGAAGACCGTTATAATGAGGAACAAACACTGAAGACTACAACAATGCAGGAATAAAACCAAAGAGGGCGATAATTCAGGAACAAACACTGTCGACAGTGATAATACAGGAACAAATATTGAAGAAGGTGAAAATTCAGAAATACACACTGAAGACTGTAATAATGTCAGAACAAACACTGAAGACTGTGTTCATGCAAGAATAAACACTGAAGACTGCAATAATGCCGGAATAAAACCTGAAGACTTCAGTAATGCAGGAACAAACACTGCCAACTGTGGTAATGCATTAATAAAAAAAACACTGAAGATTGCATTAATGCAGGAACAAACACTGAAGATTCAGTAGTGCAGGAACAAGAACTGAAGACTTCAGTAATGCAGGAACAAAATTTGAAGACTGTGATCATGCAGAAACACACCCAGAAGACTACGATAATGCAGGAACAAAGTCCGAAGAATGCAATAATTGAGGAACAACAAATGAAGACTGCAGTTATATAGGAACAAACACAGAAGACCGGGATAATGAGGAACAAACACTGAAGACTGCAACAATGCAGGAATAAAAACCAAAGAGGGCGATAATTCAGGAACAAACACTGTCGACAGTGATAATACAGGAATAAACATTGAAGAGTGTGAAAATTCAGGAATACACACTGAAGACTGTAATAATGTCAGAACAAACACTGAAGACTGTGTTAATGCAAGAACAAACACTGATGACTGCATTAATGCAGAAAAACAAACTGAAGTGTGTGATAATGCAGGAACACACCCTGAAGACTCTGATAATGCAGGAAAAAAACGGAAGACTGCAGTAATGCAAGAACAAACACTGAAGACTGGCATAATGCAGCAACAAACACTGGAGACAGTGATAATGCTGAAACAAACAATAAAGATGGTGGTAATACAGGAAAAAACCTGGAGACACTGATAATGCAGGATCAAACACTGAAGATGGCAATAATGCAGGAACCAGCACAGAAGACTGCGATAATGCAGGAACAAACACTGAAGAGTGTAGTAACGCAGGAACAAACACTGAAGACTGCAATAGTGCAGGTACAAACACTGAAGAATATGATAGTGCCGGAACAAACACTGAAGACTGCAATAATGCAGGAATAAAACCTGAAGACTGCAGTAATGCAGGAACAAACACTGACAACTGTGGTAATGCGTTAATTTTAAAAACACAGAAGGTTGCATTAATGCAGGAACAAACACTGAAGACTGCAGTTATGCAGGAACAAACACTGAAGACTGCAGTTATGCAGGAACAAACACTCAAGATTGTGATAATACAGGAACAAACACTGAAGAGAGCAAAAATTCAGGAACATACACTGAAGACTCTAATAATGCCGGAACAATAATTGAATACTGCAATCATGCAGGACCAAAAACTGACAAATGTGGCAATGCAGGAACAAACACGGAAGACTGTGATCATGCAGGAACAAATACTGAAGAGTGCGGTAATTCAGTAATAAACACTGCAGACTGCGACAATGCAGGAACAAACACTGAAGACTGTGATTATACAGGAACAAACACGGAAGAGTGCGATAATGCACGAGCAAACATAGAAGACTGTGATAATGCAAGAAAAAACACTGACGAGTGCAATAATTTTGGAACAAACGCTGAAGACTGTGATAATACAGGAACAAACATTGAATTCTGTGATAATGTGGGAACAAACACTGAAGACTGCGATAATGCAGGAAAAATCACTGATAATTCAGTAGTGCAGGAACAAACAGTGAATACTGTGATAATGGAGGAGCAAACAGTGAAGACTGCAGTGATGCCAGAAAAAAACACTGAAGACTGTGATAATGCAGCTAGAAAATCTGAAGACTGCAATAATTGAGGAGCAAACACTGAAGTCTGCAGTAATGCAGGAACAAACACTGAAGACTGTGATAATGCAGAAACAAACACTGAAGACTGTGATAATGCAGGAACAAACACTGAAGACTGTGATAATGCAGCTAGAAAATCTGAAGACTGCAATAATTGAGGAGCAAACACTGAAGTCTGCAGTAATGCAGGAACAAACACTGAAGACTGTGATAATGCAGAAACAAACACTGAAGACTGTGATAATGCAGGAACAAACACTGAAGACTGCGGTAATGCAGAAACAAACACGGAAGCCAGTGGTAATGCAGGAACAAACAATGAAAACTGTGGTAATAAGGGAACAAACACCGAAGACTCTGATAATGCACGAGCAAACATTGAAGACTGTGGTAACGCAGGAACAAATATGGAAGACTGTGATAATACAGCTACAAAATCTCAAGGCTGCAATAATTGATGAACAGCAACTGAAGACTGCAGTTATGCAGGAACAAACACTGAAGACTGTGACAGTGCAGGAAAAAAACCGAAGAGGACGATAATTCAGGAACAAACACTGAGGAGTGTGAAAATTCAGGAATACACACTGAAGACTGTGATAATGTCGGAAAAAGCACTGAAAAATGTGATAATTCAAGAACAAACACTGAAGACTGCAGTAATGCAGGAAAACTCACTGAAGATTGTGATAATGCAGGATCAAACACTGAAGACTATGATAATGCAGGAACAAACACTGAAGACTGCAATAATGCAGGAACAAACACTGAAGATTCCAGTAATGCAGGAACAAACACTGAAGAGTGTGATAATGCAGCAACAAACACTGAAGTCAGTGATAATGAAGGAACAAACAATGAAAACTGTGGTAATAGGGGAACAAACACTGAAGACTCTGATAATGCAGGAACAAACACTGAAGACTGCAGTAAAGCAGGAACGAGCACTGAAGACTGTGACAGTGCAGGAAAAAAACCGAAGAGGATGATAATTCAGGAACAAACACTGAGGAGTGTGAAAATTCGGGAATACACACTGAAGACTGTGATAATGTCGGAAAAAGCACTGGAAAATGTGATAATTCAAGAACAAACACTGAAGACTGCAGTAATGCAGGAAAACTCACTGAAGATTGTGATAATGCAGGATCAAACACTGAAGACTCTGATAATGCATTAAAAAACACTGAAGACTATGATAATGCAGGAACAAACACTGAAGACTGCAATAATGCAGGAACAAACACTGAAGATTACAGTAATGCAGGAACAAACACTGAAGAGTGTGATAATGCAGCAACAAACACTGAAGACTGCAGCAAAGCAGGAACAAACACTGAAGACTGCAGTAATGCAAGAACAAACACTGAACTTGATGATAATGCAAGAACAAACACTGAAGACTGTGGTATTGCAAGAACAACCACTGAAGACTGTAATAATGCAGCAACACACACCGAAGACACTGATAGTGCAGGAACAAACAATTAAAACTGTGGTGATATGGGAACAAAAACTGAAGACTCTGATAATGCAGCAACAAACACTGAAGACTGCAGCAAAGCAGGAACAAACACTGAAGACTGCAGGAATGCATGAACAAACACTGATGACTTCAGAAATGCAGAAACAAACACTGAAGACTGCAGTAATGCAGGAAAACTCACTGAAGATTGTGATAATGCAGGATCAAACACTGAAGACTATGATAATGCAGGAACAAACACTGAAGACTGCAATAATGCAGGAACAAACACTGAAGACTGCAATAATGCAGGAACAAACACTGAAGATTCCAGTAATGCAGGCACAAACACTGAAGAGTGTGATAATGCAGCAACAAACACTGAAGTCAGTGATAATGAAGGAACAAACAATGAAAACTGTGGTAATAGGGGAACAAACACTGAAGACTCTGATAATGCAGGAACAAACACTGAAGACTGATAATGCAGCAACAAACACTGAAGACTGATAATGCAGCAACAAACACTGAAGTCAGTGATAATGCAGGAACAAACAATGAAAACTGTGGTAATAAGGGAGCAAACACCGAAGACTCTGATAATGCAGGAACAAACATCGAAGACTGCAGTAAAGCAGGAACAAACACTGAAGATTGTGGTAACGCAGGAACAAATATGGAAGACTGTGATAATACAGCTACAAAATCTCAAGACTGCAATAATTGACGAACAACAACTGAAGACTGCAGTTATGCAGGAACAAACACTGAAGACTGTGACAGTGCAGGAAAAAAACCGAAGAGGACGATATTCAGGAACAAACACTGAGGAGTGTGAAAATTCGGGAATACACACTGAAGACTGTGATAATGTCGGAAAAAGCACTGAAAAATGTGATAATGCAAGAACAAACACTGAAGACTGCAGTAATGCAGGAAAACTCACTGAAGATTGTGATAATGCAGGATCAAACACTGAAGACTCTGATAATGCATTAAAAAAACACTGAAGACTATGATAATGCAGGAACAAACACTGAAGACTGCAATAATGCAGGAACAAAACCTGAAGACTGCAGTAATGCAGGAACAAACACTGAAGATTCCAGTAATGCAGGCACAAACACTGAAGAGTGTGATAATGCAGCAACAAACACTGAAGTCAGTGATAATGAAGGAACAAACAATGAAAACTGTGGTAATAGGGGAACAAACACTGAAGACTCTGATAATGCAGGAACAAACACTGAAGACTGCAGTAAAGCAGGAACGAGCACTGAAGACTGTGCTAATGCAGGAACAAACACTGTAGACTATGATAATGCAGGAACAAACACTGAAGACTGCAGTAAAGCAGGAACGAGCACTGAAGACTGTGCTAATGCAGGAACAAACACTGATGACTTCGGAAATGCAGGAACATACACTGAAGACTGTGATAATGCAAGAACAAGCAGTGATGTATAGAGCACTGCAGCATCAAACACTGAAGACAATGATAATGCAAGATCAAACACTGAAGACTGTGGTAATGCAGAAACAAACACTGTAGATAGTGATAATGCAGGCGCAAACACTGAAGATTGCAGTAATGCAGGAATGATCACCGAAGACTTCAGTAATGCAGGATCAAACACTGAAGACTGTGATGATGCAGGAACAAACACTGAAGACTATGATAATGCAGGAAAAAACACTGAAGACTGCAGTAATGCAAGAACAAACACTGAACTTGATGATAATGCAAGAACAAACACTGAAGACTGTGATATTGCAGGAACAAACACTGAAGACTGTAATAATGCAGCAACACACACCGAAGACACTGATAGTGCAGGAACAAACAATTAAAACTGTGGTGATATGGGAACAAAAACTGAAGACTCTGATAATGCAGCAACAAACACTGAAGACTGCAGCAAAGCAGGAACAAACACTGAAGACTGCAGCAAAGCAGGAACAAACACTGAAGACTGCAGGAATGCATGAACAAACACTGATGACTTCAGAAATGCAGAAACAAACACTGAAGACTGCGGTAATGCAGCTAGAAAATCTGAAGACTGCAATAATTGAGGAGCAAACACTGAAGTCTGCAGTAATGCAGGAACAAACACTGAAGACTGTGATAATGCAGAAACAAACACTGAAGACTGTGATAATGCAGGAACAAACACTGAAGACTGTGATAATGCAGCTAGAAAATCTGAAGACTGCAATAATTGAGGAGCAAACACTGAAGTCTGCAGTAATGCAGGAACAAACACTGAAGACTGTGATAATGCAGAAACAAACACTGAAGACTGTGATAATGCAGGAACAAACACTGAAGACTGCGGTAATGCAGAAACAAACACGGAAGCCAGTGGTAATGCAGGAACAAACAATGAAAACTGTGGTAATAAGGGAACAAACACCGAAGACTCTGATAATGCACGAGCAAACATTGAAGACTGTGGTAACGCAGGAACAAATATGGAAGACTGTGATAATACAGCTACAAAATCTCAAGACTGCAATAATTGATGAACAGCAACTGAAGACTGCAGTTATGCAGGAACAAACACTGAAGACTGTGACAGTGCAGGAAAAAAACCGAAGAGGACGATAATTCAGGAACAAACACTGAGGAGTGTGAAAATTCGGGAATACACACTGAAGACTGTGATAATGTCGGAAAAAGCACTGAAAACTGTGATAATTCAAGAACAAACACTGAAGACTGCAGTAATGCAGGAAAACTCACTGAAGATTGTGATAATGCAGGATCAAACACTGAAGACTATGATAATGCAGGAACAAACACTGAAGACTGCAATAATGCAGGAACAAACACTGAAGATTCCAGTAATGCAGGAACAAACACTGAAGAGTGTGATAATGCAGCAACAAACACTGAAGTCAGTGATAATGAAGGAACAAACAATGAAAACTGTGGTAATAGGGGAACAAACACTGAAGACTCTGATAATGCAGGAACAAACACTGAAGACTGCAGTAAAGCAGGAACGAGCACTGAAGACTGTGACAGTGCAGGAAAAAAACCGAAGAGGATGATAATTCAGGAACAAACACTGAGGAGTGTGAAAATTCGGGAATACACACTGAAGACTGTGATAATGTCGGAAAAAGCACTGAAAAATGTGATAATGCAAGAACAAACACTGAAGACTGCAGTAATGCAGGAAAACTCACTGAAGATTGTGATAATGCAGGATCAAACACTGAAGACTCTGATAATGCATTAAAAAACACTGAAGACTATGATAATGCAGGAACAAACACTGAAGACTGCAATAATGCAGGAACAAACACTGAAGATTACAGTAATGCAGGAACAAACACTGAAGAGTGTGATAATGCAGCAACAAACACTGAAGACTGCAGCAAAGCAGGAACAAACACTGAAGACTGCAGTAATGCAAGAACAAACACTGAACTTGATGATAATGCAAGAACAAACACTGAAGACTGTGGTATTGCAAGAACAACCACTGAAGACTGTAATAATGCAGCAACACACACCGAAGACACTGATAGTGCAGGAACAAACAATTAAAACTGTGGTGATATGGGAACAAAAACTGAAGACTCTGATAATGCAGCAACAAACACTGAAGACTGCAGCAAAGCAGGAACAAACACTGAAGACTGCAGGAATGCATGAACAAACACTGATGACTTCAGAAATGCAGAAACAAACACTGAAGACTGCAGTAATGCAGGAAAACTCACTGAAGATTGTGATAATGCAGGATCAAACACTGAAGACTATGATAATGCAGGAACAAACACTGAAGACTGCAATAATGCAGGAACAAACACTGAAGACTGCAATAATGCAGGAACAAACACTGAAGATTCCAGTAATGCAGGCACAAACACTGAAGAGTGTGATAATGCAGCAACAAACACTGAAGTCAGTGATAATGCAGGAACAAACAATGAAAACTGTGGTAATAAGGGAGCAAACACCGAAGACTCTGATAATGCAGGAACAAACATCGAAGACTGCAGTAAAGCAGGAACAAACACTGAAGATTGTGGTAACGCAGGAACAAATACGGAAGACTGTGATAATACAGCTACAAAATCTCAAGACTGCAATAATTGACGAACAACAACTGAAGACTGCAGTTATGCAGGAACAAACACTGAAGACTGTGACAGTGCAGGAAAAAAACCGAAGAGGACGATATTCAGGAACAAACACTGAGGAGTGTGAAAATTCGGGAATACACACTGAAGACTGTGATAATGTCGGAAAAAGCACTGAAAAATGTGATAATGCAAGAACAAACACTGAAGACTGCAGTAATGCAGGAAAACTCACTGAAGATTGTGATAATGCAGGATCAAACACTGAAGACTCTGATAATGCATTAAAAAAACACTGAAGACTATGATAATGCAGGAACAAACACTGAAGACTGCAATAATGCAGGAACAAAACCTGAAGACTGCAGTAATGCAGGAACAAACACTGAAGATTCCAGTAATGCAGGCACAAACACTGAAGAGTGTGATAATGCAGCAACAAACACTGAAGTCAGTGATAATGAAGGAACAAACAATGAAAACTGTGGTAATAGGGGAACAAACACTGAAGACTCTGATAATGCAGGAACAAACACTGAAGACTGCAGTAAAGCAGGAACGAGCACTGAAGACTGTGCTAATGCAGGAACAAACACTGTAGACTATGATAATGCAGGAACAAACACTGAAGACTGCAGTAAAGCAGGAACGAGCACTGAAGACTGTGCTAATGCAGGAACAAACACTGATGACTTCGGAAATGCAGGAACATACACTGAAGACTGTGATAATGCAAGAACAAGCAGTGATGTATAGAGCACTGCAGCATCAAACACTGAAGACAATGATAATGCAAGATCAAACACTGAAGACTGTGGTAATGCAGAAACAAACACTGTAGATAGTGATAATGCAGGCGCAAACACTGAAGATTGCAGTAATGCAGGAATGATCACCGAAGACTTCAGTAATGCAGGATCAAACACTGAAGACTGTGATGATGCAGGAACAAACACTGAAGACTATGATAATGCAGGAAAAAACACTGAAGACTGCAGTAATGCAAGAACAAACACTGAACTTGATGATAATGCAAGAACAAACACTGAAGACTGTGATATTGCAGGAACAAACACTGAAGACTGTAATAATGCAGCAACACACACCGAAGACACTGATAGTGCAGGAACAAACAATTAAAACTGTGGTGATATGGGAACAAAAACTGAAGACTCTGATAATGCAGCAACAAACACTGAAGACTGCAGCAAAGCAGGAACAAACACTGAAGACTGCAGCAAAGCAGGAACAAACACTGAAGACTGCAGTAAAGCAGGAACAAACACTGAAGACTGCAGGAATGCATGAACAAACACTGATGACTTCAGAAATGCAGAAACAAACACTGAAGACTATGGTAATGGAGGAACAAACACTGAAGACTGCAATAATGCAGGAACAAAACCTGAAGACTGCAGTAATGCAGGAACAAACACTGAAGATTCCAGTAATGCAGGCACAAACACTGAAGAGTGTGATAATGCAGCAACAAACACTGAAGTCAGTGATAATGAAGGAACAAACAATGAAAACTGGTAATAGGGGAACAAACACTGAAGAGTCTGATAATGCAGGAACAAACACTGAAGACTGCAGTAAAGCAGGAACGAGCACTGAAGACTGTGATAATGCAGGAACAAACACTGATGACTTCGGAAATGCAGGAACATACACTGAAGACTGTGATAATGCAAGAACAAGCAGTGATGTATAGAGCACTGCAGCATCAAACACTGAAGACAATGATAATGCAAGATCAAACACTGAAGACTGTGGTAATGCAGAAACAAACACTGTAGATAGTGATAATGCAGGCGCAAACACTGAAGATTGCAGTAATGCAGGAATGATCACCGAAGACTTCAGTAATGCAGGATCAAACACTGAAGACTGTGATGATGCAGGAACAAACACTGAAGACTATGATAATGCAGGAAAAAACACTGAAGACTGCAGTAATGCAAGAACAAACACTGAACTTGATGATAATGCAAGAACAAACACTGAAGACTGTGATATTGCAGGAACAAACACTGAAGACTGTAATAATGCAGCAACACACACCGAAGACACTGATAGTGCAGGAACAAACAATTAAAACTGTGGTGATATGGGAACAAAAACTGAAGACTCTGATAATGCAGCAACAAACACTGAAGACTGCAGCAAAGCAGGAACAAACACTGAAGACTGCAGCAAAGCAGGAACAAACACTGAAGACTGCAGTAAAGCAGGAACAAACACTGAAGACTGCAGGAATGCATGAACAAACACTGATGACTTCAGAAATGCAGAAACAAACACTGAAGACTATGGTAATGGAGGAACAAACACTGAAGACTGCAATAATGCAGGAACAAAACCTGAAGACTGCAGTAATGCAGGAACAACACTGAAGATTCCAGTAATGCAGGCACAAACACTGAAGAGTGTGATAATGCAGCAACAAACACTGAAGTCAGTGATAATGAAGGAACAAACAATGAAAACTGTGGTAATAGGGGAACAAACACTGAAGACTCTGATAATGCAGGAACAAACACTGAAGACTGCAGTAAAGCAGGAACGAGCACTGAAGACTGTGCTAATGCAGGAACAAACACTGATGACTTCGGAAATGCAGGAACATACACTGAAGACTGTGATAATGCAAGAACAAGCAGTGATGTATAGAGCACTGCAGCATCAAACACTGAAGACAATGATAATGCAAGATCAAACACTGAAGATTGTGGTAATGCAGAAACAAACACTGTAGATAGTGATAATGCAGGCGCAAACACTGAAGATTGCAGTAATGCAGGAATGATCACCGAAGACTTCAGTAATGCAGGATCAAACACTGAAGTCAGTGATAATGAAGGAACAAACAATGAAAACTGTGGTAATATGGGAACAAAAACTGAAGACTCTGATAATGCAGCAACAAACACTGAAGACTGCAGCAAAGCAGCAACAAACACTGAAGACTGCAGGAATGCATGAACAAACACTGATGACTTCAGAAATGCAGAAACAAACACTGAAGACTATGGTAATGCAGGAACAAACACAGAAGACTGTGATAATACAGCTACAAAATCCGACAACTGCAATAATTGAGGAACAAAAACTGAAAAATGCAGTTATACAGGAACAGACGCTGCAGAAACACACCTTAGGGACTATTATAATGCAGGAACAAGAACTGAAGACTGCAGTCATGCAGGAACAAACATTGACGACTGTGGCAATGCAGGAACAAAGACTGAAGACTCTGATAATGCAGCTACAAAATCCGAAGACTGCAATAATTGAGGAACAATAAATGAAGACTGCAGTTATATGGGAACAAACACAGAAGACCGTTATAATGAGGAACAAACACTGAAGACTGTGTTCATGCAAGAATAAACACTGAAGACTGCATTAATGCAGGAATAAAAGCTGAAGATGTAATAGTGCAGATACAAACACTGTAGACTATGATAGTGTTGGAACAAACACTGAAGACTGCAATAATGCCGGAATAAAACCTGAAGACTTCAGTAATGCAGGAACAAACACTGCCAACTGTGGTAATGCATTAATAAAAAAAACACTGAAGATTGCATTAATGCAGGAACAAACACTGAAGATTCAGTAGTGCAGGAACAAGAACTGAAGACTTCAGTAATGCAGGAACAAAATTTGAAGACTGTGATCATGCAGAAACACACCCAGAAGACTACGATAATGCAGGAACAAAGTCCGAAGAATGCAATAATTGAGGAACAACAAATGAAGACTGCAGTTATATAGGAACAAACACAGAAGACCGTGATAATGAGGAACAAACACTGAAGACTGCAACAATGCAGGAATAAAAACCAAAGAGGACGATAATTCAGCAACAAACACTGTCGACAGTGATAATACAGGAATAAACATTGAAGAGTGTGAAAATTCAGGAATACACACTGAAGACTGTAATAATGTCAGAACAAACACTGAAGACTGTGTTAATGCAAGAACAAATACTGATGACTGCATTAATGCAGAAAAACAAACTGAAGTGTGTGATAATGCAGGAACACACCCTGAAGACTCTGATAATGCAGGAAAAAAACGGAAGACTGCAGTAATGCAAGAACAAACACTGAAGACTGGCATAATGCAGCAACAAACACTGGAGACAGTGATAATGCTGAAACAAACAATAAAGATGGTGGTAATACAGGAAAAAACCTGGAGACACTGATAATGCAGGATCAAACACTGAAGATGGCAATAATGCAGGAACCAGCACAGAAGACTGCGATAATGCAGGAACAAACACTGAAGAGTGTAGTAACGCAGGAACAAACACTGAAGACTGCAATAGTGCAGGTACAAACACTGAAGAATATGATAGTGCCGGAACAAACACTGAAGACTGCAATAATGCAGGAATAAAACCTGAAGACTGCAGTAATGCAGGAACAAACACTGACAACTGTGGTAATGCGTTAATTTTAAAAACACAGAAGGTTGCATTAATGCAGGAACAAACACTGAAGACTGCAGTTATGCAGGAACAAACACTGAAGACTGCTGTTATGCAGGAACAAACACTCAAGATTGTGATAATACAGGAACAAACACTGAAGAGAGCAAAAATTCAGGAACATACACTGAAGACTCTAATAATGCCGGAACAATAATTGAATACTGCAATCATGCAGGACCAAAAACTGACAAATGTGGCAATGCAGGAACAAACACGGAAGACTGTGATCATGCAGGAACAAATACTGAAGAGTGCGGTAATTCAGTAATAAACACTGCAGACTGCGACAATGCAGGAACAAACACTGAAGACTGTGATTATACAGGAACAAACACGGAAGAGTGCGATAATGCACGAGCAAACATAGAAGACTGTGATAATGCAAGAAAAAACACTGACGAGTGTAATAATTTTGGAACAAACGCTGAAGACTGTGATAATACAGGAACAAACATTGAATTCTGTGATAATGTGGGAACAAACACTGAAGACTGCGATAATGCAGGAAAAATCACTGATAATTCAGTAGTGCAGGAACAAACAGTGAATACTGTGATAATGGAGGAGCAAACAGTGAAGACTGCAGTGATGCCAGAAAAAAACACTGAAGACTGTGATAATGCAGCTAGAAAATCTGAAGACTGCAATAATTGAGGAGCAAACACTGAAGTCTGCAGTAATGCAGGAACAAACACTGAAGACTGTGATAATGCAGAAACAAACACTGAAAACTGTGATAATGCAGGAACAAACACTGAAGACTGCGGTAATGCAGAAACAAACACGGAAGCCAGTGGTAATGCAGGAACAAACAATGAAAACTGTGGTAATAAGGGAACAAACACCGAAGACTCTGATAATGCACGAGCAAACATTGAAGACTGTGGTAACGCAGGAACAAATATGGAAGACTGTGATAATACAGCTACAAAATCTCAAGACTGCAATAATTGATGAACAGCAACTGAAGACTGCAGTTATGCAGGAACAAACACTGAAGACTGTGACAGTGCAGGAAAAAAACCGAAGAGGACGATAATTCAGGAACAAACACTGAGGAGTGTGAAAATTCAGGAATACACACTGAAGACTGTGATAATGTCGGAAAAAGCACTGAAAACTGTGATATTGCAGGAACAAACACTGAAGACTGTAATAATGCAGCAACACACACCAAAGACACTGATAGTGCAGGAACAAACAATTAAAACTGTGGTGATATGGGAACAAAAACTGAAGACTCTGATAATGCAGCAACAAACAATGAAGACTGCAGTAAAGCAGGAATAAACACTGAAGACTGCAGGAATGCAGGAACAAACACTGATGACTTCAGAAATGCAGAAACAAACACTGAAGACTATGGTAATGCAGGAACAAACACAGAAGACTGTGAAAATACAGCTACAAAATCTCAAGACTGCAATAATTGAGGATCAAAAACTGAAAAATGCAGTAATATAGGAACAGACGCTACAGAAACACACCTTGGGGACTATTATAATGCAGGAACAAGAACTGAAGACTGCAGTCATGCAGGAACAAACATTGACGACTGTGGCAATGCAGGAACAAAGACTGAATACTCTGATAATGCAGCTACAAAATCCGAAGACTGCAATAATTGGGGAACAACAAATGAAGACTGCAGTTATATGGGAACAAACACAGAAGACCGTTATAATGAGGAACAAACACTGAAGACTGCAACAATGCAGGAATAAAAACCAAAGAGGGCGATAATTCAGGAACAAACACTGTCGACAGTGATAATACAGGAATAAACATTGAAGAGTGTGAAAATTCAGGAATACACACTGAAGACTGTAATAATGTCAGAACAAACACTGAAGACTGTGTTCATGCAAGAACAAACACTGAAGACTGCATTAACGCAGAAAAACACACTGAAGTGTGTGATAATGCAGGAACACACCCTGAAGACTCTGATAATGCAGGGAAAAAACAGAAGACTGCAGTCATGCAAGAACAAACACTGAAGACTGGCATAATGCATCAACAAACACTGGAGACAGTGATAATGCTGAAACAAACAATGAAGATGGTGGTAATACAGGAAAAAATCTGGAGACACTGATAGTGCAGCATCAAACACTGAAGACTGTGATAATGCAGGAACATACACTGAAGACTGCAGTAGTGCAGGTACAAACACTGAAGAATATGATAGTGTCGGAACAAACACTGAAGACAGCAATAATGCAGGAATAAAAACTGAAGACTGCAGTAATGCAAGAACAAACACTGACGACTGTAGTAATGCATTAATTTAAAAAACACTGAAGATTGCATTAATGCAGGAACAAACAATGAAGACGTAATAGTGCAGGAACACACACTGAAGACTTCAGTAATGCAGGAACAAAATTTGAAGACGGTGATCATGCAGAAACACACCCTGAAGACTACGAAAATGCAGGAAAAAGGACTGAACACTGCAGTCTTGCAGGAACAAACATTGACGACTGTGGCAATGCAGGAACAAAGACTGAATACTCTGATAATGCAGCTACAAAATCCGAACACTGCAATAAATGAGGAACAACGAATGAAGACTGCAGTTATATAGGAACAAACACAGAAGACCGTGATAAAAACCGAAGAGGGCGATAATTCAGGAACACACACTGTTGACAGTGATAATACAGGAACAAGTATTGAAGAGTGTGAAAATTCAGGCAAACACACTGAAGAATGTAATAATGTCAGAAAAAACACTGAAGACTGTGTTAATGCAAGAACAAACAGTGAAGACTGCATTAATGCAGAAAAACACACTGAAGTGTGTGATAATGCAGGAACACACCCGGAAGACTGTGATAATGCAGGAAAAAAACTGAAGACTGCAGTAATGCAAGAACAAACACTGAAGCCTGTCATAATGCAGCAACAAACACTGGAGACAGTGATAATTCTGGAACAAACAATGAAGATGGTGGTAATACAGGATAAAATCTGAAGACACTGATAATGCAGGATCAAACACTGAAGACGGCAATAATACAGGAACAAACACTGAACCCTGCCATAATGCAGGAACAAACACTGAAGAGTGCAGTAACGCAGGAACAAACACTGAAGACTGCAATAATGCAGGAATAAAACCTGAAGACTGCAGTACTACAGGAATAAACACTGATGACTGTGGTAATGCATTAATAAAAAAACCTGAACATTGCATTAATGCAGGAACAAGCACTGAAGATTCAGTAGTGCAGGAACACACACTGAAGACTTCAGTAATGCAGGAACAAAATTTGAAGACTGTGATCATGCAGAGGCACACCCTGAAGACTACGATAATGCAGGAACAAGAACTGAAGACTGCAGTCATGCAGGAACAAACATTGACGACTGTGGCAATGCAGGAACAAAGACTGAATACTCTGATAATTCAGCTACAAAATCCCAAGACTGCAATAATTGAGGAACAACAAATGAAGACTGCAGTTATATAGGAACAAACACAGAAGACCGTGATAATGAGGAACAAACACTGAAGAATGCAACAATGCAGGAATAAAAACCAAAGAGGGCGATAATTCAGGAATAAACACTGAAGACTGCCATAATGCTGAAACAAACAATGAAGATGATGGTAATACTGGAAAAATTTGGAGACACTGATAATGCAGGATCAAACATTGAAGACGGCAATAATGCAGGTACAAACACTGAAGAATATGATAGTGCCGGAACAAACACTGAAGACTGCAATAATGCAGGAATAAAACCTGAAGACTGCAGTAATGCAGGAACAAACACTGACAACTGTGGAAATGCATTAATTAAAAAAACACAGAAGGTTGCATTAATGAAGGTTATGATAATGCAGGAACAAACACTGAAGAGTGCAAAAATGCAGGAACAAACACTGAAGACTGCAATAGTGCAGGAAAAAACACTCAAGACTGCAGTAATGCAGGAACAAGAACTGAAGACCGCAGTCATGCAGGAACAAACATTGACGACTGTGGCAATGCAGGAACAAAGACCGAAGACACTGATAATGCAGCTACAAAATCCGAAGACTGCAATAATTGAGGAACAACAAATGAAGACTGCAGTTATATAGGAACAAACACAGAAGACCGTTATAATGAGGAACAAATACTGAAGACTGCAACAATGCAGGAATTAAAGCCGAAGAGGGTGATAATTCAGGAACAAATATTGAAGAGTGTGAAAATTCAGAAATACACACAGAAGACTGTAATAATGTCAGAACAAACACTGAAGACTGTGTTAATGCAAGAACAAACACTGAAGACTGCAACAATGCAGGAATAAACACTGAAGACTGCAGTAATGCAGGAACAAACACTGACGACTGTGGTAATGCATTACTTAAAAAAACTCTGAAGAATAAGAACTGGAGACAGTGATAATGCTGGAACAAACAATGAAGATGGTGGTAATACAGGAAAAAATCTGAAGACACTGATAATGCAGAAACAAACACTGAAGACGGCAATAATGCAGGAACAAACACTGAAGAGTGTAGTAACGCAGGAACAAACACTGAAGACTGCAATAGTACAGGTACAAGCACTGAAGAATATGATAGTGCCGGAACAAACACTGAAGCAATAATGCAGGAATAACACCTGAAGACTGCAGTACTGCAGGAGCAAACACTGACGACTGTGGTAATGCATTAATTAAAAAACACAGAAGGTTGCATTAATGCAGGAACAAACACTGAAGATTATGATAATGGAGGAACAAGAACTGAAGACTGCAATAGTGCAGGAAAACAACACTGAAGACTGTATTAATGTATTAATAAAAACCTCTGAAGATTGCATAAATGCAGGAACAAACACAGAAGATTGATTATAGCAGGAACAAGCACTGAAGACTGCGACAATGCAGGAACAAACACTGAAGACTGTGGTAGTGCAGGAACAAACACTGAAGACTGCAGTCATGCAGGAACAAAACCTGAAGACTGCAGTAATGCAGGAACAAACACTGAAGATGGTATTAATACATTAATACAAATCACTGAAGATTGCATTAATGCAGGAACAAATGCAGATGATTCATTAGAACAGGCACAAGCACTGAAGATTGCGATAATGCAGGAACAAACACTGAAGACTGTTATAGTGCAGGAACAAACACTGAAGACTGCAATAATGCAGGAACAAACACTGACGACCGTGGTAATGCATTAATAAAAAAAACACTGAAGATTGCATTAATGCAGGGACAAACACTGAAGATTCCGTAGTGCAGAAACACACACTGAAGACTTCAGCAACGCAGGAACAAACACTGAAGAGTGCAGTAATGCAGGAACAAACACTGAAGACTGTGATAGTGCAGGAATAAACACTGAAGGCTGCAATAATACAGGAACAAAACCTGAAGACTACAGTAATGAAAGAACTAACTCTGAAGATGTAATAGTGCAGGTACAAACACTGAAGACTATGATCGTGTCGGAACAAACACGGAAGACTGCAATAATGCAGGAATAAAACCTGAAGCATGAACGAACATTCATTCTTTACTGAAGCAGTAAAGCATGAACGAACACTGACAACTGTGGTCATGCATTAATAAAAAAAACCTGAACATTGCATTAATGCAGGAACAAACATTGAAGATTCAGTCGTGCACGAACACACACTGAAGACTTCAGTAATGCAGGAACAAAATTTGAAAACTGTGATCATGCAGAAACACACCTTGAAGACTACGAAAATGCAGGCACAAGAACTGAAGACTGCAGTCATGCAGGAACAAACATTGACGACTGTGGCAATGCAGGAACAAAGACTGAATACTCTGATAATGCAGCTACAATATCCGAAGACTGCAATAATTGAGGAACATTAAATGAAGACTGCAGTTATATAGGAACAAACACAGAAGACCGTGATAATGAGGAACAAACACTGAAGACTGCAACAATGCAGGAATAAAAACACAAAGAGGGCGATAATTCAGGAACAAACACTGTCGACAGTGATAATACAGGAACAAATATTGAAGAGGGTGAAAATTCAGGAATACACACTGAAGACTGTAATAATGTCAGAACAAACACTGAAGACTGTATTAATGCAGGAATAAAACCTGAAGACTGCAGTAATGCAGGAACAAACACTGACGACTGTGGTAATGCATTAATAAAAAAACACTGAAGATTGCATTAATGCAGGAACAAACACTGAAGATTCAGTAGTGCAGGAACACACACTGAAGACTTCAGTAATGCAGGAACAAGATTTGAAGACTGTGATCATGCAGAAACACACCTTGAAGACTATTATAATGCAGGAACAAGAACTGAAGACTGCAGTCATGCAGGAATAAACACTGAAGACTGAATTAATGCAAGAATAAAAAACACTGAAGATTGCATAAGTGCAGGAACCAACACAGAAGATTCATTAGAGCAGGAACAAACACTGAAGACTGTAATAGTGCAGGTACAAACACTGAAGATTGCAATAATGCAGGAATAAAACCTGAAGACTGCAATAATGCAGGAATAAAATCTGAAGACTGCAGTAATGCAGGAACAAACACTGACGACTGTGGTAATGCATTAATTAAAAACACACTGAAAATTGCATTAATGCAGGAACAAACACTGAAGATTCAGTCGTGAAGGAATACACACTGAAGACTTCAGTAATGCAGGTACAAAATTTGAAGACTGTGATCATGCAGAAACACACCCTGAAGACTACGATAATGCAGGAACAAGAACTGAAGACTGCAGTCTTGCAGGAACAAACATTGATGACTGTGGCAATGCAGGAACAAAGACTGAATACTCTGATAATGCAGCTACAAAATCCGAAGACTGCAATAATTGAGGAACAACAAATGAAGACTGCAGTTATATAGGAACAAACACAGAAGACCGTGATAATGAGGAACAAACACTGAAGACTGCAATAATGCAGGAATAAAAACCGAAGAGGGTGATAATTAAGAAACAAACGCTGTTGACAGTGATAATACAGGAACAAATATTAAAGAGTGTGAAAATTCAGGAATACACACTGAAGACTGTAATAATGTCAGAACAAACACTGAAGACTGTGTTAATGCATTAATAAAAAGCACTGAAGATTGCATAAATGCAGGAACAAACACAAAAGATTCATTAGAGCAGGAACAAGCACTGAAGACTGTGGCAATGCAGGAACAAACACTGAAGAGTGCAGTAACGCAGGAACAAACACTGAAGAGTGCAGTAACGCAGGAACAAACACTGAAGAGTGCAGTACTACAGGAATAAACACTGACGACTGTGGTAATGCATTAATAAAAAAACCTGAACATTGCATTAATGCAGGAACAAGCACTGAAGATTCAGTAGTGCAGGAACACACACTGAAGACTTCAGTAATGCAGGAACAAAATTTGAAGACTGTGATCATGCAGAAGCACACCCTGAAGACTATGATAATGCAGGAACAAGAACTGAAGACTGCAGTCATGCAGGAACAAACATTGACGACTGTGGCAATGCAGGAATAAAAACCAAAGAGGGCGATAATTCATGAAGACTGTGGCAATATGAGAACAAACATTGAAGACTCTGATAATTCAGAAACAAACACTGAAGAGTGGAGTAACGCAGGAACATACACTGAAGACTGTCATAGTGCAGGAAGAAACACTGAAGTGTGCAATTATGCAGGAACAAACACTGAAAAATGTGATAATGCAGGAACAAACAATGAAGACAGCAGTTATGCAGGAACAAACACTGAAGACTGTATTAATGCATTAATAAAAAACACTGAAGATTGCATTAATGCAGGAACAAACACTGAAGACGTAATAGTGCAGTTACAAATACTGAAGACTGCAATAATGAAGGAATAAAACCTGAAGACTGCAGTAATGCAGGAACAAACAATGACGACTGTGGTAATGCATTAATTAAAAAAACATCAAAGATTGCATTAATGCAGGAACAAACACTGAAGACTTCAGTAACGCAGGAACACACACAGAAGACTTCAGTAAAACTCACTGAACACTGTGATAATGCAGGAACAAACACGGAAGACTCTGACAAAGCAGGAACAAGAACTGAATACTGTGGCAATGCAGGAACAAACACTTAAGACTGCAATAATGCAGTAACAAAACCTGAAGGCTGCAGTAATGCAGGAACAAACGCTGAAGACTGTATTAATGCATTAATAAAAAATGCTGAAGATTGCATAAATGCAGGAACAAAAACAGATGATTCATGAGAGTAGGAACAAACACTGAAGACTGCGATAATGCAGGAACAAACACTGAAGACTATGAAAGTGCAGAAACAAACACTGAAGACTGCAATAATGCAGGAACAAACACTGAAGACAGTGATAATGCAGGAACAAACAATGAAAACTGTGGTAATGCAGTAACAAACACTGAAGACTGTGATAATGCAGGAACAAACACTGATGACTTCAGAAATAAAGGAACAAACTCTGAAGACTAAGACATTGCAAGAACAAACACTGATATCTGCAGCAATGCAGCAACAAACACTGAAGACTCTGATAATGCAAGAACAAACACTGAAGACTGTAGTAATGCATGAACAAACACTGAAGACTGTGATCATGCAGGAAAAACACTGAAGACTATGATAATGCGAGATCAAACTCTGTTATCTGCAGCAATACAGGAACAAGCACTGAAGACTATGATAATGCAGCTACAAAATCCGAAAACTGCAATAATTAAGGAACAACAACTGATGACTGTAGTTATGCAGGAACAAACACTGAAGACTGTGATAATGAGGAACAAACACTGAAGACTGCAACAATGCAGGAATAAAAACCGAAGAGGGCGATAATTCAGGAACAAACACTGAAGACTACGATAATGCAGGAACAAACATTGAAGACTGCTGTAACGCAGGAACAAACACTGAAGACTATGATAGTGCAGGAACAAACACTGAAGACTGTGGTAATGCATTAATAAAAAACACCGAAGATTGCATTAATGCAGAAACAAGCACAGAAGATTCAGCAGAGCAGGAACAAACACTGAAGACTGCGATAATGAAGGAAAAAACCTGAAGATTGCATTAATGCAGGAACAAACACTGAAGACAGTGATAATGCAGAAACAAACACTGAAGACTCTGATAATGCAGGAAAAAACACTGAAGACTGCAGTAATGTAGGGACGAAACCTGAAGACTGCAGTAATTCAGGAACAAACACTGAAGACTGTGGTAATGCGTTAAGAAAAATACACTGAAGATTGCCTTAATGCAGGAACAAACACTGAAGATTCAGTAGTACAGGAACAAATACTGAATTCTATGAGAAAGGAGGAGCAAAGAGTGAAGACTGCAGTTATGCAGGAACACATACTGAAGATTGTGATAAGGCAGGAAAAAGAAATGAAGACTGCGGGAATACAGGAACAGGGCACTGAAGAGTGCGCACATTCAGGAGCAAATAATGCAGGAGCAAACACTGAAGATTGCAGTAATGCAGATATGAACACTGAAGACTTCAGTAATGCAGGAACAAACACTGAAGACTGTGATAATGCAGGAACAAACAATGAAGACTGCGGTAACACAGGAACAAACACTGAAGACTCTGATAATGCAGGAACAAACACTGAAGACTGCAGTAATGCAGGAACAAACACTGCAGAGTGCAAAAATTCAGGATTACACACTGAAGACTGTGATAATGCAGGAACATGCAATGAAGAATCTGATAATGCATGAACAAGAACTGAAGACCGCAATCATGGAGGAACACACAGACAATTGTGATAATGCAGGAACATACACTGAAGACTATGATAATGCAGGAACAAACACTGATGTGCAGTAACACAGGAACAAACACTGAAGACTGTGATAGTGCAGGAACAAACAATGAAGACGGCGATAATGCAGGAATGAACACTGAAGACTATGAGAGTGCATGAACAATCACTGAAGACTTCAATAATGCAGGAACAAAACCTGAAGACATCAGTAATATAGGAACAAACACTGAAGGCTGTGGTAATGCAGGATCAACCACTGAAGACTGTGGTAATGCATTAATAAAAAGCGCAGTCATGCAGGAACACACACAGACAATTGTGGTAATGCAGGAACAAACACTGAAGAGTGCAATAATGCAGGAACATACACAGAAGACTGTGAAAGTGCAGGAACAAACACTGAAGACTGTGATAATGCAGGAACAAACACAGAAGACTCTGATAAAACTGGAACCAACACTGAGGTCTGCAGTAACGCAGGAAAAAACATTGAAGACTGCAGTTATGCAGGAAGACTGGGGTCATGAAGACTGAAGACTGGGATCATGCAGCAACAAACACTGAAGACTGTGATAATGTTGGAACAAACAGTGAAGACTGTGATAATGCAGCAACAAAATCTGATGACTACAGTAATTGTGGAGCAATAACTGAAGAATGTAGTAATGCAGGAACAAACATTGAACATTGCAGTAATGCAGGAAAAAACACTGAAGACTGCAATATTTGGAGGAAAAAACACTGAAGACTGTGATAATGCATGAGGAAACAATTGAAATTGCAGTAACGCAGGAACAAACAGTGAAGAATTCAGTACTGCAGAAACAAAAACTGAAGACTCTGATAATGCAGGAAAAAACAATGAAGACTGCAGTAATGCAGGAACGAAACCTGAAGACTGAAGTAATGCAGGAACAACACTGAAGACTGTGGTAATGCATTAAGAAAAATACACTGAAGATTGCCTTAATGCAGGAACAAACACTGAATTCTATGATAAAGGAGGAGCAAAGAGTGAAGACTGCAGTTATGCAGGAACACATACTGAAGATTGTGATAAGGCAGGAAAAAGAAATGAAGACTGCAGGAATACAGGAACAGGCACTGAAGAGTGCGCAAATTCAGGAGCAAATAATGCAGGAGCAAACACTGAAGATTGCAGTAATGCAGATATGAACACTGAAGAATGCAGTTATGAAGGAACTGATCCTGAAGACTGTGATAATGCAGGAACAAACACTGAAGACTGTGGTGACACAGGAACAAACACTGAAGACTGCAATAATGCAGAAACAAGCACAGAAAAATGTAATAATTCAGGAACAAACACTGAAGACTGTGATAATGCAGAAACAAACACAAAAGACTGTTATAATGCAGGAACAAACATTGAAGAGTATGATACTTCAGGAACAAACGCTGAAGACAGCGATAATGCAGGAACAAACACAAAAGACTGCGATAATGCAGGAACAAACACTGAAGACTGTGATAATGCAGGAAAAAACACTGAAGACTCTGATAATACAGGAACAAACACTGAAGACTGCAGTAATGCAGGAACAAACACTGAAGACTGTGATAGTGCAAGAACAAACACTGAAGACTGCAATAATGCCGGAACAAAACCTGACGACAGCAGTAATGCAGGAATAAACACTGATGACTGTAGTTATGCAGGAACAAACACTGAAGACTGTGGTAATGCATTAATAAAAACATTGAAGATTGAATTAATGCAGGAACAAACAGTGAAGACTGTGATAATGCAGCAACAAAACCTGAAGACTGCTGTAAAGAAGGAACAAATACATAAGACTGCAGTAATGCAGGAACAAAAAATGAAGTGTGTGATAATGCAGGAGCATTCACTGAAAACTGCAATAATACAGGAACAAACACTGAAGACTGCAGTAATGCAGGCGCAGAGAAGACTGCAGTAGTGCAGGAAAAAACACTGAAGACTGCAGTAATGCAGGAAAACACACAGAAGACTGATAAAACTTGAACACACACACACACACACAGAAGACCGCAGTAATGCAGGAACAAACAACGAAGGCTGCAGTAATGCAGGAAAAAGCACTGAAGACTGCAATATTGGAGGAACTAACACTGAAGACTGTGATAATGCAGGAACGAATAAGGAAGACTGTGATAATGCAGGAACAAACTCTGAAGAGTGCGATAATTCAGGAACAAACACTGAAGACTGTGATCTTGCAGGAATAAACACTGAAGACTGCGGTAATAAAGGAACACACACTGAAGACTCTGATAATGCAGAAACAAACACCGAAGACTGCAGTAATGCAGGAACAAAACCTGACAACTGTGGCAATGCAGGAATACAAACTGAACAGGGTGATAATTCAGGAACAAACACTGTAGACAATGATAATACAGGAAAAAACACTGAAGAGTGTGAAAATTCAGGAATACACACTGTAGACTCTGATAATGCATGAACAAGAATTGAAGACTGCAGTAATGCAGGAACAAACACAGATGACTGTCGCAATGCAGGAACAATCACTGAAGACTGTGCTAATGCAGGAACAAACACTGAAGATTACAATAGTGCAGGAAAAAACACTGAAGAGTGCAGTAACGCAGGAACATGCACTGAAGACTGTGATAGTGCAGGAACAAACGCTGAATACTTTGATAATGCAAGAACAAACACTGAAGACTGTGGTAATGCATTAAGAAAAATACACTGAAGATTGCATTAATGCAGGAACAAACAGTGAAGATTCAGTAGTGCAGGACCAAACACTGAATTCTATGATAAAGGAGGAGCAAAGAGTGAAGACTGCAGTTATGCAGGAACACATACTGAAGACTGTGATAAGGCAGGAAAAAAAAATGAAGACTGCGAGAATACAGGAGCAGACACTGAAGGCTGTGATAATGCAGGAACATGTCCTGTACATTCTGATAATGCATGAACAAGAACTGAAGACCGCAGTCATGCAGGGACACACACAAACGACTGTGACAATGCAGGAACAAACACTGAAGACTACGATAATGCAGGAAAAACCACTGAAAAGTGCAGTAATACAGGAACATACACTGAAGACGATGATAATGCAGGAACCAACACTGATGTGCAGCAACGTAGGAACAAATACTGAAGACAGTGATAGCACAGGAACAAACAATGAAGATGGCAGTAACGTAAGAATGAACACTGAAGACTATGAGAGTGCATGAACAATCACTGAAGACTTCAATAATGCAGGAACAAACACTGAAGACTGTGGTAATGCAGGAACAAACACTGAAGACTGTGGTAATGCAGGATCAATCACTGAAGACTGCAGTAATGCATTAATAAAAAAAACAGTCATGTAGGAACACACACAGATGACTGTGATAATGCAGGAACGTACACTGAAGAGTGCAGTAACACAGGAGCATACACTGCAGACTGTGATAAAACTGGAACAAACACTGATGTCTGCAGTAATGCGGGAAAAAACACTGAAGACTGCAGTTATGCAGGAACATACACTGAAGACTGGGATAATGCAGCAACAAAATCTGATGACTGCAATAATTGAGGAACACAAACTAAAGAATGCAGTTATGCAGGAACAGATCCTGAAGACCGTGATAATGCACAAACACACACTCAAGATGGTGATAATGCAGGGACAAACAATGAAGATGGCAGTAACGTAGGAATGAACACTGAAGACTATGAGAGTGCATGAACAATCACTGAAGACTTCAATAATGCAGGAACAAACATTGAAGACTGTGGTAATGCAGACTGTGGTGACACAGGAACAAACACTGAAGACTGTGATAATGAAGAGACAAACACAGAAGAATGTAATAATTCAGGAACAAACACTGAAGACTGTGATAATGTAGGAACAAACACTGAAGACTGCGGTAATAAAGGAACACACACTGAAGAATCTGATAATGCAGAAAAAAACACTGAAGACTGCAGTAATGCAGGAAAAAACACTGAGCACTAGGATAATGCAGGAACAAACACTGAAGACAGTGATAAAGTGGTAACAAATGATGAAGACTGGTAATACAGGACCAAACAATGAAGGCACTGATAACGTAGGAACAAATACTGAAGACTGCAGTAAAGCAGGAACAAACACTGAAGACTAAGGTAATGAAGGAAACATCACTGAAGACTGTGATCATGCAACAAAAAACACTGAAGATTGCAATGATGCAGGAACACACACTGAAGACTCTGATAATGCAGGAGTAAGAACTGAGGACTGCAGTCTTGCAGGAATAAACACTAACGACTGTGATAATGCAAGAACAAACACTGAAGAATGCGATAATTAATGAATAAATGCTGAAGACTGCAGTATTGAATGATCAAACACTGAAGACTACGATAATGCAGGAACAAACACTGAAGACTGTGGTCATGCAGGAACAAATACGGACGACTCAGATAATGCAGGAACAAACAATGAAGACACTTATACTGCAGGAACAAACACTGAAGATTGCAGTACAGCAGGAATAAACACTGAAGACTGCAATATTGGAGGAACAAATACTGAAGACACTAATACTGCATGAGCAAACACTGCAGATTGCAGTAATACAGCAACAAACACTGAAGACTTCAGTAATGCAGGAACAAACACTGAAGACTGTGGTAATACAGGGACAAACACTGAAGACACTGATAGTGCAGGAACAAACACTGAAGATTGCAGTAATGTAGGAAAAAACACTGAAGACTGCAATGTTGGAGGAACAAAAATTGAGGACTGTGATAATGCTGGATCAAACACTGAGGACTGCAGTAATGCACGAACAAACACTGAGCACTGAGATAATGCAGGAACAATCACTGAAGACAGTGATAAAGAGGGAACAAATGATGAAGATCGTGGTAATACGGGAACAAACAATGAAGATTCTGATAATGTCAGAACAAACACTGAAGATTGCAGTAAAGCAGGAACAAACACTGAAGACTGTAATAATGCAGGAACAAACACTGAAGACTGTGGTAATGAAGGAAACATCACTGAAGACTATGATCATGCAAGAAAAAACACTGAAGATTGCAATGATGCAGGAACACACCCTGAAGAATCTGATAATGCAGGAACAAGAAATGAAGACTGCAGTCATGCAGGAACAAACACTGACAACTGTAATAATACAGGAACAAACACTGAAGACTGCAGTAATGCATGATCAAACACTGAAGACTGTGATAATGCAGGAACGAACACTGAAGACTGTGATAATGCACAAACAAGAAATGAAGACTGTGGTCATGCAGGAACAAACACTGACGACTCAGATAATGCAGGAACAAACAATGAAGACTGTGGTTATACAGGAACAAACAATGAAGACACTAAAACTGCAGGAACAAAGACTGAAGATTGCAGTACTGCAGGAATAAACACTGAAGACTGCAATATTGGAGGAACAAACACTGAAAACTGTGATGATGCATGAGCAAACACAAAAGATTGCAGTAATGCAGGAACAAACACTGAAGACTGTGACAACACAGGAACAAACAATCAAGGCTGTAGTAATACAGGCACAAATACTGAATAGACACTGATAGTGTAGGAAAAAACACTGAAGACTGCAATATTGGAGGAACAAACACTGAGGATTGTGATAATGCTGAATCAAACACTGAGGACTGCAGTAATGCAGGAACAAACACTGAACACACTGATAATGCAGGAACATACACTGAAGATTACAATAAAACACTGAAGTCTGTGGTAACGCAGGAACAAACACTGAAGATTATGATAGTGCAGGCACGAACACTGAAGACTGCAGTAATGCAGGAACAAAATGTGAAGACTGCAATAACACAGGAACAAACATCGAAAACTGTGGTAATGCATTAATAAAAAACACTGAAGATTGCATTCATGCAGGAACAAACACTGAAGATTCAGTAGTGCACGAACAAACACTGAAGCCTGTGATAATGCAGGAACAAACACTGAAGACAGCGGTTATACAGGAACACAATCCAAAGACACTGATACTGCAGGAACAAACACTGAAGATTGCAGTAATGCAGGAACAAACAATGAAGACTGCGATAATGCAGGAACAAACACTGAAGTCTGTGGTAACCAGGAACGAATACTGAAGATTATGATAGAGCAGTAACAAACACTAAAGACTGCAATAGTGCAGGAACAAACACTGAAGACTGCAATAATGCAGGAACAAAACTTGAAGATTGCAGAAATACAGCAACAAACACTGAAGACTGTGGTAATGCATTAATAAAAAACACTGAAGATTGCATTCTTGCAGGGACAAACACTGAAGATTCAGTCATACAGGAACAAACACTGAAGACTGCAGTTATGCAGGAACAAACACTGAAGACTGCAGTTATGCAGGAACAAATACTGAAGACTGATAATGCAGGAAAAATACTGAAGACTGTAATGATGCAGAAAACAAAACACTGAAGACGCTGATACTGCAGGAACAAACACTGAAGATTGCAGTAATACAGATAAAAAAACACTGAAGAATTCTGTACTGCAGGAACAAACACTGAAGACTGTGATAATGCAGGAACAAACACTGAAGACTACAGTAATGCAGGAAGACACACAAAAGACCGTGATAAAACTGAAACACTGAAGACTGCAGTAATGCAGGAACAAACAATGAAGGCTGCAGTAATGCAGGAAAAAGCACCGAAGACTGCAGTAATGCAGGAACAAACACTGAAGATTGGCATCATGCCACAAAAAGCACTGAAGACTGCGGTAATAGAGGAACAAACAATGAAGACTGTGATAATGCAGGAACAAACACTGAAGACTGTGGGAATGAAGGAAACATCACTGAAGACTCTGATAGTGCAGGAACAAGAACTGAAGACTATGATAATGCAGGAACAAACACTGACGACTGCGGCAATGCAAGAGCAGGAAAAAACACTGAAGACTCAGATAATGCAAGAACAAACAATGAAGACTGTGGTTATAAAGGAACAAACACTGAAGACACTAATACTGCAGGAACAAACACTGAAGACTGTGACAATGCAGGAACACACAATCAAAACTGCAGTAATACAGGAACAAACACTGAAGACACTGACAGTGCAGGAACAAACACTGAAGACTGCAATATTGGAGGAACAAACACTGAGGACTGTGATAATGCAGGATCAAACACTGAGGACTGCAGTAATGCAGGGACAAACATTGAACACTGGGATAATGCAGGAACAAACATTGAAGACTGTGATAATGCAGGAACAAACAATGAAGACTGTGGTAATGCAGAAACAAACACTGAAGAGTGCAGTAACATAGGAACATACACTGAAGACTGTGATAGTGCAGTAACAAACACTGAAGATTGCAGAAATGCAGGAGAAAATACTGAAGACTGCAATATTGGAGGAACTTGCACTGAGGACTGTGATAATGCTGGATCAAACACTGAGGACAGCAGTAATGCAGGAACAAACACTGAAGACAGTGATACTGCAGGAACAAACACTGAAGATTGCAGAATTGCAGAAAAAACACTGAAGACCGTAATATTGGAGGAAAAAACACTGAGGACTGTGATAATGCATGAGCAACACACTGAAGACTGCAGTGATGCAGGAATAAACACTGAAGTCTGTGGTAATGCAGGAACAAACACTGAAGACCGTGGTTATGCGTTAATAAAAAACACTGAACATTGGATTCATGCTGGAACACACACTGAAGATTCAGCAGTGCAGGAACAAACACAAAGACTGCAATAATGCAGGAACAAAACAATCAAGCCTGCAGTGACACAGGAACAAACACTGAAGACTGTGGTAATGCAGGAACAAACACTGAAGATTGTGATAATGAAGGCGTAAACACTGAAGACCGTGGGAATGAAGGAAACATCACTGAAGACTATGATAATGCAGGAACAAACACTGATGATTGTGGCAAAGCAGGAGCACGAACAAACACTTAAGACGCATATAATGCAGGAACAAACAATGAACACTAGTTATACAGGAACAAACACTGAAGACACTAATACTGCAGGAACAAACACTGAAGATTGCAATAATGCAGGAACAAACAATGAACACTAGTTATACAGGAACAAACACTGAAGACACTAATACTGCAGGAACAAACACTGAAGATTGCAATAATGCAGGAACAAACACTGAAGACTTCAGTAAAGCAGGAACAAACACTGAAGACTACGGTAATATAGGAACAAACATTGAAGACACTGATAGCGCAGGAACAAACACTGAAGAATGGAGTAATGTAGGAAAAAACACTGAAGACTGCAATATTGGAGGAACAAACACTGACAACTGTGATAATACTGGATCAAACACTGACGACTGCAGTAATGCAGGGACAAACACTGAACGCTGGGATAATGCCGGAACAAACACTGAAGACTGTGATAATGGAAGAATAAACAATGAAGACTGCGGTAATAGAGGAACAAACACTGAAGACACTGATACTGCAGGAAAGATTGCAGAAATGCAGGAAAAAATACTGAAGACTGCAACATTGGAGGAACAAGCACAGAGGACTGTGATAATGCAAGAACAAACACTGAAGACTGCAGGAATGCAGGAATAAACACTGAAGACTGTGATAATGCAGGATCAAACACTGAGGACTGTGATAATGCAGGATCAAACACAAAAGACTGCAGTAATGCAGGAATAAACACTGAAGTCTATGGTAACGCAGGAACAAACATTGACGATTATGATAGTGCAGGAATAAACACTGAAGACTGCAATAATGCAGGAACAAACACTGAAGTCTGTGATAATGCAGGAACAAAACATGAAGACTGCAGTTATGCAGGAACAGACACTGAAGACTGTGATAAATGAGGAGCAAAGAGTGAAGTCTGTAGTAATGCAGGAACAAACCCTGAAGACTGCAGTAATGCAGGAACAAACGCTGAAGACTGTGCTAATGCAGGAAAAAAATGAAGACTGCAGTAAAGCAGGAACAAACACTGAAGACTGCAGTAATGCAGGAACAAACGCTGAAGACTATGATAATGCATGAACAAGAATTGAAGACCACAGTTATGCAGGAACACACACAGACGACTGTAGCACTGCAAGAACAATCACTAAAGACTGTGATAATGCAGGAACATACACTGAAGACTGTGATAGTGCAGGATCAAACACTGAAGACTGCGAGAATGCAGGAAGACACACAGAAGACTGTGATAAAACTGAAACAAACACTGAATACTGCAGTAATGCAGGAACAAACAATGAAGGCTGCAGTAATGAAGGAAAAGCACTGAGGACTGCGGTTATGCAGGAAGAAACACTGAAGACTGGGATCATGCAGGAAAAAACACTGAAGACTGCGGTAATAGAGGAACAAACACTGAAGACTGTGATAATGCAGCAACAAAATCTGCAATAATTGAGGAACAAAACTGAAGAATACAGTTATGCAAGAACAAACACTGAAGACTGCAGTAGTGCAGGAACAAACACTGAAGACTGCAGTAATGCAGGAAAACTCACTGAAGACTGCGATAATGCAGGAACACACGCTGAAGACTCTGATACTGCAGATAAAAACACTGAAGACTATGATAGTGCAAGAGCAAACACTAAAGACGGCAATATTGGAGGAACAAACACTGAAGACTGTGATAATGCAGGATCAAACACTGAAGACTGCAGTAATGCAGGAGCAGACTCTGATAATGCAGGACCAAATCCTGAAGTGTCTGATAACTCAGGTACAAACACTGTAGACTGTGGTAATGCAGGAGGAAACAAACAAGAGTGCAATAATTCACAAACAAACACTGAAGACTGTGATAATGCAGGAACAAACAATGAAGGCTGCAGTAAAGCTTGAACAAACACTGAAAACTGTGCTAATGCAGAAACAAACACTGAAGACTGTGGAAATGCAGCAACAAACATTGAAGACTGTGGAAATGAATTAATAAAAACACTGAAGATTGCATTCATGCAGGAACAAACACTTATGATTGCAGTAATGCAGGACAAACACGGAAGTCTGCAAAAATGGAGAAAACATCACTCAAGACTGTGATCACGCTAAAAACTACACTGAAGAGTGCAACGATGCAGGAACACACACTGAAGACTATGATAATGCAGAAACAAACACTGAAGACTGCAGTAAGACATGAACAAATACTGAAGACAGTGATAATGCATTAATAATAAACACTGAAGATTGCATTCATGCAGGAACAAACACTGAAGACTCAGTAGTGTAGGAACAAACAATGAAGACTGTGATAATGCAGGAACAAACAGTGAAGACTGCGATTATACAGGAACAAACACTGAAGACACTGATCCTGCAGGAACAAACAGTGAAGATTGTAGTAATGCAGGATAAAACACTGAAGACTGCAATATTGGAGGACCAAACACTGAGGACTTTGATAATGCAGGAACAAACACTGAAGACTGCAGTAATGCAGGAATAAGCACTGAAGACTGTGATAATGCAGGATAAAACACTGATGACTGCAATGATGCAGGAACACACACTGAAGACTGTGATAAGGCAGAAACACACCCAGAAGACTCTGATAATGCAGGACCAAATCCTGAAGTGTCCGATAATTCAGGTACAAACACTGTAGACTGTGGTAATGCAGGAGGAAACAAAGAAGAGTGCAATAATTCACAACCAAACACTGAAGACTGTGATAATGCAGGAACAAAAACTGAAGACTGCAGTAAAGCGGGAACAAATACAGAAGACTGTGCTAATGCAGGAACAAGAACTAAAGACTGCAGTCATGCAGGAACAACCACTGACGACTCTGGCAATGCAGGAACAAATACTGATGACTCAAATAATGCAGGAAAAAACACTGACGACACTAATACTGCAGGAAAAAACACTGAAGATTGCAATAATGCAGGAATAAACACTGAAAACTGCAATATTGGAGGAACAAACACTGAAAACTGTGCTAATGCAGAAACAAACACGGATGACTTCAGAAATGCAGGAACAAACACTGAAGACTGTGGTAATGCGGGAACAAACACGAAAGACTGTGATCATACAGGAAAAAGAAATGAAGACTGCAGTAAAGCAGGAACAAATACTGAAGACTGAGATAATGCATGAACAAGAATTGAAGACCACAGTCATGCAGGAACACAGACAGACGACTGTCGCACTGCAGGAACAATCACCAAAGACTGTGATAATGCAGGAACAAACACTATTGGCTACGATAATGCAGGAACAAAACTGAAGCGTGCAATAACGCAGGAACAAACACTGAAGACTTTGATAGTGCAGGATTAAACACTGAAGATTATGATAGTGCAAGAACAAACACTAAAGACTGCAAAATTGGAGGAACAAACACTGAAGACAGTGATAATGCAGGAACACACACTGAAGAAGGCAGTTATGCAAGAACAAACACTGAAGACTCAGTAATGCAGGAACACACCCTGAAGACTCTGATAATGCAGGAAAAAACACTGAAGACTGCAATGTTGGAGGAACAAACACTGAAGACTGTGATAATGCAGGATCAAACACTGAAGACTGCAGTAATGCAGGATCAAACACTGAAGACTGCAGTAATGCAGGAACAAACACTGAAGACAGTGATAATGCAGGAACAAACACTGAAGACTGTGGAAATGAATTAATAAAAAACACTGATGATTGCAGTAATGCAGGACAAACACAGAAGTCTGCAAAAATAGAGAAAACAACACTCAAGACTGTGATCACACTAAAAAATACACTGAAGAGTGCAATGATGCAAGAACACACACTGAAGACTATGATAATGCAGGAACAAACACTGAAGACTGTGGTAATGCAGGAACAAACACTGATGACTGTGGTAATGCTTTAATAAAAAACACTGAAGATTTCACTCATGTAGGAACAAACACTGAAGATTCAGTAGTGCAAGAACAAACACTAAAGACCATGATAATGCAGGAACAAAACCTGAAGACTGCAGTAACACATGAACAAACACTGAAGTCTGTGGTAATGCATTAATAAAAAACACTGAATATTGCATTCATGCAGGAACAAACACTGAAGATTCAGTAGTGCAGGAACAAATACTGAAGACTATGATAATGCAGGAATGAAGACTGTGGTAACAGAGGAACAAACACTGTAGACAATGATCCTGTAGGAACAAACACTGAAGATTGCAGAAATGCAGGAAAAAACCACTGAAGACTGCAATATTGGTGGAACAAATACTGAGGACTGTGATAATGCAGGAACAAACACTGAAGACTGTGGTAATGCAGGAACAAACACTGAAGACTGTGGTAATGCAGGAACAAACACTGAAGACTGTGGTAAAGCATTAATAATAAACACTGAAGATTGCATTCATGCAGGAACAAACACTGAAGAGTGTGATAATTCAGGAATAAACACTGAAGACTGTGATAATACAGGGACAAACACTGAAGACTGTGGTAATGCAGGAACAAACACTGAAGACTGTGGTAATGCAGGAACAAACACTGAAGACTGTGGTAAAGCATTAATAATAAACACTGAAGATTGCATTCATGCAGGAACAAACACTGAAGAGTGTGATAATTCAGGAATAAACACTGAAGACTGTGATAATACAGGGACAAACACTGAAGACTGTGGTAACGCAGGAACAAACACTGAAGACTGTGATAATGCAGGATTAAACACTGACGACTGCAATGATGGAGGAACACACACTGAAGACTGTGATATTGCAGAAGCACACCCAAAAGACTCTGTTAATGCAGGACCAAATCCTAAAGTGTGCGATAACTCAGGTACAAACACTGTAGACTGTGGTAATGCAGGAGGAAACAAAGAAGAGTGCAATAATTCACAACCAAACACTGAAGACTGTGATAATGCAGGAACAAACACTGAAGACTGCAGTAAAGCGGGAACAAACACAGAAGACTGTGCTAATGCAGGAACAAGAACTAAAGACTGCAGTCATGCAGGAACAACCACTGACGACTCTGGCAATGCAGGAACAAATACTGATGACTCAAATAATGCAGGAAAAAACACTGACGACACTAATACTGCACGAAAAAACACTGAAGATTGCAATAATGCAGAAATAAACACTGAAGACTGCAATATTGGAGGAACAAACACTGAAAACTGTGCTAATGCAGAAACAAACACGGATGACTTCAGAAATGCAGGAACAAACACTGAAAACTGTGGTAATGCGGGAACAAACACGAAAGACTGTGATCATACAGGAAAAAGAAATGAAGACTGCAGTAAAGCAGGAACAAACACTGAAGACTGCGATAATGCATGAACAAGAATTGTGGACCACAGACATGCAGGTACACAGACAGACAACTGTCGCACTGCAGGAACAATCACCAAAGACTGTGATAATGCAGGAACAAACACTGAAGCGTGCAATAATACAGGAACATACACTGAAGACTGTGATAGTGCAGGATCAAACACTGAAGACTGCGAGAATGCAGGAAGACACACAGAAGACTGTGATAAAACTGAAACAAACAATGAAGACTGCAGAAATGCAGGAACAAACAATGAAGGCTGCAGTAATGAAGGAAAAAGCACTGAAGACTGCAGTTATGCAGGAACAAACTCTGAAGACTGGCATCATGCAGGAAAGAAACACTGAAGACTGCGGTAATAGAGGAACAAACACTGAAGAGTGTGATAATGCAGCAACAAAATCTGCAATAATTGAGGAACAAACACTGAAGAAGGCAGTTATGCAAGAACAAACACTGAAGGCTGTAGTAATGCAGGAACACACCCTGAAGACTCTGATACTGCAGGAAAAAACTCTGAAGATTATGATAGTGCAAGAACAAACACTAAAGACTGCAAAATTGGAGGAACAAACACTGAAGACTGTGATAATGCAGGATCAAACACTGAAGACTGCAGTAATGCAGGAACAAACACTAAAGACAGTGATAATGCAGCTACAAACATTGAAGACTGTGGAAATGAATTAATAAAAACACTGAAGATTGCATTCATGCAGGAACAAACACTTATGATTGCAGTAATGCAGGACAAACACGGAAGTCTGCAAAAATGGAGAAAACATCACTCAAGACTGTGATCACGCTAAAAAATACACTGAAGAGTGCAACGATGCAGGAACACACACTGAAGACTGTGATAATGCAAGAAAAAAAACTGAAGACTGCGGTAATAGAGGAACAAACACTGAAGACTGTGATAATGCAGGAACAAACACTGAAGAGTGTGATAATGCAGCAACAAAATCTGCAATAATTGAGGAACAAACACTGAAGAAGGCAGTTATGCAGGAACACACCATGAAGACTCTGATAATGCAGGAAAAACACTGAAGACTGCAATATTGGAGGAACAAACACTGAAGACTGTGATAATGCAGGATCAAACACTGAAGACTGCAGTAATGCAGGAACAAACACTGAAGACAGTAATAATGCAGGAACAAACACTGAAGACTGTGGAAATGAATTAATAAAAAACACTGAAGATTGCACTCATGCAGGAACAAACACTGATGATTGCAGTAATGCAGGACAAACAAAAATGGAGAAAACATCACTCAAGACTGTGATCACGCTAAAAAATACACTGAAGAGTGCAATGATGCAAGAACACACACTGAAGACTATGATAATGCAGGAACACACCCTGAAGACTGTGGTCATGCAGGAACAAACACTGAGGTCTGTGATAATGCAGGAACAAACACTGATGACTGTGGTAATGCTTTAATAAAAAACACTGAAGATTTCACTCATGTAGGAACAAACAATGAAGATTCAGTAGTGCAAGGACAAACACTAAAGACCATGATAATGCAGGAACAAACACTGAAGACTGCAATTATGCAGGAACAAAACCTGAAGACTGCAGTAACACATGAACAAACACTGAAGACTGTGGTAATGCATTAATAAAAAACACTGAATATTGCATTCATGCAGGAACAAACACTGAAGATTCAGTAGTGCAGGAACAAACACTGAAGACTATGATAATGCAGGAATGAAGACTGTGGTAACAGGGGAACAAACACTGCAGACAATGATCCTGCAGGAACAAACACTGAAGATTGCAGAAATGCAGGGAAAAACCACTGAAGACTGCAATATTGGTGGAACAAACACTGAGGTCTGTGATAATGCAGGAACAAACACTGAAGACTGTCTAATGCAGGAACAAACACTGAAGACTGGGGTAATGCATTAATAATAAACACTGAAGATTGCATTCATGCAGGAACAAACACTGAAGAGTGTGATAATTCAGGAATAAACACTGAAGACTGCGATAATACAGGGACAAACACTGAAGACTGTGATAATGCAGGATTAAACACTGATGACTGCAATGATGCAGGAACACACACTGAAGACTGTGATATTGCAGAAGCACACCCAAAAGACTCTGTTAATGCAGGACCAAATCCTAAAGTGTGCGATAACTCAGGTACAAACACAGTAGACTGTGGTAATGCAGGAGGAAACAAAGAAGAGTGCAATAATTCACAAACAAACACTGAAGACTGTAATAATGCAAGAACAAACACTGAAGATTGTTATAATGCAGGAACAAACACTGAGGACTGAGGAATGCATGAATAAAAAACACTGAAGATTGCATTCATGCAGGAACAAACACTGAAGATTCAGTAGTGCAGGAACAAACACAAAAGACTGTGATAATGCAGGAACAAGAACTGAAGACTGCAGTCATGCAGGAACAACCACTGATAACTCTGGCAATGCAGGAACAAATACTGATGACTCAAATAATGCAGGAAAAAACACTGACGACACTAATACCGCAGGAAAAAACACTGAAGACTGCAATATTGGAGGAACAAACACTGAAGACTGTGATAATGCAGGAACAAACAATGAAGACTGCGGTCATACAGGAACAAACACTGAAGACACTCATACTGCAGGAATAAACACTGAAGATTTCAGTAATGCAGGAACAAACACTGAAGACTGTGGTAATGCAGGGACAAAACCTGAAGATTGCAGAAATACAGGAACAAACACTGAAGACTGTGGTAATGCAGGAGAAAACACTGAGGACTGAGGAATGCATGAATAAAAAACACTGAAGATTGCATTCATGCAGGAACAAACACTGAAGATTCAGTAGTGCAGGAACAAACACAGAAGACTGTGATAATGCAGGAACAAACACAGATGACTGTGATAATGCTTGAACAAACACTGAGGACTGTGTTAATGAAGAACACACACTGAAGACTGCGAAAATGCAGGAACGAACACCGAACACTGCAGTAATGCGGGATTAAACACTGCAGACTGCAGTAATGCAGGAAAAAATACTGAAGACTGCAATGATGCAGGAAAAAAACACTAAAGACACTGATACTGCAGAACAAACACTGAGGATTACAGTAATGTAGGTAAAAACACTGAAGAATTCTGTACTGCAGGAACAAACACTGAAGACTGTAATAATGCAGGAACAAAGACTGTGGTAACAGAGGAGCAAACACTGCAGACAATGATCCTGCAGGAACAAACACTGAAGATTGCAGAAATGCAGGGAAAAACCACAGAAGACTGCAATATTGGAGGAACAAACACTGAGGTCTGTGATAATGCACAAACAAACACTGAACACTGCGGTTATACAGGAACAAACACTGAAGACAATGATACTACAGGAACAAACACTGAAATTTGCAGTAATGCAGGAACAAACACTTAAGTCTGCAATACTGGAGGAATAAACACTGAAGACTGTGATAATGCATGAGAAAATACTGAAGATTGCAGTAATGCAGGAAAAAACACTGAAGACTGCAATATTGGACGAACAAACACTGAGGACTGCAGT
Organism: Chiloscyllium plagiosum; assembly: GCF_037043375.1. NCBI lineage: Eukaryota > Metazoa > Chordata > Chondrichthyes > Orectolobiformes > Hemiscylliidae > Chiloscyllium > Chiloscyllium plagiosum. The sequence continues at coordinate 10,311,506 of NW_028270162.1, read as the reverse complement.
AATGCAGGAACAAACACTGAAGACAGTGATAATTCAGGAAGATTGCAGAAATGCATGAAAAAACCACTGAAGATTGCAATTTTGGAGGAACAAATACTCAGGTCTGTGATAATGTAGGATCAAACACTGAAGACTGCAGTAATGCAGGAACAAACACTGAAGACAGTGATAATGCAGGAACAAACACTGAGGTCTGTGAAAATGCAGGAACAAACACTGAACACTGCAGTAATGCAGGAACAAACACTGAAGACAGTGATAATGCAGGAACAAACAATGAAGACTGTGGTAATGCATTAATAAAAAACACTGAATATTGCATTCATGCAGGAACAAACACTGAAGATTCAGTAGTGCAGGAACAAACACTGAAGACTATGATAATGCAGGAATGAAGACTGTGGTAACAGAGGAACAAACACTGTAGACAATGATCCTGTAGGAACAAACACTGAAGATTGCAGAAATGCAGGGAAAAACCACTGAAGACTGCAATATTGTTAGAACAAACACTGAGCTCTGTGATAATGCAGGAACAAACACTGAAGACTGTGGTAATGCAGGAACAAACACTGAAGACAGTGGTAATGCATTAATAATAAACACTGAAGATTGCATTCATGCAGGAACAAACACTGAAGAGTGTGATAATTCAGGAACAAACACTGAAGACTACGATAATACAGGGACAAACACTGAAGACTGTGGTAACGCAGGAACAAAAATCAAAGACTGTGATAATGCAGGATTAAACACTGACGACTGCAATGATGCAGGAACACACACTGAAGACTGTGATATTGCAGAAGCACACCCAAAAGACTCTGTTAATGCAGGACCAAATCCTAAAGTGTGCGATAACTCAGGTACAAACACTGTAGACTGTGGTAATGCAGGAGGAAACAAAGAAGAGTGCAATAATTCACAAACAAACACTGAAGACTGTGATAATGCAGGAACAAACACTGAAGACTGCAGTAAAGCGGGAACAAACACAGAAGACTGTGCTAATGCAGGAACAAGAACTAAAGACTGCAGTCATGCAGGAACAAACACTGAAGACTGTTATAATGCACGAACAAACACTGAAGACTACGGTTATACAGGAACACACACTGATGACAATGATAATGCAGGAACAAACACTGAAGTCTGTAATACAGGAACAAACACTGAAGACTGTGATAATGCATGAGAAAATACTGAAGATTGCAGTAATGCAGGAAAAAACATTGAAGACTGCAATATTGGAGGAACAAACACTGAGGACTGCAGTAGTGCAGGATCAAACACTGAGGACTGCAGTAATACAGGAACAAACACTGAAGACGGTAATAATGCAGGAATAAACAATGAAGACTGTGGCAATATGAGAACAAACATTGAAGACTCTGATAATTCAGAAACGAAAACTGAAGAGTGCAGTAACATACACTGAACATACACTGAAGACTGTCATATTGCAGGAAGAAACACTGAAGTGTGCAATTATGCAGGAACAAACACTGAAAAATGTGATAATGCAGGAACAAACAATGAAGGCTGCGGTTATACAGGAACAAACACTGAAGACAATGATACTGCAGGAACAAACACTGAAGACCGTGATAATTCAGGAACAAACACTGAAGACACTGATACTGCAGCAACAAACATTGAAGATTGCAGTAATGCAGCAACAAACACTGAAGTCTGCAATATTGGAGGAACAAAAACTGAAGAGTGCAGTAATGCAGGAATATACACTGAAGACTATCATAGTGCAGGAACAAACACTGAAAACTACGATAATGCAGGAGCTAACACTGAAGTCTGTGGTAACGCTGGAACAAACACGAAAGATTGTGATAGTGCAGGAACAAACACTAAAGACTGTGGTAATGCACGAACAAAACCTGAAGACTGCAGTCATACAGGAACAAACACTGAAGACTGTGGTAATTCAGGAGAAAATACTGAAGTCTGCAGTAATACATTAATAAAATACACTGAAGATTGCATTCATGCAGGAACAAACACTGAAGATTCAGTAGTGCAGGAACAAACATGGAAGACTGTAATAATGCAGGAACAAACACTGAAGCATGCAATTATGCAGGAACAAACACTGAAGACTGTGGTAATGCACGAACAAACGCTGAAGACTGCGGTTATACAGGAACAAACATTGAAGACACTGATACTGCAGCAACAAACACTGAAGATTGCAGTAATGCAGGAACAAACACTGAAGCCTACAATATTGGAGGAACAAACACTGAAGACGGTGATAAGGCAGGATCAAAAACTGAGGACTGCAGTAATGCAGGAACAAACATTGAAGACTGTGATAATTTAGGAACAAACAACGACGACGGAGGTAATACAAGAACAAATATTGAAGACTGCAATGATGCAGAAACAAACACTGAAGAGTGCAGTAACGCAGGAACAAACACTGAAGACTGTGGTAATGCAGGAGAAAACACTGAAGACTGTGGTAATGCATTAATAAAAAACACTGAAGATTGCAATAATGCAGGAACAAACACTGAAGACTGTGATAATTCAGGAACAAATAATGAAGACTGCAGTAATGCAGGAAAAAACACTGAAGACTACAATATTGGAGAAACAAACACTGAGGACTGTGATAAGGCAGGATCAAACACTGAGGACTGTAGTAATGCAGGAACAAACATTGAAGACTGTGATAATGCAGGAACAAACACTGAAGAGTGCAGTAACGCAGGAACATACACTGAAAACTTTGATAGTGCATTATCAAACACTGAAGACTACGATAATGCAGGAACAAACACTGAAGACGGCAATAATGCAGAAACAAAACATGAAGACTGCAGTAAGACAGGAACAAACAGTGGAGACTGTGGTAATGCAGCAACAAACAGTGGAGACTGTGGTAATGTATTAATAAAAAACACTGAAGATTGCATTCATGCAGGAACAAACACTGAAGATTCAGTCGTGCAGGAACAAACACTGAAGAGTGTGATAATGCAGGAACAAACACAGAAGAGACTGTGATAATGCTTGAACAAACACTGAAGACTGTGTTAATGAAGAACACACACTGAAGACTGCGAAAATGCAGGAACAAACACTGAACACTGCAGTAATGCGGGATCAAACATTGAAGACTGCAGTAATGCATGAAAAAAATTTTGAAGACTGCAATGATGCAGGAAAACAACACTGAAGATAGTGATACTGCAGGAGCAAACACTGAGGATTGCAGTGATGCAGGTAATAACACTGAAGAATTCTGTACTGCAGGAACAAACACTGAAGATTATGATAATGCAGGAATGAAGACTGTGGTAACAGAGGAACAAACACTGCAGACAATGATCCTGCAGGAACAAACACTGAAGATTGCAGAAATGCAGGAAAAAACCACTGAAAACTGCAATTTTGGAGGAACAAACACTGAGGTCTGTGATAATGCAGGAACAAACACTGAAGACCGCAATTATGCAGGAACAACCACTGAAGACTGTGGTAATGCATTAATAAAAAACACTGAATATTGCATTCATGCAGGAACAAACACTGAAGATTCAGTAGTGCAGGAACAAACACTGAATACTATGATAATGAAGGAACAAACACTGTAGACTGCAATTATGCAGGAACAAACACTGAAGACTGTGATAATGCAGGAACAAACACTGAAGATTATGATTATACAGGAACACTGAAGACAATGATACTGCAGGAACAAACTCTGAAGATTGCAGTAATACAGGAACAAACACTAAAGACTGTGGTAATTCAGAAGAAAACACTGAAGACTGCAGTAATACATTAATAAAATACACTGGAGATTGCATTCATGCAGGAACAAACACTGAAGATTCAGTAGTGCAGGAACAAACACGGAATACTGTAATAATGCAGGAACAAACACTGAAGACAATGATACTGCAGGAACAAACACTGAAGATTGCAGTAATGCAGGAACAAACACTGAAGACTGCAATACTGGAGGAACAAACACTGAAGACTGTGGTTATGCATTAATAAAAAACACTGAAGATAGGATTCATGCAGGAAATACACTGAAGATTGCAGTAATGCAGGAACAAACACTGAAGACTGCAATATTGGAGGAACAAACACTGAGGACTGCAGTAATGCTGGATCAAACACTGAGGACTGCAGTAATACAGGAACAAACACTAAAGATTGTGATAATGCAGGAACAAACAATGAAGACTGTGGTAATACGAGAACAAACATTGAAGACTCTGATAATTCAGAAACAAACACTGAAGAGTGGAGTAACGCAGGAACATACACTGAAGACTGTCATAGTGCAGGAAGAAACACTGAAGAGTGCAATTATGCAGGAACAAACACTGAAAAATGTGATAATGCAGGAACAAACAATGAAGACAGCAGTTATGCAGGAACAAACACTGAAGACTGTGGTAATGCTTTAATAAAAACACGGAAGATTGCATTCATGCAGGAACAAACACTGAAGACTGCAGTTATGCAGGAACAAACACTGAAGACTGTGATACTGACAGAGCAAACACTGAAGACTGCGGTTATACAGACACAAACACTGAAGACACTGATACTGCAGGAACAAACACTGAAGATTGCAGTAATTCAGAAACAAACACTGAAGTCTGCAATATTGGAGGAACAAACACTGAAGACTGGTATAATGCATGAGAAAACAAGGAAGATTGCAGTAACGCGGGAAAAAACACTGAAGTCTGCAATATTGGAGGAACAAACACTGAAGACTAGTATAATGCATGAGAAAACACGGAAGATTGCAGTAACGCGGGAAAAAACACTGAAGACTGCAATATTGGAGGGACAAACAAACACTGAGGACTGTGATAAGGCAGGTTCAAACACTGAGGACTGCAGTAATGCAGGAACAAACACTGAAGACTATGATTATGCAGGAACAAACACGGAAGAGGGCAATTATGCAGGAACAAATAGTGAAAAATGTGATAATGCAGGAACAAACAATGAAGACTGCGGTTATACAGGAACAAACACTGAAGACACTGATACTGCAGGAACAAACACTGAAGATTGCAGTAATGTAGCAACAAAACCTGAAGACTGCAGTCATACAGGTACAAACACTGAAGACTGCAAAAATGCAGGATCAAAACCTGAAGACTGCAGTCATACAGGAACAAATACTGAAGACTGCAATAATGCAGAATCAAAACCTGACGACTGCAGTCATACAGGAATAAACACTGAGGTCGTTGATAATGCAAGAACAAACACAGAAGACTGTGGTAATGCATTAATAAAAAACACTGAAGATTGGATTCATGCAGGAATAAACAATGAAGATTCAGTAGTGCAGGAACAAACACTGAAGACTGCAATTATGCAGGAACAAACACTGAATAATGTGATAATACATGAACAAACACTGAAGACTGTCGTTATACAGGAACAAACACTGAACACAATGATACTTCAGGAACAAACACTGAAGATTGTGATATTGCATGAGAAAATACTGAAGATTGCAGTAATGCAGGATAAAACCCTGAATACTGCAATATTGGAGGAACAAACACTGAGCATTGTGATAATGCAGGATCAAACACTGAGGACTGCAGTAATGCAGGAATGAACACTGTAGACTGTGATAATGCAGGAACAAACAATGAAGACTGTGGTAATATGAGAACAAACATTGAAGACTATGATAATGCAGAAACAAACACTGAAGTCTGTGGTAACACGGGAACAAACACTGAAGATTGTGATAGTGCAGGAACAAACACTGAAGATTGCATTACTGGAGGAACAAACATGGAAGACTATGATAGTGCAGGAACAGATAATGAAGACTGCAGTAATGCAGGAAAAAAACACCGAAGACTGCAATATTGGTGGAACAATCACTGAGGACTGCAGTAATACAGGAACAAACACTGAAGACTGTGATAATGCAGGAACAAACACAGAAGACTATCATAATGCAGGAACAAACACTGAATACTGCAATTATGCAGGAACAAACACTGAAGACTGTGATAATGCACGAACAAACACTGAAGACTGCGGTTATATAGGAACAAACATTGAAGACACTGATACTGCAGCAACAAACACTGAAGATTGCAGTAATGCAGCAACAAACACTGAAGACTATGATAATGCAGGATCAAATACTGAAGTCTGTGGTAACGCAGGAACAAATACTGAAGATTATGATCATGCAGGATAAAATACTGAAGACTGCCATAGTGCAGGAAGAAACATGCAGGAAAAAACACTGAAGACTGCAGAAATACAGGAACAAACACTGAAGACTGCAATAATGCAAGAACAAAACCTGAAGACTGCAGAAATACAGGAGAAAACACTGAAGATTGCATTCATGCAGGAACAAACACTGAAGATTCAGTAATACAGGAACAAACAATGAAGACTGTGATAATGCAAGAACAAACACTGAAGACTGCAGTAATGCAGGAAAAAAACACTGAAGACTGCAGAAATACAGGAACAAACAATGAAGACTGCAATAATGCAGGAACAAAATCTGAAGACTGCAGAAATACAGGAGAAAACACTGAAGACTGTGGTAATGCATTAGTATAAAACACTGAAGATTGCATTCATGCAGGAACAAACACTGAAGATTCAGTAATACAGGAACAAACACTGAGGATTGTGATAATGCAGGAACAAACACTGAACACTGCGATAATGCAAAAACAAACACTGAAGACTGCAGTAATGCAGGAAAAAAACACTGAAAACTGCAGTAATGCAGGAACAAATACTGAAGACTGCAATGATTCAGGATAAAAAACCACTGAAGACACTGATACTGTGGGAACAAACACTGAAGACTGCAATATTGGATGAACAAACACTGAGGACTGTGATAATGCAGGATCAAACACTGAAGACTGTGCTAATACGGGAACAAACAATGAAGACTCTGAATATACAGGAACAAACAGTGAAGACTACGATAATGCAGGAACAAACACTGACGTCCGTGGTAACGCAGGAACAAACATGGAAGATTATGATAGTGCAGGAACAAACACTGAAGACTGCAATAATGCAGGAACAAACCTGAAGACTGTAGTAATACAGTAACAAACACTGAAGACTGTGGTAATGCATTAAAAAAAACACTGAAGATTGCATTCATGCAGGAACAAACACTGAAGATTCAGTAGTGCAGGAACAAACACTGAAGACTGCGATAATGCAGGAACAAACACTGAAGTCCGTGGTAACGCAAGAACAAACATGGAAGATTATGATAGTGCAGGAACAAACACTGAAGACTGCAATAATGCAGGAACAAACCTGAAGACTGTAGTAATACAGTATCAAACACTGAAGACTGTGGTAATGCAGGAAGAAACACTGAAGACTGTGGTAATGCATTAAAAAAAACCACTGAAGATTGCATTCATGCAGGAACAAACACTGAAGATTCAGTAATGCAGGAACAAACACTGAAGACTGCAGTAATGCAGGAACAAACACTGGAGACTGCAATGATGCAGGAAACAAAACTCTGAAGACTCTGATACTGCAGGAACACACACTGAAGACTGCAATATTGGAGAAAGTGAGGACTGCAGATGCTGGAGATCAGAGCTGAAAAATGTGTTGCTGGAAAAGCGCAGCAGGTCAGGCAGCATCCAAGAGCCAGGAGAATTGACCTCCTCCATGATTTTTGCTTCCCCGGCCCCCAGTGCCTTATCTTCACCATGGACATCCAGTCCCTATACACCTCCATCCCCCACCACGAAGGCCTCAAAGCCCTCCACTTCTTCCTTTCCCGCCGAACCAACCAGTACCCTTCCACTGACACCCTCCTTCAACTGACTGAACTGGTCCTCACTCTGAACAACTTCTCTTTCCAATCCTACCACTTCCTCCAAACCAAAGGAGTAGCCATGGGCACCCGCATGGGCCCCAGCTATGCCTGCCTCTTCGTCGGATATGTGGAACAGTCCATCTTCCGCAGCTACACTGGCACCACCCCCCCGTTTACCTCCACTACATCGATGACTGTATCGGCGCTACTTCATGCTCCCATGCGTAGGTTGAACAGTTCATCCACTTTACTAACACCTTCCACCCCGACCTCAAATTTACCTGGACCGTCTCAGACTCCTCCCTCCCCTTCCGAGAACTCTCCATTTCTATCTCGGGCGACCGACACAACATGGACATTTACTATAATCCGACCGACTCCCACAGCTACCTAGATTACACCTCCTCCCACCCTGCCCCTGTATAAAACGTTATCCCACATTCCATCACCAGACCATGGATACACGACGCCTGGAGGAAGAGCGACTCATCTTCCACCTAGGAACCCTCCAACCACAAGGGATGAATGCAGATTTCTCCAGCTTCCTCATTTCCTCTCCTCCTACCTTATCTCAGTCCCAGCCCTCGGACTCAGCACCACCTCCTTGACCTGTAATCTTCTTCCCGAACTCTCCGCCCCACCTCCTCTCCAGCCTATCACCCTCACCTTAACCTGCTTCCACCTATCGTATTCCAACGCCCCTCCCCCAAGTCCCTCCTCCCTACCTTTTATCTTAGCCTGCTTGGCACACCCTCCTCATTCCTGAAGAAGGGCTTAGACAATATTGGAGGAACAAATACTGAGGACTGTGATAATGCAGGTTCAGACACTGTAAACTGCAGTAATGCAGGAACAAACACTGAATGCTGTGATAATGCAGGAACAAACAATGAAGACCGTGATAATATGGGAATAAACAATGAAGACTCTGAAAATGCGGGAACAAACACTGAAGACTGCAGTATCGTGGGAACAAACACTAAAGACTACGATAATGCAGGAACAAACACTGAAGTCTGTGATAACACAGGTAAAAACATTGAAGACTATGACAGAGCAGGAACAAACACTGAAGACTACAATAATGCAGGAACAAAACCGAAAAACTGCAGTCATACAGGAACAAACACTGAAAACTGGTAATGCAGGAACAAACACTGGAGACTGTGGTAATAGAGGAAAAAACACTGATACTGCAGGATGAAACACTGAAGATTGTAGAAATGCAGGAACAAACACTGAAGACTGTGGTAATGCATTAATAAAAAACACTGAAGATTGCATTCATGCAGGAACAAACACTGAAGATTCAGTAGTGCAGGAACAAATACTGAAGACTACAATAATGCAGGAACAAACACTGAAGACTGCAATTATGCAGGAACAAACACTGAAGACTGTGGTTAGAACATAGAACATAGAACATAGAACAATACAGCACAGAACAGGCCCTTCAGCCCACGATGTTGTGCCGAACATCTGTCCTAGCCAATTCCAGTGTTATACAGGAATTAACACTGAAGACAATGATACTGCAGGAACAAACACTGAAGATTGCAGTAATGCAGGAACAAACACTGAAGACTGTGATAATGTACGAGAAAATAGTGAAGATTGCAGTAATGCAGGAAAAAACACTGAAGACTGTCATAGTGCAGGAACAAACACTGAGGATTGCAGTAATACAGGAACTAACACTGAAGACTGTGGTAATACGAGAACAAACATTGTTTCTGAATTATCAGAGTTTTCAAACACTGAAGAGTGCAGTAAAGCAGGAACATACACTGAAGACTGTCATTATGCAGGATGAAACACTGAAGAGTGCAATTATGCAGGAACAAACACTGGAGACAGCGATAATTCAGGAACAAACACTGAAGACTGTGGTAATGCTTTAATATAAAACACTTAAGATTGCATTCATGCAGGAAGAAACACTGAAGATTCAGTAGTGCAGGAACAAACACTGAAGACTGTGATAATACCTGAACAAACACTGAAGACTGCAGTAATGCAGTTAAAAATACTGGAGACTGTAGTACTGTATTAATAAAAAAAACTGAAGATTGCAGACATGCAGAAGCAAGCACTGAAGATTCAGTAGTACAGGAAAAAACACTGAAGACTGTGATAATACATGAACAAACACTGAAGACTGCAGTAATGCAGTTAAAAATACTGGAGACTGTGGTAATGTATTAATAAAAAAAACTGAAGATTGCAGACATGCAGGAGCAAGCACTGAAGATTCAGTAGTACAGGAAAAAACACTGAAGACTGTGATAATGCAGGAACAAACACTGAAGACAGCAATAATGCATGAAAAACACTGAAGACTGCAGTAATGCAGGAAAAAACACTGAAAACTGCAGTAATGCAGGAACAAACACTGAAGACAGTGATAATGCAGGAAGAAACACTGTAGAGTGCAATTATGCAGGAACAAACACTGAAAAATGTGATAATGCAGGAACAAACAATGAAGACAGCAGTTATGCAGGAACAAACACTGAAGACTGTGGTAATGCTTTAATAAAAACACTGAAGATTGCATTCATGCAGGAACAAACACTGAAGACTGCAGTTATGCAGGAACAAACACTGAAGACTGTGATACTGACGGAACAAACACTGAAGACTGCGGTTATACAGACACAAACACTGAAGACACTGACACTGCAGGAACAAACACTGAAGATTGCAGTAATTCAGAAACAAACACTGAAGTCTGCAATATTGGAGGAACAAACACTGAAGACTGGTATAATGCATGAGAAAACAAGGAAGATTGCAATAACGCGGGAAAAAACACTGAAGACTGCAATATTGGAGGAACAAACAAACACTGAGGACTGTGATAAGGCAGGTTCAAACACTGAGGACTGCAGTAATGCAGGAACAAACACTGAAGACTGTGATTATGCAGGAAGAAACACTGAAGAGTGCAATTATGCAGGAACAAATACTGAAAAATGTGATAATGCAGGAACAAACAATGAAGACTGCGGTTATACAGGAACAAACACTGAAGACTGTGGTAATGCTTTAATAAAAACACTGAAGATTGCATTCATGCAGGAACAAACACTGAAGACTGCAGTTATGCAGGAACAAACACTGAAGATTGCAGTAATGTAGCAACAAAACCTGAAGACTGCAGTCATACAGGTATAAACACTGACGACTGCAAAAATGCAGGATCAAAACCTGAAGACTGCAGTCATACAGGAACAAATACTGAAGACTGCAATAATGCAGAATCAAAACCTGACGACTGCAGTCATACAGGAATAAACACTGAGGTCGTTGATAATGCAAGAACAAACACAGAAGACTGTGGTAATGCATTAATAAAAAACACTGAAGATTGGATTCATGCAGGAACAAACACTGAAGATTCAGTAGTGCAGGAACAAAACACTGAAGACTATGATAATGCAGGAACAAACACTGAAGACTGCAATTATGCAGGAACAAACACTGAATAATGTGATAATACATGAACAAACACTGAAGACTGTCGTTATACAGGAACAAACACTGAACACAATGATACTTCAGGAACAAACACTGAAGATTGCATTCATGCAGGAACAAACACTGAAGATTCAGTAGTGCAGGAACAAATACTGAAGACTATGATAATGCAGGAACAAACACTGAAGACTGCAATTATGCAGGAACAAACACTGAAGACTGTGGTAATGTATTAATAAAAAAACACTGAAGATTGCATTCATGCAGGAACAAACACTGAAGATTCAGTAGTGCAGGAACAAACACGGAATACTGTAATAATGCAGGAACAAACACTGAAGACTGTGGAAATGCATGAACAAACACTGAAAACTGCGGTTATACAGGAACAAACACTGAAGACACTGATACTGCAGGAACAAACACTGAAGTCTGCAATATTGGAGGAACAAACACTGAACACTGTGATAATGCATGAGAAAACACTGAAGATTGCAGTACCGCAGGAAAAAATACTGAAGACTGCAATATTGGAGGAACAAACACTGAGGACTGTGATATGGCAGAATCAAACACTGAGGACTGCAGTAATGCAGGAACAAACACTGAAGACTGTGATAATGCAGGAAAAAACACTGAAGAGGGCAATTATGCAGGAACAAACACTGAAAAATGTGATAATGCAGGAACAAACAATGAAGACTGCGGTTGTACAGGAACAAACACTGAAGATACTGATACTGCAGGAACAAACACTGAAGATTGCAGTACTGCAGGAACAAACACTGAAGACTAAGAAAATGCAGGAACAAACACTGAAGTCTGTGGTAACGCAGGAACAAACATTGAAAATTATGATAGTGCAGGAGCAAACACTGAAGACTGTGATACAGCAGGAACAAACACTGAAGACTGTGATACAGCAGGAACAAACACTGAAGTCTGTGGTAACGCAGGAACACACACTGAAGATTCAGTAGTGCAGGAACAAACACTGAAGACTGCAATAATGCAGGATCAAAACCTGACGACTGCAGTTATACAGGAAAAAAAACACAGAAGACTGCGGTAATGCAGGAACAAACAATGAAGACTGTGATAATGCAGGAATGAAGACTGTGGTAACAGAGGAACAAACACTGCAGACCCTGATCCTGCAGGAACAAACACTGAAGTTTGCAGAAATGCAGGAAAAAACAACTGAAGACTGCAATATTTGAGGAACAAACACTGTCTATGATAATGCAGGATCAAACACTGAAGATTGCAGTAATGCAGGAACAAACACTGATGACAGTGATAATGCAGGAACAAACACTGAAGACTGTGGCAATGCATGAATAAAAAACACTGAAGATTGCATTCATGCAGGAACAAACACTGAATATTCAGTAGTGCAGGAACAAACACTGAAGACTATGATAATGCAGGAACAAACACTGAAGACTGCAATTATGCAGGCACAAACACTGAAGACTGTGGTTAGAACATAAAACATAGAACATAGAACAATACAGCACAGAACAGGCCCTTCAGCCCACGATGTTGTGCCGAACATTTGTCCTAGCCAATTCCAGTGTTATACAGGAATTAACACTGAAGACAATGATACCGCAGGAACAAACACTGAAGATTGCAGTAATGCAGGAACAAACACTGAAGACTGTGATAATGTACGAGAAAATAGTGATGATTGCAGTAATGCAGGAAAAAACACTGAAGACTGTCATAGTGCAGGAACATACACTGAGGACTGCAGTAATACAGGAACTAACACTGAAGACTGTGGTAATACGAGAACAAACATTGTTTCTGAATTATCAGAGTCTTCAAACACTGAAGAGTGCAGTAAAGCAGGAACATACACTGAAGACTGTCATTATGCAGGATGAAACACTGAAGAGTGCAATAATGCAGGAACAAACACTGGAGACAGCGATAATTCAGGAACAAACACTGAAGACTGTGGTAATGCTTTAATATAAAACACTTAAGATTGCATTCATGCAGGAACAAACACTGAAGATTCAGTAGTGCAGGAACAAACACTGAAGACTGTGATAATACATGAACAAACACTGAAGACTGCAGTAATGCAGTTAAAAATACTGGAGACTGTGGTAATGTAATAATAAAAAAAACTGAAGATTGCAGACATGCAGGAGCAAGCACTGAAGATTCAGTAGTACAGGAAAAAACACTGAAGACTGTGATAATGCAGGAACAAACACTGAAGACAGTGATAATGCACGAAGAAACACTGTAGAGTGCAATTATGCAGGAACAAATGCTGAAAAATGTGATAATGCAGGAACAAACAATGAAGACTGCGGTTGTACAGGAACAAACACTGAAGACATTGATACTGCAGGAACAAACACTGAAGATTGCAGTAATGCAGGAACAAAACCTGAAGACTGCAGTCATACCGGAACAAACACTGAATACTGTGGTAATGCAGGAACAAACACAGAAGACTATGATAATGCAGGAACAAACACTGAAGATTCAGTAGTGCAGGAACAAACAATGAAGACTGTGATAATGCAGGAACAAAAAATGAAGTCTGCGGTTATACAGGAACAAACAATGAAGACAATGATACTGCAGGAACAAACACTGTAGATTGCAGTGGTGCAGCAATAAACACTGAACGCTATGATAATGCAGGAACAAACACTGAAGTCTGTGGTAATGCAGGAACAAATACTGAAGTTTATGATAGTGCAGGAAAAAACACTGAAGAATGCAATGGTTCAGGAACAAACATTGAAGACTGCAATGATGCAGGAACAAAACCTGAAGACTGCAGAAATACAGGAGAAAACACTGAAGACAATGATACTGCAGTAATACAGGAAAAAAACACTGAAAACTGCAGTAATGCAGGAACAAACGCTGAAGACTGTGGTAATGCATTAATTAAAAAATACAGAAGATTGCATTCATGCAGGAACAAACACTGAAGATTCAGTAGTACAGGAACAAACACTGAAGACTGCAGAAATACAGGAACAGACACTGAAGACTGCAGTAATGCAGGAAAAAAAATACTGAAGACTGCAATGATGCAGGAAAAAAAACACTAAAGACACTGATACTGCAGGAACAAACACTGAGGATTGCAGTAATGTAGGTTAAAAACACTGAAGAATTCTGTACTTCAGGAACAAACACAGAAGACTGTAATAATGCAGGAACGAAGACTGTGGTAACAGAGGAGCAAACACTGCAGACACTGATCCTGCAGGAACAAACACTGAAGATTGCAGAAATGCAGGAAAAAACCACTGAAGGCTGCAATATTGAAGGAACAAACACTGAGGACTGTGATAATGCAGCAACAAACACTGAAGACTGCAGTAATGCAGTTAAAAATACTGGAGACTGTGGTAATGTATTAATAAAAAAAACTGAAGATTGCAGACATGCAGGAGCAAGCACTGAAGATTCAGTAGTACAGGAAAAAACACTGAAGACTGATAATGCAGGAACAAACACTGAAGACACTGATACTGCAGGAACAAACACTGAAGATTGCAGTAATGCAGGAACAAACACTGAAGACTGCAATATTGGAGGAACAAACACTGAGGACTGCAGTAATGCTGCATCAAACACTGAGGACTGCAGTAATACAGGAACAAACACTAAAGATTGTGATAATGCAGGAACAAACAATGAAGACTGTGGTAATACGAGAACAAACATTGAAGACTCTGATAATTCAGAAACAAACACTGAAGAGTGGAGTAACGCAGGAACATACACTGAAGACTGTCATAGTGCAGGAAGAAACACTGAAGAGTGCAATTATGCAGGAACAAACACTGAAAAATGTGATAATGCAGGAACAAACAATGAAGACAGCAGTTATACAGGAACAAACACTGAAGACTGTGGTAATGCTTTAATAAAAACACTGAAGATTGCATTCATGCAGGAACAAACACTGAAGACTGCAGTTATGCAGGAACAAACACTGAAGACTGTGATACTGACGGAACAAACACTGAAGACTGCGGTTATACAGACACAAACACTGAAGACACTGATACTGCAGGAACAAACACTGAAGATTGCAGTAATTCAGAAACAAACACTGAAGTCTGCAATATTGGAGGAACAAACACTGAAGACTGGTATAATGCATGAGAAAACAAGGAAGATTGCAGTAACGCGGGAAAAAACACTGAAGACTGCAATATTGGAGGAACAAACAAACACTGAGGACTGTGATAAGGCAGGTTCAAACACTGAGGACTGCAGTAATGCAGGAACAAACACTGAAGACTGTGATTATGCAGGAAGAAACACTGAAGAGTGCAATTATGCAGGAACAAATACTGAAAAATGTGATAATGCAGGAACAAACACTGGAGACAGTGATAATTCAGGAACAAACACTGAAGACTGTGGTAATGCTTTAATAAAAACACTGAAGATTGCATTCATGCAGGAACAAACACTGAAGACTGCAGTTATGCAGGAACAAACACTGAAGACTGTGATAATGCAGGAACAAACACTGAAGACACTGATACTGCAGGAACAAACACTGAAGATTGCAGTAATGTAGCAACAAAACCTGAAGACTGCAGTCATACAGGTATAAACACTGACGACTGCAAAAATGCAGGATCAAAACCTGAAGACTGCAGTCATTCAGGAACAAATACTGAAGACTGCAATAATGCAGAATCAAAACCTGACGACTGCAGTCATACAGGAATAAACACTGAGGTCGTTGATAATGCAAGAACAAACACAGAAGACTGTGGTAATGCATTAATAAAAAACACTGAAGATTGGATTCATGCAGGAACAAACACTGAAGATTCAGTAGTGCAGGAACAAAACACTGAAGACTATGATAATGCAGGAACAAACACTGAAGACTGCAATTATGCAGGAACAAACACTGAATAATGTGATAATACATGAACAAACACTGAAGACTGTCGTTATACAGGAACAAACACTGAACACAATGATACTTCAGGAACAAACACTGAAGATTGTATTCATGCAGGAACAAACACTGAAGATTCAGTAGTGCAGGAACAAATACTGAAGACTATGATAATGCAGAAACAAACACTGAAGACTGCAATTATGCAGGAACAAACACTGAAGACTGTGGTAATGTATTAATAAAAAAACACTGAAGATTGCATTCATGCAGGAACAAACACTGAAGATTCAGTAGTGCAGGAACAAACACGGAATACTGTAATAATGCAGGAACAAACACTGAAGACTGTGGAAATGCATGAACAAACACTGAAAACTGCGGTTATACAGGAACAAACACTGAAGACACTGATACTGCAGGAACAAACACTGAAGTCTGCAATATTGGAGGAACAAACACTGAACACTGTGATAATGCATGAGAAAACACTGAAGATTGCAGTAACGCAGGAAAAAATACTGAAGACTGCAATATTGGAGGAACAAACACTGAGGACTGTGATATGGCAGAATCAAACACTGAGGACTGCAGTAATGCAGGAACAAACACTGAAGACTGTGATAATGCAGGAAAAAACACTGAAGAGGGCAATTATGCAGGAACAAACACTGAAAAATGTGATAATGCAGGAACAAACAATGAAGACAGCGGTTGTACAGGAACAAACACTGAAGATACTGATACTGCAGGAACAAACACTGAAGATTGCAGTACTGCAGGAACAAACACTGAAGACTAAGAAAATGCAGGAACAAACACTGAAGTCTGTGGTAACGCAGGAACACACACTGAAGATTCAGTAGTGCAGGAACAAACACTGAAGACTGCAATAATGCAGGATCAAAACCTGACGACTGCAGTTATACAGGAAAAAAACACAGAAGACTGCGGTAATGCAGGAACAAACAATGAAGACTGTGATAATGCAGGAATGAAGACTGTGGTAACAGAGGAACAAACACTGCAGACCCTGATCCTGCAGGAACAAACACTGAAGTTTGCAGAAATGCAGGAAAAAAACAACTGAAGACTGCAATATTTGAGGAACAAACACTGTCTATGATAATGCAGGATCAAACACTGAAGATTGCAGTAATGCAGGAACAAACACTGATGACAGTGATAATGCAGGAACAAACACTGAAGACTGTGGCAATGCATGAATAAAAAACACTGAAGATTGCATTCATGCAGGAACAAACACTGAATATTCAGTAGTGCAGGAACAAACACTGAAGACTATGATAATGCAGGAACAAACACTGAAGACTGCAATTATGCAGGAACAAACACTGAAGACTATGATAATGCAGGAACAAACACTGAAGACTGCAATTATGCAGGCACAAACACTGAAGACTGTGGTTAGAACATAAAACATAGAACATAGAACAATACAGCACAGAACAGGCCCTTCAGCCCACGATGTTGTGCCGAACATTTGTCCTAGCCAATTCCAGTGTTATACAGGAATTAACACTGAAGACAATGATACCGCAGGAACAAACACTGAAGATTGCAGTAATGCAGGAACAAACACTGAAGACTGTGATAATGTACGAGAAAATAGTGATGATTGCAGTAATGCAGGAAAAAACACTGAAGACTGTCATAGTGCAGGAACATACACTGAGGACTGCAGTAATACAGGAACTAACACTGAAGACTGTGGTAATACGAGAACAAACATTGTTTCTGAATTATCAGAGTCTTCAAACACTGAAGAGTGCAGTAAAGCAGGAACATACACTGAAGACTGTCATTATGCAGGATGAAACACTGAAGAGTGCAATAATGCAGGAACAAACACTGGAGACAGTGATAATTCAGGAACAAACACTGAAGACTGTGGTAATGCTTTAATATAAAACACTTAAGATTGCATTCATGCAGGAAGAAACACTGAAGATTCAGTAGTGCAGGAACAAACACTGAAGACTGTGATAATACATGAACAAACACTGAAGACTGCAGTAATGCAGTTAAAAATACTGGAGACTGTGGTAATGTAATAATAAAAAAAACTGAAGATTGCAGACATGCAGGAGCAAGCACTGAAGATTCAGTAGTACAGGAAAAAACACTGAAGACTGTGATAATGCAGGAACAAACACTGAAGACAGCAATAATGCATGAAAAACACTGAAGACTGCAGTAATGCAGGAAAAAACACTGAAAACTGCAGTAATGCAGGAACAAACACTGAAGACTGCAGTTATGCAGGAACAAACACTGAAGACTGTGATAATGCAGGGACAAACAATGAACACTGTGGTTATACAGGAACAAACATTGAAGACACTGATACTGCAGGAACAAACACTGAAGATTGCAGTAATGCAGGAACAAAACCTGAAGACGGCAGTCATACCGGAACAAACACTGAATACTGTGGTAATGCAAGAACAAACACAGAAGACTATGATAATGCAGGAACAAACACTGAAGATTCAGTAGTGCAGGAACAAACAATGAAGACTGTGATAATGCAGGAACAAAAAATGAAGTCTGCGGTTATACAGGAACAAACAATGAAGACAATGATACTGCAGGAACAAACACTGAAGATTGCAGTAGTGCAGCAATAAACACTGAACACTATGATAATGCAGGAACAAGCACTGAAGTCTGTGGTAATGCAGAAACAAATACTGAAGATTATGATAGTGCAGGAAAAAACACTGAAGAATGCAATGGTTCAGGAACAAACATTGAAGACTGCAATGATGCAGGAACAAAACCTGAAGACTGCAGAAATACAGAGGAAAACACTGAAGACAATGATACTGCAGTAATACAGGAAAAAAACACTGAAAACTGCAGTAATGCAGGAACAAACGCTGAAGACTGTGGTAATGCATTAATTAAAAAATACTGAAGATTGCATTCATGCAGGAACAAACACTGAAGATTCAGTAGTACAGGAACAAACACTGAAGACTGCAGAAATACAGGAACAGACACTGAAGACTGCAGTAATGCAGGAAAAAATACTGAAGACTACAATGATGCAGGAAAAAAAACACTAAAGACACTGATACTGCAGGAACAAACACTGAGGATTGCAGTAATGCAGGTTAAAAACACTGAAGAATTCTGTACTTCAGGAACAAACACAGAAGACTGTGATAATGCAGGAATGAAGACTGTGGTAACAGAGGAGCAAACACTGCAGACACTGATCCTGCAGGAACAAACACTGAAGATTGCAGAAATGCAGGAAAAAACCACTGAAGGCTGCAATATTGGAGGAACAAACACTGAGGACAGTGATAATGCAGGATCAAACACTGAAGACTGTGGTCATGCATTAATAAAAAACACTGAAGATTGCATTCATGCAGGAACAAACACTGAAGATTCAGTAGTGCAGGAACAAACACTGAAGACAATGATACTGCAGGAACAAACACTGAAGATTGCAGTAATGCAGGAACAAACACTGAAGACTGCAATACTGGAGGAACAAACACTGAAGACTGTGGTTATGCATTAATAAAAAACACTGAAGATAGGATTCATGCAGGAAATACACTGAAGATTGCAGTAATGCAGGAACAAACACTGAAGACTGCAATATTGGAGGAACAAACACTGAGGACTGCAGTAATACAGGAACAAAAACTAAAGATTGTGATAATGCAGGAACAAACAATGAAGACTGTGGTAATACGAGAACAAACATTGAAGACTCTGATAATTCAGAAACAAACACTGAAGAGTGGAGTAACGCAGGAACATACACTGAAGACTGTCATAGTGCAGGAAGAAACACTGAAGAGTGCAATTATGCAGGAACAAACACTGAAAAATGTGATAATGCAGGAACAAACAATGAAGACAGCAGTTATGCAGGAACAAACACTGAAGACTGTGGTAATGCTTTAATAAAAACACGGAAGATTGCATTCATGCAGGAACAAACACTGAAGACTGCAGTTATGCAGGAACAAACACTGAAGACTGTGATACTGACGGAACAAACACTGAAGACTGCGGTTATACAGACACAAACACTGAAGACACTGATACTGCAGGAACAAACACTGAAGATTGCAGTAATTCAGAAACAAACACTGAAGTCTGCAATATTGGAGGAACAAACACTGAAGACTAGTATAATGCATGAGAAAACACGGAAGATTGCAGTAACGCGGGAAAAAACACTGAAGACTGCAATATTGGAGGAACAAACAAACACTGAGGACTGTGATAAGGCAGGTTCAAACACTGAGGACTGCAGTAATGCAGGAACAAACACTGAAGACTATGATTATGCAGGAACAAACACGGAAGAGGGCAATTATGCAGGAACAAATAGTGAAAAATGTGATAATGCAAGAACAAACAATGAAGACTGCGGTTATACAGGAACAAACACTGAAGACACTGATACTGCAGGAACAAACACTGAAGATTGCAGTAATGTAGCAACAAAACCTGAAGACTGCAGTCATACAGGTACAAACACTGAAGACTGCAAAAATGCAGGATCAAAACCTGAAGACTGCAGTCATACAGGAACAAATACTGAAGACTGCAATAATGCAGAATCAAAACCTGACCACTGCAGTCATACAGGAATAAACACTGAGGTCGTTGATAATGCAAGAACAAACACAGAAGACTGTGGTAATGCATTAATAAAAAAAACTGAAGATTGGATTCATGCAGGAACAAACACTGAAGATTCAGTAGTGCAGGAACAAACACTGAAGACTATGATAATGCAGGAACAAACACTGAATAATGTGATAATACATGAACAAACACTGAAGACTGTCGTTATACAGGAACAAACACTGAACACAATGATACTTCAGGAACAAACACTGAAGACTGCAATAATGCAGGATCAAAACCTGACGACTGCAGTTATACAGGAAAAAAAACACAGAAGACTGCGGTAATGCAGGAACAAACAATGAAGACTGTGATAATGCAGGAATGAAGACTGTGGTAACAGAGGAACAAACACTGCAGACCCTGATCCTGCAGGAACAAACACTGAAGTTTGCAGAAATGCAGGAAAAAACAACTGAAGACTGCAATATTTGAGGAACAAACACTGTCTATGATAATGCAGGATCAAACACTGAAGATTGCAGTAATGCAGGAACAAACACTGATGACAGTGATAATGCAGGAACAAACACTGAAGACTGTGGCAATGCATGAATAAAAAACACTGAAGATTGCATTCATGCAGGAACAAACACTGAATATTCAGTAGTGCAGGAACAAACACTGAAGACTATGATAATGCAGGAACAAACACTGAAGACTGCAATTATGCAGGAACAAACACTGAAGACTGTGGTTAGAACATAGAACATAGAACATAGAACAATACAGCACAGAACAGGCCCTTCAGCCCACGATGTTGTGCCGAACATTTGTCCTAGCCAATTCCAGTGTTATACAGGAATTAACACTGAAGACAATGATACCGCAGGAACAAACACTGAAGATTGCAGTAATGCAGGAACAAACACTGAAGACTGTGATAATGTACGAGAAAATAGTGATGATTGCAGTAATGCAGGAAAAAACACTGAAGACTGTCATAGTGCAGGAACATACACTGAGGACTGCAGTAATACAGGAACTAACACTGAAGACTGTGGTAATACGAGAACAAACATTGTTTCTGAATTATCAGAGTCTTCAAACACTGAAGAGTGCAGTAAAGCAGGAACACACACTGAAGACTGTCATTATGCAGGATGAAACACTGAAGAGTGCAATAATGCAGGAACAAACACTGGAGACAGTGATAATTCAGGAACAAACACTGAAGACTGTGGTAATGCTTTAATATAAAACACTTAAGATTGCATTCATGCAGGAACAAACACTGAAGATTCAGTAGTGCAGGAACAAACACTGAAGACTGTGATAATACATGAACAAACACTGAAGACTGCAGTAATGCAGTTAAAAATACTGGAGACTGTGGTAATGTAATAATAAAAAAAACTGAAGATTGCAGACATGCAGGAGCAAGCATTGAAGATTCAGTAGTACAGGAAAAAACACTGAAGACTGTGATAATGCAGGAACAAACACTGAAGACAGCAATAATGCATGAAAAACACTGAAGACTGCAGTAATGCAGGAAAAAACACTGAAAACTGCAGTAATGCAGGAACAAACACTGAAGACTGCAGTTATGCAGGAACAAACACTGAAGACTGTGATAATGCAGGGACAAACAATGAACACTGTGGTTATACAGGAACAAACATTGAAGACACTGATACTGCAGGAACAAACACTGAAGATTGCAGTAATGCAGGAACAAAACCTGAAGACGGCAGTCATACCGGAACAAACACTGAATACTGTGGTAATGCAAGAACAAACACAGAAGACTATGATAATGCAGGAACAAACACTGAAGATTCAGTAGTGCAGGAACAAACAATGAAGACTGTGATAATGCAGGAACAAAAAATGAAGTCTGCGGTTATACAGGAACAAACAATGAAGACAATGATACTGCAGGAACAAACACTGAAGATTGCAGTAGTGCAGCAATAAACACTGAACACTATGATAATGCAGGAACAAGCACTGAAGTCTGTGGTAATGCAGAAACAAATACTGAAGATTATGATAGTGCAGGAAAAAACACTGAAGAATGCAATGGTTCAGGAACAAACATTGAAGACTGCAATGATGCAGGAACAAAACCTGAAGACTGCAGAAATACAGGAGAAAACACTGAAGACAATGATACTGCAGTAATACAGGAAAAAAACACTGAAAACTGCAGTAATGCAGGAACAAACGCTGAAGACTGTGGTAATGCATTAATTAAAAAATACTGAAGATTGCATTCATGCAGGAACAAACACTGAAGATTCAGTAGTACAGGAACAAACACTGAAGACTGCAGAAATACAGGAACAGACACTGAAGACTGCAGTAATGCAGGAAAAAATACTGAAGACTACAATGATGCAGGAAAAAAAAACACTAAAGACACTGATACTGCAGGAACAAACACTGAGGATTGCAGTAATGCAGGTTAAAAACACTGAAGAATTCTGTACTTCAGGAACAAACACAGAAGACTGTGATAATGCAGGAATGAAGACTGTGGTAACAGAGGAGCAAACACTGCAGACACTGATCCTGCAGGAACAAACACTGAAGATTGCAGAAATGCAGGAAAAAAACCACTGAAGGCTGCAATATTGGAGGAACAAACACTGAGGACTGTGATAATGCAGGATCAAACACTGAAGACTGTGGTAATGCATTAATAAAAAACACTGAAGATTGCATTCATGCAGGAACAAACACTGAAGATTCAGTAGTGCAGGAACAAACACTGAAGACAATGATACTGCAGGAACAAACACTGAAGATTGCAGTAATGCAGGAACAAACACTGAAGACTGCAATACTGGAGGAACAAACACTGAAGACTGTGGTTATGCATTAATAAAAAACACTGAAGATAGGATTCATGCAGGAAATACACTGAAGATTGCAGTAATGCAGGAACAAACACTGAAGACTGCAATATTGGAGGAACAAACACTGAGGACTGCAGTAATGCAGGAACAAAAACTAAAGATTGTGATAATGCAGGAACAAACAATGAAGACTGTGGTAATACGAGAACAAACATTGAAGACTCTGATAATTCAGAAACAAACACTGAAGAGTGGAGTAACGCAGGAACATACACTGAAGACTGTCATAGTGCAGGAAGAAACACTGAAGAGTGCAATTATGCAGGAACAAACACTGAAAAATGTGATAATGCAGGAACAAACAATGAAGACAGCAGTTATGCAGGAACAAACACTGAAGACTGTGGTAATGCTTTAATAAAAACACGGAAGATTGCATTCATGCAGGAACAAACACTGAAGACTGCAGTTATGCAGGAACAAACACTGAAGACTGTGATACTGACGGAACAAACACTGAAGACTGCGGTTATACAGACACAAACACTGAAGACACTGATACTGCAGGAACAAACACTGAAGATTGCAGTAATTCAGAAACAAACACTGAAGTCTGCAATATTGGAGGAACAAACACTGAAGACTAGTATAATGCATGAGAAAACACGGAAGATTGCAGTAACGCGGGAAAAAACACTGAAGACTGCAATATTGGAGGAACAAACAAACACTGAGGACTGTGATAAGGCAGGTTCAAACACTGAGGACTGCAGTAATGCAGGAACAAACACTGAAGACTATGATTATGCAGGAACAAACACGGAAGAGGGCAATTATGCAGGAACAAATAGTGAAAAATGTGATAATGCAAGAACAAACAATGAAGACTGCGGTTATACAGGAACAAACACTGAAGACACTGATACTGCAGGAACAAACACTGAAGATTGCAGTAATGTAGCAACAAAACCTGAAGACTGCAGTCATACAGGTACAAACACTGAAGACTGCAAAAATGCAGGATCAAAACCTGAAGACTGCAGTCATACAGGAACAAATACTGAAGACTGCAATAATGCAGAATCAAAACCTGACCACTGCAGTCATACAGGAATAAACACTGAGGTCGTTGATAATGCAAGAACAAACACAGAAGACTGTGGTAATGCATTAATAAAAAACACTGAAGATTGCATTCATGCAGGAATAAACAATGAAGATTCAGTAGTGCAGGAACAAACACTGAAGACTGCAATTATGCAGGAACAAACACTGAATAATGTGATAATACATGAACAAACACTGAAGACTGTCGTTATACAGGAACAAACACTGAACACAATGATACTTCAGGAACAAACACTGAAGACTGCAATAATGCAGGATCAAAACCTGACGACTGCAGTTATACAGGAAAAAAAACACAGAAGACTGCGGTAATGCAGGAACAAACAATGAAGACTGTGATAATGCAGGAATGAAGACTGTGGTAACAGAGGAACAAACACTGCAGACCCTGATCCTGCAGGAACAAACACTGAAGTTTGCAGGAACAAACACTGAAGTTTGCAGAAATGCAGGAAAAAACAACTGAAGACTGCAATATTTGAGGAACAAACACTGTCTATGATAATGCAGGATCAAACACTGAAGATTGCAGTAATGCAGGAACAAACACTGATGACAGTGATAATGCAGGAACAAACACTGAAGACTGTGGCAATGCATGAATAAAAAACACTGAAGATTGCATTCATGCAGGAACAAACACTGAATATTCAGTAGTGCAGGAACAAACACTGAAGACTATGATAATGCAGGAACAAACACTGAAGACTGCAATTATGCAGGAACAAACACTGAAGACTGTGGTTAGAACATAGAACATAGAACATAGAACAATACAGCACAGAACAGGCCCTTCAGCCCACGATGTTGTGCCGAACATTTGTCCTAGCCAATTCCAGTGTTATACAGGAATTAACACTGAAGACAATGATACCGCAGGAACAAACACTGAAGATTGCAGTAATGCAGGAACAAACACTGAAGACTGTGATAATGTACGAGAAAATAGTGATGATTGCAGTAATGCAGGAAAAAACACTGAAGACTGTCATAGTGCAGGAACATACACTGAGGACTGCAGTAATACAGGAACTAACACTGAAGACTGTGGTAATACGAGAACAAACATTGTTTCTGAATTATCAGAGTCTTCAAACACTGAAGAGTGCAGTAAAGCAGGAACATACACTGAAGACTGTCATTATGCAGGATGAAACACTGAAGAGTGCAATAATGCAGGAACAAACACTGGAGACAGTGATAATTCAGGAACAAACACTGAAGACTGTGGTAATGCTTTAATATAAAACACTTAAGATTGCATTCATGCAGGAACAAACACTGAAGATTCAGTAGTGCAGGAACAAACACTGAAGACTGTGATAATACATGAACAAACACTGAAGACTGCAGTAATGCAGTTAAAAATACTGGAGACTGTGGTAATGTAATAATAAAAAAAACTGAAGATTGCAGACATGCAGGAGCAAGCATTGAAGATTCAGTAGTACAGGAAAAAACACTGAAGACTGTGATAATGCAGGAACAAACACTGAAGACAGCAATAATGCATGAAAAACACTGAAGACTGCAGTAATGCAGGAAAAAACACTGAAAACTGCAGTAATGCAGGAACAAACACTGAAGACTGCAGTTATGCAGGAACAAACACTGAAGACTGTGATAATGCAGGGACAAACAATGAACACTGTGGTTATACAGGAACAAACATTGAAGACACTGATACTGCAGGAACAAACACTGAAGATTGCAGTAATGCAGGAACAAAACCTGAAGACGGCAGTCATACCGGAACAAACACTGAATACTGTGGTAATGCAAGAACAAACACAGAAGACTATGATAATGCAGGAACAAACACTGAAGATTCAGTAGTGCAGGAACAAACAATGAAGACTGTGATAATGCAGGAACAAAAAATGAAGTCTGCGGTTATACAGGAACAAACAATGAAGACAATGATACTGCAGGAACAAACACTGAAGATTGCAGTAGTGCAGCAATAAACACTGAACACTATGATAATGCAGGAACAAGCACTGAAGTCTGTGGTAATGCAGGAACAAATACTGAAGATTATGATAGTGCAGGAAAAAACACTGAAGAATGCAATGGTTCAGGAACAAACATTGAAGACTGCAATGATGCAGGAACAAAACCTGAAGACTGCAGAAATACAGGAGAAAACACTGAAGACAATGATACTGCAGTAATACAGGAAAAAAACACTGAAAACTGCAGTAATGCAGGAACAAACGCTGAAGACTGTGGTAATGCATTAATTAAAAAATACTGAAGATTGCATTCATGCAGGAACAAACACTGAAGATTCAGTAGTACAGGAACAAACACTGAAGACTGCAGAAATACAGGAACAGACACTGAAGACTGCAGTAATGCAGGAAAAAATACTGAAGACTACAATGATGCAGGAAAAAAAAACACTAAAGACACTGATACTGCAGGAACAAACACTGAGGATTGCAGTAATGCAGGTTAAAAACACTGAAGAATTCTGTACTTCAGGAACAAACACAGAAGACTGTGATAATGCAGGAATGAAGACTGTGGTAACAGAGGAGCAAACACTGCAGACACTGATCCTGCAGGAACAAACACTGAAGATTGCAGAAATGCAGGAAAAAACCACTGAAGGCTGCAATATTGGAGGAACAAACACTGAGGACTGTGATAATGCAGGATCAAACACTGAAGACTGTGGTAATGCATTAATAAAAAACACTGAAGATTGCATTCATGCAGGAACAAACACTGAAGATTCAGTAGTGCAGGAACAAACACTGAAGACAATGATACTGCAGGAACAAACACTGAAGATTGCAGTAATGCAGGAACAAACACTGAAGACTGCAATACTGGAGGAACAAACACTGAAGACTGTGGTTATGCATTAATAAAAAACACTGAAGATAGGTTTCATGCAGGAAATACACTGAAGATTGCAGTAATGCAGGAACAAACACTGACGACTGCAATATTGGAGGAACAAACACTGAGGACTGCAGTAATGCTGCATCAAACACTGAGGACTGCAGTAATACAGGAACAAAAACTAAAGATTGTGATAATGCAGGAACAAACAATGAAGACTGTGGTAATACGAGAACAAACATTGAAGACTCTGATAATTCAGAAACAAACACTGAAGAGTGGAGTAACGCAGGAACATACACTGAAGACTGTCATAGTGCAGGAAGAAACACTGAAGAGTGCAATTATGCAGGAACAAACACTGAAAAATGTGATAATGCAGTAACAAACAATGAAGACAGCAGTTATGCAGGAACAAACACTGAAGACTGTGGTAATGCTTTAATAAAAACACTGAAGATTGCATTCATGCAGGAACAAACACTGAAGACTGCAGTTATGCAGGAACAAACACTGAAGACTGTGATACTGACAGAGCAAACACTGAAGACTGCGGTTATACAGACACAAACACTGAAGACACTGATACTGCAGGAACAAACACTGAAGATTGCAGTAATTCAGAAACAAACACTGAAGTCTGCAATATTGGAGGAACAAACACTGAAGACTGGTATAATGCATGAGAAAACAAGGAAGATTGCAGTAACGCGGGAAAAAACACTGAAGACTGCAATATTGGAGGGACAAACAAACACTGAGGACTGTGATAAGGCAGGTTCAAACACTGAGGATTGCAGTAATGCAGGTTAAAAACACTGAAGAATTCTGTACTTCAGGAACAAACACAGAAGACTGTGATAATGCAGGAATGAAGACTGTGGTAACAGAGGAGCAAACACTGCAGACACTGATCCTGCAGGAACAAACACTGAAGATTGCAGAAATGCAGGAAAAAACCACTGAAGGCTGCAATATTGGAGGAACAAACACTGAGGACTGTGATAATGCAGGATCAAACACTGAAGACTGTGGTAATGCATTAATAAAAAACACTGAAGATTGCATTCATGCAGGAACAAACACTGAAGATTCAGTAGTGCAGGAACAAACACTGAAGACAATGATACTGCAGGAACAAACACTGAAGATTGCAGTAATGCAGGAACAAACACTGAAGACTGCAATACTGGAGGAACAAACACTGAAGACTGTGGTTATGCATTAATAAAAAACACTGAAGATAGGTTTCATGCAGGAAATACACTGAAGATTGCAGTAATGCAGGAACAAACACTGACGACTGCAATATTGGAGGAACAAACACTGAGGACTGCAGTAATGCTGCATCAAACACTGAGGACTGCAGTAATACAGGAACAAACACTAAAGATTGTGATAATGCAGGAACAAACAATGAAGACTGTGGTAATACGAGAACAAACATTGAAGACTCTGATAATTCAGAAACAAACACTGAAGAGTGGAGTAACGCAGGAACATACACTGAAGACTGTCATAGTGCAGGAAGAAACACTGAAGAGTGCAATTATGCAGGAACAAACACTGAAAAATGTGATAATGCAGTAACAAACAATGAAGACAGCAGTTATGCAGGAACAAACACTGAAGACTGTGGTAATGCTTTAATAAAAACACTGAAGATTGCATTCATGCAGGAACAAACACTGAAGACTGCAGTTATGCAGGAACAAACACTGAAGACTGTGATACTGACAGAGCAAACACTGAAGACTGCGGTTATACAGACACAAACACTGAAGACACTGATACTGCAGGAACAAACACTGAAGATTGCAGTAATTCAGAAACAAACACTGAAGTCTGCAATATTGGAGGAACAAACACTGAAGACTGGTATAATGCATGAGAAAACAAGGAAGATTGCAGTAACGCGGGAAAAAACACTGAAGACTGCAATATTGGAGGGACAAACAAACACTGAGGACTGTGATAAGGCAGGTTCAAACACTGAGGACTGCAGTAATGCAGGAACAAACACTGAAGACTGTGATTATGCAGGAAGAAACACTGAAGAGTGCAATTATGCAGGAACAAATAGTGAAAAATGTGATAATGCAGGAACAAACAATGAAGACTGCGGTTATACAGGAACAAACACTGAAGACACTGATACTGCAGGAACAAACACTGAAGATTGCAGTAATGTAGCAACAAAACCTGAAGACTGCAGTCATACAGGTACAAACACTGAAGACTGCAAAAACGCAGGATCAAAACCTGAAGACTGCAGTCATACAGGAACAAATAATGAAGACTGCAATAATGCAGAATCAAAACTTGACGACTGCAGTCATACAGGAATAAACACTGAGGTCGTTGATAATGCAAGAACAAAAACAGAAGACTGTGGTAATGCATTAATAAAAAAAACTGAAGATTGGATTCATGCAGGAACAAACACTGAAGATTCAGTAGTGCAGGAACAAACACTGAAGACTATGATAATGCAGGAACAAACACTGAAGACTGCAATTATGCAGGAACAAACACTGAATAATGTGATAATACATGAACAAACACTGAAGACTGTCGTTATTCAGGAACAAACACTGAACACAATGATACTTCAGGAACAAACACTGAAGATTGCATTCATGCAGGAACAAACACTGAAGATTCAGTAGTGCAGGAACAAACACTGAAGACACTGATACTGCAGGAACAAACACTGAAGTCTGCAATATTGGAGGAACAAACACTGAACACTGTGATAATGCATGAGAAAACAAGGAAGATTGCAGTAACGCAGGAAAAAATACTGAAGACTGCAATATTGGAGGAACAAACACTGAGGACTGCGATAAGGCAGGATCAAACACTGAGGACTGCAGTAATGCAGGAACAAACACTGAAGACTGTGAAAATGCAGGAAGAAACACTGAAGAGGGCAATTATGCACGAACAAACACTGAAAAATGTGATAATGCAGGCACAAACAATGAAGACTGCGGTTGTACAGGAACAAACACTGAAGATACTGATACTGCAGGAACAAACACTGAAG
The DNA here is from genome assembly GCF_037043375.1 of Chiloscyllium plagiosum. NCBI lineage: Eukaryota > Metazoa > Chordata > Chondrichthyes > Orectolobiformes > Hemiscylliidae > Chiloscyllium > Chiloscyllium plagiosum. Next base: position 10,280,745 of record NW_028270162.1, on the reverse strand, counting down.
TCTGTGGTAACGCAGGAACAAACATTGAAAATTATGATAGTGCAGGAGCAAACACTGAAGACTGTGATACAGCAGAAACAAACACTGAAGACTACGAAAATGCAGGAACAAACACTGAAGTCTGTGGTAACGCAGGAACACACACTGAAGATTCAGTAGTGCAGGAACAAACACTGAAGACTGCAATAATGCAGGATCAAAACCTGACGACTGCAGTTATACAGGAAAAAAAACAGAAGACTGCGGTAATGCAGGAACAAACAATGAAGACTGTGATAATGCAGGAATGAAGACTGTAAACAGAGGAACAAACACTGCAGACCCTGATCCTGCAGGAACAAACACTGAAGATTGCAGAAATGCAGGAAAAAACAACTGAAGTCTGCAATATTGGAGGAACAAACACTGAGGTCTATGATAATGCAGGATCAAACACTGAAGACTGCAGTAATGCAGGAACAAACACTGACGACAGTGATACTGCAGGAACAAACACTGAAGACTATGATAATGCAGGAACAAACACTGATGACAGTGATAATGCAGGAACAAACACTGAAGACTGTGGTAATGCATGAATAAAAAACACTGAAGATTGCATTCATGCAGGAACAAACACTGAAGATTCAGTAGTGCAGGAACAAACACTGAAGACTATGATAATGCAGGAACAAACACTGAAGACTGCAATTATGCAGGCACAAACACTGAAGACTGTGGTTAGAACATAAAACATAGAACATAGAACAATACAGCACAGAACAGGCCCTTCAGCCCACGATGTTGTGCCGAACATTTGTCCTAGCCAATTCCAGTGTTATACAGGAATTAACACTGAAGACAATGATACTGCAGGAACAAACACTGAAGATTGCAGTAATGCAGGAACAAACACTGAAGATTGTCATCGTGCAGGAACAAACACTGAGGACTGCAGTAATACAGGAACTAACACTGAAGACTGTGGTAATACGAGAACAAACATTGTTTCTGAATTATCAGAGTCTTCAAACACTGAAGAGTGCAGTAAAGCAGGAACATACACTGAAGACTGTCATTATGCAGGATGAAACACTGAAGAATGCAATTATGCAGGAACAAACACTGGAGACAGTGATAATTCAGGAACAAACACTGAAGACTGTGGTAATGCTTTAATATAAAACACTTAAGATTGCATTCATGCAGGAACAAACACTGAAGATTCAGTAGTGCAGGAACAAACACTGAAGACTGTGATAATGCAGGAACAAACACTGAAGACTGCAGTAATGCAGTTAAAAATACTGGAGACTGTGGTAATGTATTAATAAAAAAAACTGAAGATTGCAGACATGCAGGAGCAAGCACTGAAGATTCAGTAGTACAGGAAAAAACACTGAAGACTGTGATAATGCAGGAACAAACACTGAAGACAGCAATAATGCATGAAAAACACTGAAGAATGCAGTAATGCAGGAAAAAACACTGAAAACTGCAGTAGTGCAGGAACAAACACTGAAGACAATGATACTGCAGGAACAAACACTGAAGATTGCAGTAATGCAGGAACAAACACTGAAGACTGCAATATTGGAGGAACAAACACTGAAGACTGTGCTTATGCATTAATAAAAAACACTGAAGATTGGATTCATGCAGGAAATACACTGAAGATTCCGCAGTGCAGGAACAAACACTGAAGACAATGATACTGCAGGAACAAACACTGAAGATTGCAGTAATGCAGGAACAAACACTGAAGACTGCAATATTGGAGGAACAAACACTGAGGACTGCAGTAATTGTGGATCAAACACTGAGGACTGCAGTAATACAGGAACAAAAACTAAAGATTGTGATAATGCAGGAACAAACAATGAAGACTGTGGTAATACGAGAACAAACATTGAAGACTCTGATAATTCAGAAACAAACACTGAAGAGTGGAGTAACGCAGGAACATACACTGAAGACTGTCATAGTGCAGGAAGAAACACTGAAGAGTGCAATTATGCAGGAACAAACACTGAAAAATGTGATAATGCAGTAACAAACAATGAAGACAGCAGTTATGCAGGAACAAACACTGAAGACTGTGGTAATGCTTTAATAAAAACACTGAAGATTGCATTCATGCAGGAACAAACACTGAAGACTGCAGTTATGCAGGAACAAACACTGAAGACTGTGATACTGACAGAGCAAACACTGAAGACTGCGGTTATACAGACACAAACACTGAAGACACTGATACTGCAGGAACAAACACTGAAGATTGCAGTAATTCAGAAACAAACACTGAAGTCTGCAATATTGGAGGAACAAACACTGAAGACTGGTATAATGCATGAGAAAACAAGGAAGATTGCAGTAACGCGGGAAAAAACACTGAAGACTGCAATATTGGAGGAACAAACAAACACTGAGGACTGTGATAAGGCAGGTTCAAACACTGAGGACTGCAGTAATGCAGGAACAAACACTGAAGACTGTGATTATGCAGGAAGAAACACTGAAGAGTGCAATTATGCAGGAACAAATACTGAAAAATGTGATAATGCAGGAACAAACAATGAAGACTGCGGTTATACAGGAACAAACACTGAAGACACTGATACTGCAGGAACAAACACTGAAGATTGCAGTAATGTAGCAACAAAACCTGAAGACTGCAGTCATACAGGTACAAACACTGAAGACTGCAAAAATGCAGGATCAAAACCTGAAGACTGCAGTCATACAGGTACAAACACTGAAGACTGCAAAAATGCAGGATCAAAACCTGAAGACTGCAGTCATACAGGAACAAATACTGAAGACTGCAATAATGCAGAATCAAAACTTGACGACTGCAGTCATACAGGAATAAACACTGAGGTCGTTGATAATGCAAGAACAAACACAGAAGACTGTGGTAATGCATTAATAAAAAAAACTGAAGATTGGATTCATGCAGGAACAAACACTGAAGATTCAGTAGTGCAGGAATAAACACTGAAGACTATGATAATGCAGGAACAAACACTGAAGACTGCAATTATGCAGGAACAAACACTGAAGACTGTCGTTATTCAGGAACAAACACTGAACACAATGATACTTCAGGAACAAACACTGAAGATTGCATTCATGCAGGAACAAACACTGAAGATTCAGTAGTGCAGGAACAAACACTGAAGACTATGATAATGCAGGAACAAACACTGAAGACTGCAATTATGCAGGAACAAACACTGAAGACTGGTAATGTATTAATAAAAAAACACTGAAGATTGCATTCATGCAGGAACAAACACTGAAGATTCAGTAGTGCAGGAACAAACACGGAATACTGTAATAATGCAGGAACAAACACTGAAGACTGTGGAAATGCATGAACAAACACTGAAAACTGCGGTTATACAGGAACAAACACTGAAGACACTGATACAGCAGGAACAAACACTGAAGTCTGCAATATTGGAGGAACAAACACTGAACACTGTGATAATTCATGAGAAAACAAGGAAGATTGCAGTAACGCAGGAAAAAATACTGAAGACTGCAATATTGGAGGAACAAACACTGAGGACTGCGATAAGGCAGGATCAAACACTGAGGACTGCAGTAATGCAGGAACAAACACTGAAGACTGTGATAATGCAGGAAGAAACACTGAAGAGGGTAATTATGCACGAACAAACACTGAAAAATGTGATAATGCAGGAACAAACAATGAAGACTGCGGTTGTACAGGAACAAACACTGAAGATACTGATACTGCAGGAACAAACACTGAAGATTGCAGTACTGCATGAACAAACACTGAAGACTAAGAAAATGCAGGAACAAACACTGAAGTCTGTGGTAACGCAGGAACAAACATTGAAAATTATGATAGTGCAGGAGCAAACACTGAAGACTGTGATACAGCAGAAACAAACACTGAAGACTACGAAAATGCAGGAACAAACACTGAAGTCTGTGGTAACGCAGGAACACACACTGAAGATTCAGTAGTGCAGGAACAAACACTGAAGACTGCAATAATGCAGGATCAAAACCTGACGACTGCAGTTATACAGGAAAAAAAAAACAGAAGACTGCGGTAATGCAGGAACAAACAATGAAGACTGTGATAATGCAGGAATGAAGACTGTAAACAGAGGAACAAACACTGCAGACCCTGATCCTGCAGGAAAAAACAACTGAAGTCTGCAATATTGGAGGAACAAACACTGAGGTCTATGATAATGCAGGATCAAACACTGAAGACTGCAGTAATGCAGGAACAAACACTGACGACAGTGATAATGCAGGAACAAACACTGAAGACTGTGGTAATGCATGAATAAAAAACACTGAAGATTGCATTCATGCAGGAACAAACACTGAAGATTCAGTAGTGCAGGAACAAACACTGAAGACTATGATAATGCAGGAACAAACACTGAAGACTGCAATTATGCAGGCACAAACACTGAAGACTGTGGTTAGAACATAAAACATAGAACATAGAACAATACAGCACAGAACAGGCCCTTCAGCCCACGATGTTGTGCCGAACATTTGTCCTAGCCAATTCCAGTGTTATACAGGAATTAACACTGAAGACAATGATACTGCAGGAACAAACACTGAAGATTGCCGTAATGCAGGAACAAACACTGAAGATTGTCATCGTGCAGGAACAAACACTGAGGACTGCAGTAAAACAGGAACTAACACTGAAGACTGTGGTAATACGAGAACAAACATTGTTTCTGAATTATCAGAGTCTTCAAACACTGAAGAGTGCAGTAAAGCAGGAACATACACTGAAGACTGTCATTATGCAGGATGAAACACTGAAGAATGCAATTATGCAGGAACAAACACTGGAGACAGTGATAATTCAGGAACAAACACTGAAGACTGTGGTAATGCTTTAATATAAAACACTTAAGATTGCATTCATGCAGGAACAAACACTGAAGATTCAGTAGTGCAGGAACAAACACTGAAGACTGTGATAATGCAGGAACAAACACTGAAGACTGCAGTAATGCAGTTAAAAATACTGGAGACTGTGGTAATGTATTAATAAAAAAAACTGAAGATTGCAGACATGCAGGAGCAAGCACTGAAGATTCAGTAGTACAGGAAAAAACACTGAAGACTGTGATAATGCAGGAACAAACACTGAAGACAGCAATAATGCATGAAAAACACTGAAGACTGCAGTAATGCAGGAAAAAACACTGAAAACTGCAGTAGTGCAGGAACAAACACTGAAGACAATGATACTGCAGGAAAAAACACTGAAGATTGCAGTAATGCAGGAACAAACACTGAAGACTGCAATATTGGAGGAACAAACACTGAAGACTGTGCTTATGCATTAATAAAAAACACTGAAGATTGGATTCATGCAGGAAATACACTGAAGATTCCGCAGTGCAGGAACAAACACTGAAGACAATGATACTGCAGGAACAAACACTGAAGATTGCAGTAATGCAGGAACAAACACTGAAGACTGCAATATTGGAGGAACAAACACTGAGGACTGCAGTAATTGTGGATCAAACACTGAGGACTGCAGTAATACAGGAACAAAAACTAAAGATTGTGATAATGCAGGAACAAACAATGAAGACTGTGGTAATACGAGAACAAACATTGAAGACTCTGATAATTCAGAAACAAACACTGAAGAGTGGAGTAACGCAGGAACATACACTGAAGACTGTCATAGTGCAGGAAGAAACACTGAAGAGTGCAATTATGCAGGAACAAACACTGAAAAATGTGATAATGCAGTAACAAACAATGAAGACAGCAGTTATGCAGGAACAAACACTGAAGACTGTGGTAATGCTTTAATAAAAACACTGAAGATTGCATTCATGCAGGAACAAACACTGAAGACTGCAGTTATGCAGGAACAAACACTGAAGACTGTGATACTGACAGAGCAAACACTGAAGACTGCGGTTATACAGACACAAACACTGAAGACACTGATACTGCAGGAACAAACACTGAAGATTGCAGTAATTCAGAAACAAACACTGAAGTCTGCAATATTGGAGGAACAAACACTGAAGACTGGTATAATGCATGAGAAAACAAGGAAGATTGCAGTAACGCGGGAAAAAAACACTGAAGACTGCAATATTGGAGGAACAAACAAACACTGAGGACTGTGATAAGGCAGGTTCAAACACTGAGGACTGCAGTAATGCAGGAACAAACACTGAAGACTGTGATTATGCAGGAAGAAACACTGAAGAGTGCAATTATGCAGGAACAAATACTGAAAAATGTGATAATGCAGGAACAAACAATGAAGACTGCGGTTATACAGGAACAAACACTGAAGACACTGATACTGCAGGAACAAACACTGAAGATTGCAGTAATGTAGCAACAAAACCTGAAGACTGCAGTCATACAGGTACAAACACTGAAGACTGCAAAAATGCAGGATCAAAACCTGAAGACTGCAGTCATACAGGAACAAATACTGAAGACTGCAATAATGCAGAATCAAAACCTGACGACTGCAGTCATACAGGAATAAACACTGAGGTCGTTGATAATGCAAGAACAAACACAGAAGACTGTGGTAATGCATTAATAAAAAAAACTGAAGATTGGATTCATGCAGGAACAAACACTGAAGATTCAGTAGTGCAGGAACAAACACTGAAGACTATGATAATGCAGGAACAAACACTGAAGACTGAAATTATGCAGGAACAAACACTGAATAATGTGATAATACATGAACAAACACTGAAGACTGTCGTTATACAGGAACAAACACTGAACACAATGATACTTCAGGAACAAACACTGAAGATTGCATTCATGCAGGAACAAACACTGAAGATTCAGTAGTGCAGGAACAAACACTGAAGACTATGATAATGCAGGAACAAACACTGAAGACTGCAATTATGCAGGAACAAACACTGAAGACTGGTAATGTATTAATAAAAAAACACTGAAGATTGCATTCATGCAGGAACAAACACTGAAGATTCAGTAGTGCAGGAACAAACACGGAATACTGTAATAATGCAGGAACAAACACTGAAGACTGTGGAAATGCATGAACAAACACTGAAAACTGCGGTTATACAGGAACAAACACTGAAGACACTGATACTGCAGGAACAAACACTGAAGTCTGCAATATTGGAGGAACAAACACTGAACACTGTGATAATGCATGAGAAAACACTGAAGATTGCAGTAACGCAGGAAAAAATACTGAAGACTGCAATATTGGAGGAACAAACACTGAGGACTGCGATAAGGCAGGATCAAACACTGAGGACTGCAGTAATGCAGGAACAAACACTGAAGACTGTGATAATGCAGGAAGAAACACTGAAGAGGGTAATTATGCACGAACAAACACTGAAAAATGTGATAATGAAGGAACAAACAATGAAGACTGCAGTTGTACAGGAACAAACACTGAAGATACTGATACTGCAGGAACAAACACTGAAGATTGCAGTACTGCAGGAACAAACACTGAAGACTAAGAAAATGCAGGAACAAACACTGAAGTCTGTGGTAACGCAGGAACAAACATTGAAAATTATGATAGTGCAGGAGCAAACACTGAAGACTGTGATACAGCAGGAACAAACACTGAAGACTACGAAAATGCAGGAACAAACACTGAAGTCTGTGGTAACGCAGGAACACACACTGAAGATTCAGTAGTGCAGGAACAAACACTGAAGACTGCAATAATGCAGGATCAAAACCTAACGACTGCAGTTATACAGGAAAAAAAAACAGAAGACTGCGGTAATGCAGGAACAAACAATGAAGACTGTGATAATGCAGGAATGAAGACTGTAAACAGAGGAACAAACACTGCAGACCCTGATCCTGCAGGAAAAAACAACTGAAGTCTGCAATATTGGAGGAACAAACACTGAGGTCTATGATAATGCAGGATCAAACACTGAAGACTGCAGTAATGCAGGAACAAACACTGACGACAGTGATAATGCAGGAACAAACACTGAAGACTGTGGTAATGCATGAATAAAAAACACTGAAGATTGCATTCATGCAGGAACAAACACTGAAGATTCAGTAGTGCAGGAACAAACACTGAAGACTATGATAATGCAGGAACAAACACTGAAGACTGCAATTATGCAGGCACAAACACTGAAGACTGTGGTTAGAACATAAAACATAGAACATAGAACAATACAGCACAGAACAGGCCCTTCAGCCCACGATGTTGTGCCGAACATTTGTCCTAGCCAATTCCAGTGTTATACAGGAATTAACACTGAAGACAATGATACTGCAGGAACAAACACTGAAGATTGCAGTAATGCAGGAACAAACACTGAAGATTGTCATCGTGCAGGAACAAACACTGAGGACTGCAGTAATACAGGAACTAACACTGAAGACTGTGGTAATACGAGAACAAACATTGTTTCTGAATTATCAGAGTCTTCAAACACTGAAGAGTGCAGTAAAGCAGGAACATACACTGAAGACTGTCATTATGCAGGATGAAACACTGAAGAATGCAATTATGCAGGAACAAACACTGGAGACAGTGATAATTCAGGAACAAACACTGAAGACTGTGGTAATGCTTTAATATAAAACACTTAAGATTGCATTCATGCAGGAACAAACACTGAAGATTCAGTAGTGCAGGAACAAACACTGAAGACTGTGATAATACAGGAACAAACACTGAAGACTGCAGTAATGCAGTTAAAAATACTGGAGACTGTGGTAATGTATTAATAAAAAAAACTGAAGATTGCAGACATGCAGGAGCAAGCACTGAAGATTCAGTAGTACAGGAAAAAACACTGAAGACTGTGATAATGCAGGAACAAACACTGAAGACAGCAATAATGCATGAAAAACACTGAAGACTGCAGTAATGCAGGAAAAAACACTGAAAACTGCAGTAGTGCAGGAACAAACACTGAAGACAATGATACTGCAGGAACAAACACTGAAGATTGCAGTAATGCAGGAACAAACACTGAAGACTGCAATATTGGAGGAACAAACACTGAAGACTGTGCTTATGCATTAATAAAAAACACTGAAGATTGGATTCATGCAGGAAATACACTGAAGATTCCGCAGTGCAGGAACAAACACTGAAGACAATGATACTGCAGGAACAAACACTGAAGATTGCAGTAATGCAGGAACAAACACTGAAGACTGCAATATTGGAGGAACAAACACTGAGGACTGCAGTAATTGTGGATCAAACACTGAGGACTGCAGTAATACAGGAACAAAAACTAAAGATTGTGATAATGCAGGAACAAACAATGAAGACTGTGGTAATACGAGAACAAACATTGAAGACTCTGATAATTCAGAAACAAACACTGAAGAGTGGAGTAACGCAGGAACATACACTGAAGACTGTCATAGTGCAGGAAGAAACACTGAAGAGTGCAATTATGCAGGAACAAACACTGAAAAATGTGATAATGCAGTAACAAACAATGAAGACAGCAGTTATGCAGGAACAAACACTGAAGACTGTGGTAATGCTTTAATAAAAACACTGAAGATTGCATTCATGCAGGAACAAACACTGAAGACTGCAGTTACGCAGGAACAAACACTGAAGACTGTGATACTGACAGAGCAAACACTGAAGACTGCGGTTATACAGACACAAACACTGAAGACACTGATACTGCAGGAACAAACACTGAAGATTGCAGTAATTCAGAAACAAACACTGAAGTCTGCAATATTGGAGGAACAAACACTGAAGACTGGTATAATGCATGAGAAAACAAGGAAGATTGCAGTAACGCGGGAAAAAACACTGAAGACTGCAATATTGGAGGGACAAACAAACACTGAGGACTGTGATAAGGCAGGTTCAAACACTGAGGACTGCAGTAATGCAGGAACAAACACTGAAGACTGTGATTATGCAGGAAGAAACACTGAAGAGTGCAATTATGCAGGAACAAATACTGAAAAATGTGATAATGCAGGAACAAACAATGAAGACTGCGGTTATACAGGAACAAACACTGAAGACACTGATACTGCAGGAACAAACACTGAAGATTGCAGTAATGTAGCAACAAAACCTGAAGACTGCAGTCATACAGGTACAAACACTGAAGACTGCAAAAATGCAGGATCAAAACCTGAAGACTGCAGTCATACAGGAATAAACACTGAGGTCGTTGATAATGCAAGAACAAACACAGAAGACTGTGGTAATGCATTAATAAAAAAAACTGAAGATTGGATTCATGCAGGAACAAACACTGAAGATTCAGTAGTGCAGGAACAAACACTGAAGACTATGATAATGCAGGAACAAACACTGAAGACTGCAATTATGCAGGAACAAACACTGAATAATGTGATAATACATGAACAAACACTGAAGACTGTCGTTATACAGGAACAAACACTGAACACAATGATACTTCAGGAACAAACACTGAAGATTGCATTCATGCAGGAACAAACACTGAAGATTCAGTAGTGCAGGAACAAACACTGAAGACTATGATAATGCAGGAACAAACACTGAAGACTGCAATTATGCAGGAACAAACACTGAAGACTGGTAATGTATTAATAAAAAAACACTGAAGATTGCATTCATGCAGGAACAAACACTGAAGATTCAGTAGTGCAGGAACAAACACGGAATACTGTAATAATGCAGGAACAAACACTGAAGACTGTGGAAATGCATGAACAAACACTGAAAACTGCGGTTATACAGGAACAAACACTGAAGACACTGTAACTGCAGGAACAAACACTGAAGTCTGCAATATTGGAGGAACAAACACTGAACACTGTGATAATGCATGAGAAAACACTGAAGATTGCAGTAACGCAGGAAAAAATACTGAAGACTGCAATATTGGAGGAACGAACACTGAGGTCTATGATAATGCAGGATCAAACACTGAAGACTGCAGTAATGCAGGAACAAACACTGACGACAGTGATAATGCAGGAACAAACACTGAAGACTGTGGTAATGCATGAATAAAAAACACTGAAGATTGCATTCATGCAGGAACAAACACTGAAGATTCAGTAGTGCAGGAACAAACACTGAAGACTATGATAATGCAGGAACAAACACTGAAGACTGCAATTATGCAGGCACAAACACTGAAGACTGTGGTTAGAACATAAAACATAGAACATAGAACAATACAGCACAGAACAGGCCCTTCAGCCCACGATGTTGTGCCGAACATTTGTCCTAGCCAATTCCAGTGTCATACAGGAATTAACACTGAAGACAATGATACTGCAGGAACAAACACTGAAGATTGCAGTAATGCAGGAACAAACACTGAAGATTGTCATCGTGCAGGAACAAACACTGAGGACTGCAGTAATACAGGAACTAACACTGAAGACTGTGGTAATACGAGAACAAACATTGTTTCTGAATTATCAGAGTCTTCAAACACTGAAGAGTGCAGTAAAGCAGGAACATACACTGAAGACTGTCATTATGCAGGATGAAACACTGAAGAATGCAATTATGCAGGAACAAACACTGGAGACAGTGATAATTCAGGAACAAACACTGAAGACTGTGGTAATGCTTTAATATAAAACACTTAAGATTGCATTCATGCAGGAACAAACACTGAAGATTCAGTAGTGCAGGAACAAACACTGAAGACTGTGATAATGCAGGAACAAACACTAAAGACTGCAGTAATGCAGTTAAAAATACTGGAGACTGTGGTAATGTATTAATAAAAAAAACTGAAGATTGCAGACATGCAGGAGCAAGCACTGAAGATTCAGTAGTACAGGAAAAAACACTGAAGACTGTGATAATGCAGGAACAAACACTGAAGACAGCAATAATGCATGAAAAACACTGAAGACTGCAGTAATGCAGGAAAAAACACTGAAAACTGCAGTAGTGCAGGAACAAACACTGAAGACAATGATACTGCAGGAACAAACACTGAAGATTGCAGTAATGCAGGAACAAACACTGAAGACTGCAATATTGGAGGAACAAACACTGAAGACTGTGCTTATGCATTAATAAAAAACACTGAAGATTGGATTCATGCAGGAAATACACTGAAGATTCCGCAGTGCAGGAACAAACACTGAAGACAATGATACTGCAGGAACAAACACTGAAGATTGCAGTAATGCAGGAACAAACACTGAAGACTGCAATATTGGAGGAACAAACACTGAGGACTGCAGTAATTGTGGATCAAACACTGAGGACTGCAGTAATACAGGAACAAAAACTAAAGATTGTGATAATGCAGGAACAAACAATGAAGACTGTGGTAATACGAGAACAAACATTGAAGACTCTGATAATTCAGAAACAAACACTGAAGAGTGGAGTAACGCAGGAACATACACTGAAGACTGTCATAGTGCAGGAAGAAACACTGAAGAGTGCAATTATGCAGGAACAAACACTGAAAAATGTGATAATGCAGTAACAAACAATGAAGACAGCAGTTATGCAGGAACAAACATTGAAGACTGTGGTAATGCTTTAATAAAACACTGAAGATTGCATTCATGCAGGAACAAACACTGAAGACTGCAGTTATGCAGGAACAAACACTGAAGACTGTGATACTGACAGAGCAAACACTGAAGACTGCGGTTATACAGATACAAACACTGAAGACACTGATACTGCAGGAACAAACACTGAAGATTGCAGTAATTCAGAAACAAACACTGAAGTCTGCAATATTGGAGGAACAAACACTGAAGACTGGTATAATGCATGAGAAAACAAGGAAGATTGCAGTAACGCGGGAAAAAACACTGAAGACTGCAATATTGGAGGAACAAACAAACACTGAGGACTGTGATAAGGCAGGTTCAAACACTGAGGACTGCAGTAATGCAGGAACAAACACTGAAGACTGTGATTATGCAGGAAGAAACACTGAAGAGTGCAATTATGCAGGAACAAATACTGAAAAATGTGATAATGCAGGAACAAACAATGAAGACTGCGGTTATACAGGAACAAACACTGAAGACACTGATACTGCAGGAACAAACACTGAAGATTGCAGTAATGTAGCAACAAAACCTGAAGACTGCAGTCATACAGGTACAAACACTGAAGACTGCAAAAATGCAGGATCAAAACCTGAAGACTGCAGTCATACAGGTACAAACACTGAAGACTGCAAAAATGCAGGATCAAAACCTGAAGACTGCAGTCATACAGGAACAAATACTGAAGACTGCAATAATGCAGAATCAAAACCTGACGACTGCAGTCATACCAGGAATAAACACTGAGGTCGTTGATAATGCAAGAACAAACACAGAAGACTGTGGTAATGCATTAATAAAAAAAACTGAAGATTGGATTCATGCAGGAACAAACACTGAAGATTCAGTAGTGCAGGAACAAACACTGAAGACTATGATAATGCAGGAACAAACACTGAAGACTGCAATTATGCAGGAACAAACACTGAATAATGTGATAATACATGAACAAACACTGAAGACTGTCGTTATACAGGAACAAACACTGAACACAATGATACTTCAGGAACAAACACTGAAGATTGCATTCATGCAGGAACAAACACTGAAGATTCAGTAGTGCAGGAACAAACACTGAAGACTATGATAATGCAGGAACAAACACTGAAGACTGCAATTATGCAGGAACAAACACTGAAGACTGGTAATGTATGAATAAAAAAACACTGAAGATTGCATTCATGCAGGAACAAACACTGAAGATTCAGTAGTGCAGGAACAAACACGGAATACTGTAATAATGCAGGAACAAACACTGAAGACTGTGGAAATGCATGAACAAACACTGAAAACTGCGGTTATACAGGAACAAACACTGAAGACACTGATACTGCAGGAACAAACACTGAAGTCTGCAATATTGGAGGAACAAACACTGAACACTGTGATAATGCATGAGAAAACACTGAAGATTGCAGTAACGCAGGAAAAAATACTGAAGACTGCAATATTGGAGGAACAAACACTGAGGACTGCGATAAGGCAGGATCAAACACTGAGGACTGCAGTAATGCAGGAACAAACACTGAAGACTGTGATAATGCAGGAACAAACACTGAAGACACTGATACTGCAGGAACAAACACTGTGGATTGCAGTAATGCAGGAACAAAACCTGAAGACTGCAGTCATACCGGAACAAATACTGTGGTAATGCAGGAACAAACACAGAAGACTTTGATAATGCAGGAACAAACACTGAAGATTCAGTAGTGCAGGAACAAACAATGAAGTCTGTGATAACGCAGGAACAAAAATGAAGTCTGCGGTTTTACAGGAACAAACAATGAAGACAATGATACTGCAGGAACAAACACTGAAGATTGCAGTAGTGCAGCAATAAACACTGAACGCTATGATAATGCAGGAACAAACACTGAAGTCTGTGGTAATGCAGAAACAAATACTGAAGATTATGATAGTGCAGGAAAAAACACTGAAGAATGCAATGGTTCAGGAACAAACATTGAAGACTGCAATGATGCAGGAACAAAACCTGAAGACTGCAGAAATACAGGAGAAAACACTGAAGACAATGATACTGCAGTAATACAGGAAAAAAACACTGCAAACTGCAGTAATGCAGGAACAAACGCTGAAGACTGTGGTAATGCATTAATTAAAAAATACAGAAGATTGCATTCATGCAGGAACAAACACTGAAGATTCAGTAGTACAGGAACAAACTCTGAAGACTGCAGAAATACAGGAACAGACACTGAAGACTGCAGTAATGCAGGAAAAAATACTGAAGACTGCAATGATGCAGGAAAAAAAACACTAAAGACACTGATACTGCAGGAACAAACACTGAGGGTTGCAGTAATGCAGGTTAAAAACACTGAAGAATTCTGTACTTCAGGAACAAACACAGAAGACTGTGATAATGCAGGAATGAAGACTGTGGTAACAGAGGAGCAAACACTGCAGACACTGATCCTGCAGGAACAAACACTGAAGATTGCAGAAATGCAGGAAAAAACCACTGAAGGCTGCAATATTGAAGGAACAAACACTGAGGACTGTGATAATGCAGGATCAAACACTGAAGATTGTGGTAATGCATGAATAAAAAACACTGAAGCTTGGATTCATGCAGGAAATACACTGAAGATTCAGCAGTGCAGGAACAAACACTGAAGACAATGATACTGCAGGAACAAACACTGAAGATTGCAGTAATGCAGGAACAAACACTCAAGACTGCGGTAATGGAGGAACAAACACTGAGGACTGCAGTAATGCTGGAACAAACACTAAAGATTGTGATAATGCAGGAACAAACAATGAAGACTGTGGTAATACGAGAACAAACATTGAAGACTCTGATAATTCAGAAACAAACCCTGAAGAGTGGAGTAACGCAGGAACATACACTGAAGACTGTCATAGTGCAGGAAGAAACACTGAAGAGTGCAATTATGCAGGAACAAACACTGAAAATGTGATAATGCAGGAACAAACAATGAAGACAGCAGTTATGCAGGAACAAACACTGAAGACAATGATACTGCAGGAACAAACACTGAAGATTGCAGTAATGCAGGAACAAACACTGAAGACTGCAATATTGGAGGAACAAACACTGAGGACTGCAGTAATTGTGGATCAAACACTGAGGACTGCAGTAATACAGGAACAAAAACTAAAGATTGTGATAATGCAGGAACAAACAATGAAGACTGTGGTAATACGAGAACAAACATTGAAGACTCTGATAATTCAGAAACAAACCCTGAAGAGTGGAGTAACGCAGGAACATACACTGAAGACTGTCATAGTGCAGGAAGAAACACTGAAGAGTGCAATTATGCAGGAACAAACACTGAAAATGTGATAATGCAGGAACAAACAATGAAGACAGCAGTTATGCAGGAACAAACACTGAAGACTGTGGTAATGCTTGAAGAAAAACACTGAAGATTGCATTCATGCAGGAACAAACACTGAAGACTGCAGTTATGCAGGAACAAACACTGAAGACTGTGATACTGACAGAGCAAACACTGAAGACTGCGGTTATACAGACACAAACACTGAAGACACTGATACTGCAGGAACAAACACTGAAGGTTGCAGTAATTCAGAAACAAACACTGAAGTCTGCAATATTGGAGGAACAAACACTGAACACTGTGATAATGCATGAGAAAACACTGAAGACACTGAAGACTGCAATATTGGAGGAACAAACAAACACTGAGGACTGTGATAAGGCAGGTTCAAACACTGAGGACTGCAGTAATGCAGGAACAAACACTGAAGACCGTGATTATGCAGGAAGAAACACTGAAGAGTGCAATTATGCAGGAACAAATACTGAAAAATGTGATAATGCAGGAACAAACAGACTGCGGTTATACAGGAACAAACACTGAAGACACTGATACTGCAGGAACAAACATTGAAGATTGCAGTTATGTAGCAACAAAACCTGAAGACTGCAGTCATACAGGTACAAACACTGAAGACTGCAAAAATGCAGGATCAAAACCTGAAGACTGCAGTCAGACAGGAACAAATACTGAAGACTGCAATAATGCAGAATCAAAACCTGACGACTGCAGTCATACAGGAATAAACACTGAGGTCGTTGATAATGCAAGAACAAACACAGAAGACTGTGGTAATGCATTAATAAAAAACATTGAAGATTGCATTCATGCAGGAACAAACACTGAAGATTCAGTAGTGCAGGAACAAACACTGAAGACTATGATAATGCAAGAACAAACACTGAAGACTGCAATTATGCAGGAACAAACACTGAATAATGTGATAATACATGAACAAACACTGAAGATTGTCGTTATACAGGAACAAACACTGAACACAATGATACTTCAGGAACAAACACTGAAGATTGTGATATTGCATGAGAAAATACTGAAGATTGCAGAAATGCAGGATAAAACACTGAATACTGCAATATTGGAGGAACAAACACTGAGCACTGTGATAATGCAGGATGAAACACTGAGGACTGCAGTAATGCAGGAACAAACACTGAAGACTGCGATAATGCAGGAACATACAAGGAAGAGACTGTGATAATGCAGGAACAAACAATGAAGACTGCGGTTATACAGGAACAAACACTGAAGACACTGATACTGCAGGAACAAACACTGAACACAATGATACTTCAGGAACAAACACTGAAGATTGTGATATTGCATGAGAAAATACTGAAGATTGCAGTAATGCAGGATAAAACCCTGAATACTGCAATATTGGAGGAACAAACACTGAGCACTGTGATAATGCAGGATCAAACACTGAGGACTGCAGTAATGCAGGAGCGAACACTGTAGACTGTGATATTGCAGGAACAAACAATGAAGACTGTGGTAATATGAGAACAAACATTGAAGACTCTGATAATGCAGAAACAAACACTGAAGAGTGCAGGAATGCAGGAAAATACACTGAAGACTGTCATAGTGCAGGATGAAACACTGAAGACTATGATAATGCAGGAACAAACACTGAAGTCTGTGGTAACACGGGAACAAACACTGAAGATTGTGATAGTGCAGGAACAAACACTGAAGATTGCAATACTGGAGGAACAAACCTGGAAGACTATGATAGTGCAGGAACAGATAAGACTGCAATATTCGTGGAACAAACACTGAGGACTGCAGTAATGCAGGATCAAACACTGAGGACTGCAGTAATACAGGAACAAACACTGAAGACTGTGATAATGCAGGAACAAACAACGAAGATTGAGGTAATACGGGAACAAACATTGAAGACACTGATAATGCAGAAACAAACACTGAAGAGTGCAGTAAAGCAGGAGTATACAATGAAAACTGTGATAGTGCATTATCAAACACTGAAGACTACAATAATGCAGAAACAAAACCTGAAGACTGCAGTAACATAGGAACAAACACTGTAGACTATAGTAATGCAGGAACAAACACTGGAGACTGTGGTAATGTATTAATAAAAAACACTGAAGATTGCATTCATGCAGGAACAAACACCGAAGACTATCATAATGCAGGAACGAACACTGAATACTGCAATTATGCAGGAACAAACACTGAAGACTGTGATAATGCACGAACAAACACTGAAGACTGCGGTTATAGAGGAACAAACATTGAAGACACTGATACTGCAGCAACAAACACTGAAGATTGCAGTAATGCAGCAACAAACACTGAAGACTATGATAATGCAGGAACAAATACTGAAGTCTGTGGTAACGCAGGAACAAATACTGAAGATTATGATCGTGCAGGATAAAATACTGACGACTGCAATAGTGCAGGAAGAAACATGCAGGAATAAACACTGAAGACTGCAAAAATACAGGAACAAACACTGAAGACTGTAATAATGCAAGAACAAAACCTGAAGACTGCAGAAATACAGGAGAAAACACTGAAGATTGCATTCATGCAGGAACAAACACTGAAGATTCAGTAATACAGGAACAAACACTGAAGACTGTGATAATGCAAGAACAAACACTGAAGACTGTGATAATGCAGGAAAAAAACACTGAAGACTGCAGTAATGCAGGAAAAAAACACTGAAAACTGCAGTAATGTAGGAACAAACACTGAAGACTGCAATGATTCAGGATAAAAAACCACTGAAGACACTGATACTGCGGGAACAAACACTGAAGACTGCAATATTGAATTAACAAACACTGAGGACTGTGATAATGCAGGATCAAACACTGAACACATTGATAATGCAGGAACAAACACGGAAGACTGTGATAATGCAGGAACAAACAATGTAGACTGTGCTAATACGGGAACAAACAATGAAGACTCTGAATATACAGGAACAAACAGTGAAGACTACGATAATGCAGGAACAAACACTGAAGTCCGTGGTAACGCAGGAAGAAACACTGAAGACTGTGGTAATGCATTAAAAAAAACACTGAAGATTGCATTCATGCAGGAACAAACACTGAAGATTCAGTAATGCAGGAACAAACACTGAAGACTGCAGTAATGCAGGAACAAACACTGGAGACTGCAATGATGCAGGAAACAAAACTCTGAAGACTCTGATACTGCAGGAACACACACTGAAGACTGCAATATTGGAGAAAGTGAGGACTGCAGATGCTGGAGATCAGAGCTGAAAAATGTGTTGCTGGAAAAGCGTAGCAGGTCAGGCAGCATCCAAGAGCCAGGAGAATTGACCTCCTCCATGATTTTTGCTTCCCCGGCCCCCAGTGCCTTATCTTCACCATGGACATCCAGTCCCTATACACCTCCATCCCCCACCACGAAGGCCTCAAAGCCCTCCACTTCTTCCTTTCCCGCCGAACCAACCAGTACCCTTCCACTGACACCTTCCTTCAACTGACTGAACTGGTCCTCACTCTGAACAACTTCTCTTTCCAATCCTACCACTTCCTCCAAACCAAAGGAGTAGCCATAGGCACCCGCATGGGCCCCAGCTATGCCTGCCTCTTCTCCCACCTTTACCTCCGCTACATCGATGACTGTATCGGCGCTACCTCATGCTCCCATGAGTAGGTTGAACAGTTCATCCACTTTACTAACACCTTCCACCCCGACCTCAAATTTACCTGGACCGTCTCAGACTCCTCCCTCCCCTTCCTAGACCTCTCCATTTCTATCTCGGGCGACCGACACAACATGGACATTTACTATAATCCGACCGACTCCCACAGCTACCTAGATTACACCTCCTCCCACCCTGCCCCTGTAAAAACGTTATCCCACATTCCCAATTCCTTCGCCTCCGCCGCATCTGCTCCCACGAGGACCAATTCCAATACCGAACAACCCAGATGGCCTCCTTCTTCAAAGACCGCAATTTCCCCCCAGACGTGATCGACGATACTGTCCACCGCATCTTCTCCACTTCCCGCTCCTCCGCTCTTGAACCCCGCCCCTCTAATCGCCACCAGGACAGAACCCCACTGGTCCTCACCTACCACCCCACCAACCTCCAGATACATCGTATCATCCTTCGTCATTTCCGCCACCTCCAAACAGACCCCACCACCAAGGCACGGTGGCACAGTGGTTAGCACTGCTGCCTCACCATGCCTGAGACCTGGGTTCAATTCCTGCCTCAGGCGACTGACTGTGTGGAGTTTGCACGTTCTCCCCGTGTCTGCGTGGGTTTCCTCCGGGTGCTCCGGTTTCCTCCCACAGTCCAAAGATGTGCAGTGTCAGGTGAATTGGCCATACTAAATTGCCCGTAGTGTTAGGTAAGGGGTAAATGTAGGGGTATGGGTGGGTTTCGCTTCGGCGGGTCGGTGTGGACTTGTTGGGCCGAAGGGCCTGTTTCCACACTGTAAACTAATCTAAGGATATATTTCCCTCCCCTCCCCTATCAGCGTTCCGGAAAGACCACATCCTCCGCAACTCCCTCGTCTGGTCCACACCCCCCACCAACCCAACTTCCGCTCCCGGCAAGAAATGCAACACATGCGCCCACAGCTCCCCCTTTACTTCCCTCCAAGGCCCCAAGGGATCCTTCCATATCCATCACAAATTCACCTGCACCTCCACACATCATTTACTGCATCCGCTGCACCCGATGTGGCCTCCTCTACATTGGGGAGGCAGGCCGCCTACTTGCGGAGTGTTTCTGAGAACACGTCTTGGACACCTGCACCAACCAACCCAACCGCCCTGTGGCTGAACACTTTAACTCCCTCTCCCACTCCGCCAAGGACATGCAGTTCCTAGGCCTCTTCCATCGCCAGACCATGGATACACTACGCCTGGAAGAAGTGCGACTCATCTTCCACCTAGGAACCCTCCAACCACAAGGGATGAATGCAGATTTCTCCAGCTTCCTCATTTCCTCTCCCCCTACCTTATCTCAGTCCCAGCCCTCGGACTTAGCACCACCTCCTTGACCTGTAATCTTCTTCCCGAACTCTCCGCCCCACCTCCTCTCCAGCTTATCACCCTCACCTTAACCTGCTTCCACCTATCGTATTCCCAACGCCCCTCCCCCAAGTCCCTCCTCCCTACCTTTTATCTTAGCCTGCTTGGCACACCCTCCTCATTCCTGAAGAAGGGTTTATACAATATTGGAGGAACAAATACTGAGGACTGTGATAATGCAGGTTCAAACACTGTAAACTGTGATAATGCAGGTTCAAACACTCTAAACTGCAGTAATGCAGGAACAAACACTGAAGGCTGTGATAATGCAGGAACAAACAATGAAGACTCTGATAATGTGGGAACAAACACTGAAGAGTGCAGTAACGTGGGAACAAACACTCAAGACTACGATAATGCAGGAACAAACACTGAAGTCTGTAATAACACAGGTACAAACATTGAAGACTATGACAGAGCAGGAACAAACACTGAAGACTACAATAATGCAGGAACAAAACCTAAAGACTGCAGTCATACAGGAACAAACACTGAAGACTGGTAATGCAGGAACAAACACTGAAGACTGTGGTAATAGAGGAACAAACACTGATACTGCAGGAAGAAACACTGAAGATTGCAGAAATGCAGGAAGAAACACTGAAGACTGTGGTAATGCATTAATAAAAAACACTGAAGATTGCATTCATGCAGGAACAAACAGTGAAGATTCAGTAGTGCAGGAACAAATACTGAAGACTGTGATAATGCAGGAACAAACACTGAAGACTGCAATTATGCAGGAACAAGCACTGAAGACTGTGATAATGCAGGAACAAACACTGAAGACTGCAATATTGGAGGAATAAACACTGAGGACTGTGCTAATGCAGGAACAAACACTGAGGACTGCAGTAATGCAGGAACAAACACTGAAGACTGGGATAATGCAGGAACAAACACTGAAGACTGCAATTATGCAGGAACAAACACTGAAGACAGCAATATTGGAGGAACAAACACTGAGGACTTTGATAATGCAGGAACAAACACTGAGGACTTTGATAATGCAGGAACAAACACTGGAGACAGTGATAATGCAGGAACAGACAATGTAGACTGTGGTAATACTGAAACAAACAATGAAGACTCTGATAATGCATGAACAATCACTGAAGACTGCAGTTATACAGGAATAAACACTGAAAACACTGATACTTCAGGAACAAACAGTGAAGACAGTGATAATGCAGGAACAAACAATGAAGACTGCAATATTGGAGGAACAAACACTAAAGACTGTGATAATACCTGAGCAAACACTGAAGATTGCTATAATGCAGGATCAAACACTGAAGACTGCAATATTGGAGGAACAAACACTGAGGACTGTGATAATGCAGGATCAAACACTGAAGACTGCAATATTGGAGGAACAAACACTGAGGACTGTGATAATGCAGGATCAAACACTGAACACTGCAGTAATGCAGGAACAAACACTGAAGACAGTGATAATGCAGGAACAGACAATGTAGACTGTGGTATTACAGAAACAAACAATGAAGACTCTGATAATGCATGAACAAACACTGAAGACTGCTGTAAAGCAGGAACAAACACTGAAGACTGCTGTAAAGCAGGAACAAACACTGAAGACAGTGATAATGCAGGAACAAGCACTGAAGACTACGGTATTGAAGGAAACATCACTGAAGACTCTGATAATGCAGGAACAAGAACTGACCACCCCGGTCATGCAGGAACATCCACTGACAACTGTGGCAATTCAGGAATAAACACTGAACACTCAGATAATGCAGGAACAAAAAATGAAGACTGCAATATTGGAGGAAGAAACACTGAAGACTGTGATAATGCATGAGCAAACACTAAAGATTGCAGTAATGCAGGAACAAACACTGAAGACTTCAGTAACTTAGGAACAAACACTGAAGACTGTGACAATGCAGGAACAAACAATCAAGACTGCGGTAATACAGGAACAAATACAGAAGACACTGATAGTGCAGGAACAAACACTGAAGATTGCAGTAATGTAGGAAAAACACTGTGGACCGCAGTAAGGCAGGGACAAACACTGAGGACTGTGATAATGCAGGAACAAACAATGAAGACTGCAGTAATACAGGAACAAACACTAAAGACACTGATACTGCAGGAACAAACACTGAAGATTGCAGTAATGTAGGAAAAAACACTGAAGACTGTAATATTGGAGGAACAAACACAGAGGACTGTGAGAATGCTGGATCAAACACTGAAGACTGTGATAATGCAGGAACAAACAATGAAGATTGCAGAAATGCAGAAATACAGGAACAAACACTGAAGACACTGATACTGCAGGAATAAATACGGAAGATTGCAGCAATGCAGGAAAAAAACACAGAAGACTGCAGTAATGCAGGAACAAACACTGAACACAGTGATAATGTAGGAACAAACAATGAAGACAGCGGTTATACAGGAACAAACACTGAAGACTGATACTGCAGGAACAAACACTGAAGATTGCAGAAATGCAGGAACAAACACTGAAGACTACGATAATGCAGTAACAAACACTGAAGTCTGTGGTAACGCAGGAACAATCATTGAAGATTATGATAGTGCAGGACCAAACATTGAAGACTGCACTAATGCAGGAACAAAACCTGAAGACTGCAGTAATACAGAAACAAACACTGAAGACTGTGGTAATGCAGGAGAAAACACTGAAGACTGCGGTAATGCATTAATAAAAAAACACTGAAGATTGCACTCATGCAGGAACAAACACTGAAGATTCAGTAGTGCAGGAACAAACACTGAAGACTGTGATAATGCAGGAACAAACATTAAAGACTGCAGATATGCAGGAACAGGCACGGAAGACTGCTGTATGCAGGAACAAACACTGAAGTCTTTGGTAATGCCAGAACAAATACTGAATACTGAAGATTATGATCGTGCAGGATAAAATACTGAAGACTGCAATAGTGCAGGAAGAAACATGCAGGAATAAACACTGAAGGCTGCAGAAATACAGGAACAAACACTGAAGACTGCAATAATGCAGGAACAAAAGCTGAAGACTGCAGAAATACAGGAGAAAACACTGAAGACTGTGGTAATGCATTAGTAAAAAACACTGAAGATTGCATTCATGCAGGAACAAACACTGAAGATTCAGTAATACAGGGACAAACACCGAAGACTGCGGTAATGCAGGAACAAACACCGAAGACTGCGGTAATGCAGGAACAAACACTGAAGACTGCAGTAATGCAGGAACAAACACTGGAGACTGCAATGATGCAGGGAAAAAAAACTCTGAAGACTCCGATACTGCAGGAACACACACTGAAGACTGCAATATTGGAGGAAGTGAAGATGCTGGAAATCAGAGCTGTAAAATATGTTGCTGGAAAAGCGCAGCAGGTCAGGCAGCATCCAAGGGCCAGGAGAATTGACCTCCTCCATGATTTTTGCTTCCCCGGCCCCCAACGTCTTATCTTCACCATGGACGTCCAGTCCCTATACACTTCCATCCCCTATCACGAAGGCCTCAAAGCCCTCCACTTCTTCCTATCCCGCCGAACCAACCAGTACCCTTCCACTGACACCTTCCTTCGACTGACTGAACTGGTCCTCACTCTGAACAACTTCTCTTTCCAATCCTACCACTTCCTCCAAACCAAAGGAGTAGCCATGGGCACCCGCATGGGCCCCAGCTATGCCTGCCTCTTCGTCGGATATGTGGAACAGTCCATCTTCCGCAGCTACACTGGCACCACCCCCTACCTTTTCCTCCGCTACATCGATGACTGTATCGGCGATACCTCATGCTCCCATGAGTAGGTTGAACAGTTCATCCACTTTACTAACACCTTCCACCCTGACCTCAAATTTACCTGGACCATCTCAGACTCCTCCCTCCCCTTCCTAGACCTCTCCATCTCTATCTCGGGTGACCGACACAACCCGGACATTTACTATAATCCGACTGACTCCCACAGCTACCTAGATTACACCTCCTCCCACCCTGCCCCTGTAAAAACGCCATCCCATATTCCCAATTCCTTCACCTCCGCCGCATCTGCTTCCAGGAGGACCAATTCCAATACCGAACAACCCAGATGGCCTCCTTCTTCAAAGACCGCAATCTCCCCCCAGACGTGATCGACGATGCTCTCCACCGCATCTCCTCCACTTCCCGCTCCTCTGCCTTTGAACCCCGACCCTCTAATCGCCACCAGGACAGAACCCCACTGGTCCTCACCTACCACCCCACCAACCTCCAGATACATCGTATCATCCTTCGTCATTTCCGCCACTTCCAAACAGACCCCACCACCAAGGATATATTTCCCTCCCCTCCCCTATCAGCGTTCCGGAAAGACCACATCCTCCGCAACTCCCTCGTCAGGTCCACACCCTCCACCAACCCAACCTCCACTCCCGGCATCTTCCCCTGAAACCGCAAGAAATGCAACACATGCGCCCACACCTCCCCCTTTACTTCCCTCCAAGGTCCCAAGGGATCCTTCCATATCCATCACAAATTCACCTGCACCTCCACACACATCATTTACTGCATCCGCTGCACCCGATGTGGCCTCCTCTACACTGGGGAGACAGGCCGCCTACTTGCGGAGTGTTTCTGAGAACACCTCTGGGACACCTGCACCAACCAACCCAACCGCCCCGTGGCTGAACACTTTAACTCCCTCTCCCACTCCGCCAAGGACATGCAGGTCCTTGGCCTCCTCCATCACCAGACCATGGATACACGACGCCTGGAGGAAGAGCGACTCATCTTCCACCTAGGAACCCTCCAACCACAAGGGATGAATGCAGATTTCTCCAGCTTCCTCATTTCCCCTCCCCCTACCTTATCTCAGTCCCAACCCTCGGACTCAGCACCGCCTCCTTGACCTTTAATCTTCATCCCGAACTCTCCGCCCCACCACCTCTCCAGCCTATCACCCTCACCTTAACCTGCTTCCACCTATCGTATTCCCAACGACCCTCCCCCCAAGTCCCTCCTCCCTACCTTTTATCTTAGCCTGCTTGGCACACCATCCTCATTCCTAAAGAAGGGCTTATACAATATTGGAGGAACAAATACTGAGGACTGTGATAATGCAGGTTCAAACACTGTAAACTGCAGTAATGCAAGAACAAACACTGAAGGCAGTGATAATGCAGGAACAAACAATGAAGACTGTGATAATATGGGAATAAACAATGAAGTCTATAATGCGGGAAAAACACTGAAGAGTGCAGTAACGTGGGAACAAACACTGAAGACTACGATAATGCAGGAACAAACACTGAAGTCTGTGATAACACAGGAACAAACATTGAAGATTATGACTACAATAAGGCAGGAACAAAACCTAAAGACTGCAGTCATACAGGAACAAACACTGAAGACTGTGGTAATAGAGGAACAAACACTGATACTGCAGGAAGAAACACTGAAGATTGCAGAAATGCAGGAACAAACACTGAAGACTGTGGTAATGCATTAATAAAAAACACTGAAGATTACATTCATGCAGGAACAAACAGTGAAGATTCAGTAGTGCAGGAACAAATACTGAAGACTGTGATAATGCAGGAACAAACAATGAAGACTGCAATATTGGAGGAATAAACACTGAGGACTGTGGTAATGCAGGAACAAACACTGAAGACTGGGACAATGCAGGAACAAACACTGAAGACTCATATAACACAGGAACAAGCAGTGAAGAGTGCAGTAACACAGGAATATACACTGAAGACTACGATAATGCAGGAACAAACAACGAACACTGCGGTTATACAGGATCAGACACTGAAGACGCTGATACTGAAGGAACAAACACTGAAGGATGCAGTAATGCAGGAACAAACAACGAAAACTACGATAATGCAGGAACAAACACTGGAAACTGTGGTAACACAGGAACAAATCCTGAAGATTATGATAGTGCCGCAACAAACACTGAAGACTGCAATAGTGCAGGAACAAACATGAAGACTGCAGAAATACAGGAAAAAACACTGAAGCCAGCAATATTGGAGGAACAAACACTGAGGACTGTGATAATGCGGGAACACTGAGGACTGCAGTAATGCAGGAACAAACACTGAAGACT
Organism: Chiloscyllium plagiosum; assembly: GCF_037043375.1. Lineage (NCBI taxonomy): Eukaryota > Metazoa > Chordata > Chondrichthyes > Orectolobiformes > Hemiscylliidae > Chiloscyllium > Chiloscyllium plagiosum. The sequence goes on along the minus strand of NW_028270162.1, from coordinate 10,253,696 downwards.
GTGATAATGCAGGAGCAAACAATGAAGACTATGATAATACAGGAACAAACAATGAAGACTTTGATAATACAGGAACAAACAGTGAAGACTGCAGTAACGCAGGAACATACACTGAAGACTGCAATAATGCAGGGAAAAAAATTTGAAGACTGTGGTAATGCATTAATAAAAAACACTGAAGATTGCATTCATGCAGGAACAAACACTAAAGATTCAGTAGTGCAGGAACAAACACTGAAGAGTGTAATAATGCAGGAACAAACAAAGAAGACTGCGGTTATAGAGGAACAAACACCGAAGACACTGATACTGCAAAAACAAACACTTAAGATTGCAGTAATGTAGCAACAAAACCTGAAGACTGCAGTCATACAGGTACAAACACTGAAGACACTGATAGTGCAGGAACAAACACTGAAGATTGTAGTAATGTAGGAAAAAACACTGAAGACTGCAATATTGGAGGAACAAACACTGAGGACTGCAGTAATGCAGGGACAAACACTGAACACTGGGATAATGCAGTAACAAACACTGAAGACTCTGATACTGCAGGAACAAACACTATAGATTGCACAAATGCAGGATAAAACACTGAAGACTGCAATGTTGGAGGAACAAACACTGAGGACTGTGATAATGCAGGAACATACACTGAAGACTGCAGCAATGCAGGAACAAACACTGAAGACTGTGATAATACAGGAAAAAACCTGAAGACTGCAATGATGCAGGAAAAAAAACACTGAAGACTGCAATAATGCAGGAACAAACACTGAAGACTGCTTTATTGCAGGAACATACATGAAATACTGCTGTAATGCAGGAAAAAATACTGAAGACTGCAATGATGCAGGAAAAAAACACTGAAGACACTGATACTACAGGAACAAACACTGAAGATTGCAGAAATGCAGATAAAAACATTGAAGAATTCTGTACTGCTGGAAAAAATAATGAAGACTGTGATAATAGAGGAACAAACACTGATACTGCAGGAACAAAAACAGAAGATTGCAGAAATGCAGGTAAAACACAGAAGACTGCAATATTGGAGGAACAAACACTGAGGACTGTGATAATGCAGGATGAAACACTGAAGACTGCAGTAATGCAGGATAAAACACTGAAGACTGCAATATTGGAGGAACAAACACTGAGGACTGTGATAATGCGGGAACAAAAACTGAGGACTGCAGTAATGCAGGAACAAACACTGAAGACTGTGATAATGCAGGAGCAATCAATGAAGACTGTGATAGTACAGGAACAAACAATGAAGACTCTGATAATACAGGAACAAACAGTGAAGAGTGCAGTAACGCAGGAACACACACTGAAGACTGCGATAGTGCACGAACAAACACTGAAGACTATGATAAGTCCGTGGTAACGCAGGAACAAACACTGAAGATTGCAATAATGCAGGAAAAAAATCTGAAAACTGTGGTAATGCATTATTAAAAAACACTGAAGATTACATTCACGCAGGAACAAACACTGAAGATTCAGTAGTGCAGGAACAAACACAGAAGACTGTGATAATGCAGGAACAAACAAAGAAGACTATGGTTATACAGGAACAAACACCAAAGACATTGATACTGCAGGAACAAACACTTAAGATTGCAGTAATGCAGGAACAAACACTGAACACTCAGATAATGCAGGAACAAACACTGAAGTCGGCAATATTGGAGGAACAAACACTGAAGACTGTGATAATGCATGAGCAATCATTGAAGATTGCAGTAATGCAGGATAAAACACTAAAGACTGCAATATTGGAGGAACAAACACTGAGGACTGTGCTAATGCAGGATCAAACACTGAAGACTGCAGTAATGCAGGAACAAACACTGAAAACTGTGATAATGCAGGAACAGACAATGTTGACCGTGGTAATACAGAAACAAATAATGCAAACTCTGATAATGCATGAACAAACACTGAAGACTGTGACAATGCAGGAACAAACACTGAAGACTGTGATAATGCAGGAACAAGCACTGAAGACTGTGGCAATGCATTAATAAAAAGCACTGAAGATTGCATTCATGCAGGAACAAACACTGAAGATTCTGTAATGCAGGAACAAACTGAAGACTGCGGTAATGAAGGAAATATCACTGAAGACTGGCAATGCATGAGCAAACACTGAAAATTGCAGTTATGCAGGAACAAGTACTGAAGACTATGACAATGCAGGAACAAACAATCAAGATTGCGGTAATACAGGAATAAACACTGAAGACACTGATAGTGCAGGATCAAACACTGAAGATTGCAGTAATGTCAGAAAAAACACTGAAGACTGCAATATTGGGGAAACAAACACTGTGGATTGCAGTAATGCAGGGACAAACACTGAACACTGGGATAATGCAGGAACCAACACTGAAGACTCTGATAATGCAGGAACAATCATTGAAGATTATGATAGTGCTGGACCAAAGTCTGAAGACTGCAATAATGCAGAAACAAAACCTGAAGACTGCAGTCATACAGGAACAAACACTGAAGACTGTGGTAATGAATTAATAAAAAACACTGAAGATTCAGTAGTACAGGAACAAACACTGAAGACTGTGATAATGCAGGAATAAACAACGAAGGCTGGGGTTATACAGGAACAAACACTGAAGACACTGATAATGCAGGTATAAACACTGAAGACTGCAGTAATACAGGAACAAATACTGAAGATTATGATAGTGCTGGAACAAACACTGAAGACTGCAGAAATACAGAAACAAACACTGAAGATAGTGGCAATGCAGGAGAAAACATTGAAGACTGTGGTAATCCATTAATTTAAAAAACGCTGAAGATTGCATTCATGCAGGAACAAACACTGAAGACTGTGATAATGCAGGATCAAACACTGAAGACTGTGGCAATGCATTAATAAAAAGCACTGAAGATTGCATTCATGCAGGAACAAACACTGAAGATTCTGTAATGCAGGAACAAACTGAAGACTGCAGTAATGCAGGAACAAATACTGAAGACTGCAGTAATGCAGGAACAAACACTGAAGACTGCAGTAATGCAGGAACAAACACTGAAGACAGCAGTCATGCAGGAACAAACACTGAAGACTCTGATAATGCAGGGACAAACATTGAAGATTATGATAGTGCTGGACCAAAGTCTGAAGATTGCAATAATGCAGAAACAAAACCTGAAGACTGCAGTCATACAGGAACAAACACTGAAAACTGTGGTAATGCAGGAACAAACACTGAAGACTGTGGCAATGCATTAATGAAAAGCACTGAAGATTGCATTCATGCAGGAACAAACACTGACGATTCAGTAATGCAGGAACAAACTGAAGACTGTGCTAATGCAGGAACAAACACTGAAGACTGCAGTAATGCAGGAACAAATACTGAAGACTGCAGTAATGCAGGAACAAATACTGAAGACTGCAGTAATGCACGAAAAAATACTGAAGACTGCAATGATGCAGGAATAAAACACTGAAGACATATACTGCAGGAACATACATTGAAGATTGCAGTAATGCAGGAACAAAAACTGATGCCTGCAATATTGGAGGAACAAACACTGAAGACTGTGATAATGCATGAGCACATGTTGAAGATTGCAGTAATGCAGTATAAAACACTGAAGACTGCAATCATGCAGGAACAACCACCGAACACCGTGATAATGCAGGAACAAACACTGAAGACAGTGATAATGCAGAAACAGACAATGTACACCGTGGTAATACGGAAAGGAACAATGAAGATTCTGATAATGCAGGAACAAACACTGAAGATTCAGTATTGCAGGAACAAACACTAAACACTGCTGTTATGCAGGAACAAACACTGATGTCTTTGGTAACACCGGAACAAATACCGAAGATTATGATCATGCAGGAACTAACACTGAAGACTGCAATAATGCAGGAACAAAACCTGAAGACTGCAGAAATGCAGGAACAAAGACTGAAGACTGTGGTAATGTAGGAGAAAACACTGAAGACTGCAGTAATGCATTAATAAAAGCACTGAAGTTTGCATTCATGCAGGAACAAACACTTAAGATTCAGTAGTGCAGGAACAATCACTGAAGACTATGATAATGCAGGAACAAACACTGAAGACACTGATACTTCAGGAATAAACACTGAAGATTGCAGTAATGCAGGAACAAACACTGAAGACAACGATAATGCAGGAACAAACACTGAAGTCTGTGGAAATACAGAAACAAACACTGAAGACTGTGGTAATGCAGGAACAAACACTGAAGACTGTGATAATGCATTAATAAAAAGCACTGAAGATTGCATTCATGCAGGAACAAACACTGAAGATTCAGTAATGCAGGAACAAACTGAAGACTGTGCTAATGCAGGAACAGACACTGAAGACTCCAGTAATGCAGGAACAAACACTGAAGACTGCAGTAATGCAGGAAAAAATACTGAAGACTGAAATGATGCAGGAATAAAACACTGAAGACACGTACTGCAGGAACAAACATTGAAGATTGCAGTAATGCAGGAACAAAAACTGATGGCTGCAATATTGGAGGAACAAACACTGAAGACTGTGATCATGCATGAGCACATGCTGACGATTGCAGTAATGCAGTATAAAACACTGAAGACTGCAATATTGCAGGCACAAACACTGAGAACTGCGATAATGCAGTGTCAGACACTGAAGACTGTGATAATGCAGAAACAGACAATGTACCCTGTGGTAATATGGAAAGGAACAATAAGGTTTCTGATAATGCAGGAACAAACACTGAATATTCAGTAGTGCAGGAACAAACACTGAATACTGTGATAATGCAGGAACAGGCACGGAAGACTGCTGTTATGCAGGAACAAACACTGAAGTCTTTGGTAACGCTGGAACAAATACTGAAGATTATGATCGTGCAGGAACAAACACTGAAGACTGCAATAATGCAGGAACAAAACCTGAAGACTGTGGTAATACATTAATAAAAAGCACTGAAGTTTGCATTTATGCAGGAACAAACACTGAAGACTGCGATAATGCATGAACAAACACTGAAAACTGCGATAATGCAGGAACAAACACTGAAAGTTGTGATAATGCAGGAACAAACAATGAAGACTGTGAAAATACGGGACCAAACACTGAAGACTGCGATAATTCAGGAACAAACACTGAAGACTGCGATAATGCAGGAAAAAACACTGAAGTCTGTGATAATACAGGAACAAACACAGAAGAGTTCCGTTAAGCAGGAACAAACACTGAAGACTACAATAATGGAGGAACAAACACTGAAGTCTGTGGTAACGCAGGAAGAAACATTGAAGATTATGATAGTGCAGGAACAAACACTGAAGACTACAATAATGCAGGAACAAAACCTGAAAACTGCAGTTATACAGGAACAAACACTGAAGACTGTGGTAATGCAGGAACAAACAATGAAAACTGCGGTTATACAGGAACAATCTCTGAAGACACTGATACTGCAGGAACAAACACTGAAGATTGCTGTAATGCAGGAACAAAAACTGAAGACTACGATAATCCAGGAACAAACACTGAAGACTATGGTAACACAGAAACAAATACTGAAGACTATGATAGTGCAGGAACAAACTTTGAAGACTGCAATAATGCAGGAACAAAACCTGAAGACTGCAGTCATGCAGGAACAAACAGTGAAAGCTGCGATAATGCAGGAACAAACACTGAAGACTGCAATGATGCAGGGAAAAAAACACTGAAGATTGTGATAATGCAGGAACAAACACTGAAGACTGCAATTATGCAGGAACAAACATTGAAGACTGCAGTTATGCAGGAACAAACACTGAAGACTGCAGTAATGCTGGATAAAATACTGAAGACAGCAATGATGCAGGAAAAAAAACACTGAAGGCACTGATACTGCAGGAACAAACACTGAAGACTGTGGTGATGAATTAATAAAAAACACTGAAGATTGCATTCCTGCAAGAAGAAACACTAAAGATTCAGTAGTGCAGGAACAAACACTGAAGACTGCAATTATGCAGGAACAAACACTGAAGACACTGATACTGCAGGAATAAACACTGATGTCTGCAGTAATGCAGGAACAAACACGGAAGAGACTGTGATAATGCAGGAACAAACAATGAATACTACGGTTATACAGGAATAAACACTGAAGACACTGATACTGCAGGAATAAACACTGAAGATTTCAATAATGCAGGAACAAACACTGAAGATTGCAGTAATGCAGGAACAAAGACTGAAGTCTGTGGTAACGCAGGAACAAATACTGAAGATTATGATAGTGCAGGAACAAACACTGAAGACTGCAATAATGCAGGAACAAACAATGAAGACTGCAGTAATACAGAAACACACTGAAGATAGCGGCAATGCAGGAGAAAACACTGAAGACTGTGGTAATGCATTAATAAAAAAACAATGAAAATTGCATTCATGCAGGAAAAAACACTGAAGATTCAGTAGTGCAGGAACAAACACCGAAGACTGTGATAATGCAGGAACAAACACTGAAGACACTGATACTGCAGGAATAAACACTGAAGATTGCAGTAATGCAGGAGCAAACACTGAAGACTACGATAATGCAGGAACAAACACTGAAGTCTGTGGTAATGCAGGAACAAATACTGAAGATTATGATAGTGCAGGAACAAACACTGAAGACTGCAATAGTGCAGAAATAAACACTGAAGACTGCAATAGTGCAGGAAGAAAAGGAACAAAAACTGAAGACTACCATAATCCAGGAACAAACACTGAAGACTGTGGTAATGCATTAATAAAAAACACTGAAGATTGCATTCATGCAGGAACAAACACTGAAGATTCAGTAGTCCAGGAACAAACACTGAAGACAATGATACTGCAGGAACAAACACTGAAGATTGCAGTAATGCAGGAACAAACACTGAAGACTGCAATATTGGAGGAACAAACACTGAGGACTGCAGTAATTGTGGATCAAACACTGAGGACTGCAGTAATACAGGAACAAAAACTAAAGATTGTGATAATGCAGGAACAAACAATGAAGACTGTGGTAATACGAGAACAAACATTGAAGACTCTGATAATTCAGAAACAAACACTGAAGAGTGGAGTAACGCAGGAACATACACTGAAGACTGTCATAGTGCAGGAAGAAACACTGAAGAGTGCAATTATGCAGGAACAAACACTGAAAAATGTAATAATGCAGTAACAAACAATGAAGACAGCAGTTATGCAGGAACAAACACTGAAGACTGTGGTAATGCTTTAATAAAAACACTGAAGATTGCATTCATGCAGGAACAAACACTGAAGACTGCAGTTATGCAGGAACAAACACTGAAGACTGTGATACTGACAGAGCAAACACTGAAGACTGCGGTTATACAGACACAAACACTGAAGACACTGATACTGCAGGAACAAACACTGAAGATTGCAGTAATTCAGAAACAAACACTGAAGTCTGCAATATTGGAGGAACAAACACTGAAGACTGGTATAATGCATGAGAAAACAAGGAAGATTGCAGTAACGCGGGAAAAAACACTGAAGACTGCAATATTGGAGGAACAAACAAACACTGAGGACTGTGATAAGGCAGGTTCAAACACTGAGGACTGCAGTAATGCAGGAACAAACACTGAAGACACTGATACTGCAGGAATAAACACTGATGTCTGCAGTAATGCAGGAACAAACACTGAAGACTGCGATAATGCAGGAACAAACACGGAAGAGACTGTGATAATGCAGGAACAAACAATGAATACTACGGTAATACAGGAACAAACACTGAAGACACTGATACTGCAGGAATAAACACTGAAGATTTCAATAATGCAGGAACAAACACTGAAGATTGCAGACATGCAGGAGCAAGCATTGAAGATTCAGTAGTACAGGAAAAAACACTGAAGACTGTGATAATGCAGGAACAAACACTGAAGACAGCAATAATGCATGAAAAACACTGAAGACTGCAGTAATGCAGGAAAAAACACTGAAAACTGCAGTAATGCAGGAACAAACACTGAAGACAGCAGTTATGCAGGAACAAACACTGAAGACTCTGATAATGCAGGGACAAACATTGAAGATTATGATAGTGCTGGACCAAAGTCTGAAGATTGCAATAATGCAGAAACAAAACCTGAAGACTGCAGTCATACAGGAACAAACACTGAAAACTGTGGTAATGCAGGAACAAACACTGAAGACTGTGGCAATGCATTAATGAAAAGCACTGAAGATTGCATTCATGCAGGAACAAACACTGACGATTCAGTAATGCAGGAACAAACTGAAGACTGTGCTAATGCAGGAACAAACACTGAAGACTGCAGTAATGCAGGAACAAATACTGAAGACTGCAGTAATGCAGGAACAAATACTGAAGACTGCAGTAATGCACGAAAAAATACTGAAGACTGCAATGATGCAGGAATAAAACACTGAAGACATATACTGAAGGAACATACATTGAAGATTGCAGTAATGCAGGAACAAAAACTGATGCCTGCAATATTGGAGGAACAAACACTGAAGACTGTGATAATGCATGAGCACATGTTGAAGATTGCAGTAATGCAGTATAAAACACTGAAGACTGCAATCATGCAGGAACAACCACCGAACACCGTGATAATGCAGGAACAAACACTGAAGACAGTGATAATGCAGAAACAGACAATGTACACCGTGGTAATACGGAAAGGAACAATGAAGATTCTGATAATGCAGGAACAAACACTGAAGATTCAGTATTGCAGGAACAAACACTAAACACTGCTGTTATGCAGGAACAAACACTGATGTCTTTGGTAACACCGGAACAAATACCGAAGATTATGATCATGCAGGAACTAACACTGAAGACTGCAATAATGCAGGAACAAAAACTGATGCCTGCAATATTGGAGGAACAAACACTGAAGACTGTGATAATGCATGAGCACATGTTGAAGATTGCAGTAATGCAGTATAAAACACTGAAGACTGCAATCATGCAGGAACAACCACCGAACACCGTGATAATGCAGAAATGCAGGAACAAAGACTGAAGACTGTGGTAATGTAGGAGAAAACACTGAAGACTGCAGTAATGCATTAATAAAAGCACTGAAGTTTGCATTCATGCAGGAACAAACACTTAAGATTCAGTAGTGCAGGAACAATCACTGAAGACTATGATAATGCAGGAACAAACACTGAAGACTGCAGTTATGCAGGAACAAACACTGAAGACACTGATACTTCAGGAATAAACACTGAAGATTGCAGTAATGCAGGAATAAACACTGAAGACAACGATAATGCAGGAACAAACACTGAAGTCTGTGGAAATACAGAAACAAACACTGAAGACTGTGGTAATGCAGGAACAAACACTGAAGACTGTGATAATGCATTAATAAAAAGCACTGAAGATTGCATTCATGCAGGAACAAACACTGAAGATTCAGTAATGCAGGAACAAACTGAAGACTGTGCTAATGCAGGAACAGACACTGAAGACTCCAGTAATGCAGGAACAAACACTGAAGACTGCAGTAATGCAGGAAAAAATACTGAAGACTGAAATGATGCAGGAATAAAACACTGAAGACACGTACTGCAGGAACAAACATTGAAGATTGCAGTAATGCAGGAACAAAAACTGATGGCTGCAATATTGGAGGAACAAACACTGAAGACTGTGATCATGCATGAGCACATGCTGACGATTGCAGTAATGCAGTATAAAACACTGAAGACTGCAATATTGCAGGCACAAACACTGAGAACTGCGATAATGCAGTGTCAGACACTGAAGACTGTGATAATGCAGAAACAGACAATGTACCCTGTGGTAATATGGAAAGGAACAATAAAGTTTCTGATAATGCAGGAACAAACACTGAATATTCAGTAGTGCAGGAACAAACACTGAATACTGTGATAATGCAGGAACAGGCACGGAAGACTGCTGTTATGCAGGAACAAACACTGAAGTCTTTGGTAACGCTGGAACAAATACTGAAGATTATGATCATGCAGGAACAAACACTGAAGACTGCAATAATGCAGGAACAAAACCTGAAGACTGTGGTAATACATTAATAAAAAGCACTGAAGTTTGCATTTATGCAGGAACAAACACTGAAGACTGCGATAATGCATGAACAAACACTGAAAACTGCGATAATGCAGGAACAAACACTGAAAGTTGTGATAATGCAGGAACAAGCAATGAAGACTGTGAAAATACGGGACCAAACACTGAAGACTGCGATAATGCAGGAACAAACACTGAAGACTGCGATAATGCAGGAAAAAACACTGAAGTCTGTGATAATACAGGAACAAACACAGAAGAGTTCCGTTAAGCAGGAACAAACACTGAAGACTACAATAATGCAGGAACAAACACTGAAGTCTGTGGTAACGCAGGAACAAACATTGAAGATTATGATAGTGCAGGACCAAACACTGAAGACTACAATAATGCAGGAACAAAACCTGAAAACTGCAGTTATACAGGAACAAACACTGAAGACTGTGGTAATGCAGGAACAAACAATGAAAACTGCGGTTATACAGGAACAATCTCTGAAGACACTGATACTGCAGGAACAAACACTGAAGATTGCTGTAATGCAGGAACAAAAACTGAAGACTACGATAATCCAGGAACAAACACTGAAGACTATGGTAACACAGAAACAAATACTGAAGACTATGATAGTGCAGGAACAAACTTTGAAGACTGCAATAATGCAGGAACAAAACCTGAAGACTGCAGTCATGCAGGAACAAACAGTGAAGTCTGTGGAAATACAGAAACAAACACTGAAGACTGTGGTAATGCAGGAACAAACACTGAAGACTGTGATAATGCATTAATAAAAAGCACTGAAGATTGCATTCATGCAGGAACAAACACTGAAGATTCAGTAATGCAGGAACAAACTGAAGACTGTGCTAATGCAGGAACAGACACTGAAGACTCCAGTAATGCAGGAACAAACACTGAAGACTGCAGTAATGCAGGAAAAAATACTGAAGACTGAAATGATGCAGGAATAAAACACTGAAGACACGTACTGCAGGAACAAACATTGAAGATTGCAGTAATGCAGGAACAAAAACTGATGGCTGCAATATTGGAGGAACAAACACTGAAGACTGTGATCATGCATGAGCACATGCTGACGATTGCAGTAATGCAGTATAAAACACTGAAGACTGCAATATTGCAGGCACAAACACTGAGAACTGCGATAATGCAGTGTCAGACACTGAAGACTGTGATAATGCAGAAACAGACAATGTACCCTGTGGTAATATGGAAAGGAACAATAAAGTTTCTGATAATGCAGGAACAAACACTGAATATTCAGTAGTGCAGGAACAAACACTGAATACTGTGATAATGCAGGAACAGGCACGGAAGACTGCTGTTATGCAGGAACAAACACTGAAGTCTTTGGTAACGCTGGAACAAATACTGAAGATTATGATCATGCAGGAACAAACACTGAAGACTGCAATAATGCAGGAACAAAACCTGAAGACTGTGGTAATACATTAATAAAAAGCACTGAAGTTTGCATTTATGCAGGAACAAACACTGAAGACTGCGATAATGCATGAACAAACACTGAAAACTGCGATAATGCAGGAACAAACACTGAAAGTTGTGATAATGCAGGAACAAACAATGAAGACTGTGAAAATACGGGACCAAACACTGAAGACTGCGATAATGCAGGAACAAACACTGAAGACTGCGATAATGCAGGAAAAAACACTGAAGTCTGTGATAATACAGGAACAAACACAGAAGAGTTCCGTTAAGCAGGAACAAACACTGAAGACTACAATAATGCAGGAACAAACACTGAAGTCTGTGGTAACGCAGGAACAAACATTGAAGATTATGATAGTGCAGGACCAAACACTGAAGACTACAATAATGCAGGAACAAAACCTGAAAACTGCAGTTATACAGGAACAAACACTGAAGACTGTGGTAATGCAGGAACAAACAATGAAAACTGCGGTTATACAGGAACAATCTCTGAAGACACTGATACTGCAGGAACAAACACTGAAGATTGCTGTAATGCAGGAACAAAAACTGAAGACTACGATAATCCAGGAACAAACACTGAAGACTATGGTAACACAGAAACAAATACTGAAGACTATGATAGTGCAGGAACAAACTTTGAAGACTGCAATAATGCAGGAACAAAACCTGAAGACTGCAGTCATGCAGGAACAAACAGTGAAAGCTGCGATAATGCAGGAACAAACACTGAAGACTGCAATGATGCAGGGAAAAAAACACTGAAGATTGTGATAATGCAGGAACAAACACTGAAGACTGCAATTATGCAGGAACAAACATTGAAGACTGCAGTTATGCAGGAACAAACACTGAAGACTGCAGTAATGCTGGATAAAATACTGAAGACAGCAATGATGCAGGAAAAAAAACACTGAAGGCACTGATACTGCAGGAACAAACACTGAAGACTGTGGTGATGAATTAATAAAAAACACTGAAGATTGCATTCCTGCAAGAAGAAACACTAAAGATTCAGTAGTGCAGGAACAAACACTGAAGACTGCAATTATGCAGGAACAAACACTGAAGACACTGATACTGCAGGAATAAACACTGATGTCTGCAGTAATGCAGGAACAAACACGGAAGAGACTGTGATAATGCAGGAACAAACAATGAATACTACGGTAATACAGGAACAAACACTGAAGACACTGATACTGCAGGAATAAACACTGAAGATTGCAGTAATGCAGGAACAAAGACTGAAGTCTGTGGTAACGCAGGAACAAATACTGAAGATTATGATAGTGCAGGAACAAACACTGAAGACTGCAATAATGCAGGAACAAACAATGAAGACTGCAGTAATACAGAAACACACTGAAGATAGCGGCAATGCAGGAGAAAACACTGAAGACTGTGGTAATGCATTAATAAAAAAACAATGAAAATTGCATTCATGCAGGAAAAAACACTGAAGATTCAGTAGTGCAGGAACAAACACCGAAGACTGTGATAATGCAGGAACAAACAACGAACACTGCGGTTATGCAGGAACAAACACTGAAGACACTGATACTGCAGGAATAAACACTGAAGATTGCAGTAATGCAGGAACAAACACTGAAGACTGTGGTAATGCAGGAACAAATACTGAAGATTATGATAGTGCAGGAACAAACACTGAAGACTGCAATAGTGCAGAAATAAACACTGAAGACTGCAATAGTGCAGGAAGAAAAGGAATAAACACTGAAGACTGTGGTAATGCAGGAACAAACACTGAAGACTGTGGTAATGCATTAATAAAAAACACTGAAGATTGCATTCATGCAGGAACAAACACTGAAGACTGCAGTTATGGAGGAACAAACACTGAAGACTGCGATAATGCAGGAACAAACACTGAAGACTGCAGTAATGCAGGAAAAAATACTGAAGGCTGCAATGATGCAGGAATAAAACACTGAATACACTGATACTACAGGAACAAACATTGAAGATTGCAGTATGCAGGAACAAAAACTGATGACTGCAACGTTGGAGGAACAAAAACTGAAGACTGTGGTAATGCAGGATCAAACACTGACGAGTGCGATAATTCAGGAATACACACTGAAGACTGTGATAATGCAGGGACAAACACTGAAGACTGAGATAAAGAAGGAACAAACACTGAAGACTGAGATAATGAAGGAACAAACACTGAAGACTGCAGGAATGCAGGAACAAACACTGAGACTGCGATAATGCAGGAACAAACACTGAAGTCTGCGATAATGAAGGAACAAACATTGACGACTGTGGCAATGCAGAAACAAACACTGATAACTGTGATAATGCAGGAACAAACACTGAATAGTGCAGTAACGTAGAAACAAACCTGAACACTGCAGTAATGTGCAGGAACACAGACTGAAGACTGTGATAGTGCAAGAACAAACACTGAAGACTGCAGTAATGCAGGAACAAATACTGATGACTGTGGTAATGCTGCAACAAAATCTGAAGACTACAGTAAAGAAGGAACAGACACATAAGACTGCAGTAATGCGGGAACAAAAAATGAAGACTATGATAATGCAGGAGCATTCACTGAAAACTGCGGTAATGCAGGAACAAACACAGAAGACTGCAGAGGTACAGGAAAAATCACTGAAGACTGCAATAATGCAGGAACACACACTGAAAACTAGGAACATGAAATAACAAACACTGAAGACTGTGGTAACACAGGAACAAGCACTGAAGACTGCAATAATGCAGAGATGAGCACTGAAGTATGTAATAAATGAGGAACAAACACTGAAGACTGTGACAATGCAGAAACAAACACCGAAGACTGCAGTAATGCAGGAAAACGCACTGAAGACTGGCAATACAGGAACAAACACTGAAAAGTGCGAAAATTCAGGAATACACACTGAACACTGTGATAATGAAGGAACACCCCCTGAAGACTCTGTTAATGCATGAACAAGAACTGAAGACTGCAGTCATAGAACATAGAACATTACAGCGCAGTACAGGCCCTTCGGCCCTCGATGTTGCGCCAACCTGTCACACCAATGTGAAGCCTATCTAACCTATACTATTCCATGTACGTCCATATGCTTGTCCAATGACGACTTAAATGTACTTAAAGTTGGCGAGTCTCCTACCGTTGCAGGCAAAGCATTCCATACCCTCACTACTCTCTGAGTAAAGAAACTACCTCTGACATCTGTCCCATATCTATCACCCCTCAATTTAAAGCTATGCCCCCTCGTGCTCACAGTCATCATTCTTGGAAAAAGGCTCTCCCTGTCCACACTATCTAACCCTCTGATTATCTTATAAGTCTCTATTAAGTCACCTCTCAACCTTCTTCTCTCTAACGAAAACAACCTCAAGTCCCTCAGCCTTTCCTCGTAAGACCTTCCCTCCATACCAGGCAACATCCTAATAAATCTCCTCTGCACCCTTTCCAAAGCTTCCACATCCTTCTTATAATGAGGTGACCAGAACTGTACACAATACTCCAAGTGCGGCCGCACTAGAGTTTTGTACAGTTGTAGCTTAACCTCATGGTTCCGGAACTCGATCCCTCTGTTAATAAAAGCTAAAACACTGTATACCTTCTTAACAACCCTGTCAACCTGGGTGGAAACTTTCAAGGAACTGTGTACCTGGACACTGAGATCTCTCTGCTCATCTACACTACCAAGAATCTTACCATTAGCCCAGTACTTTGCATTCCGATTAGTCCGACCAAAGTGAACCATCTCACACTTGTCCGCATTAGACTCCATTTGCCACCTCTCAGCCCAGCTCTACAGCTTATCTATAACTTTCTGTAACCTACAACATCCTTCGTCACTATCCACAACTCCACTGACCTTAGTGTCATCTGCAAATTTACTAACCCACCCTTCTATGCCCTCATCCAGGTCGTTTATAAAAATGACAAACAGCGGTGGACCCAACACCACTGGTACACCACTGGTAACTGGACTCCAAGATGAACATTTCCCATCAACCACCACCCTCTGTCTTCTTTCAGCAAGCCAATTACTGATCCAAACTGCTATATCTCCCACAATCCCATTCCTCCGCATTTTGTACAATAGCCTACTGTGGGCAACTTTATTGACCGCTTTGCTGAAATCCATATACACCACATCAATCGGTTTACTCTCATCTACCTGTTTGGTCACCTTCTCAAAGAACTCAATAAGGTTTGTGAGGCACGACCTACCCTGTGCAGACTATCCCTAATCATATTATTCTTTTCTCGATGATTATAAATCCTATCTCTTATAACCTTTTCCAACACTTTACCAACAGCTGAAATAAGGCTCACTGGTCTATAATTACCTGGGTTGTCTCTACTCCCCTTCTTGAACAGGGGAACCACATTTGCTATCCTCCAGTCTTCTGACACTATTCCTGTAGACAATGATATTGGTACCCCTCAGGTTTAGGTGAAAACCATCCTGCTTGTAGAGATCCCACCTACCCCAGAAAGAGCCCCAATTATCCAAGAATCCAAAACCCTCCCTCCTGCACCATCTCTGTAGCCACGTGTTCAACTCCTCTCTCTCCCTATTCCTCGCCTCACTAGCACGTGGCACGGGAAACAAACCAGAGACAACAACTCTGTTCGTCCTAGCTCTAAGCTTCCATCCTAGCTCCCTGAATTTCTGCCTTAAATTCCCATCTCTCTTCCTACCTATGTTGTTGGTGCCTATGTGGACCACAACTTGGGACTGCTCCCCCTCCCCCTTAAAGATCCCAAAAACACGATCAGAGACATCACGAACCCTGGCACCTGGGAGGCAACATACCAACCGTGAATCTCTCTCGTCCCCACAGAACCTCTTATCTGCCCCCCTAACTATGGAGTCCCCAATGACTACTGCTCTGCTCCTCTTCCCCCTTCCCTTCTGAGCAGCAGAGACAGACTCTGTGCCAGAGCCCTGTGCCCCACTGCTTTCCCCTGGTAAGTCATGCCCCCCAACAGTATCCAAAACGGTATACTTACTGTTGAGGGGAATGGCCACAGGGGATCCCTGCACTGCCTGCCGGTTCCCTTTCCGTCCCCTGACTGTAACCCATCTGTCTTTTTCTTGTACCTGAGGAGTGACTACCTCCCTGTAATTCCTCTCAAAAACTCCCTCTGCCTCCCGAATGATCCGAAGTTCATCCAGCTCCAGCTCCAGTTCCCTAACACGGTTTTCGAGGAGCTGGAGTTGGCTGCACTTCCTGCAGATGTAGCCAGCAGGGACACTAGTGGTGACCCTTACCTCCCACATTCTGCAGGAGGAACATTCAACTGCCCTCACCTCCATTCCCACTATTCTAAATTCCCAAAGAGACTGTTGAAAAAAAAAGGAATAAAAAATAAACTCGTTACCTTTCCACTCTGGTTCACAGAACCTTTTTTTTGGTTAGAGGAGGAGGATGGGTGGGAGACACTACCTGAGTAGTGTTTCAGGTAACACAAACACAGAAATATATGACTTCCCAGAAGTCTTTCGCTCCTCCCTTACAACTCTCAGCAAATGGAGGCCCGACTCGTGAGGTAAGTCCCTTTTAACGGGGGAAAACTCACCCTCCCCGGCAGCCCTCACTTCACAACTCCTTCTCTCCTTGCCACTCTGGTAAAATGGACAGTGCTAATACGGGAACAAACAAAGAAGACTCTGATAATTCAGGGACAAACACTGAAGACTGCAGTAAAGCTGGAACAAACACTGAAGAAGTGATAATGCAGGAACAAACACTGGAGACTGCGTTAATGCGACAAAAAATTCTGAAGACTGCAATAATTGAGTAACACATACTGAAGACTGAAGTTTTGCAGGAACAAACACTGAGGACTATGATAATGCAAGAACAAACACTGATATCCGTAGTAATGCAGGACCAAACACTGAAGACTGCGGTAATGCAGGAAATAACGCTGAAGACGGTGATAATGCAGGAACTAATGCTGAAGACTGCAATAATTGTGGAAAAAAAACTGAAACTGCAGTTATGCAGGAACAAACACTGATTACTGTGGCAATGCAGAGACAAACACGGACTACTGGGATAATGCAAGAACAAACACTCAAGAGTGCGATACTTCAGGAATAAACACTGAAGACTGTGATAATGCAGGAACAAACACTGATGTCTGCAGTAATGCAGGACCAAACACTGAAGACTGCGATAATGCAGGAACTAACACTGAAGACGGTGATAATACAGGAGTAAACACTGAAGAGTGCGATAATTCAGGAATAAACACCGATGATTGCAGTAATGCAGAACACACACTGAAGCCTGCGGTAATTGAGGAAACATTACTAAAGACTGTGATAATGCAGGAAAAAACACTGAAGACTGTGATAATGCAGGAACACACGCTGAAGACAGTGATAATGCAGCAACAAAATCTGAAGACTGCAATAATTGTGGAACAAAAACTGAAACTGCAGTTATGCAGGAACAAACACTGATTACTGTGACAATGCAGAAACAAACACGGAAGACTGGGATAATGCAGGAACAAACACTGACGACTGTGCTAATATGGGAACAAACACTGTAGACTGTGAAAATGCAGCAAAAAATTCTGAAGACTGCAATAATTGAGTAACACACACTGAAGACTGCAGTTTTGCAGGAACTAGCGCTGAAGACGGTGATAATGCAGCAACAAAATCTGAAGACTGCAAAAATTGTGGAACAAAAACTGAAACTGCAGTTATGCAGGATCAAACGCTGAAGAATGTGGTAACGCAGGAACAAACACTGAAGGCGGCGGTCACACAGGAACAGACACTGCAGACTGTGATAATGCAGGAATGAACACTGAAGACGGTCATACTTCAGAAACAAGCACTGTAGACTCTGATAGTACAGCAACAAACACTGAAGAGTGCGATAATCCAGGAATAAACACTGAAGACTGCAATAATGCAGGAACAAACACTGATGAATGCAGGAATGCAGGAACACACACTGAAGTCTGCGGTAATGTAGAAAACATCACTCAAGACTGTGATAAAGCAAGAAAATACACTGAAGAGTGCAATGATGCCGGAACACACACTGAAGACTGTGATAATGCAGGAAAAAATACTGAAGACTGCAATATTAGAGGAACAAACATTGAGGACTGTGATAATGCAGGAACAAACACTTAAGAGTGTGATACTTCAGAAACAAACACTGTAGACTCTGATAATACAGCAACAAACACTGGAGAGTGCGATAATTCAGGAATAAACACTGAAGATTGCGATAATGCAGGCACAAACACTGAAGAATGCAGAAATGCAAAGCAAACACTGAAGACTGTCATAATGCAGGAACACATGCTGAAGACACTGATAATGCAGGAACACATGCTGAAGACGGTGAAAATGCAGGAACAAACACTGAAGACTGTGATAATACAGGAATAAACACTGAAAACTGCAGTTATGCATTATAAAGACTAAAGACTGCAATAATGAAGGAACAAACACTGTAGACTGTGATAATACAGGAACAAACACTGAAGATTTCAGTAATGCAGGATCAAACACTGAAGACTGCAGTAATGCAGGAACAAACAATGAAGACTATGAAAATGCAGAAACATTCACTGAAGACTGCAATACTGCAGGAACAAACACGTTAGATGGCAGAAATACAGGAACAAACACTGAAGACTATGACAATACAGGACCAAACACTGAAGAGTGCGATAACGCAGGAAAAAAACACTGAAGACTGCAGTGCTCCCGGAACACACACTAAACATTGTGATAATGCAGGAACACACCCTAAAGACTATGATAATGCAGCAACAAGAAATGAAGACTGCAGTCATGCAGGAACAAACACTGAAGACTGCAGTTATGCAGGAACAAACACTGAAGACTGTGATAATGCAGGGACAAACAATGAACCCACTGTGGTTATACAGGAACAAACATTGAAGACACTGATACTGCAGGAACAAACACTGAAGACTGCAATATTGGAGGAACAAGCACTGAAGACTGTGAAAATGCATGAGCAAACACTGAAGATTGCAATAATGCAGGAACTAACACTGAAGACTTCAGTAATGCAAGAACAAACACTGAAGACTGTGAAGATTCAGAAGCAAACAATCCAGACTGTGGTTATACAGGAACAAACACTGAAGACACTGATACTGCAGGAACAAACACTGAAGATTGCAGTAATGCAGGAAAAAATGCTGAAGACTGCGGTAATGGAGAAAACAGCACTGAAGACTGTGATCATGCAAGAGAATAAACTGAAGAGTGCAATGATGCAAGACCAAACAATGAAGACTGTGGTTATACAGGAAGAAACACTGAAGACACTGATACTGCAGGAACAAACACTGAAGACACTGATACTGCAAGAACAAACACTGAAGACTGCAATATTGGAGGACCACGCACTGAAGACTGTGATAATGCATGAGCAAACACTGAAGATTGCAGTAATGCAGGAACAAACACTGAAGACGGCGGTAACACAGGAACAAACACTGAAGAGTGCAATGATGCCGGAACACACCCTGAAGACTGTGATAATGCAGGATAAAACACTGAAGACTGCGATAATTCAGGAATAAACACTGAAGACTGCATTAATGCAAGAACAAACACTGAAGAATGTGATAATGCAGGAACACACCCAAAAGACTCTGATAATGCTGGAACAAGAAATGTAGACTGCAGCTATGCAGGAACAAACACTGAAGACTGTGATAATCCAGGAGCAAACAATCTAGACTGCGGTAATACAGGAACAAACACTGAAGATTGCGATAATGCAGGCACAAACACTGAAGAATGCAGAAATGCAAAGCAAACACTGAAGACTGTCATAATGCTGGAACACATGCTGAAGACACTGATAATGCAGGAACACATGCTGAAGACACTGATAATGCAGGAACAAACACTGAAGAGTGTGATACTTCAGGAATAAATACTGAAGACTGCAGTTATGCATTACAAAGACTAAAGACTGCAATAATGAAGGAACAAACACTGTAGACTGTGATAATACAGGAACAAACACTGAAGACTGTGATAATTCAGGAATAAACACCAATGATTGCAGTAATGTAGAACAAACACTGAAGTCTGTGGTAATGGAGGAAACATCACTAAAGACTGTGATAATGCAGGAAAAAACACTGAAGACTGTGATAATGCAGGAACACATGCTGAAGACAGTGATAATGCAGGAGCAAGAACTGAAGACCGTGGCAATGCAGAAACAAACACTGAAGACTGTGATAATGCAGGAAGAAAACACTGAAGAGTGCGATACTTCAGGAATAAACACTGAAGATTGCAGTTATGCAGGAACAAACACTGAAGACTGTGATAATGCAGAAACAACACTGAAGACTGCAGTAATGCAGGAGCAAACACTGAAGATTGCAGTAATGCAGGAACAAACACTGAAGACTGTGATAATGCAGGAACAAACCCTAAAGATTGTGATGATGCAGGAACAAACGCTGAATATTTCATGAATGCTGGAACAAACACTGAAAACTTTGATAATGCAAGAACAAATACTGATGTCTGCAGTAATGCAGGAACAAACACTGAAGACTGTGATAATGCAGGAACTAATGCTGAAGACAGTGATAATGCAGCAACAAAATCTGAAGACTGCAATAATAGAACATAGAACATAGAACAATACAGCACAGAACAGACCCTTCGGCCCACGATGTTGTGCCGAACATTTATCCTAGCTTAAGCATCCATCCATGTACCTATCCAATTGCCGCTTAAAGGTCACCAAAGATTCTGACTCTACCACTCCCACAGGCAGCGCATTCCATGCCCCCACCACTCTGGGTAAAGAACCCACCCCTGACATCTCCCCTATACCTTCCACCCTTCACCTTAAATTTATGTCCCCTTGTAACACTCTGTTGTACCCGGGGAAAAAGTTTCTGACTGTCTACTCTATCTATTCCTCTGATCATCTTATAAACCTCTATCAAGTCACCCCTCATCCTTCGCCGTTCCAATGAGAAAAGGCCTAGCACTCTCAACCTATCCTCGTACGACCTATTCTACATTCCAGGCAACATCCTGGTAAATCTTCTCTGCACCCTCTCCAAAGCTTCCACATCTTTCCTAAAGTGAGGCGACCAGAACTGCACACAGTACTCCAAATGTGGCCTAACCAAAGTCCTGTACAGTTGCAACATCACTTCATGACTCTTGAATTCAATCCCTCTGCTAATGAACGCTAATACACCATAGGCCTTCTTACAAGCTCTATCCACCTGAGTGGCAACTTTCAAAGATCTATGAACATAGATCCCAAGATCCCTCTGTTCCTCCACCTCACTAAGAACCCTACCGTTAACCCTGTATTCCGCATTCTTATTTGTCTTTCCAAAATGGACAACCTCACACTTGGCAGGGTTGAACTCCATCTGCCACTCCTCAGCCTAGCTCTGCATCATATCTAAGTCCCTTTGCAGCCGACAACAGCCCTCCTCACTATCCACAACTCCACCAATCTTCATATCATCTGCAAATTTACTGATCCACCCTTCGACTCCCTCATCCAAGTCATTAATAAAAATTACAAACAGCAGAGGACCCAGAACTAATCCCTGCGGAACTCCACTTGTAACTGGGCTCCAGG
Organism: Chiloscyllium plagiosum; assembly: GCF_037043375.1. Classification (NCBI taxonomy): domain Eukaryota; kingdom Metazoa; phylum Chordata; class Chondrichthyes; order Orectolobiformes; family Hemiscylliidae; genus Chiloscyllium; species Chiloscyllium plagiosum. The sequence continues at coordinate 10,231,469 of NW_028270162.1, read as the reverse complement.
CTGAATATTTACCATCTACCACTACTCTCTGACTTTGACCGGTTAGCCAGTTTTCTATCCAATTGGCCAAATTTCCCTCTATCCCATGCCTCCTGACTTTCCGCATAAGCCTACCATGGGGAACCTTATCAAATGCCTTACTAAAATCCATGTATACTACATCCACTGCTCTACCCTCATCCACATGCTTGGTCACCTCCTCAAAGAATTCAATCAGACTTGTAAGGCAAGACCTACCCTTCACAAATCTGTGCTGGCTGTCCCTAATCAAGCAGTGTCTTTCCAGATACTCATAAATCCTATCCCTCAGTACCCTTTCCATTACTTTACCTACCACCGAAGTAAGACTAACTGGCCTGTAATTCCCGGGGTTATCCCTATTCCCTTTTTTGAACAGGGGCACAACATTCGCCACTCTCCAGTCCCCTGGTACCACCCCCGTTGACAGTGAAGATGAAAAGATCATTGCCAACGGTACTGCAATTTCCTCTCTTGCTTCCCACATAATCCTAGGATATATCCCATCAGGCCCGGGGGACTTGTCTATCCTCAAGTTGTTCAAAATATCCAACACATCTTCCTTCCTAACAAGTATCTCCTCTAGCTTACCAGTCTATTTCACACTCTCCTCTTCAACAATACGGTCTCTCTCATTCGTAAATACTGAAGAAAAGTACTCATTCAAGACCTCCCCTATCTCTTCCGACTCAATACACAGTCTCCCACTACTGTCCTTGTTTGGACCTACCCTCGTTCTCGTCATTCTCATGTTTCTCACATACGCATAAAATGCCTTTGGGTTATCCTTGATCCTATCCGCCAAAGATTTTTCATGCCCTCTCTTAGCTCTCCTAATCCCTTTCTTCAGGTCCCTTCTGGCTATCCTGTATCCCTCCACTGCTCTGTCTGAACCCTGTTTCCTCAATCTTATGTAAGCCTCCTTCTTTCTCTTCACAAGACATTCAACCTCCCTCGTCAACCAAGGTTCCCTCACACGACCATTTCTTTCCTGCCTGACAGGTACATACATATCAAGGGCACGTTGCATCTGTTCCTTGAAAAAGTTCCACATTTCCACGACATCCTTCCCTGGCAGCCTATGCTCCCAACTTATGCTCCTCAGATCCTGTCTTACAGCATCGTAATTACCCTTCCCCCAATTGTAAAACCTACCCTGTTGCACGCACCTATCTCTCTCCATAACCAAGGTGAAAGTCACAGAATTGTGGTCACCATCACCAAAATGTTCACCCACTACCAAGCCCATCACTTGTCCCGGTTCATTACCGAGTACCAAATCCAAAATGGCCTCCCCTCTGGTCGGACAATCTACATACTGAGTTAGAAAAGCTTCCTGGACACACTGCACAAACACCGCCCCATCCAATCTACTTGATCTAAAGAGCTTCCAATCAATATTTGGGAAGTTGAAATCGCCCATGATTACTACCCTGTGGCTTCTGCACCTTTCCAAAATCTATTTCCCAATCTGTTTCTCCACATCTCTGCTGCTATTGGGGGGCCTATAGTAAACACCATAGGTGACTGCACCCTTCCTATTTCTGACTTCAGCCCATACTACCTCTAAAGGCAGATCCCCCTCGAACTGCCTTTCTGCAGCCGTTATACCATTTCTAATTAGCAACACCACCCCCCCTCCTTTTTTACTACCCTCCCTAATCCTACTGAAACATCTGTAACCAGGAACCTCCAACAACCATTCCTGTCCCTCTTCTATCCACGTTTCCGTGATGGCCACAACATCGTAGTCCCAGGTACCGATCCACGACTTAAGTTCACCCACCTTATTTCTGATACTCCTTGCGTTGAAGTATACACACTTGAACCCATCTCTGTGTCCGCAAGTATTCCCTGTCAGTGCTACCTTCTTCACAGCCTCCCTACATTCTTGGACATCCTGACAAACAGCTAGCCTACTTGCTGGACTACAAGTCCGGATCCCATCCCCCTGCCAAATTAGTTTAAACCTCCCCGAAGATTGCTAGCAAACCTACCCCCCAGGATATTGGTGCCCTTCTGGTTCAGGTGCAACCCGTCCTGCTTGTACAGGTCCCACCTTCCCCAGAATGCAGTCCAATTGTCCAAATACCTGAAGCCCTCCCTCCTACACCATCCTTGCAGCCACGTGTTCAACTGCACTCTCTCCCTATTCCTTGCCTCACTGTCACGTGGCACCGGCAACAACCCAGAGATGACGACTCTGTCTGTCCTAGCTTTTAGCTTCCAGCCTAACTCCCTGAGCTCTTGAATGACCTCCCCATCCCTCTTCCTACCTATGTCGTTGGTGCCAACGTGCACCACGACTTCTGGCTGCACACCCTCCCCCTTAAGGATTCTGAAGACACGGTCCGAGACGTCCGGGGCGGCACAGTGGCCCAGTGGTTAGCACTGCTGCCTCACAGCACCTGAGACCTGGGTTCAATTCCTGCCTCAGGCGACTGACTGTGTGGAGTTTGCACGTTCTCCCCGTGTCTGCGTGGGTTTCCTCCAGGTGCTCCGGTTTCCTCCCACAGTCCAAAGATGTGCAGGGTCAGGTGAATTGGCCATACTAAATTGCCCGTAGTGTTAGGTAAGGGGTAAATGTAGGGGTATGGGTGGGTTTCGCTTCGGCGGGTCGGTGTGGACTTGTTGGGCCGAAGGGCCTGTTTCCACACTGTAATGTAATCTAATCTAGTCTCGGACCCTGGCACCCGGGAGGCAACAAACCATCCGAGAATCTCGCCCATGCCCACAGAACCGCCTGTCCGTCCCTCTAACTAGAGATCTCCTATAACTAGCGCTATTCTCCTCTCCCCTTTCCCTTCTGAGTCTCAGAGCCAGACCTCACGCCACAGACCCGGTCACTGCAGCTTACCCCTGCTAGGCTGTCCCCCCCACCAGTATCCAAAGCGGTATACTTATTGTTTAGGGGAATGACCACAGGGGATCCCTGCACTGCCTGCTTCCTCCCCTTCCCACCTCTAACTGTTACCCAGCTACCTCTGTTCTCTGGCGTAACTATGTCCCTGTAGCTTCTATCTATCACCTTCTCAGCCTCTCGAATAATCCTCAGTTCATCCAACTCCAGTTCCAGTTCCCTAACTCGTTCTGTGAGGAGCAGGATCTGACTGCATTTCCTGCAGATGAAGTCGGCAGGAGTATCGGTGGTCACCCCTATCTCAAACATCCTGCAGGAGGAACATTCCACTGCCTGTGCTGCCATTACTCTACACCTCGTCTGCAAAACAAGAACACTGAGTAGCTTACCTGTGAACTTTAAAGTTAGGTTAGAGGAGGAGGATGGGAGGGAGGCCCTACTGTGTAGAGCCTGGGGACTAGAACACACCCAGTCAAATATCAATAACTTACCTTCCCGACCAGCTCTGCGCTCCAACCTCACTTCCGCCCAGCTCACGCCGCTCTCTGCTGAGAAAAGACCATTGGCGTCAAGGTAAGTTCTTTATATTGTGGAACAAAAACTGAAACTGCAGTTATGCAGGAACAAACACTGATTACTGTGGCAATGCAGAAACAAACACGGAAGACTGGGATAATGCAGGAACAAACACTAACGACTGTGCTAATATGGGAACAAACAATGAAGACTCTGATAATGCAGGAACAAACACTGAAGACTGAAGTAAAGATGGAACAAACACTGTAGACTGTGAAAATGCAGCAAAAAATTCTGAAAACTGCAATAATTGAGTAACACATACTGAAGACTGCAGTTTTGCAGGAACAAACACTGAAGACTATGATAATGCAGCAACTAGCGCTGAAGACGGTGATAATGCAGCAACAAAATCTGAAGACTGCAAAAATTGTGGAACAAAAACTGAAACTGCAGTTATGCAGGATCAAACGCTGAAGAATGTGGTAACGCAGGAACAAACACTGAAGGCGGCGGTCACACAGGAACAGACACTGCAGACTGTGATAATGCAGGAACTAACACTGAAGACGGTCATACTTCAGAAACAAGCACTGTAGACTCTGATAGTACAGCAACAAATACTGAAGAGTGCGATAATCCAGGAATAAACACTGAAGACTGCAATAATGCAGGAACAAACACTAATGATTGCAGGAATGCAGGAACACACACTGAAGACTGCGGTAATGGAGAAAACATCACTCAAGACTGTGATAAAGCAAGAAAATACACTGAAGAGTGCAATGATGCCGGAACACACACTGAAGACTGTGATAATGCAGGAACACACCCTGAAGACTGTGATAATGCAGGATAAAACACTGAAGACTGCGATAATTCAGGAACAAACACTGAAGACTGCATTAATGCAAGAACAAACACTGAAGAATGCGATAATGCAGGAACACACCCAAAAGACTCTGATAATGCTGGAACAAGAAATGTAGACTGCAGCTATGCAGGAACAAACACTGAAGACTGTGATAATCAAGGCGCAAACAATCTAGATTGCAGTAATACAGGAACAAACACAGAAAACACTGATACTGCAGGAACAAACACTGAAGACTGCAGTAATGAATTAATGAATGCAGGAACACACACTGAAGACTGCGATAATACAGCAACAAAATCTGAAGACTTCAATAATTGTGCAACAGAAACTGAAACTGCAGTTATGCAGAAACAAACACTGAATACTGGGATAATGCAAGAACAAAGACTGAAGACTGTGATAATGCAGGAGCAAAAACTCATGTCTGCAGTAATGCAGGAACAATCACAGAAGACTGCACTAATGCAGGAACAAACACTGATGACTTCAATATTGGAGGAACAAACATTGAGGACTGTGATAATGCAGAATCAAACACTGAAGATTGCAGTAATTCAGAAACAAACACTGAAGGGTGCGATACGTCAGGAACAAACACTGAAGACTGTGATAATGCAGGAACAAACACTGAAGACTGTGATAATGCAGGAACAAACAATGAAGAATGAGGTAATGCGGGAACAAACAGTGAAGACTTTGACAATGCAGAAACGTAAATGGAAGACTGCAGTAAAGCAGGAACTAACACTGAAGACTGTGATAATATGGAAACAAACACTGACAACTCTAACAATGCAGAAGCGAAGATCGAAGATGGCAGTTAAAGCAGGAACAAACACTGAAGACGGTGATAATGCAGCAAAAAAATCTGAAGACTGCAATAATTGAGGAACAAAAACTGAAGACGGCAGTTTTGCAGAGAGTAATAGTGAAGACTGTGATAATGCAGGAACAAACACTGAAGATGGCGGTAACACAGGATCAAACACTGAAGACTGCGATAATGCAGAACAAAACACTGAAGAATGGAATACTTCAGAAACAAACACTGTAGACTCTGATAATGCAGGAATAAACACTGAAGACTGCAATAAAGAAGGAACAAACACCGAAGACTGTGATAATGAAGGTACCAACACTGAAGACTGCAGAAATGCAGGAACAAACACTGAAGACTGTGATAATACAGGACCAAACGCCGAAGAGTGTGATAGTGCAGAACAAACACTGAAGACTGCAGTAATGCAGAAACACCCTAAAGACTCTGATAATGCAGTAACACACCGTAAAGACACTAATAATGCAGGAGCAAGAAATGAAGACTGCAGTCATGCAGGAACAAACATTGATGACTGTGGCAATGCAGAAACAAACACTGAAGACTGCAATAAAGAAGGAACAAACACTGAGGAATTCAGTAATGCAGGATCAAACACTGAAGACTGCAGTAATGCAGGAACAAACAATGAAGACTATGAAAATGCAGAAACATTCACTGAAGACTGCAATACTGCAGGAACAAACACGTAAGACGGCAGAAATTCAGGAACAAACACTGAAGACTATGACAATACAGGACCAACACTGTAGAGTGCGATAACGCAGGAAAAAAACACTGAAGACTGCAGTGCTCCCGGAACACACACTAAACATTGTGATAATGCAGGACCACACCCTAAAGACTATGATAATACAGCAACAAGAAATGAAGACTGCAGTCATGCAGGAACAAACACTGAAGACTGCAGTTATGCAGGAACAAACACTGAAGACTGTGATAATGCATGGACAAACAATGAACACTGTGGTTATACAGGAACAAACATTGAAGACACTGATACTGCAGGAACAAACACTGAAGACTGCAATATTGGAGGAACAAGCACTGAAGACTGTAATAATGCATGAGCAACCACTGAAGATTGCAGTAATGCAGGAACAAACACTGAAGACTGTGATAATGCAGGGACAAACAATGAACCCACTGTGATTATACAGGAACAAACATTGAAGACACTGATACTGCAGGAACAAACACTGAAGACTGCAATATTGGAGGAACAAGCACTGAAGACTGTGATAATGCATGAGCAAACACTGAAGATTGCAGTAATGCAGGAACTAACACTGAAGACTTCAGTAATGCAAGAACAAACACTGAAGACTGTGAAGATTCAGAAGCAAACAATCCAGACTGTGGTAATACAGGAACAAACACTGAAGACACTGATACTGCAGGAACAAACACTGAAGATTGCAGTAATGCAGGAAAAAATGCTGAAGACCGCGGTAATGGAGAAAACAGCACTGAAGACTGTGATCATGCAAGAGAATAAACTGAAGAGTGCAATGATGCAGGAACAAACACTGAAGACTGTAATTATGCAAAAACAAACACTGAAGACTATGATAATGCAGGACCAAACACTGAAGACTGTGGTTATACAGGAACAAACACTGAAGACACTGATACTGCAGGAACAAACACTGAAGACTGCAATATTGGAGGACCCCGCACTGAAGACTGTGATAATGCATGAGCAAACACTAAAGATTGCAGTAATGCAGAAACAAACACTGAAGACTGCGGTAATGGAGAAAACAACACTGAAGACTGTGATCGTGCAGCAAAAATATCTAAAGACTGCAATAATTGAGGAACAAAAACTGAAGACGGCAGTTTTGCAGAGAGTAATAGTGAAGACTGTGTTAATGCAGGAACAAATACTGAAGACAGCGGTAACACAGGAACAAACACTGAAGACTGCGATAATGCAGAACAAAACACTGAAGAATGGAATACTTCAGAAACAAATACTGTAGATTCTGATAATGCAGGAATAAACACTGAAGACTGAATAAAGAAGGAACAAACACCGAAGACTGTGATAATGAAGGTACCAACACTGAAGACTGCAGAAATGCAGGAACAAACACTGAAGACTGTGATAATACAGGACCAAACGCCGAAGAGTGTGATAATGCAGAACAAACACTGAAGACTGCAGAAATGCAGAAACACCCTAAAGACTCTGATAATGCAATAACACACCGTAAAGACACTAATAATGCAGGAGCAACAAATGAAGACTGCAGTCATGCAGGAACAAACATTGACGACTGTGGCAATGCAGAAACAAACACTGAAGACTGCAATAAAGAAGGAACAAACACTGAAGATTTCAGTAATGCAGGATCAAACACTGAAGACTGCAGTAATGCAGGAACAAACAATGAAGACTATGAAAATGCAGAAACATTCACTGAAGACTGCAATACTGCAGGAACAAACACGTAAGACGGCAGAAATTCAGGAACAAACACTGAAGACTATGACAATACAGGACCAACACTGAAGAGTGCGATAACGCAGGAAAAAAACACTGAAGACTGCAGTGCTCCCGGAACACACACTAAACATTGTGATAATGCAGGAACACACCCTAAAGACTATGATAATGCAGCAACAAGAAATGAAGACTGCAGTCATGCAGGAACAAACACTGAAGACGGCAGTTATGCACGAACAAACACTGAAGACTGTGATAATGCATGGAAAAACAATGAACACTGTGGTTATACAGGAACAAACATTGAAGACACTGATACTGCAGGAACAAACACTGAAGATTGCAGTAATGCAGGAACAAACACTGAAGACTGCAATATTGGAGGAACAAGCACTGAAGACTGTGATAAAGCATGAGCAAACACTGAAGATTGCAGTAATGCAGGAACTAACACTGAAGACTTCAGTAATGCAAGAACAAACACTGAAGACTGTGAAGATCCAGAAGCAAACAATCCAGACTGTGGTAATACAGGAACAAACACTGAAGACACTGATACTGCAGGAACAAACACTGAAGATTGCAGTAATGCAGGAAAAAATGCTGAAGACTGTGGTAATGGAGAAAACAGCACTGAAGACTGTGATCATGCAAGAGAATAAACTGAAGAGTGCAATGATGCAGGAACAAACACTGAAGACTGCAGTTATGCAAAAACAAACACTGAAGACTATGATAATGTAGGAACAAACAATGAAGACTGCAATGTTGGAGGACCACGCACTGAAGACTGTGATAATGCATGAGCAAACATTGAAGATTGCAGTAATGCAGGAACAAACACTGAAGACTGCGGTAATGGAGAAAACAACACTGAAGACTGTGATCATGCAAGAAAATACACTGAAGAGTGCAATGATGCAGGGACACACACTGAACACTCTGATAATGCAGGAACAATCACTGACGACTGTGAAAATGCAGGAACAAACACTGAAGAATGCGATACTTCATGAAAAAGTGCTGCAGACTGCAGTAATGCAGGAACAAAGACAAAAGACTGCAGTAATGAAGGAACAAACACTGAAGACTGTGATACTAGAGGAACAAACACTGAAGACTGCAGTAATGCAGCAACAAACACTGAAGACAGTGCTAATGCAGGAACAAACATTGAAGACTGTGGTAATATGGAAACAAACACTGACAACTCTGACAATGCAGAAGTGAAGATCGAAGATGGCAGTTAAAGCAGAAACAAACACTGAAGACTGTGATAATGCAGCAAAAAAACTAAAGACTGCAATAATTGAGGAACAAAAACTGAAGACTGCAGTTTTGCAGAGAGTAATAGTGAAGACTGTGATAATGCAGGAACAAACACTGAAGATGGCGGTAACACAGGATCAAACACTGAAGACTGCGATAATGCAGGACAAAACACTGAAGATTGGAATACTTCAGAAAGAAACACCGTAGACTCTGATAATGCAGGAATAAACACTGAAGACTGCAATAAAGAAGGAACAAACACCGAAGACTGTGATAATGAAGGTACAAACACTGAACACTGAAATAATGTTGGAACAAACACTGAAGACTGCAGAAATGCAGGAACAAACACTGAAGATTTCAGTAATGCAGGATCAAACACTGAAGACTGCAGTAATGCAGGAACAAACAATGAAGACTATGAAAATGCAGAAACATTCACTGAAGACTGCAATACTGCAGGAACAAACACGTTAGACGGCAGAAATTCAGGAACAAACACTGAAGACTATGACAATACAGGACCAAACACTGAAGAGTGCGATAACGCAGGAAAAACACACTGAAGACTGCAGTGCTCCTGGAACACACACTAAACATTGTGATAATGCAGGAACACACCATAAAGACTATGATAATGCAGCAACAAGAAATGAAAACTGCAGTCATGCAGGAACAAACACTGAAGACTGCAGTTATGCACGAACAAACACTGAAGACTGTGATAATGCAGGGACAAACAATGAACACTGTGGTTATACAGGAACAAACATTGAAGACACTGATACTGCAGGAACAAACACTGAAGATTGCAGTAATGCAGGAACAAACACTGAAGACTGCAATATTGGAGGAACAAGCACTGAAGACTGTGATAAAGCATGAGCAAACACTGAAGATTGCAGTAATGCAGGAACTAACACTGAAGACTTCAGTAATGCAAGAACAAACACTGAAGACTGTGAAGATCCAGAAGCAAACAATCCAGACTGTGGTAATACAGGAACAAACACTGAAGACACTGATACTGCAGGAACAAACACTGAAGATTGCAGTAATGCAGGAAAAAATGCTGAAGACTGCGGTAATGGAGAAAACAGCACTGAAGACTGTGATCATGCAAGAGAATAAACTGAAGAGTGCAATGATGCAGGAACAAACACTGAAGACTGTAGTTATGCAAAAACAAACACTGAAGACTATGATAATGCAGGAAGACTGCAATATTGGAGGACCACGCACTGAAGACTGTGATAATGCATGAGCAAACACTGAAGATTGCAGTAATGCAGAAACAAACACTGAAGACTGCGGTAATGGAGAAAACAACACTGAAGACTGTGATCATGCAAGAAAATACACTGAAGAGTGCAATGATGCAGGGACACACACTGAACACTCTGATAATGCAGGAACAATCACTGACGACTGTGAAAATGCAGGAACAAACACTGAAGAATGTGATACTTCATGAAAAAATGCTGCAGACTGCAGTAATGCAGGAACAATTACAAAAGACTGCAGTAATGAAGGAACAAACACTGAAGACTGTGATAATAGAGGAACAAACACTGAAGACTGCATTAATGCAGGAACAAACACTGAAGACTGTATTAATGCATTAATAAAAAGCACTGAAGATTGCATAAATGCAGGAACAAACACAGAAGATTCATTATAGCAGGAACAAGCACTGAAGTCTGTGCTAATATGGGAACAAACAATGAAGACTCTGACAATGCAGAAATGAAAACGAAGACTCTGATAATGCAGGAACAAGAACTGAAGACTGCAGTCATGCAGGATTAAACATTGAAGATTGTGACAATGCAGAAACAACCACTGAAGACACTGATACTGCAGGAAAAAACACTGAAGACTTCAGTAATGCAGGAACAAACACTGAAGACTGTGATAATTCAGGAGCAAACCAACCAGACTGCGGTAATACAGGAACAAACACTGAAAACACTGATACTGTAGGAAAAAACACTGAAGATTACAGTAATGTAGGATAAAACAATGAAGACTGCAGTAATACAGGAACAAACACTGAATACTGTGATAATGCAGGAACAAACACTGAAGAATGTGATAATGCATGAGCAAACACTGAAGATTGCAGTAATGCAGGAACAAACACTGAAGTCTGTGACAATGCTGGAGCAAACAATCCAGACTGTGGTAATATAGAAACAAATACTGAAAACACTAATACTGCAGGAACAAACACTGAAGACTGCAGTAATGAATTAATGAATGCAGGAACACACACTGAAGACTGTGATAATGCAGCAACAAAATCTGAAGACTTCAATAATTGTGCAACAGAAACTGAAACTGCAGTTATGCAGGAACAAACACTGAATACTGGGATAATGCAAGAACAAAGACTGAAGACTGTGATAATGCAGGAGCAAACACTCATGTCTGCAATAATGCAGGAACAATCATAGAAGACTGCACTAATGCAGGAACAAACACTGATGACTTCAATATTGGAGGAACAAACATTGAGGACTGTGATAATGCAGAATCAAACACTGAAGACTGCAGTAATTCAGAAACAAACACTGAAGGGTGCGATATGTCAGGAACAAACACCGAAGATTGTGATAATGCAGGAAGAAACACTGATGTCTGCAGTAATGCAGGAACAAACACTGAAGACTGTGATAATGCAGGAACAAACAATGAAGAATGAGGTAATGCGGGAATAAACACTGAAGACTTTGACAATGCAGAAACGAAAATGGAAGACTGCAGTAAAGCAGGAACTAACAGTGAAGACTGTGATAATGCAGGAACAAAGAGTGATGTTTGTGCTAATACGGAAACAAACAATGAAGACTCTGATAATGCAGGTACAAACACTGAAGACTGCAGTAAAGCAGTAAAAAACACTGAAGACTGAAATATAGGAGGAACAAACATTGAGGACTGTGATAATGCAGGATCAAGCACTGAAGACTGCAGTAGTACAGGAACAAACACTGAACACTGTGATAATGCAGGAACAAACACTGAAGTCTCTGACAATGCAGAAACAAACACTGAAGACTGCAGTAAAGCAGGAACAAATACTGAAGACGGTGATAATGCAGCAACAAAATCTGAAGACTGCAATAATTGTGGAACAAAAACTGAAACTGCAGTTATGCAGGAACAAACACTGAAGACTTCAATAATGCAGGAACTAACGCAGAAGACTGCAGTAATGCAGGAACAAGCACTGAAGTGTGTGATAATGCAGGAACAAACACTGAACTCTACGATGATGCAAGAACAAACAATGATGTCTGCAGTAATGCAGGAACAAACACTGCAGACTGTGATAATGCAGGAATGAAGGCTGTGGTAATACAGGAACAAACACTGAAGACATTGATACCGCAGGAACAAACACTGAAGGTGGCGATAACACAGGAAAAAACACTGAAGACTATGATAATGCAGGAACAAACACTGAGGATTGCAGTAAAATAGAAACAAACACTGAAGACTGTGATAATACAGTAAACAAACACTGAAGGGTGTGATCATGAAGGAACAAACACTGAAGACTACGATAGTGCAGGAGCAAACACTGAAGACTGCGTTAATTAAGGAAACATCACTGAAGACTGTGATCATGCAGGAACGAACACTGAAGACTGTGATAATACGGGAACAAACACTGAAGATTGTGACAATGCAGAAACAAGCACGGAAGGCTGCAGTAAAGCAGGAACAAACACAGAAGACTGTGATCATGCAGGAACAAACACTGGAGACTGTGATAATGCAGGAACAAACACTGAAGACTACGGTAATACAGGAACAAACACTGAAGACTGTGATAATACGGGAACAAACACAGAAGACTCTGACAATGCAGCAACGAACACGGAAGACTGCGGTAAAGCAGGAACTGAAGACTGTGATAATGCAGGAACAAAGAATGAAGTCTGTGTTAATATGGGAACACACAATGAAGACTCTGATAATGCTGGAACAAACACTGAAGACTGCAGTAAAGCAGGAACAAACACTGAAGACTGCGATAATGCAGCAAAAAATTCTGCAGACTGCAACAATTGCAGAACACATACTGAAGACTGGAGTTTTGCTGGAACAAATCCTGAAGACTGTGATAATGCAGGCACAAATGCTGAAGATTTCATGAATGCAGGAACAAACACTGAAAGCTATGATAATGCAGGAACAAACACTGAAGACTGCGATAATGCGGGAACTAACACTGAAGACGGTGATAATGCAGCAACAAAATCTGAAGACTGCAATAATTGTGGAACAAAAACTGAAACTGCAGTTATTCAGGAACAAACACTGAGGACTATGGCAATGCAGAAACAAACACGGAAGACTGTGATCATGCAGAAACAAAGAAGGAAGACTGTGCTAATACTAGAACAAACAATGAAGACACTGGGAATGCAGGAATAAACACTGACGACTGCAGTAAAGCAGGAACAAACACTAGAGACTGTGATAATGCAGCAAAAAATTCTGAAGACTGCAATAATTGCAGAAGACATACTGAAGACTGCAGTTTTGCAGGAACTAATCCTGAAGACTGTGATAATCAGGAACAAGCGCTGAAGACTGCGGTAAGACAGAAACAAACACTAAAGACGATGATAATGAAGGAACAAACACTGAAGACTTCATGAATGCAGGAACAAACACTGAAGACTATGATAATGCAAGAACAAACACTGATGTGTGCAGTAATGCAGGAACAAACACTGAAGACTGTGATAATACAGTAACAAACACTGAAGGGTATGATCATGAAGGAACAAACACTGAACACTGTGATAATTGTTGGACTTTGGCTCAATCTACAAACTTACTTTCTTCTATGTGTGAGCCAAGTCCTGCGTGTTCTTTTAAATGAAGCAATAGGAGAAGATATTCGGTCTCACACTCTTAATTTATTTTACACAGTAAGTGAACAAAGCATTCAGAGCTCTGGGTCTAAACCCCTTTGTCCCTGACAAACTATAAAAGTATGCCAGTTCAAAAAGAAAAGACCTCGTTTTGTCCCTGCCCCAGTATTTTATAAATAAAAAACGTCATACATACAATAAAAAACGTCATATAAACACTGAGGTAGAATTATCTTCTGATTGGGTGTTAGTCTGACTCCATTCCCCGCCTCCTCGCATTCCTAGCTGTCCGACCCCACGTGACCTTCTTTTGCCCGCGAAATGGGGCATCACGTGGCCTCCTCGACCCACTTCCGAGGCGCGAAACGGGACGTCACGTGATCGCCCGCCCTCTTCCGGGGCGCGAAACGGGACATCACGTGACCCGTCCGCACCTTTCCGGGGCGCGAAACGGGACGTCACGTGACCAGTCCGCACTCTTCCGGGTGCGAGACGGGGACGTCACGTAGCCACGCCCCGCACTCTTCCGAGTTCAAGATGGGGACGTCACGTGGCCACGCCCCCTGCTTGAGTTACAGAGTCACCACAGTTTTAAATACTGAATCCATCCAGAGTCACAGCCAGCCTTCCGTTTTTAAAGTAAGAAATATATTTACAAGTCCCCCTGATGGTGTCATGAAAATGAGACCAACCAACCAGTTCTATACATCATATTCGCTCTCTGATGCATAGTCCTCCCTCCTTGCTAAAGCCATGGTTTCCGTCTCCATCTGTGACATCTGGTAAGATGGGGGAGCCTTCCCTTCAATTGCTGTAATAATTACCCTGTTTAACAAAGATCTAATACAGGGAATACAACAACATCCGCACAACACTAACACAATAATCATACCTCCGAGGGACATAAACACAGAGGCAATTAATCCCTTCCATTTCCCAAACCATGAATTGAACAGTCCTCCTAGAGGATTGTAAATACCCGAGTGTTCATGCATTTCTTCAGACAAGATTCTTAGTCCTTCCAAGGCTCTAGTGACCGAACCATCAGATGCCGTATTGTTGGGGATGAACGTACAACATTGATCTCCAAACATAGAGCACACTCCCCCTTTTTCTGCAAGCAACATATCTAAGGCCATTCTATTTTGAACTGTCATCAATGAGGTTGCTGCCAATTGTTCAGAAAGTCCTGCCACCGCGTCTCTAGTTCTATTAGCGAGCCTAAGTACATTGTAATGTACATAATTAATTCGGTCAACGTTTTTATTCGGCGTAACTGGGAATAAAACCCTGATAATTGGGAGATTCTCAAACCCTGCTGCTACCTGGTCTGCTAATTTATATTCATCAGGTACACCACGGGGAACACCTATTGCATCTATGTAAGTGGTTGAGCCAGATGTAACATCAAACAAATCCCTACGAATTCGTGTATACGGCTTTATTCCCTGTCGCCGTTCTCCCAAAAGGAATAAGGGTACCCCTAACCTAACCATTGCGCAGGTTCCAGACCAATCTGGAGGTAAACTAATATGCAGTGTTCTATCTCCACAGTACCAAAAAAGATCAGCTCTGGCCCAAACCATTGTGCTAGCGTTCTGCCAGCCAGTTACATTAATTGTGTCCTGACACCAGTCAGTGGGCATGTCTCTCAAGACAATATTTGACTTTCGAGCAAAACAAGTGTAATTGTTGGCTCTTGGTGTAAACACTGGAGGCAACACAGAATTCTTTACCGGTGGGAAAATAGCACTTAATGTGGTACAATTGGGAGGGTTCGCTTGCATAGTGAGGGCCAAGATACAGTGAAATCCGATTGGGTCTACGTTAGGAAACAATGGGGCCGGGGTAGTAAATAGGGTTGGCCTTGCCGAAGAACACGCGACGCAATTACTCATATTCATTGAGGTTGCAGTCGCTGTCATCCAGTCCAGCCATAAGTTCTTGTCCCCATACCCGGTAGCCAATTTAATAATGTCCCTTCTCGTAAGATTGTTGTGGTCTATTACCACAACTCCTGAACTTGGTTCTACCTCCATACTTGTGCCTTCAGTTTGTGGCTGGCTCATAGGAGGGTCCACTAAGGTTACCTTTAATAATCCCATATTATCCACTCCACATTGATCTACACCTATTACAAGATAAAAGCTTCTGTCATCACTCTCACAATAACTCTGTACCTCCTTTGGACTAGGATTAATATCAAATTTTGTCAGAGTTAACAAAAGTGGATTTTTTAACTCTGAGGAATGATCAAGTTGCCCCTTTGTCAGGCTCACATGGTCTCGAATGTTCCATCTATTATCCGAAGGTGACGATCTTTTGGGGGTCCATTGTACCCCAGTCCATGTTAATACATTATCCCACGACGGGCATGGGTCATAATAAATGGCATAAAAACAAAGGTATACATCATACTCCCTCCAGCTCCCTATATCTTTGCCACAATCAATTACTTCGCATAAATCAAACTGATATGTTGTACCATGATTTCTATCGTGTCTAATGTGTACCTGGCTCCTCGTCTCCCTTAAACATTTATCCGCCTCTTGTCCTACTACTCTTTTGTTCCTGGAACTTCCTCCCTCGCCTGTGTGTTTGTCCCTCGTTGTTAATACTCCTATTAACAGCAGCATAACACTTATACATAAGACAATAGCAAAGATTCTCAATCTCCACAGCCTAAGGTAATATGGGCTGCTTACAGTGATAAACATCATATCCTTTACACAGTTTTGCTTAGAAATCTTGAGAACCTCTCCCCCTTTTTCCAAAACCTTCTTCGTACAAACATTAAACATTTAGGACCCTTCTACTCGTTTTCTGTTCTTATTTGTTCTAAAGTTCTTGTTGGCGGTTCCGTAGCTGCACACTGGCTCCAATGGTACCAGCTTTCTCCTTTCCCCTGTAATCTGACCGCATGAGATGTCCTCTCCACCACCTTATAAGGTCCTGTCCACCTCGGCTCCGACCACTTCCGTTTGATCACCTTCAGCAGGACCCAGTCTGTCGTAGATGGCACCTGGCTCTGTAGTTCCCCCTTTTCCGGTCCAACCTGTTTGGAGAAAGCTGACACCAAAGCTGTTAGTTGGTCATAGTAAGGTTTATACCTTAGAGAGGCTCCTCCTCCCTCTAACATCTGTATTCCAGCTCCTGGTCCCGGGAACTGCTGCCCTGTTGTCAGCTCATACGGGGTGAACCCTGTGATAGAGTTTACTGAGCTTCTAATGGACATTAAAGCTAAGGGTAGGGCATCCACCCAGCTTAACTTTGTTTGTGCACACACTTTTCCTATTTTTCCTTTTATGGACTGATTCATTCTTTCCACTTTTCCCTGTGACTGAGGATGGTACACTGTTCCAAACGCATGTTTCAGTCCTAAAGCTGCTTCAACTTCTTGCAGGTCTTTATTCTTGAAGTGTGTGCCATTATCCGACCTGACTTTCTTTGGAAACCCATGTGTTGGAATATATTGGTTTATCAAGAATTTGATCACTGTCTTTGCATCTTCCTTTTTCGCAGGTATTGCTTCTGGCCAACCAGTGTATGCATCCACTGCTACCAGAAGGTACCGATATCCAATTACTCTCTCTATCATATCAGTGTAGTCAATCACTATTTCCTGACCTGGCATTCTTGGAAGAGGGAATTTTCCCTCGTGTCGTTTCACTGTTTGTCTCACGTTATATTCTGTACACGTTCTACATTCCCTAATATAATTTTCAATCATTGCTGGCAAGAACGGATGCCACCAATGTGTCAGATACCTCTGCATCTGTGTTTTTCCACAATGTGTGAGCCCATGTGCCTCCTGAAGCATAGAAGCTATCAAACCTGGGGGTAGCACTGGTCTACCATCCGGTGACCTCCAAATCCCTTCTGACTCTGTGGCCCCTCTCTCTCTCCATACTGTCAGTTCATGAGGAGAGGCTTTCTGCTGCTCTTTTATTAACACATTCGCATCGCAAGCGGGCAGCAGGTCATACACTGTTCTCTCTGTTTGTATCATTATATACTGTGGTGTATACCCTGCTGCTTTCTTTGCTGCTGAGTCTGCTTCCTGATTACCCTTCGCTACTACTGTATCTGCTTTATCATGTCCTCTACACTTGACCACTGCCACTTCTGCAGGTTTCATCAGGGCCTCCATTAACCTTTTCATATCTTTTTCATGTTTAATTGGGGTTTTTGCTGCTGTTAAGAATCCTGCTCTGATCCATTGACTAAGTTCTACTTGTATAGCCCCTGCCACATATGCAGAGTCGGTATAGATATTTACTCTTTTTCCCTCTGACCATTCTAACGCAGCTATCATTGCCTGTAGTTCAGCCAACTGGGCTGATTCTTTACCTGTCACTTTTCCTGTCAACACTTCCTCAAATCCCTCACTTGTCTGTCGCACCACTGCATAGGCTGCTTTAAGCCCTTCAGTTGGATGTCTATAACAGCAACCATCTGTGAACAGCACTTCTTCTGGGTCTACTAATGGAATTGCCTGTAAATCTGCCCTAACTTTGGTATCTCTCTGTACCCTTTCCTCACAGATGTGTGGCTCTCCTTCTCCCATATTATCAGCCATGTTAATTCCTTCATGTGTAAAAATTATATGTGGTGCATTCAAGATTTTCTCTAACCTAGTTTGCCGCAATGACGTCATTGTAAAAGCTGTTGAGTTCACATAGGCCACTATACTATGTGTCGTCAGTACTGTTAGTGAATGGCCCCTGACTATATGTGCTACCTTTTGGAGAATTTTTGCTACCCCTGCTGCATGTCTTGTACATGGCGGGTGTCTGTCCTCCACTGGGTCAAGAGTAACACTTACGTACATCAGCACCTGCCGGCCTCCCCCTTTTTTCTGAAAAAGAACACCATTTATTGTGTGTAATTTTTCAGAAATATCGAGGAAAAATGGCTCTTTGTAATCTGGGACCGCTAAATCAGCAGCCTGCGTTAAAGCCTGTTTAAGAGATATGAAACTTTCGTCTGCCTCCGTAGTCCACTGCAAATGGGCCGACAAATTTCTCATACCTTGCTCATTTACCATGGCCCTCAGAGGGAAAGTGAGCTCCCCATATGATGCAATAAATTGTCTACTGTATCCTGCCAACCCAAGAAATGAGAGCATGTCTTTTACAGTGACTGGTTTGGTATGATGCAGAATGGAGGATCTATGGGACGGAGACACACCTGTTCCCTTAGCAGAAATAACTCTACCCAGAAAAGACACCGTTTGTCTGCAGCATTGCAATTTAACCCGTGAAACTTTAAAACCGACACTATACAGGTGAAACAGCAACGACTTTGTGGCTTCCAAACAAGAAACATGATCGGGTGCTGCCAAAAGAATGTCATCGACATACTGGATCAATACCACCCCCTTTGGGAGCGTCAGATCCTTCAGCTGCTGTTTCAGTACCTGATTAAACACCCCAGGTGACAAAATAAACCCTTGAGGGACCTTTGTATAACGTAATTGTTGGCCTTTATAGGTAAATGAAAAAATGTCCCTCAAATGATCAGCTAAGGGCAAACAAAAGAACGTGTTGGCGAGATCAATGCACGAGAACCATTTATGGTCAGGGGTCAGCACAGACATTGCAGTGTAGGGGTTTGGAACTGGAACTGTTGGAGTAGAAACGGCACTATTAATCCATCGAAGATCATGCGCCATCCTATATCTGCCTGTATTCTGCTTCTCTACAGGTAAGATAGGAGTGTTCCAAGCTGACCGGGAGGGTTCTAGCACCCCTGCTGCTAACAATCCTTCGATTGTGTCGGCAATGCCGGCTTCAGCCTCTGGTTTGTGTGAATATTGTCTCTGCCAAATCGGAGTGTGGTCTATTAAATCAAATGTGATCGGTGTAACGTGTTTGCAGTACCCAACGTCCGTTGAACTAGCTGACCACAAGGTATCTGGTAGAGAGTCAAGCATCGCCGCAGCCTGTGGATGGTCTGTTTTTTCCCTACCATGAAACCGTTCAATCTGCCTATGTTCCAGCAGTACCTTGTCAGTTGTCCTGTATATAATTCGATAGGCTTCCTCCGATGGTGAATATTGTAAACCGGGTAACTGAGTCCACACCCAGTCCGTTAACACCATCAAGCGTTTGGACATAGGTCCCAGATCCTTGGCCTGATGTTCAGCATGCACGGCCAATGTGACATGAGGTATAGCTTCTTCAGACATCTCATACCATTCCAACTGTTCTACAGTTAATTCAACAATACCTGCCACACCTTCGTTTCCAAGCAGAATGCAACTGGAAGAAATATCCCATTGAGTCCCTTCTAAGTGCTGATAGAATGCATGCTGATAAATTTCATTATCATCTCTATCATAATATAAAGTAACATGAAGGGGATCTGCAGGAGGAGCATAGGGATGCAACATCTGAACCCAGGGTCGCCATTGATTGTATAAAGACTGTATGCCGTTGTTTTGCCTGTTTTCGGGTTCGAGAAGTCCCCAATATATATCTGCCCACTGCCCTTCTGCCATTGGTGATGTGTCTGGTGATAACATCATTTGGGATCCAGACTGAATCATTGTCATAGAACAATTGACGGAATGGCCATTTGGAAAGGTCACCACCAGTCCGTCTGGCCCGCAGAGAACCGAAACCCCGCATCTCACCAACAAGTCACGTCCCATCAAATTCACGGGGCATGCAGGTGATGAAATATACTGGTGACGAAAGGTCTGTCCGGCCACTGATGTTATCAGTGGCGATGTCAAAGGCAGATTTTCTGGTTTACCCGAGAACCCTACTAACTGGACGCTAGAGGATGACATGCTTGACCGAGGTATATCACAAGTGATGGTAGAAAATCTTGCACCCGTGTCAACCAAAAAAGACAGAGTCTTGTCCATTACCCTCATTTGCATATAGGGGTCTGCCAACCCCACATGCCTCTGGGTTCTCGGGCCCCGTCAATATTCATACCCCTGCCCTTCCAGCATAGTTTGGGGGTACTGTCCTTTCACCGGGGCTGCAGCTGCATTCGGGACTTGACAAGGCTGAACAGTCTGTTGAAAAAGAGGCTGACTTGCACGGAGGTACTGCCCTTGGATCAATCCCTGGCCTCCCTGGAGTCCCCACAGCATGGGACAATCCCTTCTCCAATGCCCGGGTTGGCCACATTCAAAACAGGTGTTAAGTGGCTGACCTCTAAATCCTCCGCGGCCCCTTCCTCTACCATGCATTCCTCCCGGTACACCTATTGGTCTGCCCCCATATTGGGGATAGGGTGGCATCCAATCAGGTGTTGGAACTAAACTTGGTGGATTGTTTTGTGGCGAAGGCCGCTGAACCATCTGATTCGTCGTCTTTTGGGAGGCCTTCTTTGTATCATTAGCCTTCCTTCTAGCCTCATCGAGCTGTAACTTCAGCAACTGCGCTTTAGCTGACTCATTACTCTGTTTATCCTCATCCTGTTTTGTCCTGTAACGCTTCATGTGATGCGTCAAATGTTTTTCCCACTGTTCTGTAGTACAACCTGGGATGTCAGGATTACTCTCCATTGCCTCTTTTACTTCCTTTGGCATCCCTGCCATAACGGCATTCCTAAATAATGTAGTCTGTAGCTGGCCTGACCCTGGATGGCTCCCCGCAGTATCTGCCGACGTGTCCTTACACCTAGCCAAAAAGACAGACATATCCTCACCCTCCTTCATTGTGAAGGTGAGTGAGTGCATCGCTCCCGGTGGAATCGGAAACCTATCCCTCATTGCCCTTCCCACACTGGTGCATGCTGCACAAACGGTTCCGAATCAGGTAATAAGGTGGTCCCCGCAGACGCTTCAATCTGCTGTATTTCCCACATATTCAATTGCTTACCCAGCAACGCTCTCCAATCGCCCATGGCTAACTTGTACCCTAGTGTATATTGAGAAAACTTTACCATCCAGGGCCCACCCCCCTCCATGGGTGGGGGCATTTTATCCAGGATACAGTTCATATCAGCAAATGTAAAAGGCTGATAGACATTCCCCAGATAAGAGCCTCTGTAAATTAACGGCATTTGGTGGTGCTGATACTTTATAGGTTGTCGTAATGTGTCTCTTTGACGCAAGTCGTAACTCAGTTCAGGGAGGGGCTTCAGTGGAGGGCCATGTTCAGTATGCATTGTGAGTGAGCCTTTCAAGGTGACCGGGTAGGTGTTTGGATCATTGTCTGTCAGGGATTCCTCGTCCTCAATATCTATACTACTTTTAGACTCCTCATCCACTTTCTCTCTATCCTGTTCTTCCCTCAAATCTCTCCTCCTTCTGTCTGAGAACCCATCATCCAATAACTGACCTGAATCATGTAATCTTCCCCTCTTTTCATTCTCAGCACTATATGGTGTTGAATGAGCTTCTGGCTCCTGTACTGGAAAACATCTCCCCTGTTTTAGCTGTTCTTTATTCCTACTGTGCATCATTGTCACCCTATTTGCTTCCTCTGCTTCCTTAACCCTCTGATCAACTTCTAATGTTAATTTTTCTACTTTTCTAATACTTTCTTCTACAGCCTCCGCCAGTCTCTGTTTTACTACATTGTACTCTCTTGTTCCTACTTCTTGCATGTCTAACACCCCTTCTTGAACATACATAAGTGGCATTTGTATTACTGGATATGGGGGCGGTGATTGTACCACAGGCAATTTAGGATATAATGGCGCAGATGGTCCTGCCTTTCCTATCTCCTTTGTCAAATCTGTTGTGAAGGTACCACCTACTCCCTTTTGAATTGTTTCTACCGCCATACTGGCTAACGTCATGTTGTGCAGATGAATCCTCCTCTCTTCTTTCTCCCCACCTTCTTTTGTCCACTTTCTTCTAACTAATATTGACCCTTTCTTTCTCTTCATGTGCTCTTCTACTTCTAATTTAGCTTGTTCTTCTGCTTTTCCTAAAAACAGTGACAATTTCTTCTTCTCCTCATCTTTCGGGACTTTGCCTTGTTTCTGTAATTCCTCCCAAATCTTATCATATTTCTCCATCATTGTTTTTTGTTTATTCTTGGCAAGCCCACTGACTAACTGACTTCTGGCTTTACCACACTGCTGTTTTATGGGCAACATTAAATCGGAAGAACATCCTCCATATTATTCACATTCTTTACCAAACTCCCCTTCCATTTTATGTATTTTTATTTTAATCCTCCCGTCCAGTAGTCAGTTAGTTTAGATATAAATATAACCAAACAACCAACCCAATCAAAGACAAAGCCGGTGGCTGGTCAGTTTGGATGAAATACACCCAAGCAACTGACCCTTTCAGCGAGATTTATCAGCAGTTTCGTTGTCACCGTTAGGTTTCCACTACCAACTCTCTCTCACCGAAACACCACTGTCTTGGTCTTCAAAACGCTACTGGCTTTTCTTCCACCCTCCGTACATTCCCCAATCTAATTTCTAAAACTTACAAAACATCAATCATACATCAAAATTTGTGAGCGTTACTTTTATGAAATCCTACTCAATGGACTTTAAAACTCCTCACATTTACGTACCTTGCTGCTTTTATGGGGACTCTAACCCCAAGGGACTTTAAACCCGTACGTACCTTACTGCTTTTATGGGGACTCTAACCCCAAGGGACTTTAAACCCGTACGTACCTTGCTGCTTTTATGGGGACTCTAACCCCAAGGGACTTTAAACCCGTACGTACCTTATCAATGCTTTGTCCACTTACTACTACTAGGACACTTGCAGTATAATGACAACAATCAATTTAGTATCTCCAATTGCAGAACTTCGATATAAACAGGCGTCTGCTCACCTTTTTTATGCGGCGCTGCTTGTTGTTGTCATCAGACGTCAGTTGTCCGTTGTTTTTATTTTTTTCTCTTTCCGTCACTTCTCCGTCTTCATCACGTCGGGGTCACCAAATTGTTGGACTTTGGCTCAATCTACAAACTTACTTTCTTCTATGTGTGAGCCAGGTCCTGCGTGTTCTTTTAAATGAAGCAATAGGAGAAGATATTCGGTCTCACACTCTTAATTTATTTTACACAGTTAGTGAACAAAGCATTCAGAGCTCTGGGTCTAAACCCCTTTGTCCCTGACAAACTATAAAAGTATGCCAGTTCAAAAAGAAAAGACCTCGTTTTGTCCCTGCCCCAGTATTTTATACAATAAAAAACGTCATACATACAATAAAAAACGTCATATAAACACTGAGGTAGAATTATCTTCTGATTGGGTGTTAGTCTGACTCCATTCCCCGCCTCCTCGCATTCCTAGCTGTCCAACCCCACGTGACCTTCTTTTGCCCGCGAAATGGGGCATCACGTGGCCTCCTCGACCCACTTCCGAGGCACGAAACGGGACGTCACGTGACCCGTCCGCACTCTTCCGGGTGCGAGACGGGGACGTCACGTAGCCACGCCCCGCACTCTTCCGAGTTCAAGATGGGGACGTCACGTGGCCACGCCCCCTGCTTGAGTTACAGAGTCACCACAGTTTTAAATACTGAATCCATCCAGAGTCACAGCCAACCTTCCGTTTTTAAAGTAAGAAATATATTTACATAATGAAGAAACAAACACTGAAGACTGCGATAGTGCAGGAGCAAACACTGAAGACTGTGTTAATTAAGGAAACATCACTGAAGACTGTGATCATGCAGGAAGAAACACTGAAGACTGTGATAATGCAGGAAGAAACACTGAAGACTGTGATAATGCAGGAACGAACACTGAAGTCTATGCTAATACGGGAAAAAACAATGAAGACTCTGACAATGCATACACGAAGACTACGGTAATACAAGAACAAACACTGAAGACTGTGACGATGCAGAAACGAACATGGAAGACTGCAGTAATGCAGGAACAAACACTGAAGACTGCATTAATTAAGGAAACATCACTGAAGTCTGTGATCATGCAGGACGAAACACTGAAGACTGTTATCATGCAGGAACAACCCATGAAGTCTGTGCTAATACGGAAACAAACAATGAAATCTCTGACAATGCAGAAACGAACATGGAAGACTGCAGTAAAGCAGGAACAAACACTGAAGACTGTGATAATGCAGGAAGAAACACTGAAAACTGCGGTAATACAGGAACAAACACTAAAGACTGTGCTAATGTGGGAACAAACAAGGAAGACTCTGAGAATGCAGGAAGAAACAGTGAAGACTGCAGTAAAGCAGGAACAAACACGAGAGACTGTGATATTGCAGGAACAAAGAACGAAGTCTCTGCTAACAAAGGAACAAACAATGAAGACTCTGAGAATGCAGAAACAAACACTGAAGACTGCAGTAAAGCTGGAACAAACACTGAAGAGTGTGATAATGCAGCAAGAAATTCTGAAGACTGCAATAATTGCAGAACACATACTGAAGACTGCAGTTTTGCAGGAACTAATCCTGAAGATTGTGAAAATGCAGGAACAAACACTGAAGATTTCATGAATGCAGGAACAAACACTGAAAGCTATGATAATGCAAGAACAAACACTGATGTCTGCAGTAATGCAGGAACAAACAGTGAAGACTGCGATAATGCAGGAACAAACATGAAAGATGGCAGTAATGCAGGAACAAACACTGAAATTCTGTGATAATGCAGGAAAAAACAATGAAGACTGTGGTAATACAGGCACAAGCAGTGAAGACATTGATATCGCAGGAACAAACACTGAAGGTGGCGATAACACAGGAAAAAACACTGAAGACTGTGATAATGCAGGAACATACACTGAGAATTGCAGTAAAAACGAAACAAGCAGTGAAGACTGTGATAATACAGTAACAAACACTGGAGGGTGTGATCATGAAGGAACAAACACTGAACGCCGCGAAAATGAAGAAACAAACACTGAAGACTGCGATAGTGCAGGAGCAAACACTGAAGACTGCGTTAATTAAGGAAACATCACTGAAGACTGTGATAATGCAGGAACAAACACCGAAGACTGTGATAATGTAGGGACAAACACTGAAGACTGCGGTAATACAGGAACAAACAATGAAGACTTTGACAATGCAGAAACGAACACGGAAGACTGCAGGATAGCAGCAACAAACACTGAAGACTGTGATAACGCAGGATCAAACACTGAAGACTACGGTAATACAGGAACAAACACTGAAGACTGTGATAATACGGGAACAAACACAGAAGACTCTGACAATGCAGCAACGAACACGGAAGACTGCAGGAAAGCAGGAACTGAAGACTGTGATAATGCAGGAACAAAGAATGAAGTCTGTGCTAATATGGGAACACACAATGAAGACTCTGATAATGCTGGAACAAACACTGACGACTGCAGTAAAGCAGGAACAAACACTGAAGACTGTGATAATGTAGCAAAAAATTCTGAAGACTGCAATAATTGCAGAACACATACTGAAGACTGGAGTTTTACTGGAACAAATCCTGAAGACAGTGATAATGCAGGCACAAATGCTGAAGATTTCATGAATGCAGGAACAAACACTGAAAACTATGATAATGCAAGAACAAATACTGATGTCTGCAGTAATGCAGGAACAAACACTGAAGACTGCAATAATGCAGGAACTAATGCTGAAGAAAGTGATAATGCAGCAACAAAATCTGAAGACTGCAATAATTGTGGAACAAAAACTGAAACTGCAGTTATGCAGGAACAAACACTGAAGACTTCAATATTGCAGGAACTAACGCAGAAGACTGCAGTTATGCAGGAACAAGTACTGAAGAGTGCGATACTTCAGGAATAAACACTGAAGACTGCAGTTATTCAGGAACAAACTCGGAAGACTGTGATAATGCAGGAACAAACACTGATGTCTGCAGTAATGCAGGAACAAACACTGAAGACTGTGATAATACAGTAACAAACACTGAAGGGTGTGATCATGAAGGAGCAAACACTGAACACTGTGATAATGAAGAAACAAACACTAAAGACGATGATAATGAAGGAACAAACACTGAAGACTGCACTAATTAAGGAAACATCACTGAAGACTGCGATCATGCAGGAAGAAACACTAAAGACTGCTATAATGCAGGAACAAACAAGGAAGACGGCAGTTATGCAGGAACTAATGCTGAAGACTGTGATAATGCAGGAGCAAACACTGAAGACTCTGATAATGCAGGAACAAACAATGAAGTCTGCGATAATGCAGGAACAAACACTGAAGACTGTGATAATGCAGGAACAAACACTGAAGACGGTGATAATGCAGGAACAAACACTGAAGACTGTGATAATACAGGAACAAACACTGAAGACTCTGAGAATGCAGGAACAAACACTGAAGACTGTGATAATGTAGGAACAAACACTGAAGACTGTGATAATGTAGGAACAAACACTGAAGACTGCAGTAATACAGGAACAAACACTGAAGACAGTGATAATGCAGGAACAAACACTGAAGACTGTGATAATGTAGGAACAAACACTGAAGACTGCAGTAATACAGGAACAAACACTGAAGACTCTGAGAATGCAGGAACAAACACTGACGACTGCAGTAAAGCAGGAACAAACACGAGAGACTGTGATAATGGAGCAAAAAATTCTGAAGACAGCAATAAATGCAGAATGCATACTGAAGACTGGAGTTTTCCTGGAACAAATCCTGAAGACAGTGATAATGCAGGCACAAATGCTGAAGATTTCATGAATGCAGGAACAAACACTGAAAACTATGATAATGCAAGAACAAATACTGATGTCTGCAGTAATGCAGGAACAAACACTGAAGACTGCGATAATGCTGGATCTAATGCTGAAGACAGTATTAATGCAGCAACAAAATCTGAAGACTGCAATAATTGTGGAACAAAAACACTGAGGACTGTGATAATGCAGGAACAAACACTGAAGACTATCATGATGCTAACAAACACTGATGTCTGCAGTAATGCAGGAACAAACACTGAAGAATGCACTTATGCAGGAACAAACACTGAAGATGGCAGTAACACAGGATCAGACACTGAAGACTGTGATAATGCAGGAACAAACACTGAAGACTAATAATGCATCAAAAAATTCTGATGACTGCAATAATTGATTTACAAAAACTGAAGACTACAGTTTTGCAGAAAAAGGTCCTGAAGACAGTGACAATGCAGGAACAAACACTGACTCTGATAATACAGGAACAGACACTGAAGAGTGTGATACTTCAGGAATAAACACTGAAGACTGTGATAATGCAGGAACAAACACTGAACTCTACGATGATGCAAGAACAAACAATGATGTCTGCAGTAATGCAGGAACAAACAATGAAAGTGGTGATAACACAGGAAAAAACACTGAAGACTGTGATAATGTAGGAACAAACACTGAAGGGTGTGATCATTAAGGAACAAACACTGAACACTGCGATAATGAAGAAATAAACACTGAAGACTGCAATAGCGCAGGAGCAAACACTGAAGACTGTGTTAATTAAGGAAACATCACTGAAGACTGTGATCATGCAGGAACAAACAATGAAGTCTGTGCTAATACGGGAAGAAGAATGAAGACTCTGACAATGCAGAAACAAACACGGAGGACTGCAGTAAAGCAGGAACAAACACTGAAGACTGTGATAATGCGGGAACAAACACTGAAGACTTTTATAATGCAGAAATGAACACGGAAGACTGCAGTAAAGCAGGAACAAACACTGAAGACTGTGATAATGCAGGAACAAACGCTAGCGACTGTGATAATGCAGCTAAAAATTCTGAAGACTATAATAATTGCAAAACACATACTGAAGACTGCAGTTTTGCAGGAACTAATCCTGAATACTGTGATAATGCAGGAACAAATTCTGAAGACTGTGGTAAGACAGGAACAAACACTAAAGATGCTGATAATGCAGGAACAAACACTGAAGACTATGATAGTGCAAGAACAAACACTGATCTCTGCAGTAATGCAGGAACAAACACTGAACACTGCAATAATGAAGGAACTAAAGCTGAAGATGGTGATAATGCAGCAACAAAATCTGCAGACTGCAATAATTGTGGAACAAAAACTGAAACTGCAATTATGCAGGAACAAACACTGAAGACTGTGATAATGCAGGAACAAACACTGAAGGCTGTGATCATGAAGGAACAAACACTGAAGACTGCGATAATAAAGAAACAAACACTGAAGACTGCGATTGTGCAGGAGCAAACACTGAAGACTGCGTTAATTAAGGAAACATCACTGAAGACTGTGATCATGCAGGAAGAAACACTGAAGACTGCTATAATGCAGGAACAAACAAGGAAGACCACAGTAATGCAGGAACAAACTCTGAACAGTGTGGTAATACAGGAAACATCACTGAAGACTCTGATAATGCAGGAACAAACCTTGAAGACTGCAGTAATGCAGAAACAAACACTGAAGTCTGTGATAATGCAGCAAAAATTCTTAAGACTGCAGTAATGCAGCAACAAACGTTGAATAATATGATAATGCAAGAACAAACACTGATGTCAGCAGTAATGCAGGAACAAACACTGAAGCCTGTGATAATGCAGCAAAAAATTCTGAAGACTGCAGTAATGCAGGAACAAACGCTGAAGAATATGATAATGCAGGAACAAACACTGAAAACTGCAGTAATGCAGAAACAAACACTAAAGCCTGTGATAATGCAGCAAAAAATTCTGAAGACTGCAGTAATGCAGGATCAAACGCTGAAGAATGTGATAACGCAGGAACAAACACTGAAAACTGTGATAATGCACTAATTAAAAAAACATGGAAGATTGTCTTAATGCAGGAACAAACATGGAAGATTCAGTAGTGTAGGAACAAACACTGAAGTCTGTGATAATGCAGGAACAAACACTGAAGATTGTGATAATGCAGGAACATTCACTGAAGACCGTGGTAATGCAGAAACAAACACTGAAGCCTATGATAATGTAGCAAAAAATTCTGAAGACTGGAGTAATGCAGGAACAAACACTGAAGAATATGATAATGCAAGAACAAACACTGATGTCTGCAGTAATGCAGGAACAAACACTGAAGACTGCAGTTATACAGGAACAAACACTGAAGACTGCAGTAATACAGGAACAAACACTAAAGAAATTAATACCGCAGGAACAAACACTGAATGTGAGAGGTAATTTCGGTTTAAACTTTAAGATGTGCCTGGACCACAGACTGATCTATAATAAAAGACAAAACTTTTGTTTCTTTTCTAGAACATTTTATATACTCAAAAGTAGAATAGCTTAAATTGTGCAGAATGCTGACAATTTGTGAGCAGAGTAAAAACAAACAGGCTAGTTTAAATTGTGCAGAATGCTGACAATTTGTGAGCAGAGTAAAAACAAACAGGTCCTTGATTGATGAAACCATTAACATAGGTAGGGAAGGATGAGTCCTTGACTGATAAGACTCCAGGATAGGGAAACGACTCGAGAGACATCTGCTACAGATTGCACAGACAGAGAAGAATAAGTCTTTGACTGATAAGACTACAGGGTGAGAAAAACAACAACTTTAGAGACTCTGGAGACATTTGTTGCAAACTTTGTGATAAGAATAATGATGTTTTTAAGAATGTGAACCTCATGGCTTGTTAGAGCCAAGGAGAGGAGGGACTTGTACTGTATATAATGGGAGACTTTGTAAGCCTCAGCGCGCCTTTTCTTCAAGGGTGCCCAACTCTGCAGACTTGACTTGTTAATAAAACTTTGTTTTCCTGAATTTGTCTAGAGCGATTATTGAGAAGCGATTTTCGTTTCTAACACTGAAGATGGCAGTAACACAGGAAAAAACACTGAAGATGGCAGTAACACAGGAAAAAACACTAAAGACTGTGATAATGAAAGAAAAAAATACTGATGTCTGCAGTAATGCAGAAATAAACATTGAAGACTGTGATAATGCAGCAAAAAATTCTGATGACTGCAATAATTGATTTACAAAAACTGAAGACTACAGTTTTGCAGAAAAAAATCCTGAAGACAGTGATAATGCAGGAACAAACACTGAGGACTGTGGTAATGCAGGAACAAACACTGTAGACTCTGATAATACAGGAACAGACACTGAAGAGTGTGATACTTCAGGAATAAACACTGAAGA
The DNA here is from genome assembly GCF_037043375.1 of Chiloscyllium plagiosum. Lineage (NCBI taxonomy): Eukaryota > Metazoa > Chordata > Chondrichthyes > Orectolobiformes > Hemiscylliidae > Chiloscyllium > Chiloscyllium plagiosum. The sequence continues at coordinate 10,200,689 of NW_028270162.1, read as the reverse complement.
CTGCAGTAATGCAGGAATAAACACTGAAGACTGCAGTAATGCAGGAACAAACACTGAAGACTGTGATAATGCAGGAACAAACACTGAAGACACTGATACTGCAGGAAAAAGCACTGAAGAAGGCGGTAACACAGGAAAAAACACTGAAGACTGTGATAATGCAGGAACAAACACTGAAGGGTGTGATCATGAAGGAACAAACACTGAACACTGCGATAATGAAGAAACAAACACTGAAGACTGCGATAGTGCAGGAGCAAACACTGAAGACTGCGTTAATTAAGGAAACATCACTGAAGACTGTGATCATGCAGGAAGAAACACTGATGACTGTGATAATGCAGGAACGAACACTGAAGACTGTGGTAATACAGGAACAAACAATGAAGTCTGTGGTAGTACAGGAACAAACACTGAAGACATTGATACCACAGGAACAAACACTGAAGATGGCGGTAACACAGGAAAAAACACTGAAGACTGAGATAATGCAGGAACAAACACTGAAAACTGTGATAATGGAGGAACAAACACTGAGGATTGCAGTAAAAAAGAAACAAGCACTGAAGGCTGTGATAATACAGTAACAAACACTGAAGGGTGTGATCATGAAGGAGAAACACTGAACACTGCGATAATGAAGAAACAAACACTGAAGACTGCGATAGTGCAGGAACAAACACCGAAGACTGTGGTAATACAGGAACAAACACTGAAGACATTGATACCACAGGAACAAACACTGATGATGGTGGTATCACAGGAACAAACACTGAAGACTGTGATAATGCAGGGACAAACACTGAGGATTGCAGTAATAAAGAAACAAGCACTGAAGACTTTGATAATACAGTAACAAACACTGAAGGGTGTGATCATGAAGGAACAAACACTGAACACTGCGATAATGAAGAAACAAACACTGAAGACTGCGATAGTGCAGGAGCAAACACTGAAGACTGCGTTAATGAAGGGAACATCACTGAAGACTGTGATCATGCAGGAACAAATGCTGAAGACTGTGATAATGCAGGAAGAAACACTGAAGATGGCAATGATGTAGGCACAAGCACTGAAGACTCTAATAATGCAGGAACAAACACTGAAGACTGCAGTAATGCAGAAACAAACACTGAAGTCTGTGATAATGCAGCAAAAATTTCTGAAGACTGCAGTAATGCAGGATCAAACGCAGAAGAATATGATAATGCAAGAACAAACACTGATGTCAGCAGTAATGCAGGAACAAACACAGAAGCTGTGATAATGCAGCAAAAAATTCTGAAGACTGCAGTAATGCAGGAACAAACGCTGAAGAATATGATAATGCAAGAACAAACACTGATGTCATCAGTAATGCAGGAACAAACACTGAAGCTGTGATAATGCAGCAAAAAATTCTGAAGACTGCAGTAATGCAGGAACAAACGCTGAAGAATATGATAATGCAGGAACAAACACTGATGTCAGCAGTAATGCAGGAACAAACACTGAAGACTGCAGTAATGCAGAAATAAACACTGAAGCCTGTGATAATGCAGCAAAAAATTCTGAAGACTGCAGCAATGCAGGATCAAAGCTGAAGAATGTGATAACGCAGGAATAAACACTAAAGACTGTGGTACTGCAGGAACAAACACTGAAGACTGTGGTAATGCATTAATAAAAAAACATGGAAGATTGTCTTAATGCAAGAACAAACATTGAAGATTCAGTTATGCAGGAACAAACACTGAAGTCTGTGATGATGGAGAATCAAAGAGTGAAGTCTGCTGTTATGCAGGAACAAACACTGAAGACTGTGATAATGCAGGAACATACACTGAAGACTGCAGTAATGCAGAAACAAGCACTGAAGCCTGTGATAATGCAGCAAAAAATTCTGAAGACTGCAGTAATGCAGGAACAAACACTGATGATTGCGATAATGCAGATACAACCACTGAAGACTGTGATAATGCAGCAACAAAATCTGAAGACTGCAATAATTGTGGAACAAAAACTGAAGCTGCAGTTGTGCAGGAACAAACACTGAAGACTGCGATCATGCAGGAACAATCACGTCAAACTGATAATGCAGGAACAAACACTGAGGACTGTGGCAATGCAGGAACATACACTGAAGACTGCAGTAATGCAGGAACAAAGACTGAAGACGACAGTAATTCATGAACAAACACTGAAGACTGCAATAATGAACAAACATACACTTCAAGACTGTGGTAATGCAGGAGCAAACAATGAAGACTACAGTAATGCAGGAACAACACTGAAAACTGTGGTAATGCAGGAACAAACACTAAAGATAACCGTAATGCAGCAACAACACTGAAGACTGTGGTGATACAGGAACAAACTTGGAAGATTGCGATAATGAAGGAACAATCACAGAAGACGGTGATTGTGCAGGAACAAACACTGAAGACTGTCATAATGCAGGAACAAACTCTGAAGACTGTGGATTTGCAGGAACAAACACTGAACACTGTGATAATGCAGGAACAAACTCTGAAGACTGTGGATTTGCAGGAACAGACACTGAACACTGTGGTAATGCATGAACAAACACTGGAGACTGCGATAATGCAAGAACATACACTGAAGAGTAGTAATGTAGGAACAAACACTGAAGATTAGGATGATGCAGGAACAAACACTGAAGACTACGATAATGTACCAACAAAAACTGAAGATGACAGTAATGCAGGAACAAACACTGAAGACTGCACTAATGCAGGAACATACACTGAAGATTTCAGTAATGCAGGAACAAACACTGAAGATTAGGATGATGCAGGAACAAACACTGAAGACTACGATAATGCACCAACAAACACTGAAGATGACAGTAATGCAGGAACAAACACTGAAGACTGCAATAATGCAGGAACATACACTGAAGATTTCAGTAATGCAGGAACAAACACTGAATACGACGATAATGCAGGAACAAACACTGAAGACTACAGTAATACAGAAACAAACAATGAAGATTGTGAAAATGCAGGAACAAACACTGAAGACTACAGTAATGCAGGAACAAACACTGAAGACTGTGATAATGCATGAACAAACACTAAAGACTGCAATAATGCAGGAACAAATACTTAACAGTGCAGTAATGCAGGAACAAACACTGAAGACTGCGATAATGCAGGAACTTACACTGAAAACTGTAGGAATGCAGGAACAAACACTGAAGACTGCAATAATACATGAACAAACACTGAAGACTGCGATAATGCAGGAACAAACACTGAAGACTGTGATAATGCAGGAACAAAACATTGAAGACTGCTGTAATGCAGGAATAAACCCTGAAGACGGCAGTAATGCAGGAACAAACACTGAAGACTGCGATAATCAAGTCACAAACACTGAAAATTCCAGTAATGCAGGAACAAACAATGAAGACTGTGATAATGCAGGAAAAAATACTGAAGACTGTGAGAATGCAGGAGCCCATACTGAAGACAACAGTAATGCAGGAACAAACACTGAAGAATGCGATAATGAAGGAACAAACAATGAAGAATGCGATAATGCAGGAACAAACACTGAAGCCTACAGTAATGCAGGAACAAACACTGAAGACTGCTGTAATGCAGGAAAAAACATTCAAGACTGCAGTAATGCTGGAACAAACACTGAAGGCTGTGGTAATGCAGGAACAAACACTGAAGACTACGATTGTATAGGAACAAATACTGATGACTGTAGTAATGCAGGAAATGTGGCAGTTAATTTCGGCACAGCAATCTCCCACAGCTAGCATGATAATAAGGGTTAGTTTACCCAACATTGTAATTTTGATTCATGGATAAATATTGTCTTGGACATGGGAAAGAAATATTTGGCTGTTATGGAGTCATCAAGTCATGCAGGACAGAACAGACCCTTCGGTCCCACCAGTCCATGCCGAACATAATCTCAAACTAAACTAGTCCAACCTGCCCGCTCCTGGCTCATATCCCTCTAAACCTTTCCTATTTGCGTACTGATCTCTATGTCTTTTAGAAGATGTAAGTCTGTTCACATCCATCACTCCCTCCGGAAGCTCATTCCACACATGAATCACTCCCTGTGTAAAAGTATTGCCCCTTATGTCTTTTTCAATCTCTCTCCATTCACTATAAAGATATGCCACCTAGTCTTGAAATTCCCCCAACCTACTGTCAACCCTATCTATGCCCCTCATGATTTTATCAACCTCTATCAGACCATGATGTGGAGATGCCAGTGTTGGAACGGGGTGTACAAACTTAAAAATAACACAACATCAGGTTAAAGTCCACCAGGTTTATTTGGAAGCACTAGCTTTCAGAGCACTGCTCCTTCATCAGGTGGTTGACAACCACAGGTTGTGGTTGACAACCACAGATGGACAGTTAGGACAGGTCATGAGGGCAGTGCCAAGTTGGAGGATTGGATCTGGGATAAGGTGGGGGCAGGGAAAATGAGGAAACTAGTGAAATCTACTTTGAACCAATGTGGTTGCAGGGTCCCAAGGAAGAAAATGAGGCATTCTTCCTCTAGGTATCAGGTGCCTAGAGTTTGGCAATGGAGGAGGCTCAGGACTTGCATGTCCTTGGCGGAGTGGGAGGCGGAGTTGACATATTCGACCATGGGCCAGTGGAGTTGGTTGGTGTGTCTGTCCCAGAGATGTTCTCTGAAACGTTCCACAAGTTGGCGGTCTGTCTCCCCAATGTAGAGGAGACCACATCGAGAGCAACGGACACAATAGATCCTGTGTGTGGAAGTACAAGTAAATCATCCTGATAAATCTCTTCTGTAGCTTAATAATATCCTTCCTTTAACATCTGCAAAATTTTGCCAAGGGATCTTTTATGCAGAAGACAGAAGAATTGGGACCTTGGTTTAACATTTTATTCAACTGCCAACACCTCCGACTGTATAATTACTGCCTCAGGGCTGATTCATGCAACAAATGTTTGTGCTCAAGTTCCAGAGAGCTACTTGAACCTAGAACCTTGTGATTCAGAGGTTGGGATCCCTTTCCCAATCCACTTCCATGGACTTAATATTCCCATCTCTGGGAGAGAAATCGTTTACAAGGCTACAGGGAAAGCATAGGCAGAGCATGATTACTTAGATGGCTCTACCAATGAGCTGGCATAGGCATGATGGGTAAAATGGCCTCTTTCTGTGCTGTAACCTTCCACTGTTCTACAAAACTGAATGCTAGCTCTTCAACCAGTTGAATTGGTGGGATCTGTAAATGCTCACTGCTCCGTGGAATGTATGTGGTTCATTTTATGTGGAAGAAATTTCTAAAAATAAAGTTAATGTTTTCATTGTTAATTGAATACAGCCTGCGTAATGAGAACACGTCCCCAGTGTATACCCTGAGAATGCAGGTCTGCATCAGTGCTCATTTCCAACAGTTCTGTTATTCAGTGCATGGGGTAAAGTAAATTAATCAAACACTTTCTGCAGAACCCAAATGTCCTCAGGATTTCCACTGGGTCCATAACCAATACGTCAATGATTTCCTTTTTCTGAAAAGAATAACAAATTGAAGAACATTAACCATTGCCTGAATATCGAAAGTCACCACAATCCTACCATGAGGGAGAGAGAGAGAGAAAGACGACTGGTGGTGGTGTAGCCTGAGGGTCATCACACCTCAGGGGAAGGAGAAGCTCAGAAGGACAGACCTCTGACATAACTTCCGCTGGTGTGGGAATTGAACACATTACTGGCATCACTCTACATTACAAACTGGCCAGCCAGCCAACAGAGATAACTAACCCCCAATCCCACGTTTTAAAATGACCTAGAAAAGGAATTAACTTGCACAATAAGTTACTGCTGACAAGATTGAAAACCACTTAAAACCTTGACTGGAAGTGAAAATTTCTGTTCATGACTAAATTTGACTTGTGTCACCTCAATTGATTCAGATTTTGCACCTTGACACCAAAATTGGAGGTGAAGTGGACAGTGAAGAAGGTTACCTCAGATTACAACAGGATCTTAATCAAACGGGCCAATGGGCTGAGAAATGGCAGATGGAGTTTAATTCAGATAAATGTGCGTGCAAATCTTAGCAGGACTTATACACTTAATAGTAAGGTCCTAGGGAGTGTTCTTGAACAAAGAGACCTTGGAGTGCAGGTCCATAGCTCCTTTAAAGTGGTGTCGCAGTTAGATAGGATCATGAAGAAGACGTTTGGTATGTTTTCCTTTATTGGTCAGCGTATTGACTACAGAAGTTGAGAGGTCATATTGCGGCAGGATATTGGTCAGGCTACTTTTGAAATAGTGCGTGCAATTCTGGTCTTCCTATCGGAAAGATGTTCTGAAGCGTGAAAGGGTTCAGAAAAGATTTACAAGGGTGTTGCTGGAGTTGGAGGATTTGAGCTGTAGGGAGAGGTTGAATAGGCTGGGTTGTTTTCCCTGGACCATCGGAGGCTGAGGGGTGACCTTCCAGAGGTTTATGAAATCATGAGGGGCATGGATAGGATAAATAGACAAAGTCTTTTCCCTGGGGTGGGGAGTCCAGAACTAGAGGGCATTAGTTTAGGGTGAGAGGGGAAAGATATAAAAGAGACCTAAGAGGCAACGTTTTCAAGCAGAGGGTGGTACGTGTATGGAATGAGCTGCCAGAGGAAGTGGTGGAGGCTAGTACAATTGCAACATTTAAGAGGCATTTGGATGGGTATATGAATAGGAAGGGTTTGGAGGGATGTGGGCCGGGTGCTGGCAAGTGGGACAAGATTGGGTTGGGATATCTGGTCAACATGGACGAGTTGGACTGAAGGGTCTGTTTCCGTGCTGTACATCTTTATGACTCTATGAACAGCACGGAAACAGATCTTTCGGTCTAACCCGTCCATGCCGACCAGATATCCCAACCCAATCTAGTCCCATTTGCCAGCACTTGGCCTATATCACTCCAAACCCTTCCTATTCATATACCCGTCCAAATGCCTTTTAAATGTCGCAGTTGTACCAGCCTCCACCACTTCCTCTGGCAGCTCATTCCATACATGTACCACCCTCTGTGTGAAAAAGTTACCCCTTAGGTCTCTTTTATATCTTTCCCTTCTCACCCTAAACCTATGCCCTCTAGCTCTGGACTCCCCCACCCTGCAGAAAAGACCTTGTCTATTTACCCTGTCCATGCCCCCATGATTTTATAAACCTCTACAAACGTGATGGTGAAATTGCCAGCGTTGAGCATCACTCTGTCTATGAAATGGAAAGCAGCCTCTGATGAGCCTGTGCAGCCACACCGCAAAGTCCAGAAGCCACTGCCAGAGGTTCCTTGCTGCTCTAAAAAAACGGCTGTCACAGTTCTCATTGACGAAAATCAATTAGAAGTCACTGATTTGATGTGACCTTTCAAACTTTATGCTGTTAGTCCCACTGTGAAAATACTTGAACTAATTATATCTTGTTGCATGATGTGCATCCGACTTTTCAACATTGCCTTAAGTTTTAAGTATTGCTGAACAGTCTCTCAATCCCTGAACCACTAATTTTTAAAATCTTTGGAATGTAAACATTCTCTATTATGATTAAACCACTTCCCTTGGCTTCCTGAAACAATTTTTAAAGCCTGCTTATGACATTTTAGCTTCCATCTTAATCGTATATGTATGTCTAAATCAGATATTTCAATGCTTGTAAAATAATTAAAAAGAGAAGGATATTCAGTGTTTTCTTTCCTGGTTTGCTGTTGGTGTAAACTCTTTGATATGATTGGTTCCTTAGCTGTTGGATGATATCATTACTGCTGCAAGTCAAAGATCTCTTTCAACTGACACTAGAATGAAATTGACATTGGTAAAGGTGAATTTCCATGCATTGGAGATCACAAGACATCGTGTGCAGCTTTCTTTCAGGTCAACAGTGAGTGTAGTCAATTCACCTTCACTTGAAAGTCACTTCAAAGTGTCTTTATTAAAAGAAGATTAATTATGCATGAACTGGAAAGCAGCAGTTTAAAATGGATAAAATGGTGTCCTTACGAAGCAATGCATTAAGTTACATCAAAGTGACAGCACAGAATAGGCCATTCAGCTTCTCCAGCCAATGCCAGCATTTAAGATCCACTGAAACCTCCTTCCATGCCTCTTCAATCTCACTTCATCACCATATCCTCCTATTCATTTCTCCTATAAGTGTTTATCTAATATCAAGTAAATGCTATTCATATGAGACCAAAAGAGAAAATGCTGGAAAATCTCAGCAAGTCTGGCAGCATCTGTAAGGAGAGAAAAGAGCTGACATTTCGAGTCTAACTGACCCTTTGTCAGCTTTGACAAAGAGTCAGTAAGACTCGAAATGTCAGCTCTTTTCTCTCCTTACAGATGCTGCCAGACCTGCTGAGTTTTTCCAGCATTTTCTCTTTTGGTTTCAGATTCCAGCAACCGCAGTAATTTGCTTTTATCCACTATTCATATGAGAGCAAGTTGCATATTTGAGGGTTAAAAGGAAAAAGCAGGAAATCAGCACAAAGTCAAGACACTCAGAGGACCAGTACGGGTGCAATGGCCTGAATGGTCATCTTCTAATTTCTGTATTCTGTCATTCTAAGCAGGTGGAGATGTTATGAATGTGCAAACTAATGAAACAGGAACAGAAGTAAACCATTTGACTCTTGAGCCAGCTCTGCCATTCAATAAGATTGTGGTGAAGCTGTTTGTGTTTCGTGTTCCATCTACCCCTGATCATCTTTGACTCTCCTGCCTAACAAGAACCAATTAACCTTTGTCTTAAAAATATTCAATGACTCCCACCACCACCACCTTAGAATCATAGAAAAGTACAACACAGGAACAGGCCCTTTGGGTCACGCTGCTGTGCAGACCATGAAGCCAAATGTCTGCCCTTGGTCCACATACCTCCATTCTTTGCATATTCACGTGCTTATTGAAAAGTCCCTTAAATACCCCTATCATATCTGCCAACCCACCACCCCTCACAGCATGTTCCAGACTCCTATCTATCTCTGTGTAAAAAAATCTCCTTTGAACTACCCCCCCTCATCCTATTGCTTGCCCCCTAGTATTCTGTCTTCTAAGGTGGAATTCCAAAGTCACATAGTTCTCTAAGAAAGAAAAGTTCTTTTCACCTCTATCTTAAAAGGGTGATCACAGTATCCCCTAGTTCTGGACCCACACAAATAAGCATCCTTTCCACATCCACCTTTCAGGATCTCATATTTTTCAATCAAGTCACCCCTCACTCTTCAACTGTTTCTCATTGGACTTATTAATACCTAGCTTAGGTTTGGGGTCCTGTTCATTCAGTTGGTTGGCATCTTAACCAGATTAATGCCAACAGTTTAGGATTCAATCCTCGGGACCAACCTGTAAGATAAGAAATTGGCACTTGACTGTTGTTTGGTAAATAGTCACGAAGGACCTGGCTTTGGGAAGTTCTTATATCCTTGCCAGTAGTTTTGGACTCCCCTACAAATGAAAACACCTTTCCTGCAGTTTTCCTGTCAAACACTTTCTTGATTTTAACGGCCTCAACATGTCAATGAATGGGAGTTTGGTATCACAATCACCCTGTTTTGTATCCAGTTAGAATATATAACGTTCCCGGTGCAAGATTGTTATCACAGTAATTCCCATCCAAAGTGCAGATAAGGAGATGATAAAACATTGATGCTGGCTTTCAGCCAATCAATAAGTCCAAAGATGTGCACGTTAGGTGGATTGGCCATGTTAAATTGCCCATAATGTTCAGGGATGTCAGCCGTAGGAATTGCAAGGTTACAAGGATAGGGGAGGGGGAGGGTCTGGTGGGATGCTCTCTAGAAGGTTGGTATGGACTTATTGGGCCAAATGGCCTGTTTCCACACTGTGGAGATTCTATGAATAGCTGTAAAGTCATGAGCTGTAAATATCCAACAACACTCCTAGTAGGGGTGCAGAGTATTGAATTCCACAGCCAAACATTTCCCCAGTGCAATCCAACTCATTCTGGGGCAATGTGTAAATTAAGGTTAAAATAAATTCTACAATCAGCTAATTCTGAGCTGGATTACAACAGTGACAATAATCCAAAACTAAGTCAATGGCTGTAAAGTGTTTTGAGGTATCTGGTGATCATAAAAAGCACTGAATAAATGCAAAGCTTTTTTCATCATTATTCAATTGGTCTTTCGAACCTGTTAGTGTTACGCAGGCAAAGCTACAGTCCCCAGCTGAAAACTGATGACAGGGAAAATCTGTGCTTGAATACCTGGCTCACACACTGGAAAAAATGAGGCATTTCCTGTTGCTACCTCAGGTGCCATATGTTGGGAAGCTAATAACTTAATAGCCCTTCTTTGCAATCTGAGAATTTGCAACATGACAATACAGAAAAATCTACAATCACCTGATAGTATGGCACCTGAAACGCCAATACTGAAAAAGGTATCATCTTCTGTCAGAAAAGTCCCATTTAACCTAAATATCCCTTCAGGAAACACATCAATGTTAGATATTTAGAAATACAAATATAACTTCACAACAGAGATGAGTCTTGCATCAACGTATCTGGATGATTGTTCTCAGTTACTGAGCAAGACTTCGATAAACATTAGTTTCTTGGAAAAGGTTTTGGGTGTAGCTCTGTTGCAGTTGGCTGATCTGGTGTGATTTTGTAATTCCCTGATACAGTAATTAATGCAGTGCTTTGACATGTTACCAATTGTTTTGGCCTATGTTTTATTGAATGCCAGCTCTGAATCCCCTCCCTCTTTAGTCTTACCTCATCTGTAAAGGTAATGCCTTCTGCTCACTTCTATACCTGAATGCCAGGTGGTGAGATTCATGTTCATTAAAATCTGGAATAAAGAGCTGGTCTAATTGTTGATTCTTGGTAAAAACCCATCTCGTTCACTATTGCCCTTCAGAGAAGGAAAACTGCCACCCTTACCTGGTCTGGCCTACATGTGACTCCAGGCCACGGCAATGTCCTTTTTGCTCACTCATGGGACATGGGCATCATTGGCTGGGCCAGCATTTATTGCCCATTCCTAGTTGTCCTTGAGATAGCTCTGTTGCAGTTGGCTGATCTGGTGTGATTTTGTAATTCCCTGATACAGTAATTAATGCAGTGCTTTGACATGTTGCTAATTGTTTTGCCTCTATTCCTGATGAAAGGCTTTTGCCCGAAACGTTGATTTTCCTGCTCCTCGGATGCTGCCTGAACTGCTGTGCTTTTCCAGCACCACTCTAAATTCAGCATTGACCATGTAATGCATTAACAGTAGATGTTGCATTTAACTGGGGTGCATGTACAATATCCCATGGCTTTGTCTCAAAAAAGGGTAGGGATGTTGTTCTCTGTCTTCAGGCCAATATTTATCTCTGGATTGACATGACAATAGATTTTCAGCTGGCTATCACCTTGCTATGTGTGGGTGAATGTGTGTTATAATTCTGCTCTTACTGCTTTGTTAGGAGTCAGGTACCAGCTCCCAAAGTGGATGTTCATCCTCCCACCTCCGTCAGTCAGATGCACCAGAGAAGGGCAGAAGAAGTATTCTCAGGATGTGCTGAAAATCAGCTTTGACAGCAAGGATTGGTGATGGCCCTGTGGTATGATCACTAGAATATTCATCCTAGTCTGGGCAGCTTGGTTCGAATCCTGCCATGATGAATAGTGGCAAAATTTGAATTCAATAGTAATTAGAAAATAAGAGTCTAATGATGACCGTGAAACCATTACTGATTGTCAGGGGGAAAACTCACCTGGTTCACTAATGTCCTTTAGGGAAGGAAACAGCCATCCTTACCTGGTCTGGCCTACATGTAACTCCAGACTAATGGGGAAGGTTGACTCTTAAGTATTCTCTGAGCAGTGAGAAATGGGCAATACATGCTGGTCCAGCCATTGACACCCACATCCATGAATGAATTTAAGAAAAACTTGGACTATCGGAATCGGAATATTTGAGCGATAGGGAAAGGCTGAAAAGACTGGGTCTATTTTCCTTGGAGCGTCAGAGGCTGAAGGGTGACTTTATAGAGGTTTATTAAATCATGAGGGACATGGATAGGGTGAATAGTCAAGGTTGTTTCCCCAGGGTAGGGAACCCAAAACTAGAGGGCACAGGTTTGGGGTGAGAGGGGAAAGATTTAAATGGGACCTAAGGGGCAGTTTTTTCACACAGAGGGTGGTGAGCTGCCAGAGGAAGTGATGGAGGCTGGTACAATTACAACATTTAAAAGGCATCTGGATGAGTATATGAACAGGAAGGGTTGAGAGGGATATGGGCGAAGTACTGGCAAATGGGACTGGATTAGGTTAGGGTATCTGGTCAGCATGGACGAGTTGGACAAAGGGTTGTTTCTGTGCTGTACATCTCTAAGACTCTACTAGGAGACCACCACGAGAACCCATCAGGTGAATGGGAGAGATCCCAGCCTCTTGTGACACAATAATGCCAAAATGGAAAGAAAAAGCTTGTCCAAAATAAGAAGCCATGATTGGAATTAATAACTCACTACCAGATAATGTGACAAGCCAATCACCCTTCTCTCCAACAATAATACAGCCATTAATTTACTTCAAACAAAAATAATAAGCAGCAAAATGCCCTTTGGAATAGAGATCATGGCAGGTACATTATATAGCTTGGGTTGAACTGCAGTTTAATCATTGCACACTACCAGAAACCATTAATAAAGAGGGACACAGATGTCTATAGTGAGCTTGCAGATCCAGCCAAATGAGAAATGGGTACTGATCTGAGCAAACAATAGCCATAAATCATGACTGATTTGACAATAGATGGAAATATTTAAGAACTTTTCACAAAAAAAATCGTCTGTGTTACAACCTGCACTTATGGCACTTGTCTTAAATATATAACCAATCATTTACATTGACATAAAACCTTCATCAATAATGCTAGTTGGTGCTGTCAGAATGTAATATTTATTATCCTAACTTTCTACAAATTGCTGTTGAAATTGGATTCATGTATTGAGGCTGGGTATTGGAGTTGTCGGCACAACCTCTCCGCCACCCCAGGGTTGACCTGGAACCTCCAGGAACTCTAAGTTGTGAATCTCC